>NC_088202.1:14846870-15446870 GCF_037126465.1 Ornithodoros turicata
GATCCCTACTCTCACGATGCCGAGCTAAGTTTCATTAATCTCGAAACCTCAAAAGCAAAGCAGACACTTCCAGGGAGTATGTTCCAAAAGTGCTTCCACGAAACGCCCCTTGACAGGGAGGCGTTGCCTCTGCTACGGTCGCTAATGGTGGAGCTGGGCCTTTTTACTTACAACGCCTCGACAATAAGAGATCCGTTGGACATTCTCCTAGAAATGGTGCTGAAAAGAGGAATGACCTTCTGGTATGATATTCGCCTTTTGAAGCCAAAAGACACGCCGCGAGTCATATTATTCCATCATCACAGGCTCGTTGAAGACTGGCATCAACGAATGGAATTATGCAATGATGAACAACACTTTATAAAGGTCGTACAACAATACCTGAGCATTATCGGTCCCTTTCTGAACGTCTCTGTCACAGGGCTTCTGGAGGACGCGAAAGTTATTCTTCGATCTCTTCTTAACATTACCTGGGCAGAACCTTTTGAGGGCATAAGTTCACTTGACCTTATTCAACGCTGGACCCCACATATTCCTGGTCACTTGTGGTTACATCTACTCAACGCGCACTACGCTCCTTACCATGTTGTCCGTACCACCTCTACCGTGCTAGCTGAAGATGTCAGACTTCTTCGTGTATTGGACAATCTCTTGCACACGATTCCATCACACAGAATAGTTTCCGTGTTAGCGTGGCATTTTGTACAAGAGCATGGTTGGATGGCTGCCCCCGAAGTTGAGCAGCTCCGTTTCGGCACCGACAGAAATCGCGAGTGGCGCAAGAAGATGGCATGCCTGAAGTACACCAGGCAGGTCTACGGTTTGTTTACTGATGTCAACAGAGATCGTTTCGTATACAAGCCGAATGAAAGGCGTAAGATCGACTACATTCTACGTTCGCTTAACCGGAAGATGGTTGAAATGGTCGATGGCTTTCGCTGGATCGATGACTCGTCCAAGGAGGCCATCAGCGCGAAGCTAGCAGACATGAAGGTGGAGTTATGGCCAGCAGATATATTTTTCAACTACACGTCACTGCAGCATCTGTACAGCAACTTCCCTATGACCAGCGACTCCTTCTTGGAGAGCTTTCTCAACGCCACCGAGATTCGCAGATCACTCGTCAATCACGTGCACGCTGATGACGTGTACAACCGAGATATCACGAGTCCCTTTGGGTTGTTTGGATACAGTCATTACCTGAACACAGTTATGGTCTCCATATCAGCTTTAAACTATCCACTTTACTATCCTCATGGCACGGCGGCAATGAACTACGGTGGACTTGGATTTCAATACGCGAAAGAAATTGTAAAGGTGCTCGATCACGTCGTCTGGTGGTCGAAGTCGGCGGCCAGCAATTATAAGATACGGACGTCCTGTACTGTGCGTGGGATAGACGGGACGCGCGTCCGCAACAGATTCCTGCTGCTTCTTGCTCTGGATATCGCTTTCTGGACGTTCGGTGCAGAGATTGAAGACGCGTATATAACTAGCGCTGACTCGAGACAGTATGGCACACAAGAGACATTCTTCATGACGTATTGCTATTCCATGTGTAGCAGTTCCAGGCGCGAGATGGACGAGTGCAATTACCCTCTGATGAATTCCTACCAATTTCAAAGGGCTTTTACGTGCCCAGACAATACATACATGAATCCAGAACAGAAATGCGAAGTATTCTGAACATCGCTCTCCTGGCCCCTCTGGCATTAAGTGTTATTAAAACGTGTTTGTTCCACTTTCCCTTCTGTTGATTATTCCGTATAAAGCACAGTAAGGTATAGTACCACGACCCATACGCGTTTCCAGGGAAGTGAAAGTGCTTTGCGCGAATTTTTTGAAAAGTAATAATCATAGATCTCTGGCGACGTAAAGCCGCGAATTTCATTCAGCAATGAAGAAAAGGAGGTTAAGTACGGGCAAACGTCCTTTCTCGTTTCGCAATATAGAGCTGAAACTGCATGAGAACCTCACCATGCAGTACTTGATAAGTCTGCATCTACGCATCACGTATAGTAACGTAAAGTGTACAGAATGCGATATGTGCTTCGATTATGCGTCAGCTGAGGTTAGCGGGTGTATTTTTCTTCTTTTTTTTTCTCCATCCGAGCTTTTTCAGCATTAGCACGGTGCATACTGCTGTAAATACATCACAAGGTAAATATCCGCATATATTTCGGAGCATTATTGCACAGTACTATAAGGACAGGATTGATGCATGTCTAAAGGACTATTCTCTAGAGATCTGGCCTAGGATTTTCCCTCTCCCTCGCGCGCCCCGCCCACCCGGAGCGCGCCAATGGGAGGACGCGTGGGCGGAGTCGACTTTCATTGCCATCTGGGGGCAGAGGTTCGAACGTAGACGGAGACGTGCTTTTCGCGATGCTACGTCCACTGGGTCTTTCCATTCACCATGGCCCTGAGTTGGCCCGTGTTCCAGAGATGGCGCTGCCCGATCTGTGAACTTAGGGACGCGCGTTCCTTGGGACAACGAAAATGGTCGGCGATAAGTACTGTGTCTGAGCGATGCTCGCGTTTGTCTGTTTGTTGGTTTTTGCTTTTAATAAACGTTTTATGATGGCTTGTTTTTGCTTTTAATAAACGTTTCATGATCGGCGTCCCTGAGCGATGGCCGCGTTTGTTTGTTTTTGCTTTTAATTGACGTTTTATGATGGCTTGTTTTTGACGCCGTGTTTTTGTCAGAGACGCCGATCATGAGGCGTTTATTAAAAGCAAAAACAAACAAACAAACGCGGGCATCGCTCAGAGACGCCGATCATGAGGCGTTTATGAAAAGCAAAAACAAACAAACAAACAAACGCGGCCATCGCACAGGGACGCCGATCATGAAACGTTTATTAAAAGCAAAAACAAGCCATCATGAAACGTCCATTAAAATCAAAAACAAACAAACGCGGCCATCGCTCAGGGACGCCGATCATGAAACGTTTATTAAAAGCAAAAACAAGCCATCATAAAACGTTCATTAAAAGCAAAAACCAACAAACAGACAAACGCGAGCATCGCTCAGACACAGTACTTATCGCCGACCATTTTCGTTGTCCCAAGGAACGCGCGTCCCTAAGTTCACAGATCGGGCAGCGCCATCTCTGGAACACGGGCCAACTCAGGGCCATGGTGAATGGAAAGACCCAGTGGACGTAGCATCGCGAAAAGCACGTCTCCGTCTACGTTCGAACCTCTGCCCCCAGATGGCAATGAAAGTCGACTCCGCCCACGCGTCCTCCCATTGGCGCGCTCCGGGTGGGCGGGGCGCGCGAGGGAGAGGGAAAATCCTAGGCCAGATCTCTAGAGAATAGTCGTCTAAAGCATGGGCGCGCTCATCTCGTAATCTGAGCCCCGCCATAAAGTAATGGCAGGACAAAGGAAATGTAATCGTGTGAAGCTAAGACCCCGTTCCAGTACCAATAGTGGGCGTTGTATTGGGCTGGGAGAACTGATGGTGGTGGTGGTGGAGTGGGGGGGGGGGACTCCGTAAGAGAAACCACTGAGTATACACTCTAAGCCAGGTAACGCATATATAACGGTTAAGTACCGCTTGGCCAAGAGGCACATTACAAAATGTTCCTCTTACACACACAACCCTCCCCCCCCCCCCCGCCCCTGCGCAGATGTGGTACACACGGCCACACACGCGGTACAAGCAACGCATAGCGCGCAGCGATTTAGACCTACTCGTCGGGGTCGTTCCCCTCCTCTACGATATATGCCCGGGCACAAATCTGGACTGGTTCCAGAATGGTTCTAGTTGAATCTGGACAGGTTCCAGTTCAATGTGGATGGTCCCGGTATCGTTCCTGTTGAATCTGGGTGTCCCCAGCTGGATTCCCAAGTGGGGTGGTTGGTTCCATATTGGTCAAATCAGTGGTACCACTCTGGCCTCAAATGGTTCCAGGACTTACAGGGGGAACCTCACAGGTACGATTTTGTTCCCAGAGTGGTCAATTGCACCACCTGAAATTCCAAGCTGGGTAGTGTCCCCCTTTGAGATCTGCTAGAGGAGCAAGAGTTCACTCTTGCCATATACCCTTCTGGTTTGTTTCATCCATTAACTTGATATATTTTAGCATAAGCATGATGCATGTTCTATTGTTATTGTTTTTTATCTATCTAGGTCTTCGATAAAATATACGCTGTAACTTTAATTCGTGCTCATACTCTCATCTAAAGGTGAATATCATGAAAGGTACCAGCAAAATGTCAAAAGACACATTCAAAAGGTGACAGACTACGCTAAATAGTTAGAATAAGGAAAACCGAAGAGGTAATTCCACGGGCTGATCCAAAGCATATGTAATAATTATGAGGGCGCCACGGTGCGGAGGGAGGCTTTCAAATTAAATCCGAACACGGGAGGGCGAGAGGCGAGTATGTCAGTTGAAACACTGTAAAAAAATTGCACTGTAAAAAAATACTGTGATTTCTACGGGCGTTTAATAGTATCTGACGACGGCGTGTTACCGTAAACACAAATACTGCGAAAACTACGTAAAACGGTGGCGCCATCATCATGCGCCGGGCAAAAACTTGAATGCGGAGGCAAGGCCAAGCCAAGTACCGTCATTCGCAACCGCCGGAAGCGGAACATCGTGCGCGGACGACCGTTGGTGAAGGAGGACGAAGTGGTTGTTGTAAATCTCGTGAATGCACGTAGTCAGGTAAGCACATTTCTGTTCGCACGTCCTGTTGTTTGCGATTTGAGCGTGTGTGCACCATATACCTGGTTTTTGTTCAACTTATAGGACACCAGTAAATCGTGGCACGCGTTTGCTGTGAAGCGTCTCCCTAGTTCAGATCTCATGCGTCCTGGCTCGTAGGGTCATCAAGGCGCTCTTATTGTAATGTGTCGTTGCCCTTGTGTTTTTAACTCTTATGGGCTACGTTGACCACTGTAGACATGTACATGAAGCGGGCAGAATACCGTGCTGTCATGCATTATGTGTGTACACGGCGGCGAACTATGCAACACTCAGATGTCACGGATGTTTGGAACGTTACAAGAACACACCAGGACGGTCGCCTCGAATCAATTTGCTCTCCGAAACCACGAAAGTATGTCACGTCCATTCGTGCTCCCGTCTGTTCACTACAAATATAGAGGTACTGTCACATATGAAGCAGCACATACGAGAGGGCCATGATCAGATATCCTTATGAACGCTGCCAGAAGAAGTTCCGTGCCGTCTCCGCGTTTTCTGTGCACCTTCTTATGTTCTTCCTTTGAAACAATAAAACGGTGAGTATAATTTCCTTTCTCTTTACAGGGTTTTGATGCCAGAGCTGACTGATGGGTGCACATGGTTCCCTCGTATGTTCTTCCATTGAAAAAATAAACGGTGAGTATAACTGCATGTCAATTGCCCTGCTCCCTGTAATAGTTTCCTTTCTCTTTGCAGCGTCTTGATGCCAGAGCTGACTGACGGGTGCACATGGTTCATTCGTATGCTCTTCCTTTGAAAAAATAAATGGTGAGTATAATTGCATGTCAATTGCTCGGCGTCCTGTAACAGTTCCCTTTCTCTTTGCAGGGTTTTGATGCCACAGGTGACTAGCGCATTTTCATCACTATGTACATAGAAAATAAATCCCAATGTGTCAAACATCACAATCTGTTGCGCATGGTCATTGCTTAAACTGCTCTCATTGCTACGACTATATGTAAAAAAAAGAAAAAATAAAGAGGGGCTCCAGGGACGGGTACAGCACGATAAGGGTACACGGCATATGTCAGTTAAAATTACTGGCCAATGCTGTTCTTTTAACGACCACAGCACAGTAATGCTACACGGCGTATGCCTGTTAAAATTACTGACCAATGCAGTATTTTTTCACGGGCACAACTTATACGGGGGCACCGTAAAAAAAACGGCCAATGTTTGGCAGCCAACTTTCCATGCATTTGCCCGTTTTTTTTTACGGTGAAATTTTTTACAGTGTGAAATTTCAGTATATCTACTGGATATCAGGTCGGTCTACTGGAAAACTGAAAAAAGATAAAATACGATTAATTTTACTGAATTTTTGCATGAAACGTGGTTTTACTTTGCAAACTCCAATATACGTTTGCTGACACTGTCTGATTACATTGTAGTTCGCGTACTAGCGGGAAAATCATGTCGTTCGTGCTGGGAGCACTACTTGAGTGCTACAAAAATCCCCAAGAGAATTATTTTTGATACATTGAGGGGTCTTCGTGTTATGTGGCAAGCAGCTGCCCAAATAGAACAACTTACAACAAATTCATTGAAGAAATATGCGCATATTCCGTAAACAGTGACAACTTTAGCCGAGGCGGGCTCATGGACGACACAGAGATATTCTACAGGACACCCAGTAAACCCACACCTCTGGTAGTCCTGTTGCAGAGGGATGTGCAGAGTAGGGTTTAACATAACCACGTTAAGATAATCATATAGATGGTCACAGTACGAGACAGTCAATGCCCGCAACCGAACATATGTAACAACAGGAAGTTGGGCTACAAAACTAACGACTGGAAATGTCTAACGGACAACGGAAATCTGCTATCTTTCTATTTGTTTGTTTTTTCGTGGTGACTATTTACTATAAAGCGACGTACGGCGAGCACCGTCAGATAAAATCCGGTACCACACAGTGCGGTTTATTGCAGAACGAAGAACTTTGGAAGGAGGCGAATGGGCTTGCTTCGGCACTGCAGACGCATGATGGCGTCTGCTTCGCCCTTTTCTCTTGTTGTTTCAATTCGAAGTTTCACAGTTGTTTCTATTACATCTACTCAATTTTGCTGAATATCCTGGTGCCGACCCCCAAATTTCCACCAAAGTGACCCGGCAACACTGAGTTGAAACTTCGACGCGTCGTAGCAAGTTGTTTTCTTTCTCTTCGGTTGCCGTGGCAGAGATCACACATCTCCCGTGCAGTATTTATGCATTTTTACAGCGTTTTCTACGACGACGCGATGAGAAGGATTCATGTGAACCACATTGTCGGTATCTCGGTGGAGTTTTGACGCTAAGAACACGACACAGCGTACGGAGAAGAACCGGACGACGAAACTCCGAATGGACTGCACGTAACGCTTGTTCTAATGCTAACAAGTATAATTGCTTACCTGTCCAGAATGCATTTCGTTCGCCCTGCACGCTTTCGTCTATGGAGCACTACAGTGGATGTCACCCCTGTGTTAACGTGTTCCGATTGGTTGCCAAAATTTGGGCGCGTTAAGTAGCGGCTTCGGAGTGCATGGAGCCCGGTCCATTTTACTAAACTCCTTTTGTGAAGTGTGGCGCTCCCGCTCTCCTACCCAGAAGTCAGAGTGCTACTCGCGCTCTCCACCTTCCTCTCCCGTTGGACTCACCTGCACCTCAACTAACTTGTTTAACGCTGCAGACAGCCGGATCAGAAGACGGCTTTAGCGGAAAAGAACATTCAGTGACACCCAGATGACTAGAGAGGCGTTGCACAGGCAACGTGCACCATGATGTGCACACGCAGCGCTCTCTTGGCTTAAAACCCCGTTTAGCAGACGCTCCAGAGCGAGTTGACAGAGTGGACGGAGCGTGCTCTGTAAAGCCGCTTCGATGCGCTCTTTGACGACGATTCTGCGCGCTTCCTCTCCTGCGACCACCTACTACCTCGACTCTTTCATTTTAACAGTGCATGTCGGCACTCTTAATTTTTTTTTAGTGCTGTTGGTACGAGTGTCTTAGAAGGAGGGGTAAGTACATAGTCATAATCACAGTATTCATGTAAATGAGATCACAGTGTACGGGAAAGGCTGAAACAGCAGAGGAATAGTAGCCTAAATAATCCTGTTATGCGCACAGACTCGAAACGCGTGCAATAAAAGAGGACACGCTGTCACAGGCAACTACTTTTTGTCGTAAATTATTCCAGTGCTCAATAGAAAAATCAGGAATTTTTCAGGCACCTTGTTCGGAACCTGAATTGCTCGGTTTACAGTGTTTCAGACGTGAACTACGTCGGTGAGAAAACTACATAATCGCCCTTCAAAATACATTTTTCGTTGTGTGCGATGGGCCAAAATAGTTTCAACCGTTGAAGTTTATTGCTATTTGTCAGAGACTAAAGACCTGCCTCCACTGAGAGATCCGTGGGAGAGAAGTGACGGGACTATTTGTTGTAGACAAAGTGAATAGCTCACCTCCGTGCTTTTTAACTATATGTTGTATGGCAGTCACAATTTCAGGGAGCCAAATTACTGCTGCATATGCAATACTGAGCCAACAAGTGTTTTGTATGCGAGGACGTTAGTGTCACTGTTAGCATATTTTAGGGCTCTTCCACAACCTAGGACAACCTAGATTTTGCTTTCCCGGTTGCTGTGTTATATTTGCTGGTCCCAACGGAGATCATCCCATGAAGTATGAATCCCAGATATTTGAATTCTATAACAACAACAACACTTAGTGTAATCGAAGCATGATCTCTTGTAGGTGACACTGATTTTGACGGTTTTCGTCGCACTGATACACATTTGCCACATCGACAGCATGCATTACGACTATGGACTCTTGGAGATTGAGTTCATCGTGTTATGAAGAAATTTCAGAGTACAAAATGGAATGATCGGTAAATAACTTAACGATAACGTTGGTGCTCTCAATGATGTCGTTGATAGATATATCATAAACAGCAGAGGTCCAGGAACAGACCCCTGCGGGACTCCTGAGGAACTCGGAGGCGTGGAGTTTTTAGTTTTTTGTTATAGATAACAAACTCATATACCTATTGTTTAAGTATGATTCTAAGCATGCTATCTGACATGAAGCTTTAGTCATTTTTCAGAAATCCTGCAATAATACCAATTGTTTTGCGTGTGACACCATGTCGAACGCCTTTTCTAGGCGAATGAACATCACAGGCGCTTGCTTACTGTATGAGTAAACATAGACTAGTGATGTGTAAGCTCAACCAATAAGAGAACCGCGGCTGAACACTTGCTGATTAAGCTGTGATGTGCCGAGAAAACTGGCATGTGAAAATGCAGTATATGTTCAAAAAGCGTGGAACAAGTGCACAGCAACGAGATTGGGCAGCTTTCCACATGGTGCCCAAAAAGACTGGTGACTGGCGCCGTGTGATGGCTATAGAGCCCTGAACCGAGCCACACGTACCTGACCGCAACCACATTCCGCACATCCAAGATTTCGCCAGCCATCTTCACGCAGCAACCATGTTCTCAAAAGTGGATTTGGTGAGTGTCTAGCGCCAAATACCCATGACCCCCCAGATGTGCCCTAGACTGTAATCACTACCCCTTTTGGGCTGTTCGAATTCTATGGCATGCAGTTCAGCCTGCGGAATACGGTGCAAACCTTTCAGCACTTAATTGATACGGTCACGATAATCTATTATTTGTTTTCGCGTACTTCGATGACCTGCTAATTGCCAGTTCGACACCACAAGAGCATGTCACTCACCTCCGCGCCCTCTTTACTCTTCTCCCACATTTTGGCGTTGCCATCGATGCAGCCAAGAGTGTTCGGCGTTGCAGAGTTGGATGTACTGGCACCGCATCACCAGCAGTGGCAATACTTACCTGCCCTCGAAAGACCAAGTCATCCAAGACTTCACCGGCCATCTTCCGATCTTTACTGACCACAGATTGTTAACATTTGCGTTCATTTCATCTGGAACCACTATGCGTCCGGAAGATTCGCCGCCTCGCATTCGCCTCTGAATTAACCGATATCCGGCCTGTGACAACACCATAGCGGATGCACTCAGCCGCATCTCCAACTTCTCATCCGGTATCTCCCGCCTTTATCAGCTAGCCTCCACTTCTTTCTAGCAGCATTGGCTGAATTTTAACGTGGAAACGCCGAATTAACACGCGGCTGCCTCAGCGCCAGTTCTGCTTTGCCTCTTGATGGCATGCTCCTTCCGGGATAACTCCGGTTTACACTTTGCAAAATAAATTTCGAGAATAAACTCCTCAAAATAAATCACGAAAAAAATCCACGGTGTAAAGATAAAGCCGTAAAAATCAACTTTTGCGATATAAACGCTTCAGATTCAAACTTTCAAAATATATTATCTCTGATTGGTCGACAGGCACGACAGTCTCAGAGCAGCGAAGGCTTTTGGCTCCCACGTCTGAAAATAGTTCCTCGCAGTGTGTGACTCTTTGCGGTGGGCTGAGAACGAGAGTTCCGAGTCTGGACCCATCGTTTGCTGTATTTTTCGCCGGCTATCGGGATTCTGTTGACACTGCAGTTAGTGCTTTGTTCTGCTGCTCACCTGTCAAAATTGAGTATGTCGAACTCCGCATTCGTGTCGTAAGTCACCAAATCAGTTCCCGGTGCTGGTCCCAGCTATGGTGGACACCTGCCATATTGTGAACATTGCCGCGGATATCGACATTTTCCTACAGGGCTGCCTTGGTTGTGAAATCGGAGAGATGGACAATGACGATCGACGAAAAGGCCCGATACCTTGTGGATGTGTTGTGCTTGTCCGTCTGTGTGCGTTCGAGCCTCAGAACCGTAGAATCGTGAAATCGGACCTGCCTGTGTACTTTCCTGCGTGTGGTTTTCCTTGGGAGCCTACGTTCCGATAAATGCAGGGAACTGGTACTGGACACTCTCGAAATTCTTTTCTGCAAATAAGCTGCATACGAATGTGAAGAAACCGTTTGTTTATGTGCAAGTAAAAACTATTTTCTCTCCGATGAATAACTTATGTCAGCAGAGGCGCCTTCATTTTCTATAACCAGCGTACGGTAACCTCAAAGTGCACCAAATATGATTCTAATTTTAGGAACGACCACATTGATTCGCGCACCTTCCTAGACAACGATTTGCCATACGATGCAAAGCTGCAAGAGATGTATGTAGCAATAATACTTCAATCACTTTGTTTTCACCGGTCTTTGAATACCTTGGAACCTAACAATGCCATTTTCAAGGCCTTAAAAACCATGAAATTTTCTCACACATTTTTTTTATTCTTTTTTATGCGCGTGGATATACAGTGTAAATTCTGGTTATCTGATGTCGGAACTGAAGAAAACCAAGAGCAATAAGTAACTGAAATCAGAAGTGTGAGAAATGAAAGGCACCCTGTGATGTATTTGTTTGCCGTCCTTTCTCTCCTATGATCTTCACATTCAGATATCCCCAAGGACGCTTATTAACAGATCACTCTTTACACAAAGCACCCACGCGAAGAAGAGATATAAAATTTACAGTACCAGCTACATTGTATGCAATGGTACCATTGCACCTATTTTTACAGCTTATAAGTATTGTGCTGAAATATGAAATCGCTATAAAACCTGCATCCTGCGCTACATCACATTAAATGTGCTGGTTGCAGTTCTGCAGCGTTCTCTCCCTCATGTTCAAGTGGAAAGGCAAAAAGAACGCTCCAAGACTTACTCTTACACAACTATTATTTCAGGGCCATGTCCTTGTACTAAATGGTCCCGAGCGTGCTTTTGAGAACTGTAGCGGCACATAGGGAAACTGATATTGCATTTCCACCAACCCTCTATTTCCAATAAACGAGACCTAATTATTACATCCACTTCGGATGTAGAACATGTTGTCATCCCATATAACTGCAAAAATATGATTTCTCCAAGAATAAAAAAATCAATTCATGGACATAGCTAGCTTCGAGCTAGCTTCGAGTGTAGTTCAGTTCTAAAGAATTCCTGGCGCTGCCGAACACTATGACATCATTTGTTTACAGGCAGGAAGAGGTCCATTAACCAGTGGTTGCTGAAAATATACTGGTATTTGTGTTTTATGCGATGTATGGCCCACATTTTCCATTTGTTCAGCTATGCCACTGTGAGCTCCTACCCCAGACTAGTTCATTCCTCCTCTTTTTTCCTTCATGCGGTCACCTACATGTTATATTGCAAGGAAGCTAGCTGGTACTACCAGATCCAAACAGGTGACTTAACATGAACACAATCACATAGCAGAGTGAATAACAACCACCTTTGTTGACTTATCTTGCTTAGTCGATGGCGACCGAAGGTGGCATATTTATTTCCTCACCGTTTTTTTTTTATTGTTTTTGTTCCAGCTAAAAGCAGGAGCACTACACTGAGCAACAAGGCGTAATAAAAGCACGGACACGGCATAGAAAAGCAGAAAATTCAATTGCTAACCTTTGCCTCCGCAAGCATGGCTTTGGCATAAATGCTTTGCGCCGTGATAAAGGAGACTACAACTGTGTTCGCAGTACCATTTAAAAAGTTCGCACCTATACGGCCAGATTCCTGCCCCCATTGAGTGCAGATATTCTGATGCCTGCACAGCTTTATGCTGTTCTTTCGGGTGAAAGAAAGCTTGAAGACTGCATTCGTCGTGGCTCACTGCCAAAGACATACGGTTGGGGAAGAAATTACTGGGCATAAATCACAGTGAGGCATGCTCCACCCAGGCCACAAGGAGGTACTATTACTTTGAGCCACCTTCTGTTAATGCAGCAAAAACACCTATTTCCACTGAAAGAAAGTCTGTGTGCTTTTTTTTCTGTTGTGGTTGAAGGGCACACGAGATCATAATAAATTGTTTCCAAAAGCTGTAACGTCGCATTTTGACATGATCTGAGCCAATATGGTCAGCTGATGCAATAAGATCTACAGGAAACATATTCCAGCAGATTCTGGACATGCTATAGGAGAGGATCTGTCCTTGAAATGATGAGATTTGTTGACTTTTCAGGTGACTTCAGGTATATGAAAACAATAATAGACGTTGACGTCTTACGAAGCAGTGACTGCAAGTAATCTGTAGAACTGGGGAGAATAGTAGAATGCAAAATGTGTTCAAAGCGTGATATAGCATCATACAGATGGGATATGAATGAGCTGATGAAACATGACAATGCGTAAGACAAATACACCTGTAGGTTCCCAAAATGCAGGGAGTCGATTTTCGCAGGAGACAGCCACAAAGGCTTTTTCTTTTTCCACAAAGGCACAAGCTGCAGCACATTACGGTGACGGAAGTTTCTGTGTTTTTTTAAAGGACAATAATTTTTTTTCAATATGTTACACGGGAGGACTGGTTACACAAATAGGGGAATATTTCTTTTAGACGACCTATATGTGAATATACTGTCTGAAAAAAAAAAGTGTCATTTTTTGCAAGTGCTTGATATTCTCGAACACTTGGTTAAACAGTGCATATAGATCAGCTTGATTATGTAAAAGCCTGAGTCTGGGCACACAGAGGGATTACACCAAACACCCGTCCCTCTGTGTGCCCAGACTCAGGCTTTTACATAGTGGAATTCTTCCACCAGCTTGCCTGCATATACGCCATCTTGATAGATCAGCTTGATATTTTTAGTTGAAGCAAATCTCCATGCAGCAGTTTACAAGCAAAAATAATCTGGGGCCCCTTCAAGAATGCTAATTTGCCAGAAATTTATCATAAACTTAACCCAAAATGCGCCCCGTTCTTGAGTTCTCACCACGTCACTAGATTTATTCTCGTCCTACATGCCCTTTGGGATGGCAGACCCATGCTTCCCCTCTAACACCATTTAAGGAAAGCGCACAAATGATGTATATGTAGATGTCAGTAGGAAGCTCGCAAGGGACAACTTTTTCATATTTCGACACAGTTTAATGCGCCCGCATTGTTCAAGAAAACAAAATGATCAGAAAAAAAATTCACATTCCATATATGCGTCGTCCAAAAAATGCACACTATTTTTTTCAGTGATATTCAGTCAGGCTACACCCCTGGCTGGTTTTGGCTGGAATAGCCCAGACTGACATTTACACCAGCAGATGTATGTCATGACATTGAAAAGATGAAGTAAAAAAGTTATATGCATGTCATGACATTGAAAAGATGAAGTAAAAATGTTATATGCCTCACTATGAGTATTCTATGGCCAGCTTCCTTAATTTACTACTTTTCATAGCTTACACCTTGACGCGTGTTCGTTATCCTTCGAGCAAAGAGTTCGAATTGTTGGACATAAACGAAAACGGTCTAAGCGTGTTGCACTCCTCCGCAGGCAACTGAAGGACTAACTGAACTGCCCACGCGCGCAGCACCTTGTGTAGTGCTATTTCATGTCCGAAGTAACTTGTTCTTTTTTTTTTTAAGTAACTCAGTAACTGCGAGTTACACTTGAGGCTGAAGAACTTCGTTATTAACTTAGTTACATTTTCTAGACGGTAGCTTAACTCGTAACGAGTTCTTTCTGACGGGTTACTTCCCGATCTCTGGTTTCAACTGTATACCAAGAAATAACAAGCATGCGCTTATTTTTCTGCAGTCAAGATGTGAATTACGTCGTTGAATTGCAGGCTTCAGTGAAAAATCGTAACTGCTAGTGACGTAACATGTGACGCCAGTGTCTTTCACCACACCCCTTGTTATTCCATGAGAAGTTAGCATCACAATCAATGAGCTTGTATCGATGCACTTATGAAGGGTAATTTCATGTGTGCCGATGAACATAGTGCAGTGCAAATATAAAATGTAGTTTGTGGCTCTGGAGCACGCTCATATTCCGTATGCAATGTGAACCAGGAGAGCATTTTCTGGCATAAACATTAAGTGAGTGAAGCGTAAGAAATGTAAGCACTGTTTACGTGCATTTGACAGTCTGCATTTTTATTTCTGAGAGGCTCTCTTCGCAGCAGGAGGGCAAGGGTGCTGGCAGTGTGGCACATGTTCATCAAATGTAGAACCAGAGACACAGAAAAAAACTGACAGCATAAACTGATCTCAATAATGTAATTGTGTCTGTGTTTCTCTGTCTCCTGTTCTACATTTGTTAATCTTTTTGTGTAGTTGCTGGATTTCAGACCAACAGCAGGGGACAGCAATTAGAGAACGTTCAGAACATGCAAGGCATACATTTCTTCATTCTCCGCATTCCTCATTCAAATGACGTGGAAGAAGTAACCGTGCAAAGAAACAACCTAACAGTGAAGCTAGCTTCAGTACACTACAATATGGCACATGTAACAATACATAGTACACCTCAGTGTTTCACAAACCGTGGGTCAGGGCCCCAGTGAGGCTGCGATAGCCCAAGCGGGGTTTACACCACTTGTGGAAAAGAGAAAGCAGATGAAGTGGACAGAACCGACAGAACCAAGGAAACTATCTCGCTACAACTGCAATATATTGAAGTCGTTTTACAAAAATGCAAGTTCAGTACAGTGCACAACCAGTCGGGAACCAAGTTAACGCGCTGCAATGCTTTCAATCCAAGTGTGTCACATTATTCCTCACTGTATCATGACGAGACCATGGACCTACATCAGACGTCACTTGCGCGCAGTAGTATAACATTCATATTACTGTATACGTGTCAGGGCAGAGTTCAAGCTTCCCAAACAAGAGCGCGCACACACACATGCGCCGACGGAGGAGACGTCAGCTGTCGTACGCACAGCCATCCCGAAAGCCATGCCCATCTTCGTTGATGCACCCACGAATCCAGAGGAAGACAGCCGAAGCTCTCCCACTCGCATTAAGTACCTGTAGCTTGAACTGTAAACAGTTTGATGCACGCTTCACAAAACGAGAACAGCTTATTGTTGATTTCATGGGCGCGGCCATGCGAGCCGAGAAGCTGAGTTCGATGGTGGCGCTAGTCTTCGGTGCAACAATTTCCAGAGTGAACCGTCCTCGATCAGCTCAGATAGGTCAACGCTTTTTTATTCTTTTTCTTTTTATTATTATTATTTGTCTTTCATTTCCAATTCTAATTTCAATTCCAGATCAAGGGCTCAACCGCTCAGCGCTCTGACACTAATGCGACTTAGAGTCAATAAATAGTCTCTGTTATAAAAACAGCGGTGCAATTTCACAGTGTGTAGCAAAGGAACGGGGAACTCTCGCTTCCCTAAGGGGAAGAATACTTGAAGTATATTTGTGTACTTAGTAAAGCAAGCACCGCCCATCACCTGCACTCAGCGTCGACTATATCATTGACCGTGCTCATACAGGTAGAACGATGTGAGAGCTGCTGAGCTTTCAGCCTGATATTATTTTTGGCGCCAGCGTATAGGCGTTTACGTGCTGCAGAATCAGACCTGAGAACACTCTTCCAAAGTTTATACATTGTATCACGGCAGCCTTCTCATGCATGGGCACCGTCACGCCGGGTTTCTTCAGCAAGTAAACATTTCCGTTGCAACACACTCAAAAAATTATGTGATTCATTTTCCTCTCTCTACGTTCCAGAAACATAGTGTCTGAGCCAAGACAATATAGTTGCCAGCGCAGCTGTCATACAGAAGTATATATAAGATCCCGTATCGTGAAGACCATCACCCAAACATGGTAGCCACGGTTTCGGTTTTGGCCCATTTGCACGTCAAAATTCAGGGATGTAAATTAGAACACACGTGCGTGTTTCAAAAATTTTAAACGTGGTGTGGCCTTCAACTAGAACAGTTTCCCATACCGGTATCTCGCTTTTGCTCAAGACCTCCTAATGAAAGGGCTAATTAATGAACTTAAGTAATTACTCATATTTATTAGTCATTATAGTCTTTCTTGGAAGAGATATGCGCCTGATGGTAGAACTGTGAAAATAACGCGCTCTCGTGGCTTTTTTTATACAAATTTGTTCGAGCTGAAACACGCACGCACACATACACGAACTAAACAGGAACGTGATGCAAAGGCAGTATAGCACACTTCGTGTTCGTAGCTCTTTTTAATAAAACATTTTTGTAATACAGCAACTAGAACAACCTGTACATTAGGTTCGCGTTTACGCGAGTGGAGGAAACCCATATCTGTAAGGTACACTGACATTCTAAATTCCATAATTCACTAAGATGTAATTTTTTTTTATGCGGCCGTTTTTCTTTCTTTCGAGAAACAGAAGGAGCAGAATTGCTGTCAATCTTTCTTCATGTTCATTTTAGATATGAGATGAACCCTTCATATCTCCATGCTTCAAATTATTATTCACAGTGGTAACATTTGTTTGAGTTTCAGAAACAAACATGCTCAAGCAAATGTACCCCATTTGTAGTACACCGTTTCAGGTTTTCCATTACGGAGACACCTCGCTTGCACTATTCTACTTTCCTTATTATCCGTAGGGACGTCGGAAGTCTTTCACGGCAAGGGGGACGGAGCCCTAACCTATCCTAAGCCAACCTAACCTAACCTGGAGGAGAGCACTGCGGGACATGGAGTTAGAGATTGAGAAATGCAGCATATACAAAAATAGGATCCACTAGAAATGGCTCGTCCAAGTGATCTAATGACGGTGGATGTTGTAATGCAGATGTGGAAGGCCATCTGGCGTTCTTGAATATCGTGAGGCGAAAAAACCTGTAGCGCGAGCCATTTGTACACTCAGGAGACAAAGTCCCGGTTTGACTTGAACACCCCTCTACTACTGTGCGCAAACGACGTATGCTTTAGGTTCGGGGGTCTCGTCATTACACAGTGAGAAATAATGCGATGGACCTGGGGATGGAAGGCATTGCCGCACGTTAGCTCAGTTCCCGAGTGTTTGTTGAGAACTGAACTTGAATTTTTGCAAAACAACTTCAAGATATTGCAGTTGTAGCGAGATAGTTTCCTTGGTTTTCTCGCATACTGCATTCACTTCATCTGCTTTCTCTTTTCCCCAAGTGGTGTGACCCCCCGCTTGGGCTATCGCGGCCTCCCTAGGTGCCCTGACCCACAGTTTTGGAAACACTGAGGTATATACTACTATTGTTACATGTGACACATTGTAGTGTGCTTGTGACTGATAATTTGTACTGTTATTTCTTAAACGTTATTTGAATAACTTTTATCTGACTGCACCATTAAATAGGAATTTTCCACAACGGCTTAGAATTATTTTTCATTTACGATGCTCCCACAAAAACCTTGGTGACAGGTTCTCTCTCATTAAATTCCTTTTGAGTTGTATTTGCACCGCTTACAGCATAATGTGAGAATGAGAAAATGTATGCTTCACATTTTCCCACCATCCTCTAATTGCTGCCAACTGCTATTGTGCTAAAAATCCAGCAACTACACACGAAAAAAGAAAAGTAAATTGACAAATGTAGAACAGACGACACAGAAAAACGACACGACAACATGATTGGGACTGTGTTATGCTGTAAATTTGTGTGTGTGTGTGTCTCTGGTTCTGCATTTTTGTATACGTGTGCCATGTTGCCAGCACCCTTGTGCTCTTGTCACAAAAAGAGCCTCAGACATCAAAATGCACGTTGTGGGAGGCACATAAACACTGCTTACCTTGGTAACCTGTATATAACAAGACATTTGAAAGGATTGCTAAATTAAAATTTAATAGTGAAATACATAATTCCAATAGAAGAGAGAGTAAAGATTGGAATAACAGGTAAATGTAAAGCACTGAGGTGTTGGCATTCTTCTGATGTGTATGATATACTGCTCTATTTAACCCATGACAAATATGTTGTCAAACATTGTAACTTCTTGCATTACATCAAGGTGCTATACCTGTTCATCTAAGTGACTTGTCTTTACACGGACATGTGGCAGTGCTCTGCAAGAAATCAGAGGTAAGACAGAAACCGTGAACAATGCCAATATTACTCGGGATGATATTGGTATTAATATTTCATATTGATATTGTATCGAGGGTCCTGCTGGCGCAGATATGGATATTTTACTGAATTTCGTGTCCACGAAACTACTTTGATGAGTGTGCTACCAGATGTTTCAGTTCTCTATTGTTGCAGATTTTGTTCACTTCTTCTGCCTAAGCAGACCCTTACAAAGTTTGAAAAATTTTGAGTCATCCAAAAGTACGAGTAGTGTCGATACCGCGGTGGGATTAACTAAGGCTACACATGCTAGGCTACCTTAAAATAGTTGCATGTGCATATTCTATATAAAATGTGTATGGCACAAAAATTTGATATGTCTACGATGAAAGATGAAAGTCACTGAAAAGGTTAGCCAGCTGTAGGGACTTTTCAGTGACTTTCATCTTTCATCGTTGATTTCTTAGGCAAATTGAGGCTTTGTTTGTATCTGTCCCCTCTATGTTGTTCCAGCCTCAGAACATCAGTTTCTCTCTTGATATGTCTGCTTGTTTGATATATCAAGCAAATATCGTGCCAAATTCGTGTTACCTATATGACATGCTACACCTGCTGAGATATGTTACGGGAAAGAAAGACTCCTGGAGCGATTAAAGGAAGTGCATACGAGTACATATGCTTTGCAAACAAGTTGTTCCAAAGTATATTGATGTTCGTGTTGAACTGGCAAAGCATTAGTCATCTCATAAGAAAGTGATGAAAGAAACTAGGGAGAAATGCAAAGCCATACACAAGCACTGCTGCATGGCCATGTTCACAATGGGCAATGACGCATTTCATTTTCCGTACCACGGACCGACTATGCTCATTGAGTCGTTTGCAGTGTTTATGATTGATGTAAGCCATGGCAACTACAGATGAACTTTGCAGACTGTACAATGATGTCTTTTGCGAACAAGGCAAACCTCAATATATTCCCTTGTAATTTTGGTCCTACTATTAATTGAGTTGAGGGTTTCACGTATTTAGGTGTACACCTCTCTTCCAATCTTTAGTGGAAATCGCACATTAGTTACATGTCTTCTAACGCTCTTTAAAAAATTGCCTTCTTGGAGTGCACACGAAAACTACCTTTTGTAGACACTCACTCTAAATATTTTCACACCTTTAAAGGTGTAAAATTGGTGTATTCTCATGTATTACACCTATTTTACACTCTAGAACCAATTGCCTTGAAAATTTTCGATGGTGTAACTATGGTGAATTACACCTTTTTATGAGACATTGTCATGGGGGTGTGATGAGGGTGCAACAAAGGGTGTATTTTGAGGTGGGACAGGCTCCATTACTCAGGCTAAATGTATTCCTGTTCCTGTGCAGTGTTGGAGTGCTTGTGGTACTCATAACTTAAGCTTGTGATACAAGTTGTGATATAAAGACCAAAAGCTCAATTACTCAACATTTGGTACACTGTCATATAACCCCTCAAGGTTACAGGACTATGTGGTATAGCTGTATTAAGTGATACGTTTGGATACCCTCATGCCTACGTAATGTAGGATATGTATGCTGCACGGCATAATGTCAACCTAGTAAAAGCATAACTATTCAGTTCCTGTGATTGTGTCTTATATGTATGATGCCCCCACATATCCACATCAATGACCTATAACGTGTGTGTGCCGTGCAACATGCAATGTCGTATTTTTGCTTCACACAGGTTACAGCTGAGTAGTATACCTAGAAAGTATTAAAAGTTCACTGCGAGAAAAGTATATTCTTGGCTTTTTAAAGAATATTTTACATGGCTGTGATCGAAGAGTGATGCCAAGATAGCCACAATGACACTCCAAAGTATCAAGCATGTGCCTTCTGTAAATACTAGAAACCCTATACTTTCGCAGTGAAGCTGTAATAATTTCCAGTTGCCACTTCTATGGATTGCAGGTTACATTACACCCTTCCATACAATTACACCCTTGATTTCTTGAGGGCGTTCCGTTACACCTAAAAAGGTGTGCGCCATGCACATGTTCTTTTACACCCTTTAAAGGGACTGTCGCACCCGGAACCGTGGTTACGAATCCAATACCAATGTGTTCGGTACACTACCACGAGCTATTTGCCAAATTTTCTCCTTCCGAAACTGACCGGGTGATGAGGAATCGAATTTAAAAGATCCGGTTTCGTTTTGATCCTCGAAAGCGCCAGCGCCAACAACATCGCGTGACGCAAGGTGGAATCTGGCTAATCCGCTGAGAAGGACGCTGTCGTCTGCCGCCAAGTCTGGGGCTGCTTTGTTTTTTCCGGCACGTCGCCCGTATTCACATGTGACACTTTCTAGTGACGCGGATACTATCACTACGCTTGCATCCTTCGCGTGAAATGTCGTTTGTAAACCGACGCAGCGTTCCTGACTCCAGGAAAACTTCCTTCGAAAACCTCGATGTTTGATTTCGCACGCCTAGGATACAGCTACAGCCAGACCCCAGACGAAGCGAAAGTTGGAAGCAGCTACATCACTAGCGGGTATCCAGATGAAGCAAGGAGCGTTCATGCTGTCCGTGTATGCTCCTTGCATTTCACCGATAATGTGTACCTGGATGAGAACATCATGCAAGTGCAACTTGGATTGACACAAAAAAGGAACGAATTGAAACTTGACGCCGTTCCGACAGTGTTCCACGAACAAAGCGAGCCAGTAACTTCGACAGTCAGTCACAATGTCTATGTAGTTTCCCAATCGGATCTGTCACTCTTGCGCGTGAGTAACTTAGCAGCAAAAGACGAAATCGGTACAACGTAAGGTATCCCTAACCAATGATTAATAACTAGATAAATAAAATACAATAAACAAGTAAAAGAACATGATGTCATTCATATGAACGTGATTGGCTTTTCTCGTTGTCGGACGCGTTATCACGAAACTTTCCCTGTTACTGAACCTGTGATTTGTGGAATGTGGTAGACATGATTGGTTTTTATGTGTATTACAGCTGCAGGCAGCTCGACAGGGTCAAGCGCAAGTGGTACGTATTTTACTTAAATATATATAATGTGTTTACAATTTTTGGACACAGAACAATTCGCAAACTATGAACCCCGATCACTAAAAGGAAGAACTGACGCTGTTTGTGTGCTGGTGTTAGAAACAGGCACCATATACAAGCAGTACCTCTGTCCGTAACATAAGCGCCATAAACCACTTCCCAGTTTCCTTTTATTTCGCTGTTTGTGTGCTGTAGGGCTGCGGTTTTTGCGGTTGTCGTAGCCAACTTGAGGTGCACTTTTGACGTTCTGTGTTATAGAAGGACCAGGTGCTGCTGATCCAAGTCCCATCCATCCATGAAACGGCATCAAACAATGTACATATGTGCACGGCAATTTTGCTGAGAGACCTGGTTTTTACACTAATGCCTTTACTACGCCTCTGACAAATTAGTATCTTCCAGAACAGTGCTTTCTTCATCCAAGTTCAAGAAGTAAAGAGAATGACTTCATGGCTTCTACTGACATCTCACAGCTACATGCCAAGACAAAATCACTTGAAAGAAGGAAAAGAAAAAAAAGGTCCGTTTCAGGTCCACCCAAATCTTTGTGCAGAGGCTGACAACAACAGCGTTATTGTGAGATGATGCTGATGCAGCGTTGAGATTGAGCCCTTGTTTTCTTTTTTGCAATGCTATACATTACTGCTGGTTAAATGTAAAATGATGCACCTACCTCCAGACATTAAAGGGGCTACCAGAGATGTAGTGTCAATTCAACAGAAAAGCTCTGCATGTTCTACGAGGCACTGTCACATAAGCATTGGCCAAATTTGCTGTCCTGTGAGCTTTGATAGGATATGCCGTAGATAGTAAGAGGCCGCTTACTGTAAAACGGAGGTGCATTATTCGAGTAGTGGGGTCTGAGGCATGAGGGTCATTTCAGGATGTACTAACCCTTCCAAAATTTTACATTTGATTGTGCCCAGAGATTGATCCAGATCCCCCCTAACACCCCGAGTTTTTTTCCTGTGTACCACTGTTATAATGAAACCGTCCCGTTTTCATTGCAATTGAAGTACTTACGAAACTGTTTTTTTTTTTTTTTTTTTTGTGAGTCCCCGCTTCAGATTCCAAGGGACATTGCCAGTGTGGTGGACGCTGATAACTGTCTGTGCATAGCAAATAATAAATATCTGTGCGTGAAGAGTTGGATGTGGACTTGTGCAATGGCTCTTGAATGGACAACACTCAGTCAACACAAAGATTTATTCACATTTGCGTAACTTATTGCCTGTCATTATAATAAATATTATAATATATAGACAAGAGGTAATGCTCTGCCAAGGATCTCTGAAGTTACAGTCTTGAAAGCTATTTTCAAAACAGTGGTGCTAAAAAAATTGGATCAATGGCAGCTATCAAAATTTGTTTTGCTGTATCAAGGCAGAACAATCTTCCGTGGGAATGACAAATTGTGGACATTCCCAGACAGATGTATCACTTACCATGATAATGAGGTGTAACTGTACCATTAGTGAGTTATGAAACGTTACCTGAAATTATTTGACGTGTTATATCCCTCACATGCTATAATACTGCCAACGATAAGAAGCATTACACTACCATTAAAAGTATAACTGTCACTTATGGCCAGGTAGTTTATTGCTCCTGCCTATTCCTTTGCACTTCTCGGGATTACTGTAGTAACACAGATTCTGTTTCACACTTCTCAATTGGAAACTACGCAAGTCTATTATGGTGTAGGTGTGAACAGGAGATGAGGCACACTAAAGATGATAGTCCTGATAGGACCGGGATGGAAAAACGTTGGCGAATCATGCGGACGCACAACCAGGTATCTGTCGTCTTCTCGGTCCAAGGAATCTACAAACTCGGCTTGTAAACACACAATAAGCAGTGAACCTGACGTAGCTGTAAAAAGAAGGGACACATTCCTAAACACGCAGCACAGTAATTTCCTGACAATCATTCTAATTCTAACCCGGCCCTTGAGTTGCACAGTTGGTTAGAGCCTTCGTAACTTTCATGGGGCATTCGTCGTGTGTGCAAACAACGACGACAACTACGAAAATAAGGATTGCTCAACGTGCCTATCTATATCGTGGGCAGAGTAGGCGAAGACTGCGATCGTCGCTGCAATACTGCGGTGGATACACCACCAGAAGTTCTGGCCGAAGACAGAGAGATGGGAACAAAGTGTGATGCGTGCTTACACTGTACTTCGCCGTCATTGCACAACTCTGCCACTTCACCAGCACTGCAGCATATAGGTACTCATCCGGTTCCTGGGGAGCACAAACGCCGCACAAACACTTGGATTGTTTCCTGCGTCGTAGTGTGAATGTCACGGGATTAAGTATATTGAGCACTCCGATCATGAACGTACCTAAAGCAGTGGTCCTGAGGCTCATTCTGTTGCGCTAACGCAGCTGCGGCACGTACATCACCAGCGACTTGCAGAAGAAGCGGATCCGTCGAATATGGGTCGTCATCAGACATGTATATTCGTCACGGGAGCTATTACTAAAGGCATTTGAACAGCACGATTCGCCACTTCCGCGATCCGAGTCCGCCACCTCCGTATGTGCCTTCGCCTTCGCCTCCCAGACCTTGCTCATGCAAGCTGCAACCCGCGGGGACTCCTCTGGCTCGCCGCGTTCTTATTGGTCAGATTCCTTGTGACGTTGCTAAAGATTCTCAGCAGGGAGTTCAGCTTGACGACCGCATCCGTCGTCTGTTGTAGCGCCGCTTACACACGAATTACGCAAAAAGTATTCCGTCGATCGGAATGGGACTTTTGGAGTCATGGTCAGTGAAGGACGGGGAATCTCATTTCACTGTGGTTTCGGAATCTATCTGTGGTCGATGCGACTGTCCCTTTAAGGTGTAAAATTATTTAGTGTGTACGCTGCTGGCATACAGAACCCTTGTACAAAGTGCCTTGGAAACCGTTCAATTGAAGGCTGTTAGGTTTATCACTAAACAGTATGCTGAGGATCAGCTTAGAGGATCCATACTTTGTCCGTCCAGGATCCTCTTCACTAGGCTGTGCACATCATCTGAATATTGCGCCCTCTGTACAGGTATCAACGTTTTGAAGTACAGCTTTTTGGCTTCTACAATTGCCAAACCGAATGCAGTTGGCGGTGGAAACAGGGAACATTCTTTGAAGACATTTTCGCAGGCTGTATGCTCGCTCCTGCCATAGCCATAATAATGGCAGCAGTATGTATACATAAGTTTGTAAAAGGCTGAACAAACAGCCAACACATATTGTCACATTGTGGTTTGGGTAGGGTGAATGGGCGCGAAATAAGTACTGTTTCCCTAATTGTGGGTTGAACCTCCCCCAGGACAGCTGCAGAAGTAGCACAGGAAACACAGAGCTTAAGAAAATAGGCATAACTGCACAGAAGTATGTGGACTTCATATCCTGCTGCATCAATAGACCTCTCCCTGTTTGTAAACAAATGACGTCACAGTGTTCAACAGCACCTCCAATAGGTGACCGGTAAATTCTCAAGGAACTGACGTCAGCGCCCACGTGATTTCTCACTTCCGTGTCTAGAGACTTAGGTGGCCGACTTGTTGCTTGTTTCGCGCATGCTTTCGGACCCTCTGTCCGGTGAAATGAGCGGTTGTTCCGCGTATGGGTGCAGAAACGCTTCGCAGAAAGGGTTCAAGCTGTGTTCAAGGGTTCCACGTGAAACGCGGGACGTCAAAAGTAGTGGGCCGTTGCCGTGAAGAGGGCGGACCCCAGCAATAAGTTGTGGATGATGTACGCCATAGCTACTGACACTCGTAGTACGTGAGGCTTCCGTGGTTAGTGAGCTTGTAATCGCTGTAATAAAAACTTTCTATCAACTCGTAAGAAACGCACATTTACCGCCCTCATTCTATCTCCTGCTCTTGCAATATGCAAACACACAAAAGGAAGCTAGCCATGCTGCAGTTCGCCGTCACTGTACATCCACGTGCTAGACGCGCGGCTATTTGACTTTCCTCTCATAACCTCGCTCGCCACAGACGCTTACAAGTAATACCGCGTCATACACAGTTCTTATTAACTAAAACTTTCAGTCTTCACATTTTGCTCTGGCAGTTCTTACCTCGTTTTAGTACGCTTCGACAGGGACTATGCCAGCCACCCGCTGCCATGCCGTAAATATCATTCCAGTGTCAAAGTGGCTGTGGCCTGTTACCCCTTCTCTTCTTTTTTTTTTTCTCAACCTGCTGGTGGAGCTGCATGAAGACAGGAATCCGTCTAGTACCTACTAGCTGCAGTGCGCCTTGAAAGGTGCTTCTCCCTCAAATTATCACGATAAAACAACTGCAAACGTGCGCCGTCGTTGATTGCTTTAGCGATCATATTCCTGTCATTCATATCGGATACATCATCCCTCTTCTCTCTTGTCTCTCTCTTTCTACGAGTGTTTTCCAGTATTATTTTGACTCATGTGCACATATAGAAAGATACATCGTAATTTATATCATAGGGGGCGTTTTTGCTACCGCCTTTACCAGCTTTGCAAGCTAATCTGAGGGCCTATTTCACGTTTCCACAATACGCGTCGTCTGCTAGCGTAGACACGGAAGTGGAGCCTTCCTATGACCCTTAGAAAGTACCGATCACCTATTTGGTAGAGTTTAGAGTCCAGTTAAGCTAGTACAGTTGAGCTACGCTCAAAGCTAAGGGTGGACAAGGTCGCGCCTAAACTCCATGGTCCTGAGGGGATTACAGTGATCTCTGAAAGGGCACGCGACCTTCGGTCCTACTTTTCTTTCAGTAGGAGGCAGGAAACAAGTACCCATTCATGGAACCCAGCCCTCCCATTCCGGTTTGTTTTGGTTTCAGTCTGTCTACCGACATCATGATGACGTTTAGATCCTGTTGAGTTTTTTTTTACGTGCTGTCCGGGACATCTGCTTCACCGCTTCACTAAAGCAGTTATTATTACTGAAACGTTCACAACATCACCAATGTAAAAAAAAAGAAGTGCGTGTTAAGTTCAAGAACTGGCAACCCTTGACCTTGGTTCAGTTTACCAGAGTTGGTGAAACTGGTGCTATGGAAGTCACCGAAACATTCATTGCATCACCAACCAAAGTTTGTAAAAATAATTGAGTGCTAGCATGAAGTTGGGCAACCAATGATGAGAAATTGTGAGTAGCATTTTAACTACTGCATATGTAGCTGCGGCATAAACACAACTAATTCTGAAAAGTAGTACAAATTTTGTTATTTTATTCCCCATATTCCCACCAGCAATGGGGTAGAGTATCGCCTGTGGCGATGAACCTCCGCACTCTCCAAAGCAAAACATAAAGTTGTTGTTGTTGTTAGTACAAAATTTGAAGGTAGTCTACTGTACCTTCCTCTGCATGGTACTAAACATTGTGATCATTTCAAGTGATTATCCTCTTGCACCATATTCTGTAACATATTTATTGGCCATCTGTGTTCCTAATTGTGGTGCTGTATCAAACTAGCTACTTCGCCCACATACCAGCATTCCTACGTTTCACAGAACATGTAGTCATCATAGTAGTTTAAACCTTGCAGAAGTTACAGATGATGTTTAGTAATGTTATAAGAAATGTAGTTAATCCTTCCAACAACAACTTTATTTTTTAGATGAACTGGGAGTTTCATCGCCATGGGCGATACTCTACCCCATAGCTGCTGGTGGTGTGAGGAAAGAAATAATGTCCTATGGAGTCCAAAATGGTCAAAAGAGCTTTGAGGGCAGGCATTCGTGGGCTCAGTTTAGTCATGGGCCAAGCAATTTTAAGGAGGGGGTGTGAGTCCAGATTAAGAGATCTGGATACGGCAGTTTGGAAATGTTTGTAGTGTGGGAAATGACGAAGAACATGTTCTAGGTCTTCTACAGCACCGCAGTGACAGCATCTGAGACGGCCAACTTGCCTCAAGTGGTAATGCCGCTCGGCTGTAAATGCCCCATTGAGTAACATTCGATGAATTAATGCACCATCTTGACGAGAATTGTTTTGTGGCATCCAGAAATCAAGTTTTGGATCAACATTTCCCAGTTTAGATGGGAGGAGTATGTAAGTTGGCCATTGACAGGAAGCCAATTTGTACAATCCATATGGATTCTACAAAGTGAATAATATTCACTTTGTTTTTGCACTTTCAGTACAGCAGATGAAAAAAATAAATAAATCGACAATTTGAAGTGCCTATAGTGCCCTTTCTAGTGCCTAAATCCGAATTTTTAGGGCCTTTTATAGAAGACTAATACAAGGTTTTTTTCGTGCATAAAAATCCGGCCTCTAGTCATGGCTACAGGACCCAATGATGAATATTCATCTGTCGGATAAGGAAATCTGATTTCTGCATGACCTGTAGCAGCCCTTGCTATCGTTGACTGTGATCTCATTAAACGCCTTCATCCTATGACGGTGTTCTCGGCACAGTTTCACTTTTCGCGGCTCTTATCAAACATAACATTCACGGTTCTTCGTAGCCGAGGCCGAGGAAAGCAAGAGACGTTTACGCGATTACTGTCGTGACAAATGGTTGAAGCAGCAGTTTTGCGGTCTGTTCTATATGTTGCTCATCCTGTGCATTTTTCTCTACCGGATTCCCTGTCCAAAACAGCTACGACTGCATCAGTGCCACTTCGCCCCATGAATTCCTTCACGAGTTGCACGCGTGTTAGCACACCAAGTCGTTACACGTCTGAAAAATACCTGACGGAATCAGCAGAAGACCTATATGATTTATTAGAGCTTGCAGTGATTATCCCTTTTATGCAGCACATCCGCAACACCACACCGCTCCGTCGTCACTCCATTTTCTCAGATAGTCTCGTTCCCAATGGTAGTCGATAATGTGATAAAATGGAACACTGAATAGCCTCACAGTGACTACCGCAGTCCTACAGTATCCAAAAACTTTAGAAACGCTTTTAGGACAGAGAGTTGATGGCCTGGATTTGGCCATGCACCAAGCAATTTTGACGTAGCTAGAGGGCGAGAGTCCAGCTGATTTAGAGAGACTGATAATATGGTTCGGAAAGTGGGTAGTATAATAGAAAGAAATATAAGAGCAGATCTCAGCCAGACTGATTCCCACTTGGTGTTAAAAAAATAATCAAAACAAACATTTAAAAAATCATTGTCAATCGGAAAGGTTGGTAGTGGGGCAATGAAGAAGGATGTGTACAGTTTTTCCAAATCACCTCAGTGGCAGCATCTAGGGGAGTCGACTTGTCGCAAACTGTAAAGCCACTGAGGTGTAAAAGCCACAT
Source organism: Ornithodoros turicata (assembly GCF_037126465.1). Lineage (NCBI taxonomy): Eukaryota > Metazoa > Arthropoda > Arachnida > Ixodida > Argasidae > Ornithodoros > Ornithodoros turicata. Next base: position 14,875,673 of record NC_088202.1, read on the forward strand.
GGAGTCGCATCCGATGAATTAATGAAGCGCTTTGACGATTGGTGTTTCGTGGATTCCGGAAAGAGCATTCAACATTGATGGGGTTAGAATGTCAGTAGTTGTCAATTGGCGGCAAGCCCGATCTACAACTAGAGGTCGAAGAATGGAACGACAGTCTCCTCTCAGCAGTTCAATACTCATTCGTCGCCTAGGTGAGATATCTGCTTCAGCCGCGCCGCCAGCCCGTTCATTGCCCACGATAACGCAATGGGCTGGAACCCACTGGAGAACTAGCCCGGGTCCTGCTTTGTGCACATGTTGGTACGCCATAAGCACTTCCGTCACTATGTGTCGGAACCTCGTAATGCCTGTGTTCTCAATAGCACGCAGCGCAGATTTGGGGCCAGTGAACATTGTCCATTCTCGCGGGCTAAAATAAAGCATGCACTGTGGAGAGAATAGAATCTGGAATAGAGCTAGATGTAGAATGGCATAGAGTTCAGCAGCTGCTTATGAGGTTGGATGCGAAAGGCGTCATTCTTGCGCTACGCCTTCGGACCTTAAACAACAACAAGCTGTAATACTCTAGACCTTGGCCCATTCATACATTCCTCATGTCGAAATTATGAAGAAAAAACAGCTGATTTGTCATGAAACGCCACGATACGTTTGACAAAGCGTCACTCCGGATCAAAAGGCGCTGTCGGCACGCTCACTCGTCGCTGAGCTTGAGCAGGTGCCACTTTGTGAGGGACCACTCGCGAGAGTCATCCCAAGCAGCATGCCAATATTGGACACATATGGGTTGCCAAAATTGCCAATATTGGATCAATATGGGGTGCAACCAGGCTCTATATTGGACCAATATGGGCTGCCCATATTTGGAAGCCCATTTTGCGCCAATATTGCCAATATTTCTGTGATAACACCAACGGGAAGTCCGTGTAATAATAAAGCATTGTCCTGTATAATACTCGCCACTGATAATACTTTTCTCTGATTTTTGCTTTTTTATTTCTGCGGATCTAATTTATCCCCGTTACACATCATTGAAAAAAAAAAGAAAAGAAACACGGCATCGCCCAAAAAAACGAAGAACTACGCACTCCTTGCTCCCACGGAACTGCCAATGCCAAAGGTCAAGAAAGGATCTTCCCGGAACAGCACCGCAAACGGTACTGCCCCGACGACCTTGTTATCGGCCGCGCGTTCAAAGATGCCAAAGATCCCTCAGAAGCCTTCATTGGGATCGCAATACTCCGTGAGCTAAAAATTTCCAACCCACTCCGAGACTACAAAGGAGCGAAACACTTTCGTGACGGTGACGGACATACGCCAGAGCAATTCACACTGCTTGCAGCAACTTGAAAGCACCTAATTTTACAGAAGAGCCATCCCTTCCTATCAGACATTGTGTTTTTTACTTGACCTGCCGCAATTCCGTTATCATTACAGCAACCAGCGACATGTTAGCCCTATGAAACGTCCGTTCGAGCTGTCGCGCATGCGCATTGGCTGTAGGACGCGTGATTTCGCTCAAACAACCCGCTCGCTCTCAGTCGGCTCGACCGATTGGCATTGGCATCGTGAAGGAAGATGGCGGCTATTCCCAGAACGTGGAATCCTGGAGGAAGGAAACACAGGAGCGGTCGTTCCGAACAGATTTCTGTGGGATCCCTCTGGCGGCCGCTCCTGTCAAATCCGCCATTACTTCCTGTCCACCACGTGATCCTTTCTAAAGTTTCGGTTTGGCAACGCTTTGTTGCTCGCGCTGGTTTCCGTGCTTTCATGCATTTCCAACGTCTTTTATTCTTAAAATGTGAGCGCCATTGTGGAAACAACGTTATGTTAACATGTTCTTACCACGGCTGCAGCTGTCGTTCAACAGAAAGCAGCTCTGTCACAAGAATAACGTTTCATTCGTAAGTGCGTACTTGCATGGTCGGTTGTTTTGTACCTCTGTCTGTGAGAGAGTCATCTTGAATCGTTCGTTTGCAAGCTGGCGCTGTGCTACAGCTGCAGATTCATCTGATTTCTTTCATCGTTGTACAAGTTTGATCACTGGCATGCTTTACCACTTCAGCAACAAACACAAAAGTTGGCCACGTCGTCGCACACAAACGTCGCTGCCATGAATGATGTTTCTAGTCTTGCGTGCTTGTCCTGCAGACTGTGGCCGGTCTTGTAATAGCAGGGTAAACCAAGAGTAAACCTCCGAGCACACACAAACAAAACTGGACGCGCGGCGTTCATCACAATGCAGGTATCCGAGCTGCAAGACAATCACGACTCCCGTCGTCTGCTTTGGGAGCTGGCCTGCGCATGCTCTTGGGGTCACGTGAGTAGTCACATTGTAGACAGGAGCATTCCAGAATGCATGCGAGGGCCCGTCCCAATGGGAAAAGCTGGAAGGGCCGCTCCTGTGTTTCCTTCCTCCATGCGTGGAATGTTGAGTTGTCGAATTCTAGCGAACGTTACATTGGGATTGCCAAGCGTTGACTATTTCGAACAATGTGTATCATCTGCGGGAAGTTGTTGGATGTAACGATGTCCTGAATTGGGTATTTCACACGCTTCAACGTTCAATCTTGCCGTGCTGTTTGGGCATTTGTGCAACACGGGTACGTACCATTTTCTGTATTTTCAGTCAATATGGGGTGTACGCGGCAATGTGAGGCCCATATCGCCAGGATTTTCCCAATATTGGCTCAAACTGGGCAATATGGGGCCCATATTGCCCATGTTGGAGAAACGAACGTATGTTTACATGTATGTGCTGCCTTCTCCGCTAACGTAAAGACAGACCGTTTTATATGTGCTTTCAGTGTCTGGGGTTCGATCTGTGAACCACTTGGGGGCGAGCATCCAATTACATAAACTTCCTTTGGCTTCCCATCCTCGTATCGTTCCCACGGAGAGTGTCCGTTTACTTCCCTTCTGTGGTCTCCATCTCTCTCTCTCTGTTTAGTTGTAGTTGCAATAAAGAAGTCAACCTGTGCGGACGTGTGTGAGCGTGTAGTCCGTCTCAAAGCGACGTATCCGCGGATGGCACCCTTACTGCTTGCCTCTTCCCGGCGCATTTAGCCCTTTAGAGCTACATTTTTCTGGTGCCGAAACCCGGGAAAGAAGGCCCTTTATCGACAAGGTACCACCGTGGAGTAATCGACGATGGACCGACTCAAACGAAAACGTTCCACCATCCGTGCAGCAGTGACAAAGATAACGGAAGACATCGTGCAACTTACTCAGCAGCCAAGCACAACGAATGTTAAAGGTGAGCTGCAACAGAAACTCGACCTCCTCACTGTTAAAGAGAGTGCCTTAGAACAGCTAAACGTCGCAATAGAAGAATTAACGACCGACGAGGCCTATGACGAGGAACTGACTGGATCGCAGGCTTATGAAGACAAAATTTGCACCACAAGGTCGATTGCCAAGCATGCCCTAGATAGTCCCCCCACTGACGCAAGGAGCTCCAGTAATTCGAGAAGTCAAAATTCCACAAATGTGAAACTTCCGAAACTGGAAATCTCAAAATTCGACGGGGATCTCAGAAACTGGGAAAGCTTTTGGGACCAGTTCGACTCTACCATCCACTCTAACGAATCGCTCTCCAAGGTGGACAAGTTCAAATATTTGAAAAGCTACTTGACAGGAAAGGCAATGACAGTGATCAAAGGACTTTCGCTTTCCGAAGAAAACTACTCGACCGCCATTGAACTTCTGAAGGACCGATTCGGGAAGAAAAGTCTAATTATCGACGAACACATGTCAAGATTGTTAAACTTGCCAAAGGTAAATGATTCAAGTCAAGTCGCTAAGCTACGCGAACTTTACGACGAAGTGCGAACTGGGGTCAGGTGCCTGGAAGCCTTGGGTGTGGCTCATTCTTCATATGGTGTGCTGTTGCTATCCGTTTTACGCAAGGCAGTCCCTGTGGATATCAACTTGGAATATGATCGAAAGCATGCGGACAAGGATGATTTTGACTCCTACTTGACATTTTTGAACTTAGAAGTTGCCGGACGCGAGAGAGGTCAACGCGGGGGAGCTAGCAAGCCTCACATAACGAAACAACTTGGAGACGGTACCCGAAGTCGCCAACACAACAATCTCCCATCAGGAGTTGCTTTAACGGTTGGCGCAGAACAAACAAAATGCGTATTTTGTGAGTCTACTGATCATTCCCTGCAGAGCTGCGCGGCTCCTCTTTCTTTGGAACAAAAAAGGGAGAAGCTCAAAGCAGAGAGACGATGTTTTCGATGTGGCAAACAATATCATCGGGCACGGGAATGCAGAAGTGGGTCCCGACTGTGCTGCGCATTTTGTAATGGGAAACACTTGACAGTGATGTGCGACCTAACATGGAAACGTGGCGCCGGATCCGAAGTTGCCACAACAGCTACTGAAACTCAGACAATGAAGCCAACGGTAGTTGCCACGTTGAGAGATTCCAGCCCGACGTACGCTGCAAACAGCACAGTGCTCCTTCAGACTCTTCGTGCATATGCAGAAAGTGAAAGTGATCGAAGGCTCACACGCATTCTGATGGATGGGGGCAGCCAACGCACATTTATTAAGAAGTCATTGTCGGAGATGCTTAAATGCCAAACCTTAGGAGAAGAAGAGTTAACAGTCCACACCTTTGGCTCTACATCAACTATCCTGAGAAAATGCCGCAGGGTACAAGTATGGTTGCGTAGCCAGTTTGACCGTAACGAAATCGCAGTCGAGGCGCTCGAGATGCCAGAAATTTGCACTGATGTCATGCGAGTGCCGAACAACGACCTCATAGCCAAAATGGAACGGGACGGTCTCTGCGTAGGTGACGTTCCGATGACTAACACCGACTGCGACCATGGAATCGGAATCCTTATCGGAGCAGACTGCTATTGGAGGGTCGTCACCGGAGAGACAAAGTATTTGAGCGAATCATTGGTGGCTATCAATACAATCTTTGGTTGGACTCTTCAAGGACCGGTACCAACAAGTACAGTTACAACTTGCACTAATGTCTGCGTCATGAGAACGGTAGTTGACCAAAACGAGGCAGACATATCGAACGAACTGAGACGATTTTGGGAACTAGAGCATATGGGTATACAAACAAAGGATACGGTTTGCGACAAGGTAAACGACACTATCGTGCGAGAGTTCGAAGCAAAGATAAAGCACAATGAAGACGGAAGGTACGAGGTACACATACCGTGGAAAACCAGTGATCCCTGTTTGCCAACAAACAAGCGAACTGCAGAGGAAAGACTGAACTCGTTAACGAAAAGGCTTTTGAAGAACCAGCACGTCATGATGGAGTACGACACCACTATTCGGCAATATTTGAATGACGGACACGCAGAGAAAGTTGATATCAAAGCAAACGCCGACGGACCAGTCTTCTACCTGCCTCATCGAGCTGTATTTAGACCTGACAAAGCAAGTACTAAAGTGCGCATCGTGTTTGACGCCTCGTCCAGTGCTTCGGACTGCCCTTCGTTAAATGACTGCCTGGAAGTTGGGCCAAACCTGAATCCTGATCTCCTGGCGACAATTCTAAGATTCCGTAAGCACAGTGTTGCCGTTACAGCCGACATTGAGAAAGCATTCTTGCAAATTTCTCTCAATCCGAACGACAGAGACGCTTTCAGATTCATGTGGTACACTTTCATGCCGGAGAGCGGAAGACCACTGTCCGAGATTGAGGTGTGGAGAATGACGAGGGTGCCCTTTGGTGCCGCGTCCAGCCCATTCCTTCTTGCAGCAACACTTCGTTATCATTTCAACTTAATGTCTAGCACGTACCCCGAAACCTGCAGGAAGCTAACGGACGGCTTCTATGTGGATGACTTTGTGACTAGCGTCAGGTCAAGAGAAGAGGCTGAAATTCTGCACGATGAGGCAGATAAAGTTCTTTCGGCTGCTGGCATGCATCTAAGGAAGTGGGCGACGAACGACAGTGAGCTACAGGTATCGTTCAGGACTAAAAACAAAGACAACAGTCAGATGAAAAAGGTCTTGGGCATTGTTTGGAACACGACAAATGACGTCCTGTCACCTCCAATGGACTCATTGGACCAGTTCCTGACAAAGAAAAGAGACACGAAGAGATGTTTACTTCAAGTTAGTGCACGAATATACGACCCTCTCGGCATTCTCTCGCCCTACACAGTCAAGGCAAAAATACTAAGTCAACGAGCATGGGAATTGGGCATCGGATGGGACGACGAGCTACCCGAACACATCAGTAAAGAGTGGCAACAGTGGTGCAAGGGAATTCCATTTCTACCAAAGATCACTGTGCCAAGGGCAATCACAGACAATGACTCAGTTGTGTCCCGAAGTATTCATTGCTTCTGCGATGCGAGCCAGCAAGCGTACGGTGCAGTGCTGCATCTGCGCACAGTGTACGAAGATGGAAGCATAAATGTCGTTATCGTGGCTGCTAAATCGAGAGTAGCCCCACTAAAGCGAGTTTCACTCCCAAGACTTGAGCTTTTGGGTGCTCTTGTGGGTGCTAGGCTTACTAACTACGTGACAGCAACTTTGAACTACGAAGGCCTCACCGTGCGGTATTGGACCGATTCGACCGTGGTTCTTCACTGGGTAAAAGGAAGCGCTAGTAGATGGAAACCCTTTGTTGCCAACCGCGTCACCGAGATTGAAAGTATGTGCAACCCTTCAGACTGGCATCACTGTCCAGGTGAATCTAATCCAGCTGATCTGCTAACAAGAGGAGTGCTGCCCGACATGCTCATGAAGGACGACTTCTGGTGGAAGGGACCTGAGTGGCTCAACAATGAAGAGGCCCTCTGGCCGAAATTCGAAGTTGACACCTTGGAGCTTCCTGAAACAACATCGCGAGAGGAAAGAAAAAACGCAACAGCGATGATGGCGACGGATGCCGATGTTAGCACGCCACTCCTCACTCTTGAGAACCACAGTTCTCTTCTGACTGTGCTTCGAATCACCGCGTGGATCAAGCGTTTTATTCACAACTGTCGACAGAAAGATGCTAGGATTTCTGGCCCGCTCAATGCGGCCGAAATCCAAAGTTCGCTGAGACAATGGATCCGCCAGGTGCAGAGGGAAAGCTTTCCAGGAGAACTGGAGATACTATCATCGGGCAAAAACACTGTCGGCGAAACGTCTCCACTACGAACCCTGTCACCCTACGTGGACGAGGATCAAATAATGCGCTTGCGAGGAAGGTTGCAACAGCGCGAAGCAGAGACAGCAGTTAAGCATCCCATAATTCTTCCCAAGGATCACGACTTCACTTCGAAACTCATCATGCAGGAGCATTTGCGACTTCTGCATGGAGGTGTTAGAGACACCTTAGTGCAGCTCCGTGAATCCTATTGGATACTGAGAGGAAGGCAAGCAGTCAAACGAGCTATTCATCAATGTTTGACCTGTCGGAAATGGCGATCCAAGCCAGCGGATGAGGCAATGGCACCACTACCACGCGACCGTGTGACAGAGGCAGAACCATTTGTTGTATCTGGAATTGACTTCGCCGGACCTTTGTTCTACAAAACTGAGACCGGAAGCAGCAAGGCATACATAGTTCTGTTCACGTGTGCCGTAACTAGAGCCGTGCACCTCGAATTGGTAACCGATCTAACAGCAGCCACTTTTCTATTGGCTTTCCGTAAATTTATTTCCAGGAGAGGGATATGCCATACTGTGTACACAGATAATGCCCTCACTTTCAAACGTGCATCGAAAGACCTTAAACAGCTCTGGACCGAAATGCGAGGCGGCGAAGTACAGGACTATTTCTCTGGGACGCACATAACTTGGAAATTTATCGTTGAGAGAGCAGCGTGGTGGGGCGGATTCTGGGAACGGATGGTGCGCACGGTCAAAACGACTCTCCGGAAGGTCCTGGGCAAAAGTAGCTTGACGCTTGACCAACTAACAACGCTACTCACAGAGGTAGAAGCCATGGTGAACTCTAGGCCCATCTCCTTCGTCTACTCGGACAGCAACGAACCCGATCCCTTGTCACCGGCCCACTTCCTAGTCGGTAAGCGTATAACCCGACTGCCTGACCAGCCTACTGTTACCTCGGGGCCCGGCCAGCCGCAGCTGTCGAAGATGCTGCGTTACCGAGAGGCTCTCCTGCGGCACCTGTGGAAGCGGTGGGTACACGAGTACCTCCTGGAACTGCGTACAGCACATGAGCAGCGCACTGCGACCTCAACGGCACCGCAAGTAAACGATTTAGTGTTGCTAAAGGAGGACCGTCTTCCCAGACAAATGTGGAGGATGTGTCGTGTTGTGAAAGTGTTCCCTGGCAGAGATGGACGTGTACGATCCTGTGAGGTCCGACTTCCCGGAGGTGGAACACTTAAACGTGCCATCCAACATCTCTTCCCGCTAGAGATTGTATAACAGAATGAGCTAGTGCTCATTGCGGGGGAGTGTGTTGGAGAAACGAACGTATGTTTACATGTATGTGCTGCCTTCTCCGCTAACGTAAAGACAGACCGTTTTATATGTGCTTTCAGTGTCTGGGGTTCGATCTGTGAACCACTTGGGGGCGAGCATCCAATTACATAAACTTCCTTTGGCTTCCCATCCTCGTATCGTTCCCACGGAGAGTGTCCGTTTACTTCCCTTCTGTGGTCTCCATCTCTCTCTCTGTGTTTAGTTGTAGTTGCAATAAAGAAGTCAACCTGTGCGGACGTGTGTGAGCGTGTAGTCCGTCTCAAAGCGACGTATCCGCGGATGGCACCCTTACTGCTTGCCTCTTCCCGGCGCATTTAGCCCTTTAGAGCTACAGCCCATTTTCAGCCAATAATGGGAAATTCTTGACGAAGCAGGTCCCATATTGGAGCCGTATCGCCAATGACGGCCAATATGGGCCCAATATTGTGTGCTGCTTGGGATAGAACTTCGCGAGTGCATGCAGGTAGCAAACAACAGCTGTTCGTGAGGCATCGAGTGCTCCTGACAATGTACTGGTGACCCTTTCTGAACTTGCATCAATTGCGTTGAGGGCGTCCTCAAAGCCAACTGTGGCAGGTCTTCGAATATGGCCGGCTCGCCTTCCAGGCTAACTCCGCCAAAGCCGAACTTCCCAAACCATAGTTTTGTCGAGACTCTCCTTGCCACATTTTCCCACGTTGCATTGTAGACGTGTTGCGTAGCTTCCTCGGCGTTGTCGCCAAGTTTGCACTTGTATAGCAGAAATCCACGAACGAACCGACTTCGCTTGTGCATTTTGCCGATGGTTAAACACCACCAATAGTATTGCCGACACAATAGCTACTCTGTTTCTTGAAGGACAAACATAGATCTGTTGAACCACATCTGAACTAAAGATAGATTGCACTCGCTCTGCTAGCAGGGCCCTACAAATACTTTGCGCCAGAAGGGTGTCACTATATATTCACGATTTGCCCTAAGCATATACTAAAATTACACGTTATCACGGTCATTCTTATTATTGTTTTTAGTCATACTGCATAACGCTGTGAAGCTGTGATGTTCATGAGGAACGTCCGTAGTAATAAGGCCATCATTTAAAAGTCATCTTCATTTCACGGTCACGCGAAAAGCCAACCTTTCTTTCCTCCTTGTTTCTCTTATTTCTTCGTTTCTCTCTTAGCAATACAAGAGTTGCACAGAAACAGATAGAGTTGCGATTCAGCAATCCTTCTAAACGCGCCTTTGTCCCCCTTTTTTTTACTGTTTTTCCCTGCCAGAGTGTTCTCCAACCAATAAAATAAGTCCCTGCAAAAGAACGATGAGAGCAGATGGCCTGCCGAGCGAGCGCGAGGGCCCTGTTCCGCACGCCTTTCAAAAATTATTATCTTTCTGGACAGTGAGCATTGTAGAACGAGAGGACCTCGTGACATATGCTTGTTCCCTCACGTGACCAGTGACGTACAGCGACACAGCTCAAGCATGTATAAACCGCGTGCGAACTGCGAAGAAAAACACAAAGAAACAAGGCACGGACTTCTCCACGTGAAGTGAGCATCGTGTGGGCCGTCCGCAGCAGCTTTCTCCGACAATTTCTTTTTTTATTGTTGTTGTTGTTGTTGATGATGATGACGTAAATTGCATTGCGCAGCTATAACGCACCTCAGAGCGAAAATATTTTGCACGGTGACTCCTGGTAGACAGCTTGGCAGACGAGAAATGATTTCGAGTGATGGTAAATGTCACCTCATTGCCCCTTTAACGCACAATGCGTTCTCCGGTTGGGGTTTAGTCAGTTCATGGCATATCATATTGCGCCTTCTTTCAGTAATTATCCTTTTCACCCCCCTCCCAAAAAAAGTCCGCCCGATTTCGAAACGTTCGTTTTACCGAGGGAGCCCTTATCCTGGTCACTTTCGTTTAGTCAAATGACTTACGTACCAGTGTGCCTCCTCCCAGCGTCGAAGTCTGGGAGGCGCCATGATCGATACGGTAGATTCGGCAAATCGGACACGGCGTTTCTACGTGTGAGCACCAGTCCGCTTTGGCGCCCTTGTATCCAGTGCAATCCAAGTCGTACTTCCTTCCGCTGGGCTCGGTGTGCCATGCCGTGTGTGACGTGTGTTTGTTTTGTCTGCTATCACAGTGTGTGCTTGGATTGCTTCCTGTTCCGTAAGGAACTGTTATAACGTTGGAACGGCGCACGGAACTTGTGGGAGGTTCTGTTCGTAATATGTTAGGCCTACCGTATCTGTCGTGGAGGCTCACTTCTTGAGATGCCCCTCTTCGCTTGCACGGTTTCCAGTCATTACGATAGTTCCATGAATAAGAGTACGTACCTAACACAATGTTCTCTTTGCCAGCAATGTGACGCCCCGTAATAATCACTGGGAGTAGATTTACACGCAAGGTGGGTCAGCCTATTTGAGTGGCGACTGTGACAGGGCAGACTGTGTGGAGATTGATGACCACCTGAGACTCTTTTGAATGACACCCTATCTTGTGGATGAATAGTATCTTTCTACAAATTTCCATTGTCGTTTGCGAGCTTTAATGACCTTCACCTCATGATGGTTGTCACAGTTCCGATATGATCTCGCAACAGGGGCACAAATCGTCGCGGCCCTAAACATATCGCGAAAAGATTTGCTTACCTCTCTTAGTAGATCCAGGTATCATGTCACGTTAGGAAAACTGCAAACAGTTCGTATTCTTTGGTGTCACAAACAGGTCAGTCACCCACCCAGTTCACGGTGGATCTGTCGGTGGCATGTCCTCCTGCTCGTGTCCGCGTGTAAGCGGACGTTTACGCCAGGTTCACACCCGGACGAGGACGGCAGCAACCTGGTGGAAGGGTACAAGTTGCTCATAAACGCCGTCTTCCACGAGTAACCTTAAATGTGGGGAGCCGTCCGTCGGGATGGCAAAATTATTCACGGATCCGACCAGGCGTCACTCTTTATCATAGCTGTCTCGCGACGTAAAGTCTAAAATTATCAATATATTATTAGTCCCACTTAATTTTTCAACATAGTTCTCTGCAATGTTGGCACATCCGTATAGAACAACATAAAACACACACGCACAGCCACCATGCATCAGTAGCCTACCTCACTTCTATCATAGAACCACTCACTAGCATTTCGGAGTCCGGTGCTGCAAATATTGGCCAGCACATTTCGTTCATATTTGGGAAATCAACAAAAGTCACTAGGGGCAAGATCTTGCGAGTAGAGAGGGTGTTCCAGTAGTTCGAACCCATAGCATTAATGGCGGATACCGTAATTTTCCAAATGTGGGTGGGAGCATTGTCCTGAAAGAGGATTGTTCCAAGCGTGCCCATAGCTTGTCGTAGATGAGTTATTAGGTTCTTGTATAGTACCTCATGTGTCAGCTTTACCCTTCTCCAGGTTATAATCAATCATAGCGCTATTTTTATCGCTCGAGTGGTCGCCAGAACATTTCGCGTACACTCGTACGTCATGGCTGCACTGAGCAATAAGAGACCTGCCTAATGATATGGATCCCGACCCATGAAGAACGCTGTTCGATGTAGGACCCCAATGTTTCCCATTCTCAAACGGGCGTCAGCCAACGCGCTACATCCTTGACTGCGTGACAAATAGCGGTTCTTGGCATCTTTCACCCCACGCAAGCATGCGATTGTTAATCTTTATCTACTTTGTAAATTATATGTTACGTACAGAGATGAGAAGTTGTTGGTCCGGTAAATATCGCAGTTTTGTTGTTCATTGTGTACAAACAGATGCGTGCATAGGAAGAGGTGTGGATCCTTATCTTACAACGTTCTCTTACTATACATTAGCAGTAAGTGCGCTATAAAGACAATACACGCAAGTATACGACAAATCACGCGCCTTATGAGGATCACAACAGGAAGTAAGGACACAGGATAGCCCTATAACAACATCTTGGCACGCGGTGTTGCGTTTCTGAAAACATGACCTACAGCCAAGACAACAGCGTCTCCGGCCACTTCACGGCCACGACAAATTGTACTGTGTAACGGCACACCTTCGACTGACACAGCGAAAACATGAGACGCCATCCTCCTAAAACTCACTTCGGAAGGGAGTTACGTTTCTGCTCTTGCACTTGTCATTTTATTTGTCTATCCGTTCTTTGTCCTTTATTTGCGTGAAGCACAAAAACAGAAAAATAAGCTTCGTTCAGAAGCCAAACTCAGGAACATAACCTCAGGTCCCGCCATTGAACGGGTAACCTAAATTCACCAATGCAGAAGGAACATTGTGTTGTCTATATACAGGGTGTTTGCTCTAACATGTCCAGAAATTTTATTTAAAGAGAAACGAGGCTACTTTTCGGCTACTTGACTAAGAAACAGGTGCTACTAGTCGAACAGTGCCTGTTTCTTACTCAAGGAGCAGAAAAGTACCACTTGCTTTTCTTTTATCATTCGCTTTAAATATAATTTCTGGACACGTTAGAGCAAACACCCTGTATAGAGCTCTGAAAGAGATTCAATCCTGCTAAATTTTGAAGTGATTGAGCATAGTAGCGAAGAGTTACAGTGAAAAACGTACGAATCTTAAATTCTAAACACTCACAATGGCAGTGTTGCGATAAGTAGTTAAAACGCTGCTCCCCAGACGCACAACACTCAAGTGGCTATCACTTCACGATAGCTCAATGCAATTCCACCGCTTTAATGTTGTTCAGCACGACGCCGTCGGGGGAGCAGCGTTTCAACAGCATTCCGCACCACCACCTTTCAGATTATTTTGAGTAGATAATTCGTACGTATATCACTCATTATATCGTTGTGCTACGATGCTCAAGCACTTTGAAATTTACCACGACTTAGGCCCGGTTTCACCAATGCTGGTTTACTTTGAACCGAGATGGAGGGTTGCTAAAACTTGAAGTTACATACGTTAGTTGGTGACGTAATGAATGTTTCAGTGATAATAACTAGTGAAGCGCAGCGTACAATTGACGTTAAGCGACCGCTGAACTCGGTTCAAATGTTAATCGGCGTTGGCGAAACCGGGCCTACCTTCCGCAGATATACAGGGTGCGTCACGTAAGACCAACCAGAGGTTTAGTAAATGCGCGATTGATTTTTCTTTCGCAAAAATAGTTGAATGTATCCATTCCCGATGGGGCCTACTCAAAGGTGGTGGTGCATCAGTAATTAACACAGCAGTTAATTAACTTGCATAATTAATCTTCATAGTTGGTGAAAATAGGTTGGCCGCGCAATTGCAAGGTTTGGACCACAAGCCTGAGGAGTCTACCCTGCAAGAATCGAAACCGCAGCGCCTTTTTGTGCTCTAGTAAAAAATACGGGAAAATGCAAGATATTCGATCGCTGCGCGTGTTTACTGCCCACTTTCTCCTCTCCCCATATCAGTGTCACTCTTTCTCAATTTGGCTTGTGCACGTGACGTCACGCGCAGCCTTTGAGCACCTTTGAGCCACGTGACATGGGAAACCATGGGGCGCGTCACAGGCGTCTTACTGCGGGCCGAATGAGGCAGCAGCATGTGTTTTTACAATTTCCACTCGTAACTGCACGCATACCGCAACAAGTGACGTCATGCCCCCCACTCTGACTCCGGTGGGGCAATATGCTTTCCAATGTCACGTGCCCACACGTGAAGTCACTGCACAAGCCTCATTTACATTATCCTGTACCTCAAAGCATGGAACACACCGCTTTGTTCCGGAGTGAGTGTGAGGCGGAATAGTGATGCCGTTTCTCACCCTGTGTTATCATCAAAATGCCGCCTTTGATTTTGTTCCCGCCGTTATCTGGTTTGGTCTGCTCAACACCGGCAGTTCCAGATTTCATCTGATAACTTGACCAGCTCCGGTGGCGCAGCGGTAACGCGTGCGCTTGGAGACTGGGAGGTCCGCGGTTCGAATCCGCGGGCCGGCTGTGCCGTCTGGGGTTTTTCCTGGGTTTCCCTCAGATGTGTAATAGGCGTATGCCGGCACAGTTCCCCTGAAGTCGGCCCATGGACGCAGCTATCCTCCCCCCGAGCGGATTCCGCTCGGTCTTCCACTTCACCCTTTCCTCCTCTCCACCACCTTTCCCTTCCCGAGAAACATGCCGCCTAATCAGGCAGGCAGACCTCTCGGGTTCCTCCCAACGACACTCCTCCTCCTCCTCCTCCATCTGATAAATTTCACGGAATATAACTGCCAATCGATAACTTAGAAAAACCACGCAGATAACAAAATAAAACCATTGATTCGGCTGCTCGATAATTCTGTACGTTCTGCCAGACAAAAAAAAGCAAAAGAAAACAAAAATAAACACAACAAAACAAAAATACGGTAACGACCAGGACGCTAGGAAGCAGGGTTCCCCACAGCCTGACTTCACCAAGGCTGGAAAATAGTGCGTTTTATTTTTTACAAGGGCACAGAAAAGCGCTGCCGTTTCGATTCTTGTCCTGTTTGGTGTGCCTGTATATTGTGCTTGGACATTTACTCCTTTTCATGTACCCTGCCGTGCTGATCACTGTCCCTTGTACCGAATTTTGAGTGAGTTTTGAGAGCTTTAAAGCCTGATCTAGATTTGTTTTGTAACACCTGAGATGCATTCAAGTGTTCTCTTCTTAAGCACTTTGATTTTGCCGGCACTACCGTGTAGTTTGTAAATGTGTTATTCTTATTTTGTGCACCATTATCTAGACTAACGTCGTTCATGGGCACAATTACGTAAATATCTATCTATCTAACGGACTACAGACTCCTCAGGGTTGAGCTATACAACTTTGCTATTTGGCGGTCAACATACTTTCACTGAATATAAATATTAATTATGAAAGTTAATTAATGGCTGCACTAATTACTTTTTTATTCCGTGTTAGCTGTGGTTACGCAACTGTGGCTATGAGCAGCGTACAGATGTGGACAGATGGAGAGAGGACAGCAGGAAGGAGTGGGGGACAGAGGGGTTAGTATGCGTCTTTTGCTGATTTCGGGGGAACTTAACCGACATTCGTTTGGAAAGCCTTCAGAAAACCCAGGGAAAACCTTAGACAGCACAGCCGGTGGTAGGATTCGAACCCACCACCTTCCAGTCTTCGACACGATCTTGGCTATCACCAACGAGAGGGATGCCTTAACCCGCTAGGTCATGCCGCTGGTCACTAATTACTGATACGCGATCACCTTTGAGTAGGCCCGTCGGGAATAGATGACTCTTCTCGAAGAACAACAAACCACGAGTTTAATAAAATACGGTCAGTCTTACGTGACGCAATAGTGAGTTTTAGTATAAAGTTCGCTGTCAGTAGTAGGAGGGGGGGGGGGTCCTATTAACATGGTGGCGAAACTACAACCTGGACCCTTGACCCCTGCCCTGAGGCCTGCGCGTATTTTTCCCCGCGCAGCGCGTGTGCGGAGGGTTGTCCACGTGCTTATCGGCGGGGGGAGGGCTGCGCGTGCGCTTACCCTCTTACATTTTTCAGCCGGGGCCGACTTCTTTCGACATTTTTGCGCCTTGGCCGACTTGGGTCGCGTATTTTTTCCCGCGACCGGCGGGCGGCGCTCGGGTGGAGGCTCTTACCGGAGGGCGGTGCGTGGCCGGAGGGCTGCGTGCGCGTTTACCCTCTCACATTTTTGAACCTGGGCCGACTTCCTTCATAATTTTTTCAGCCTGTGCCAACTTCAATCGCTAATTTTTTCTAGCTACAACAGGTGTGCAGTAGCCTGTTTACATGCAAAGGATAGCCATACACAAAAGTATAAGTGAAAATATATTTATTAAAGTCAATAGTGCAAGGAATTATGCTGTGACTCTGTCGGGAGGAGTAAAACCCAGCCAAAAAAACTTGAAGCAGAAGAAACACAATACACGTAACAAAGAATATACTTATTAAAGGTATGATACAATAGCATTGAATAGGTATCACCAGGTCCCCCAAACTCACCTCGGAAAAGCGTGCAACGAAGAAGGCCGCCACTAGATACCCCACTGTTGCCGTTCCGGATCACTTCAGCGCGCTAAGTTTAGCGGCAAAATGTTCTTGTTGTTTCTGCGAATGAATCTAGTCTTTATATGTCCAAATAAAACGCGTATAACAACTTGCTCTGTCGTGTTTCACTTTTTGGTCCCGTTTTTAAACGTGTTGAGCGATCGGAAGGATCTAGTGCACGGCTGCGTGCATCACATAGCGTACCTGTCGTACCAGGCGCCGCAGGCGCTGCAGTCGTCCATTTCTCCTTTGGTGACTTGGCCTGGCTTGGATTGTGCTTCAACTGGATCTCTAGCGCGCTACAATCCACGCAAGCCAACGTCTGGTAACAATGGGGTATCTAAGGGCGGCCTCCGGCATTGCACGCACCGGGATACGAACAAATACATGGGAAAATGGCGACCTTGGGGGACCTGGGTATCACATATCAAACACAATATTTTTTTATTAACTGTAATCATACAGACAAGTTTTCAATGAATCAGAAGTGATAACACATTTAATGAAAGAAGATGTTCTTAATCAATACGATTACAATCAAAATTACAAGTTTTATTATAAAAAGTCTGAGATATGAGAACCTGATAGATGTAAGTAATTTCGAGCACAATAGCTAAGTTTAATATTCTTGACACAAATTTAATTAATCAATTTCTATTGAAATGAATAGCGCAGACATAAGGCAATAATTCGAATCAACACGATCAACACATAGCATTAATATAGAACCAGTCATCCAACATGTAGGGAAATAATAGCTACACCATATCAAAACGAGAAACGATCACCACATTTCATCAAAGAAGATATTCTTA
This sequence comes from Ornithodoros turicata, assembly GCF_037126465.1. Classification (NCBI taxonomy): domain Eukaryota; kingdom Metazoa; phylum Arthropoda; class Arachnida; order Ixodida; family Argasidae; genus Ornithodoros; species Ornithodoros turicata. The sequence goes on from NC_088202.1 coordinate 14,892,870, forward strand.
ATCAATATGATTACAAACAAAATTATAAGTTGTGTTATAAAAATATATTCTACTCTATTATATTCTATCTAATATTCCTATACGTGAGAACCATCAGTGCAATAGCGGGAAGTTCTGATAGTTGTATGTAATTAACTGTGAACAGCAGAGGCCCTGGAAGACTAAGGGACACGAACACAAGAGGAAATAAAATCTATACCACTACAAAGAAGTTATTCTTAATCAAAACAACATAGTAATCCATCATTCAGAAAATCAGAAGAAAAAATCAAACTCATGAGAAAATAGTCATGTTTAAAATGAACTTCACCACATAGCACGGTCCTAGACAACAAACAGAACTAATGATATCTGCCCTGATTTGTTGAACACGAGTGCCAATAGATGTATGGAAGACCACGGAACACGAACGACAAGGAATGACACGAACACAAGAGGAAATAAGATCTATACCACTACAAAGAAGATATTCCTAATCAAAACAACAGAGTAATCTATCATTCAGAAAGTCAGAAGAAAAAATCAAACTCATCAGAAAATAGACATGTTAAAAATGAACTTCACCACATAGCACGCTCCTAGCCAACAGCTAGATCTAATGATATCTACCCTGATTTGTTGAAGACGGGTGCCGATAGATGTATGGAAGACCGCGGAACACGAACGACAAGAACACAACAGGAAATAAAATCTATACCGCTACAAAGAAGATATTCTTAATCAATATGATGACAATCAAATTAGAAGTTGTATTATAAAAAGTCTAATATTCCTATACCTGAGAACTATCATTGCAATAGTGTGAATATCTGTCATAACATTTCGAGCGCGATAGGGAATCTCAATTTCATATTCCAACATTACTGAACTTTTAATTTCTTATTAAGCGAACAGCATAGACGTAAGGAAATAACGAGAAACAACAAAATCAACAGCTACAATTAATAGAGAGCCAAACCTGCGCACCATCCAACACATAGAGAAATAATAGCTAATCAATCTATCAAAAGGCGAAATATTACAATATAGCACAGACATAACGCTGAAGAACAGAGGAACACGCGGCGACATGCAAAGAACAACAGAGGAAAATAATCTATCATTGAACCATCATAAAATCGACCAACATACAATTTTCATTATAACAAACACTACAAACCTTGATGGAGGTATCCAAGACATAGAAAATATGCTCTGGTTTCATCTCGGTTTTCACTCTTTTCCTCAAAGCCGGGAGACTTTATGTCTCTATCTATATGACCAAGCTCCCATGCTTTATCACTCAAAGGGTTGGGGGCTATATTCCTTCGTCCAGCAAACAGGACGTTCTAGAGGTCAGATAAGATAGTTCAAAGGCGATATATTTTATTGTGCAGCGCAAATAGATGTCGATATTATTCGCGGGGATCACTATCTTTTCGTATCCTTTCCTTGAAACGGAGTTCTTTCGTCAAAGTGGTTGTTTGTTTGTTTGTGGTGGTGGTCGACTAAGTTTGTAGAGATGCGATATTGTTATTGAACATGTAGAGAAAGTCCAAATTATTAATTGGTAGCAACGATACCCAATCAAAAAATGAGAAACAAATTTAATTACATAAATTTTTGTAATATCTTGCAACAGAAATTTCGAATGAATCACACAGAAATATCAAATGTGAAATACAACTCAGAGTTATGAGGCATTCCCATCTTAGAGGTACTTACTTATGTCAATCGAGTGTACAATTGAAACAAATACAAGACAATAATTATTTCAGGCAGTAAGTTCACAACTCATAGAATATCAGTCGAGTGAATACTTGAAACAAAGTCAAAACAATAATTCTCACGACAGGTGGAGATTACAGCATTCTAAACCAGATAATAAAATTTTAATCAATAAAATAAACATAGATATGCTTTTAATGTCTATTAATGTCTAACTATTTAATGTCTTCGGAATTCATCAATCTTCATTGATGAATTCATCTCGGATCCAACTCGATGCAATGTGTAATTTCACAACAAACGAAAACTTCAGAGTTTGAAATAGAACTGTAATTTATCGAAATAAACAAGTGTATAACTGAAACAATAAATGTAATCTTTGTCATCATTATAATGAATTCTACGCATCACAATGAAAAACACCTTACATTTAGCATGGCTAGACATGTCTTCGGAAATCATCAATGAAGACAACAAACGAAAACTTCAGAGTTTGAAATACAACTGTAATTAATCGAAATAAACAAGTGTGTAACTGAAACAATAAATGTAATCTTTGACATCATTATAATGAATTCTACGCATCACAATGAAAAACACCTTGCATTTAGCATGGCTAGACTGAGAACAGTAATCTCTAAGGAAATGAATATTCCACAATTTGTGTAAGAATTCTCATATGGAATGAGACCTGACCACCAAATAGTTTTAAGTTCAACACCCGAAGGATAGAATTGCCGGAGGAGGATTGGTCACTGAAATTTATTGATTTACTGATTGGTCACTGAAAATGTAGTGCCCAGATGCTATGACACTAAAATAATGTGATAGTTTTTCTGTATGGCTACGGGAAGTCTCGAGTATATTTTGGAATTGGATCTATGTTTATGTGTGACCTGCGCTGATCTTGTTATTATAATTAACATAACATATCTTCCATTGTGTTTATGCATAACGCTCATCTTCATTGTATATTGGTCAAGCACTTCTGATGGCGGTTGTGTGATCCGCTTCTCCCAAAATCTGATTGCCACTTGGAAATTATTTCATATACGTTTGTGTGCCGTGTGTTACGAAGACTACGTGATTAGAAATGTAGACTTGGCCAGCACGTCATGCTCGTAAAATCTTTCGTTTGCATTGTGGCATCTGATAATAGATTCGCTTTACGCGAAGGCTTCGTATTATCTCGCAGGCACTGAACCCGAATGCGATTGTAAAAGTTGTCGCGAACACTTTGACTTATCCCGCCGCAATCAGTTATCTTGCCTTATTTCCCGTTTTGCCCTGTCTTGGACGGCTCATTTTTCCTATCCAGTCATACAAACGGACAACTGTGTTGACAAAAATATTTATTTATTTGTTCCGCACTCCAATCGGGTTGCTTGTCAAAGACTCCTTTTCTTCTTTTACTACGTCTGGGCTAGTGCAACTGATTGAGAAATATACATGCACTGTGGAATTTAATTCATGAAATATTAAAAGTTTTCACAAAAAAATTAGCTTTGTTGTAATCATAGACTGATGTATCATGCCTCTAAATTTCAATGACCAATCCTTTTCCGGCAATTCTATCCTTCGGGTGTTGAACTTGTACAGAGTGTACTCGAGTAAAACCTATTTGGTGGTCAGGTCTCATTCCATATGAGAATTCTTACACAAATTGTGGAATATTCGTTTCCTTAGCGATCACTGTTCTCAGTCTAGCCATGCTAAATGCAAGGCGTTTTTCATTGTGATGCGTAGAATTCATTATAATGATGTCAAAGATTACATTTATTGTTTTAGTTATACACTCGTTTATTTCGATAAATTACACTTCTATTTCAAACTCTGAAGTTTTCGTTTGTTGTCTTCTTTGATGAATTCCGAAGACATTAAATAGTTTATTCTGATTATTGGGCGCTTGAATCCTTGTAGATTCGGCATATAAATTCTTGCACCTTCAATTCTGTAGTTTGTACCATATCTCCGAATACGACCATGTCTAGGACGTATTGAAATGCAGCGATAATGAAATCGTTTCGCGGCTCCTCCTTTTCGAAGCAGTTTTTTATCACATCTTCCCATGACTCATGGTATCGAGTACAAAATCTGTCCATGTAGAGCAATTGTCTCTTCTGTTTTCAAGTGCACGTCTACACTTAATTAAAAGCATATCTATGTTTATTTTATTGATTAAAATTTTATTATCTGGTTTAGAATGCTATAATCTCCACCTGTCGTGAGAATTATTGTTTTGACTTTGTTTCAAGTATTCACTCGACTGATATTCTATGAGTTGTGAACTTACTGCCTGAAATAATTATTGTCTTGTATTTGTTTCAATTGTACACTCGATTGACATAAGTAAGTACCTCTAAGATGGGAATGCCTCATAACTCTGAGTTGCATTTCACATTTGATATTTCTGTGTGGTTCATTAGAAATTTCTCTTGCAAGATATTACAAAAATTTATGTAGTTAAATTTGTTTCTCATTTTTTGATTGGGTATCGTTGCTACCAATTAATAATTTGGACTTTCTCTACATGTTCAATAACAATATCGCATCTCTACAAACTTAGTCGACCACCACCACAAACCAACCAACAACCACACACACAACAAACAACCACTTTGACGAAAGAATTCCGTTTCAAGGAAAGGATACGAAAAGATAGTGATCCCCGTGAATAATATCGACATCTATTTGCGCTGCACAATAAAATATATCGCCTTTGAACTATCTTATCTGACCTCTAGAACGTCCTGTTTGCTGGACGAAGGAATATAGCCCCCAACCCTTTTAGTGATAAAGCATGAGAGCTTGGTCATATAGATAGAGACATAAAGTCTCCCGGCTTTGAGGAAAAGAGTGAAAACCGAGATGAAAACAGTGCATATTTTCTATGTCTTGGATACCTCTATCAAGGTTTGTAGTGTTTGTTAGAATGAAAATTGTATGTTGGTCGATTTTATGATGGTTCAATGATAGATTATTTTCCTCTGCTGTTCTTTGCATGTCGCCGCGTGTTCCTCTGTTCTTCAGCGTTATGTCTGTGCTATATTGTAATATTTCGCCTTTTGATAGATTGATTAGCTATTATTTCTCTATGTGTTGGGTGGTGCGCAGGTTTGGCTCTCTATTAATTGTAGCTGTTGATTGTGTTGTTTCTCGTTATTTCCTTACGTCTATGCTGTTCGCTTAATAAGATATTAAAAGTTGAGTAATGTTGGAATATGAAATTGAGATTCCCTATTGCGCTCGAAATGTTATGACAGATATTCACGCTATTGCAATGATAGTTCTCACGTATAGGAATATTAGACTTTTTATAATACAACTTGTAATTTGATTGTCATCATATTGATTAAGAATATCTTTGTAGCGGTAGAGATTTTATTTCCTCTTGTGTTCTTGTCGTTCGTGTTCCGCGGTCTTCCATACATCTATCGGCACCCGTCTTCAACAAATCAGGGTAGATATCATTAGATCTGGTTGTTGGCTCGGACCGTGCTATGTGGTGAAGTTCATTTTAAACATGTCTATTTTCTGATGAGTTTGATTTTTTCTTCTGATTTTCTGAATGATAGATTACTATGTTGTTTTGATTAAGAATAACTTCTTTGTAGTGGTATAGATTTTATTTCCTCTTGTGCTCGTGTCTCTGCTGTTCACAGTTAGTTACATACAACTATCAGAACTTCCCGCTATTGCACTGATGGTTCTCACGTATAGGAATATTAGACTTTTTATAACACAACATATAATATTGTTTGTAATCATATTGATTAAGAATATCTTCTTTGATTAAATGTGGTGATCGTTTCTCGTTTTGATATGGTGTAGCTATTATTTCCCTACATGTTGGATGATTGGTTCTATAATAATGCTATGTGTTGATCGTGTTGATTCGAATTATTGACTTATGTCTGCGCTATTCACTTCAATAGAAATTGATTAATGAAATTTGTGTCATATTGGAATATTAAACTTAGCTATCGTGCTCGAAATTACTTACATCTATCAGGTTCTCAAATCTCAGACTTTTTATAATAAAACTTGTAATTTTGATTGTAATCGTATTGATTAAGAACATCTTCTTTGATTAAATGTGTTATCACTTCTGATTCATTGAAAACTTGTCTGTATGATTACAGTTAATAAAAAAATATTGTGTTTGATTTGTGATACCTATTCAATGCTATTGTATCATACCTTTAATAAGTATATTCTTTGTTACGTGTATCGTGTTTCTTCTGCTTCAGGTTTTTTTGGCTGGGTTTTACTCCTCCACACAGAGTCACAGCATAATTCCTTGCACCATTGACTTTAATAAATATATTTTCACTTGTACTTTTGTGTATGGCTATCCTTTGCATGTAAACAGCCTACTGATATTTCTAATGTAAAAGCGCAGTTGTCAACACTACTACACGCCTGGGATGTTAAGTCTGCCAAAATATGAAGGCAAGAACAACTGTGTGCCCTGCATTGCAATGAAAGTTCGCAGATGATACCACATTAAGTGAGGTCCCAATAAGAGGCATCTATGTTTTGCATAAGCGTCTCTCCGCACACAGGTTTGTAATAAAATCATCAGTGCAGGCATGCAAGCATTTCTAATCGAATAATTTGCGACGCTCTCATTTACATGCTCACGCTCTTCTACATTAAAGCGTCCCAATTCTGATCGTGTTCACATGCCTCTCTTTCTAATTTGTTATTGAATATTCAACAGCCCGTTCTTAATGACGTGATAAGGCCTTACTTTGTAGCGGTCACAAACGAACACCTACTGCTACGAATAATTCCAAATTTCCTTACTCGAAATATTCGGATCACAGTGTTCCCCCTGTGTATACGTGAAGGACAAAGTACCACCAGTTAAGTCTGAAATAACGAAAATTAGCACACGGAGGTCAACTAAACGCACAGGCTATGAGCACTGCCGAACAAATAGATGGCGTGTTCCTGTTACTTGCTGCATGAAGTTCACTTTGGTTATCCCAGGCTGGACCGTTTCCAGCGTGGGATAACCAAAGTGACCGTTTCCAGCTGCAAAGGATTTTTTGTCCTTGTAATATGTGAGAGTTCGGAATTTTGGGAAGACACCTTCGAAGTTTTGAGATTTCATCAACGACATATGCAAAACGTCGAGTGTAAGGCACTGTATATATCTACGCGTTCGTCTTGATGCCGTTGTCGTACAGTCAGGAAGTGAAGCTACTCGGTGACTTTCTGCAAGCTTTGCCGTTGTATGGAAAAATATATTTTGTAGTGACGCATTTATTCTGTGGTTTGTTTTCCCAACACCCAGGTGGCAGCCTGTCTCCGGTGGAGGGATGTCACAGAGGTCAGTTATTTGAACTGTTTTCCTGCAGGGTGATGGCTGATTCGAATGCTATTAGAAAGACGTTGAGGCGAAAGCAGCTGGTCCGTGTGGCTAAGGAGGCAAGTGCATGTGTGGAGCACGTAGATGAAGAGGTGGTGCTGTCTGTATTTGTCGAGAGAGCAGCAGAATCTGTAGAGCACCGTGATCATGGTAACCCGTCCAGTTCACTTCAACCTACTTCACCATGTACCAGAGACAGCGATTTGCATGCCTCGGAAGCAATGTCTTTCACGGAGCAGCAACATGACATGGAAGAGAGAGAGAGGGTCTGGCAGCTTTCGCTGAGAGTCATAGTAGTGACCACTGTGACATTGACGTAATACTGGAGGAGCGTAGTAGCGAATCCTCATTCGTTGACCATATTCTCAGAGACACTTGCACAGAACACGATACGCTTTCACAGTTGAGGAAATAGGCAGCGATAAGCAATGTTCCTCGCACTACCATAGATTCTATATTGAACGCATTCCAGAGCTCCTCACGACGCCACCGGCATTGCTTTCAACAGCTGATGTAACACCTGTCGTACAGTTTTCTAATGGCCATTACGTCCATTTTGCCATTGTAAATAGTCTAAAAATGTTGATACAGTCGTGTGGCAGTGTTCCGCAGTGCCCTTTGCAGATGTCCTTTAATATAGAAGGTTTGCCACTTTTGGCTCCAGAAGATAGCTCTATGGGATTTTGATCTATCCATGGGCTTCTTCATAATGAAACGTGCTCGAGCTACTCTTCTGTTTCCCGTGTTGGCGTGTTTTGTGATCACGGTAAGCCTTCCGTCGAAGAGAGCCCGATTTGTTAGTGAGTTGGGGACTTGCTTCGCAAGGGCTTCAAGCAGGACAGTTATAAGTTCCGGTCGCTTTGAAAGCAGTGGCGTATGATGCACCAGCTCGAGCTTATGTAAAGTGCATCAAAGGCCATGCTGGGTCGTATAGCTGTGAGAAGTGTACCACAGTGGGAGAATACGATGGTCGCACGAATTTTTCCAGATTGTGAATCTCCAATTCGCACTGACATGGCATTCCCGGTTCAAGAACAACCTGAACACCGTACTGGTGTATGCCCATTGCTTTCCATAGGGGTTCCGATGGTGACAAAATTTTCCTTAGATCACATGCATTTAGTTTGTCTGTCTAGGGGTAACAAAAAGATTATTGATTCATAACTGCATGGATCCGTGGGCTACAGGTTGCAAACAGCCTCTGTACTCTCTCAAGAGCTCTGGAAGAACGCAAGGCGGTTGTTCCATCAGATTTTCCTCGAAAATATCGAGGACTATCTGATGTCAAAAGGTGGAAGGTTACCGGATTTAGGTTCTTCTTTTCCATGGCGGTTTAGTTGTTCTGCAGGGTATCTTGCGCACTGACATCTACAAGCATTTTCTAGTACTGCATGTGGTAATGTCAGCGCTTGTGAGCCCGACACACAGGCATCATCTCGACTATGCAGAGGAGCTTTTGCTGTATCTTGTGAGGCAAGCCACTGCACCGTATAGTTTCTTGTTTACAATGTACGTGCCTTGATGCATCTTGCAAACGATCGTCGCCTGCATGGAACGCTTGACATGTTTAGTAGCTTTCCATTCGAAAGCCTCATGCAGGTTATCAAAAGGCAAGTTCGGTCTGGCAGCAAGCCCCTAGAACAGCTGCATAGGCGCCTTGCTGAATTTACGGCAGTAAATCCGTGTTTTCGCCATGAGCAGGACTACACCGGGTGCTTTATTCTTCCCAATTTGTCCCACCCATGTGGACCTGTTGTTGAAGGTTATAAGCAGCAGTACAGCAGGGCATCGTTCTTTGGCTCACATATTAGCACAAGTAGAAGGGGCAAGTACGGTATGTGCTACTTCGTGACGACCGCGTCCTTGTGGTGTGTAACGTTACTATACGTGACAGTAAGCGTCTATTCATTGGAAAGGTTTTCAAGCAGTATCCGGACCCGTACACTTTTCCATGCTCATCTTCTATGCTGTCCATATTAATAGTTTCAAACCTGGAGCATTCCCTTGCAGTTATAGAATATTCAAAGGTTGCGTGAAAGGGCATGAGCTTGTCTGGTGGCGAACTTGACTTCCTTCCGTTGTCTCACTCTTCACTATGTTAAACAGCAAACATTTCATTTTATACTTATTTTAGTTATCACCTTGCGGACTTTTTAAGTGATCTGAGTACCTAAACGTGGTCTCATCTGGTTGGGGATTTGAAGCCACTACTGGACCATGCGCCCATTGGCCATCAGATGTCTCAAAGATTGATCTGGTAAAGCTGCTCAGAAAACATCAGGCACCAGAGCCATCGTGGGAAATGCTCCACGGGTAACCATTTTCAGGATCATGATTTGTTGCATGTTTTATGCTCGTGTGCATTTACACCATGTGATGCTTTTACATTTTACACCTCACATGCAGGTAACATGGACGATGCATTGGTAAAACTATCCAGGGCTGAAGAGACACCAGGGGTAGAGACTGACAGCGAGCAGCACAACAAAACAAACAAACAAACAAAACATCGGAAGCGCAACGTTTTTTCTAGTGACAGTGAAGGTGAAGCAAATAAGAAAATGCAGCTTTTAAGAAAAGCAATGAAACGGAGTAAGAAAAGTGGCAGTTTGTAACTGGAGTACTGTAGTAATCTGTTACTGGGAATGCAGCCCAGCCCTCTTTTGTACTCTGTGTGGACTTTGCTCTGCCCTTTGTCCATACTTTGTCCGTTTCTCAGCAGCTCGTGTTCGAACTATGAAGGAACACCAGCTTCCTCTCTTCCACCAGTCCCTGGTTTATCGGGGAACCTCTCTCCTTCCTGTTCGCTGATCTGCGACCAAGGCGTACAAGGAAGGCTTGGTATGTGTTGTTCTAAGAAAATATATGACACACCTTGCTTATATTGTATCGTTCATGGTCTCTAGAGAGCCTGTATCTGCAGAATTTAACGGGATCCCGCAAAACATCTGAGCGCGGAAGACATGCACCTTCTATTTACGAGCCACGGTCTGTACATGAGACGCCTGGTAAGCATGATATAAGGAGGCAAGAATTATTAACGATGAGTGATGCCATATTTTCTCTCCAGGTGCTCCATATACTTGTACTTCACTCCAGGCTCACCTGTTGAAGACGATAGCTATAACAGCTCTTCACATAATCCCACAGTGCACCCGCTAGAATTGCTGGTCTGTTTTCCTTGTTTCTCTGCAGTCTTAATTTGCTCTCTCATTTCTTGTAGCATCACAAGTGTCTTCCGATGTCCGCAATGTGTGGTCTAATGTACCTGAGAGTCAAGTCTGGCTTCTATCAGCTTATTCGAGTTCTTCAGCCACACCTCGGCATCTCCCTTCTCGGCTTTGTATTGGTATATGTATCCGCCTTAATTTTCTCCTGCGGCCTTCAGTGTGTGCAGCTCTCGCAAACGTTGCAGGCAACTGTGCGTTATACAGTATGGAACTCAGTAGGTTAATTGTATATCGGCATTTCTTGCTGCATAACCTTTTTGGAAAACCCTGCCTTCTTCTGACAGGTTACCCTTGCAGTTCTGACATTAGCCAACTGCCAGTGTAAAATGCGTTATTTCGAATGTAACTGGGCTTAAGGGAGGACTTCCGAAGAAACTCGGCTGCAGGCTTCTGTTACGATTATTGACATGTGTCGAACGCGATTACGGAGTATCTCGACCGAAAATGGCGCAGATGTCACGCAAATGATTTTTTTTTTAATGTGAGGAGGAAGAACGTCTTGAAACCAACACTGGGCGGCCGTCCTACATCACTGGGTATGTGTGCGCTTGAGCTGTGCTCGTGCGCATTCAACGCCTCGTTGTTTTTCTCTTTTTTTTGTGCAACAATAAATGATAAGAGAGGTGGTGCAAGATGTTTCACCAAAAGCAGCAGCAAAAACAGCATTCGAAAACAAGACATTCTTGTAGTGCAAAAACATGCTTCAAGAACTGCGTGAAGTGAAAAAGTGCTGCCATGTTGGAAGGGTTCCTCTTCAAATTCCTGATGACTGCACTGTGTCACCAGCGACTACTTTCCAACAACTTGAGGAGTTCAAATAATGCTTAGAAGAACAAAGAAACCTGACAGCTATGGTCATTCACTGCATACACACTTTGTTTTTTCGCTGTAAGCGGTATGAAGAATTTGTCATAATAATTAGTCATACAATGTAATTTCAACTTGCAACACTTCTACATGGGTTCTGTGCATATAGGCAATGAACCCAATGTGCCAAATGGAGGGTGGCGACTGTACTCCAACAACTCGAAAAACAATTCTACCATTGAGGCGTTATATCGAGACGACTACCAGTCTTAAAAGTGTCATGGAAAAAGGCATAGTCTTCTTAAAAAACTTCTGTCTAGCAAAGAAACTAAACAAAAAAAGGCAGACCAGGCAAACCGGGCAAAAAAAAGAAAAAGCCAAAAGAAGTTTAGGTGTTAATGTGTTTCTGCTGCACCATACGCATTGTAATAGTGCCTTCAAACAAGTGCATTTATGGTAGTGGTTCACCAAAGTGTTATCGCTCTAAATAGAATGCCATTGTTGCAGGTGAATTATTGTTCAACGAAAGGTGGTTCCGACGAAAGTGATGCTGCTAGGATCCTGCTTCCCTCCATTGTCTCCAACGATTTGGTTGGCAGGTGCAGCTGAATGGGCTCGAAAGGAGAAAATCACTCTTTCTCAAATCTGGGATATATCCGAATGCTGGTTCTAGGTCTGTATATCTGTTCTTTGTTTCCAGTATTTTGAGTACCCTGATCTGTGGCTAAGTAATTGCGTGATCTGTCCAGTTATACAATTATGTTTTATACCATTTATACAATTATTAAAATTTGACGAATGCAGCATGAAATGTCTTTACTGTCACGAAACCGCGGCTAGATACAGGATGGAACCTGACTTGAACCTGGGATGCTTAAGTAAAATCAGTCTGCGTGGCTCACACAGTTGCGTCATCACATCAAACACCTATACAGCTGCGCCAACTACTAATTCAACGGATGAAATCAGCCACCGGCTACATGTTGTGGTTTCAGTTTTGCATTTTACCTTACCCCCTGCCCTTTCGTATTTGCAAAAAATTATAAAACCTGACTTGGCAATCGAAGCAAAGAAAAAGTATGAGTGTCCATATGGCATAATTCCTTTTTTACGCCTGCCTTACAGGTTGCGTGCGCATCAATTTTGAAACATCAACTGAAGCAAATGTCAAGGCTACCATGAAAAAGTGGTTGTACTTCGCCGGCGACAGGGATGGCAGACGACAGAGGAGGAGGATGCGAAGTGCTGCACAGTGACTGTAAGAGCTGACCACAACTATGTTATTTTCCTTACTACTATTCTGTTCAACTGATGGACACTTTGGTGGATATTATCCATACTGCTGCTCACAGTGGTACCTGTATTTGAAGAGCGATTTTCTTACCTGTACCTTTTTCGTTTTCTATATAACGGTGTTTCACTTAAAGGAATAAATTCTAACTGTCGACGTATTTGCCGGACGATTCTGGGATGATTTTGTGCAATTACCTTCTGGAATCTTTTGCCGCTATTTAGGAAGGCGTTGGACAATTTTTAATTGAGCAAATTTTATTTTTTCAAGCTTTGAAAATTCCGAAGCGAACCTCACATTTTTACAGAAATATGACGTCCCCCACGGATCACCGCAGACCCAACAAAAACTATGCACAGTATCTCAACAGAAATAGTTACAAAAAAGTAAAAATGCTGCTTTTGCCTCGCCTACTTAACTGTCGCAAAGAAGCACGTACGATATGTGCGTCTAGAGGAGGAAGTGTCCCCGCCTTCATTTGTTTCGCGTTGTATGTGAGGCGACCGTTGTCACCAACATCAAGGCCAAAGCGTGGGAAAGAAAGGCAAAACAAGAAGCGGTAAGACTTCCTCCTCTCGCCGCACCTTCCGTGCGAGCTTCTTTGCTACAATCGAGCAGGCGGAGCCAAAGCGGCATTTTTACTAATTTTTTTCGACTATTTCTCTTGTGATACTGTGCATAGGTTTTGTTGGGTCCGCGGTTACCCGTGAAGGACTTCATGTTTCTGTAAAAAAAGTTGAGGTTCGCTTGGCAACTTTCAAAGTTCGATTAGAAAACAAATTTCGCTCAATTTAAATATGTCAAAAATCAACCTAAACGGCTGCAAAAGTTTCCAGAAAGTAATTGCAGAAAGTCCCACAATTCTCTCGCGAGTATGTCGCCAGAATTTTTTATCACTTTAGGTGAAACACCCTGTATGTAAATGTAATACAGTCATGTTTTTCGTTCAAGGAAGGAAGTGAATTTTAAATATGTATGTATTGTTTTCACTGCGTGATACAGGAGTGTGTCAATAGATAATGTGTGAACGCCACTGCCGAAGGGACATTTTAGTTGGCTGGTTGCTCATAACTGTACCTGGACTTGGAGGACTGATTTTTGTCTCTAAATATACTCGTAAGTGCATTATTTTTTTACTAAGTGATACACAAGTGATAGTATCAGCGGGTATGGTTTACACCCATCAAACTGAAGTGACATTATGGTGGACATTTTTATGTTTCTGTTCGCAGAGGTACCTGCATTTCAAGTAGGAAAAGTGAACTTTCAATATGTTCTTTACTGTGTTACGCACAAAATATAGTTTCATTACATAATGATGCCCAATTAAGGCAACCAGTGGACACTGCCACCCATTTTGCTACTCTTACCTCTACTTAAAGAGACGGACGTGAAATTTCTATATATATATTTTTACTATGTGATACACAAGGGATAGTACCAACAGATTGTGTAAGTCCACTCGGCCAATGTGATATTATAGGGCATTCTTATTTGTTTCTGTTCGGAGCCTTGCTTTCATTTCTGTAGGAAAAGTGAATTTTGGTACATTTGTACTTTGATACACGGGAGAGTGTGTTAATACGAGGGGTGTTCAAGTGGAACCGGGACTTTCTGTCTCCTGGGTGTATAAATGGCTCGCGCTACTTCATTTTCGTGATTTTCACACGCGACAGTCCTTCGCGTTCACCACGTGGTGGTCCAAAGTTTGTGCAAAACAGAAGACACGTGCTGGACAAGATGGCCGACAACGAGGTGAGCGCGCACATCGAACAGCGAATTGTCATGAAGTTTCTCGTGAATGAAGGCGTAAAGTCATCTGAAATTCACAGAAGACGTCAGGCTCAGTATGGCCACAATACACTTAGCCGCAGCAAAGCGTTTGAGTGGTACAAACGGTTCCGAGACGGCCGTACATCAGTGAAGGACGATCCCGGCCGAGGGGGCTCAGAGCCCAGTGTCAGAGTTCCTGAGAACATTCAACTTGTGGAGTGTGTGATCCTCAAGGATCGACGGATAACATGTCTCGAACTGGCTCGAAAGACAAGAGCAGCATTCAGGGACACCCCCTCTGAAACCCGGCTTGACCTGATAGCAGAGGACTACGCAAGGAAGCTAAGTTTACAGGGTGGTGCGTGAGTACGTGAGGAACAGATCTAGGCAGGGAGAGGAGGACATATCTGAGGCGAACAATTCCCTTATCGCGCGCAGACCTGATAACAACACCGATAACACGCCCGGGAGCATTCGCGTAAGATAAACAATGAGACGTGATGTATAACTGCGGGAACGAGCATGGGACTTTCCAGATATCGGGAGATTGCCGGATGAAATTGGCAGGCTGGCGCATGTGATAGCCTTCTGGACGACAAATTGACTAAATGCGAGTTCTAAGAGGGCAGCAAGGACAGCAGATACGGTCCGCAGACGATACACAGACTACGTAATTTTATGATGATACCGTCAGTATCAAATTGGTATCAAGAGTTATTACGAGCTAAAATAGAGGAAACTGACAAATTGGCGCCAGTGATTGCCACTTCGGAAGACGATTTGGCAAAATGTCTCAAGTATATAGATTGGGCTGGTTGGTGTAAATCAACAAGCGACCAAAGAACAAACACGAAACAACAACAGAGCGACTTGTGTGTGATCTTGTCTCCTGTTTGTTCTTTGGTCGCTTGAAAATGAATGATTTGACCAAACGCTACTTCAAAGGCTCTAGCAAAGGAAACAGGTATGGGCCGCGGACTCATAGCTATTAAGCATGGATATACAGACTACGTAATTAAGTGACGACATCTTCGATATCACGTTTATATCCAGAGTTATTACTAAATGAAATGGAAGATATGGACAATTTGGCGTCTGCGAGTGGCAATGATTTGATCAAACGCGACTTCTTTGGACCAGAGATTTTGGAGCACAACTAAATGCCAGGTTTGGAGATAACGCTAAACAAGTGCTACGCGCCCTCGAGTTCATTATTTACTTCGCGCTTAAGATCAAGCAATCCTTAGATCAGGGCAATCAGGGCTCTCACACACGCGGGCCGCATGTGCATGGCTTGCAGTCAGCTATTCTGTGTTCCGAGGGATCTTGACCACTAAATAAAATAAAGCTGCCCCCCCCCCCCCCACACACACACACGCACACACCAATAATGAAGAATTCAGAATGAAACCAGGTTTGAAGGCATTGTTTTTACCCTTGCTTGATGTATTGCTGCTCCTGTCGACGTTAGGAAGTACATACAGTACGAGCAGTTCTTGTGACTCATTAACCTCAACAAGTAGTTATAGCGATCTGGTCTGAACGTGCATTTTGATAAACTACACTGTAAGTAATATGATAATTGAGAAGTAATAGTAGAGACAAGTGCAGAGAATGACATCATCATAATGATAACACAAAGTTTATGGGCTTTTTTTTTTCACGTTGAAAATGCATGCAAAATCAACAATACAGTGTGTAAACCGACAATTTCAGTGCTCCTGAACGTTGGGATAATCGTTCGTGAAGAACTATGTACGAAGAACTTGCAACACCTTTCAAATTTTCGATGTCTCATTTGGAAAAGAAGCTCATTTGTTTCTGTTGGTGTGTCAAGTGAAGTTTTTTCATTGACGAATTGTATATGCGAATGCCTAATAACTATACCGCTCAGCTGTTTACGCTAAGGTACTTTGCTATAATTGCGGTCCTTTCCAGGGTCATTACCCCCACCCCCAAGGGAGGTGTACACTCCCCCTGAATTTTTCCAACCACTCCCCAGTAATTCATTAGATTTCTCGATACAGCTTGGCCACCAATGCATATACCCATAGATGTGTATCCATATAGATATACCACCCTATGGTTCGCTCCACTCGAAATCACGCAGACATCTTATCACGCCGGGTACCGCATCTTGGCTTCTATGCGCATTGATGATAGTGCCAGCTGCAACAACAATGACGAAGCAGGAATTATCGTTCCTCTTCGCTGCTGATACGAGTTGCGCAACGGACTAAAAGCTGATACCTCCCGTTTGAATTCAGCATGAGAGAGCCGCGACGATATGGCAAGGACAAAAAACTTGCCAAGATATGGGGCACAAAAGTGAACCTGCACGGCAAATCGCCGGCAGTCCGAACATTTACACGGCACACACACCTACGAGCACTGGTGCTAAAGTCTGAGGAAAAGATATCATAGATGAAAATACATATCCGTTACGAAGCCGTTTGAATTTCACTGTTCATGGTAATCAACCAACTTTTCTCGAAGTGCAGCACGCATAAAGAAGTCCATGATTCGCTTACACGTCGACCTGCAAGAAATGATCCACAGTATCCTTCTGAAACATTGCATCACTTGCCAACTTCTTTGAGAAAAGTAAAAAGTAACCTTTCTGCAACCGCGATGATGGCAGGGGCATCCAACAAATACACCACAAAGAGTCACTGGTGTATTCTACATAGCGAAGCCATTATCAACGACTTATACTAGGCCCTTGTACTGGGATTTTAACAGTGGTGACCGCAAAATTTGGAAAAGGCGCCGGCAGAGCCCTCTAAAACGGGCAAAACCTTTGCATCATGGTGCCAAAGGCATATTCGAGACGGCTTATGCTATTGCCCTTCCCACTAGGATTTAAGCGGAGGCGACCGAAAAATCCGTAAAAGACCGCAGCAGAGCCCTTTAGAACGGGCGAAACCTCTTTAATCATGGTTCCAAACAGATATTATCAACGGCTTATGATGCTCTTCTACGGGATCGCAACAGAAGCGACCACAAAATTCGGAAAAGGCAGCAGCAGGGTCCTTTAAAACGTACGAAACCCCTGGTATCATGGTACCAAAGACATATTCATGACGGCCTATGCTATGCCTTTCTACCGGAATTGCGCAAGAGGGGACCGCAAAATTTGGATACGGCGGCAGCAAGGCCTTTTAAAACGGGCGATACTCCCTGTATCATGGAGTGAAAGAAAGAAAATTATCAGTTGCTTGTGCAATGCTATTCTGCTGGAGTTACAACACAGGCGATCGCCAAATTCAGAAAACGTGGCAGCAGAGCCCTCTTAAACGAGCAAAACCCCTTGTGTCATGCTGCCAAAGACATATTATTAACAACTTATACTATGTCATTCTACCGAGATCATAACACAGGCGACCGCAAATATCGGAAAAGGATGCAGCATAGCCCTTCAGAACGGGCGAGATCCCTTGTATCATGCTGCGGATGACCTTTCATCAATGGCTTGTGCTATGCCCTTCTACTGGGACTGTAACAGAGACTACCGCAAAATACGGAAAATGCGGCAGCAGAGCCCTTTAAAACGGTCGATACCCCTTGTATCATAGTTCCAAAGTCATATAAGTATACGCAACGGCTTATACTAATGTCATTCTGCTGGAATTATAACGGATGCGGCCGCAAAATCCATAAAAGGCTACAGCAGAGCCCTTTAAATCGACCCCTTTAATAATGGTGGCAGACATTTTACGCACATATAAAGACGCGACGGCTTATGTTATGCCCCTCTCCTGTGGTTGCATCGGAAACCACCGCAACATTTGGAAAAGGCGGTAGCAGGGCCCTTTACAATGACTCAAATGATATGTATCATGGTGCCAAAAAGATACTATGAACGGCTTGTACTGGGATTGTAACAGAGGCTACCGCAACGTTCGGCAGCAGATCGAGCCCTTTAAAACGTGCAAAGCCCCTTTAATCCTGGTGCCAGGGCGTACATGGAGAGGTCGCGTTTGAAGAAACTGCTTCCAAAACGACACTCGCTAAGCAAAAAGCGTCCTAAGCTGGTTTTGTAGCATGTATATGTGAAAGTAAGATCACGGGGTTTGAACCCCGTACCTTGTTCCTCTGTTGCACCCTGAGAGGACGCGTTTTACAAAATCGCTTCCAAAATGGCACTCGAAATGGCCAAATTGCCAATTTTGTCAACTTCGAGGCTTAATATCATTTGATATAAAAATAACATTAAAGATGTCCTAAGCTGGTTTTGTAGTATGTATATGTAAAAGTAAGATCACGAGGTTCAAACACCGTATCTTGTTCCCCTGTTGCACCCTGAGTGGTCGCGTTTGCCAAAATCGCTTCCAAATCGGCACTCGAAATGGCCAAATGGCCAATTTAGTCAATTTCGGGGCTTAATATAATTTGATATAAAAATAATATTAAATATGTCCTAAGTTAGTTTTGTAATATGTATATGTGGAAGTAAGATCACGGGGTTTGAACCCCGTACCTTTTTCCCCTATTGCACCCTGAGTGGTCGCGTTTGACAAAATCGCTTCCAAACCGGCACTCGAAATGGCCAAATGGCCAATTTAGTCAACTTCGGGGCTTAATATCATTTGATATAAAAATAATATTAAATATGTCCTAAGCTGATTTTGTATTATGTATATGCGAAAGTAAGATCACGGGGTTTCAACCCCGTATCTTGTTCTCCTGTTGCACCCTGAAAGGTCGCGTTTGACAAAATCAATTCCAAAACGGCACTCGAAATAGACAGCTTTATCAAGTCGTATAGTTTAATATAAAAGCGATATAAAATGCAAAACGGTATCATTTGTACTCACTGATGATGAACTCACTCAAAATAAAGTTGTCTGTTCTGTCAACCACTTCGAGTTCTGGAAAAAGGACCGTTCTTGTTTCGATCTCCTTCAGACCGGCCGTACAATCTCAGCGCATGCGTATTACGATAATACTGGGACTTAGTCCGTCGAGCGCCTAGGAGGGGAACCCTGTCTGAGTCGCAACTTTGAAGGCCCTGGGTGCATTAGGATTAACACTCACGCATCGTGCAGTGGTTGGTATGTGGCCTGGAGGACGTACTGAACGAAAATAGGCGATGACATTTCCAGAATTTGAGTGCCTTTCTCGAAAAATCGTAGTCTAGACATGGGCGATGTGCAAAAATCGACGGAATCCCCATAGACGCAATGCATTAAAATTCATTTTGCCAGGGTGCAGTAGGCTTATATTCTGCTGGCGCCTTTCATGTCTCCAGGGGTTCTTTAGATGGTGTTCTTCTCTCTTAGACGATGACATCTTAAAATTTTATTCTGTTTTGCTGTTAATTGGCATTAACGCTGTCTCCCATTGAATTCACATCCTGTAAGGCCTCTTCCCGCATAGCGGCTGAGTATAGTGACGGAGTGCGCCGGCGGGGGGGTGACCGCGAATTTTGGGATTGCAGACCTTTCTGTGGGAACGTTGAACACTATCATTCATGAACACTTCCAGTTTCGGAAAGCCGTGCCTGCTCACCAAAGACGTCCTCCTCCTAGAGGACAATGCACGCTCGCATACCGCTCATCTCACGACACGCACCTTACAGGAACTTCACTAGGAGTCGCTGCCACATCACCCTTACAGTCCAGACCTCGCCCCCAGCGATTTCCATCCCTTCGGGCCACTGAAGGCGTTCCTTGGGGCGGCCACTTCAGCTGCGACGACGAAGTCAAGAATGCGGTCCGATCATGGCTCCTACGCACCGGTAAGGATTTCTACGCTGCTGACATCCAAGCCCTCATGAAAACCTGGGACAAGTGCATTAGTGCAGCTGGAGATTACGTTGAAAAAATAAAACTTAGTTCTCGCCTGCAAGCTCATTTTACTTTTGCGAAAAATGAAAAGCCCCGGTTTGACTTGAACGCCCCTCGTACATAGAAATACTCAACTAGCACAAATTTTGGTTGGAGTTGTCATCTTTGTCGCTGCTAATGGTCTAACCTGACTTCGATTTTCTATACCTTTTTACTGTGAGATACACAGGGGACAGTGCCATTAGAGACTGTTTATGTGAACTCTGCTTAAGTGATGTTTCCGTGCCTTTCGTTATTTATGATGCTGTTTGTACCTCAGTTTAATAAAATTATATCATTTATTATTGCTCAGTGTCACATTTTACCAGAAGCACTCATTCACACTGCTAATAAATTAAATTATTATGAAATTAGATAAATTAAATATATAGGTTCTATATATATATATATATATATATATATATATGTATAGTTGTGGAAGGAAAAAGACGCGGACAACAGATTTTAGGGAAGTTAGGAACACTAGCTCATATAATGGGCAGAAATTAAAAGTTAAGTGAAAAAAGGGGTCGAGGTTTCAAAAGATGTACAAGCGGTTACACATTGCTTAAATCGGTTTAAACTGCTTAAATAGGTACGTCGCGTACCAAACCTGTTTAAGCAATGTGCAACCGCCTGTGCATTTTTGGGGGAGGTTGCGAGCGCTAGTTTGTTTGGTGTGAAGGGATTGAAGGATGAATGGGGGAGGGTCGATCTGCGTTTGGGCACACATTGGCCAGCCAGATCTTTTGCGAAAGGACCAATGCCACACTGGTCATTACTCTTTGGCCAAACTTGGAAAGTGTTTGGCCAGTTTTGCTGGCCAACCTTTTGCAAATTTTGTGCCACATTTGCCTTGTCGCTTGGGTTATTACAGCGATAGCTGTAAAGTGGAGGTATAAAGAAGGTGGGGAAGATTCTGGAGTCGGCGGAATAGTGTCTGAAGCATCCAGTAAAGCCCCGCCACAGGCTCACGTTGGATAAGGCTCCTGAATGAAGAAAGGCAGCGACAACCTCCGTCTGTCGACGCGCACGCCGCTGCAACGTTCGACGGCGCTAAAGTAGTAGACGACGGCCGCATCAAACCCGTGTGTTTCTGCACGAGGAAAGCTTACCCTACTGTGCACCACGTCCATCGGTTTCTTTGCATATTCGACATAAGGGGGTGTACAAATGTGTCAAGCGCAAATTAAACGCTCAATTATTCGGTTTTTGTGTTAAAAAGAAGAAATAAGCCTGAAACTGAGGGGATGATTTTTACGCCAGTTTCACGAGTCTTATCCGCTGCTGCCGTCGTGCTTTCTCGAAAACAATAACAGCGGCATTCCTTTCGACGCAACGTGAAGTGAATGCATCGCGTCGAGAGAGATTCACCAGTAATAAACCGTCTCTAGCGGCGATTTGCGTGTTCATAAGTTTGTTGGATTTGAGACGAACAACTTCGTATTAACAAGTGTCAGCGCTTTGTAGTGGCAGTGCTGCGCGATTTTTGTAGTGGCAGCAGGATGGCAAGTGGATCACACCACGGACACATATTTCGCGAAAATATCTGGCAGAAAAGTATGAAAAAACAATTACGATGTTTGTCCTGAAATTCCTGGCCACTACTGTACACATCTACATGGGGGGGGGGGGAATTTATTGGTAGAAAAAAAAGAAGAAAAAAGGAAAGGGGAAAGGTCAGCCATCTACATAGGCTTCTAAGTCTGAAAGGTAAATTTCCCCCGCATAATGTCTTTTGCAATACGAAAGTGTTCGGAAGAAAAGATACACTAATTCCTTGTATTCATTTATTAGGATATCTAAATGGCATATAATGAGACATGTAGTACTTTACATACGTATTTGATCTACTAACGACTCCGTGCATGCCAATGCTACGACTGCCACATTTCTGATTGCTCTCAAAGTAGCACAGAATTCATTTATAACACCCTGTTTTCTTGCTATAAAACTGTTAAAGGGACCGAAAAGTGAAAAATAACCCCCATATTTTTGCCCACTGTCGTGCACAACATCATTGTTTGATAAGACACAGAAAGCATTACTTCTCAATTCGGCATATTTTTTATGTATAAATATTTTGAAGATTGCCAGAACATGGACAGTGATGCCAACGAACGGCGAAAAAGAGCAACTTGGGTTTCGGGTCCAGGGCTCCCAGGGATTGGTCAACCCTTACCACGTGAGAGTTAATTTTGTAGAGAACAAAGTTGACGCACATTATCTTACAGCTAAACGCCATTTTAAAAATCACGCTCACTTCCATAGTTTGTACGTTAATAAAGCATTCAGCTACTTTGCCGCTACGAGCTACGATCCGCCGCGCCATCTGCAAGGCGGCCTGTGCTATCGCGTTTATTTTTTACGTCGTGGGTGGTCATGTTGGTCGCGCGAAGCAGAAAGTGGAAGTGAATGACATGTTCGTGGCTGCTGTGTCACGTATTCGAGAGACCTACATGTGCCTGGTGTAGTTCTGGTGTTCGGGGTTGCAAAAATCATGTTCGTTCATCTTCGACAGTTTCTACCACAAGATTCTACAGGAAAATACCCGAAAACGAATGTGGTTCGAAACACTCGGCTATTAGATGCAGCAGTCGTGTCGTGTGTGTTGAGCTGATTTTGCTGCCGATGACTACGAAGATGCCGTAGAAGGCGAATTGCGAAGACGTCCGAAGCAAACTGATGTTCAGTAACTAGTGATTTTGCTTCACCGAGGTGACGAGTTCAACACAACGTCTTAGGTATGTACAGGCGTCACACATGTATAAATTATAATATAGCGATGACGTATTCCATTTAATTTATGTTATCCTACTCGTCCCGCACTCAACATTGTCAACACCAACAAATTTAATTTTAGGGGCCTTCTAGTGTTGAAGTGGCGCCAGACTGCTGCGTGTGTGTGTGATCCAGGCACTCAAGTTGACATGACAGAAATAGCTGAAAGCAGGTATGCAAAGTCCACAGATGGAAGCACTAGATTTGTTACGTGTTGCAGACTTTGTGACATTTTGGGGTCTTTGGACAGGTGCAGAACATTAGTATGACGTCAACAGTAGGAGAAGAAATCGATGAGAACTACTAGCTTGTTTGAAGGGTAGAGGAATACTTCCTGTTGAGGTATAGTTATGACGAAGGAACGCTAATTAATTTTCTAGAGATGCATCCTCTACACTTGAATGCCCAGTGAAACAGCGAAAGTTCATTGTCTTTGAAGCCCCACTACTGGAATTGTTCAATGTGTGTCACAGCTGTAGTGAGCCATGCAAGGTTGCCACATCATATTGGTCCTAAATTTGCAGAGTTCCCGTATCTCGGACGCAACTGTCATTTCTCTTTATTGCTCTCCCGATCCTCCCTTCTCTGAGATTAATGTGGTTCTCCATGCATTGCACGGGCACCGCCTTTTTCTACTCATCCTTTCGGATTCTTGTTCTGTTGAATAAATCTTCAATTGAGAGTTTGCAGCCATCACGCTGTCTACTGTGTTTGCCCCTCATCTATATTGATGTGCTATAACATCAACATCAACATGCCAACAACCTACCAACAACAACCAAACCACCTTGCCTAGTCCTACTTTTGGATGGAAACTACGCGATGTGGTAACATCCACATATATAAAATTTTAGTCGACGGAGATTTGCTGTGTTTGTACAACCTTCATTGTACATTTCTTTTGTCTCACTTAGCACGCCTGAAGAAAAGTTCTCATCTTCATCAAGATGACAGGTCATTGTTGGATCTGCAGCATTATTGTTCCTGTATTTTTTTCACCAACAGAGAGTACAAAAGTGCACGAATGGTAAAATATAACTAGCTTGTTAAATTCAAAAGGGAAAGACGAAACTGTTTGTACTTCTCTTGTTTATTTTGTTGCAGGTTTTACAACTCTATCAAGTACGTCAAAACATCAGAGGGCAGGAAGTCCTACTCTGTTTCCTAAATCCCTGGACAATAAAAAAGAAAGATATAGTTTGAGTTGCGACAAAATGTTGCATCCGCTCTTATATTATATTTCAATTAAATGTTATGATGCGTTTGTCGTGTACACTGAAGCCAGTTTTACTTTACAGGGCTGTCAAAAGTACGTTACAGAAGTACATCTCAATTACAGTAACAGAGAACTTATGCAATAAATTATTTAGCCATTTTGGAGTGCTATTGCCCACACCTATGCTGCATGGTTAACTTTAAACCCAGATCAAGGGTTGCTAATACTTGAAGTCAGCCCTCAAGTCATTCTTTACAAATGTTAGTTGGTGACAAGATAATGAATCAGTTACAAGTACTCCTTTTTGCAAAACAGAGTTAATTAAGTGTTAAATCTCAATCTCGGTTCAACTATTAACTGGCATTTGGAAACCTGGTCAATAAGAAGTATATTAAAAGGTTATGAACACAGTTCAGCTGAATGACACTGATGAAAATTATCTTATTTACTCATATATACAAGACATGAGTATAATCTGCAAATACAGATATGCTCCCAGGTTACTTAACCCTCCAGGAACAAACTAATAATAATATGCTGTGACTGCAAAGAAAAAGTAATGAGAAAAACTTGCAGCAAGCAAGAAATGAAAAGTTGCTGACATCAATATTACATTTCTACAAGTCTGCACACGGATGGGGAAAGCATCCCAAATAGCATGCACGACAATACTTTCTATTGTACTTTCTCAGAGCACCCCATATCCGCCTTGTGAATATCCGACAGGTGATATAACGGAATTTCCTGCGGAAATAAGGGTTTTCCGTCGAGTTTGCCGTTCAAGTAGCGCGTAAAGACCACAGGGCGCTGCCGAGTATGTTGCCATGCCCTTCGGCTTACCATATGTATGAAAAAGACACTTGCAGTACTTCGGTGTCATGGCGCAGTATTTCGCAATATTCGTTAGTTGTGATACAATTGTCTGTCTGCTTTTCACGCGCATTCTCTACCTCTCGGCAGCAAAAACACTGGTCCGTAGTATCCATCGGTTTCATTTCCCACATGAACACCTGCACGACGAAAAACAGCGCTTGTTTCGGCTACCACAAGTGCTTCTCCCTGATAGATGTAAGCTTCACAAACCAGTCCGTGTTCACGGCACGGTGAGGTACTGGTGAGGACGAATGTGATTCCGGTAAATCTCTGGACAAGGAATCTTCTGCTGCAAAGCACACACTTTCCAGCACGCTATCGCACGAACAGAAGTTCTGTGTGAGAGATGTGTTCTCGAATGCGGAATTCCAGCGCACTCGTGTTCGAGAGGTTCGATATTCTAGACATAGAAAGTGGTCACAAATGCCCACTGTCATTTTCGTTTTCGCAGGATTAGCGAGCAGAATCGCGCGTATTACATGCGTCCTCGACAGATTGCGCGGGGTGATGCAATTGTTGACAGACTGCTCGGTTTCCTACTAGGTCCACTACTAGGTCACTGGACATGCAATCATCGAAAATTCGATTACAAAAAAACTACAGCGATTTCAGCGAAGTTCTTTGATATTTGAGCTTTTCGCATAAAGTGTGAACATAAAAGTGAACATAAAGTGTCGATAGGTTTATATTCACTTTTCGGTCCCTTTAAGTAGGCCAGTAAGATACACCATGCGACGTAACTCACACTAGAGCACTGCACGGGCCTAATTTTCAGGCCCGTCTGCTACGGCCCGTACCCGGCCCGGGCCCGACGTCTTCTAGAGATTTACAGCCCGGGCGCGACCCCGCCCGAGCCCGACTCCGCCGGCCCGGGCCCAGCCCGTACCCGACTGTTTCCATGCTCAGGCCCGGTCCGAGCCCGCCTATATGTTTTCGAGGCCCAAAGGCGTATTTAGGTTTACTAAAGAGCACAGCCAAGCGAGGAAAAGGACGCAGCTAAGTGGTGGAGGGTGAGGACGTACACTCGAACGGATCGGCTGTGTTTCTATGCCGGCAAGCCGCTCTGTGCTTGGTGCTTGCCTGCTTGGGAAGGCAGCGCGCAGCAGCGCGTGGGAGATATGTATGTACCTTGCGATTCAAGACAGACTCATCTTCACTCTATTGCGCATGCACCGGCGTTAGTCCCCCTTACTCGAACTCTCACGCGAACGAAATATGTCAGAACGGCTAACCTAACTGACCCTCGTGCCGGACTCTCAGAGCCACACCAATCGTCCCCAAATGTGCACGTGTGAAATCTAGACCCATTACCCGAAATAAGCATGATCACATATAAAAAAGTGACAGTTGTCAGATGAGAGTGCCATGATATCCCATAGCCTATGGGAAAAAGGTGACATGAAAATTCAGCTGTCCAGTCTCGCGAAATATGTTCGCGTACATGCCTGCGTTGTCAGACCCGTACCCGGCCCGGGTCCGGTGGTTTGAAACCAGAGCCCGGCCCAGGCCCGCAAAAAAAAAAAAGGCAAAGCCCGGCCGGGCTCGGGCTTTCGGGTAAGCACGGGCCCGTGCAGTGCTCTAATTCACACCACAGAGTCATAATTATCGCAGAAATTGAATTTAAAGTACGCCGCAAAAAGCGACCGTGAGCAACGGCGGTGGAGAGCAGTACCAGCCTGTGATCTGCCTGGAACCTCGCGCTAACGCTATAAAGAGAACGCCCGCTGATTGGTCCAGAGAAATGTTGCCTTCTACTCCGCTGTCGTGCGCTACTCGGCTGTTCGGGGTTCTGAAAAAGCATTGCTATTGGTTGGGTCATGATTCGGCCGCTCCTTCTATCCCCAATTCTCCAGAACTGGCAAAACTGGTTTACGACGGCAAAGGGACAAGGCGCTACCCCACACTAACCGGCGAACCAGAACGAGTTCTCCTTATACCGTCATCGGTGACGTGGCATCACAGCTTCTCCTCCTCGTTATACCCGGAGTGGCGAGTTAAGGGTGAACGCGGGGAGCCATGTTTATGTGAGCTTTTATATGGGAAAGAAATTGCCCACATCCAAACCTTTCGCGCTATTTGACAAAATGACGCACACACTTTCATCAGACGTCTTAACCATTTTTTTTTTTTTTTGATGGCCCTCTGTACTCATTTAACACTCTGTGTCGGAATAAAATTATTTTTCGACACCAGTATCCGAAGTCTTGTCTTGCTTCCCTTGCCACATGGAACGCGAAACTGCGTGTTGCCATTTTCGCTTCGGTTGTTGCAGCTCACTGCACACACTCTAAAACCTGTAACTTTTAGAACCCCCTTTTTAAGGTACATTTTCGCAAAAACTTACCTTTTATTTTATGCGGTACGAAAGCGCCTAAAAAGTACAGCACTTTTAAGGTATTGCCGTCTAACAGGTACCCCCTATAAAGGGTACACCCGTCTAGCAGCTACCCCCGTCTAACAGGTACAGCCTTGTAAGAGGTACCGTCGTCTAAAGGATACAGCCGTCTAAGAGGTACAGCCGTCTAACAGGAACGGCTGTCTAACAGGAACCTCCGTCTAAAAGATACTGCCGTTTAACAGGTACGCCCGTCTAAGAGGTACTGCCGTCTAAAGGGTACAACCTTCTAGAGGGTACATCCGTATAGAAGGCAGCAGCCTAAGAGGTACGCCCATCTAAGGGGTATAGTTGTCAAAGAAGTATACAGTCCACATACAGCGGAGAGGAACATGTCTGTGGTGACATAATCCGTACGTGACGTATCGCACGCACAGCAAAATGCACGACGCGCATCATGTATTGTGCGTTTACGCTTTGGTATCGCTAGTGGTGGTGGTGTTAAAACACACTCTCCGAAGTGTGCATCTGTAGCATACGCGAAGGTGACCAACGTGTTGCAAGTACATGCGGGGCAAAGACAAAAGGCGATCTAAATACTGAACCGCTCTTTGCTTGACCTTTAGCGATTTCAGCAGCTCCGAAAGCCGTGACTTTCTGCACGGCTTTGGGAATTCGTTGTCGCCCACAGCATATATTTGCAGCAGGCCTAACAACTGGCCAAAAACAGCTGGGTATGTCAAGTTTTTTACGTAGTAAACTGTCATGCAGCAGAGCAGCGCAAACTCAAGCGTGCCCGACGGTTCCAGCTGCACAGCTTCTCCGTCACTACACCAAACAAGGCTCTCCTGCTCGAAAAAGAATGTCGGTCCCGGAGAGAACCTCTTCGGGGACGGTCTGGAGAGGAACACCGCAATTACTTCGTGTTTGTGCCATCCAAAAGGATTTTCTCGAACAAAACAAGCAGTCCACATACCGTTCATATCAGCTCATACTTCGAATTTTTTTGGACGTAAGAATACGTCCACATCGACGAACGTCGGCGATTCTTTTTCCTTGATGTCTGAAAAAGCCGCCAGGATATGGTCATCTCCACCATTGCTTGATCAAAACTTTTGCGGAATCTGACCTCGAATTCCAGTATCAGCTGAGAAACAAATGAAGTTTAGATATTAGAGATGAAACTACACTATGTGCTTAAGCAATAACACCACTCAGCACAGCAAAGCCGATCACTTCGCTTTATTTGTTTCGATCGTATGAATAATTAGTGTTGACAAACTACAAGTGAAGACGTCATTCTGACCCATGGGTATTTTGCCGACTGGCTACTCTTGGTGCCTGACTTTCCAACAAAGCAGTGCATCAAGGCGATCTGGTTTCGCTCCATTATGGAATTACAATTTTATTCCTTACCCGGAGAGCTGTATTCGAAAGAATCCATTGGAGGTGGCCATGCCATGGGATAGTAGTGTTCGTTAATTGTCTGACGGGAGGTACAGTGGCGCGCAGACATAACCAGCGGGGCGCGTGTCATCGGGCGCTGATAGGCAGCTGGAAGCGAGGTTGGGATGATACACTATTCCCTTGAAGGGAGGGTCGGTACGCACAACGGATGCGTTCGCGTTCCGACTTCTCCGCTGTGCGTACCGACCCTCCTTTCAACGGGATAGTGGACCGTCCCAATCTCGTTTCCAGCTGTCTATCAGCGCCCGCTGACACGCGTTCCCCTGGTTAAGGCAAGTCTACGCGCCACTGTATCTACATCGAAAAAATATTTCAGCGCTACAACTGGGGCGATAACTTTCAGCACTAGACAAGCCCGAAATAATACACTGACGTGGAACGCTTCTAGGTTGCCACAACCCTCAATACAATCGCATACGCACTCTGGCGAGCTACCGTTCACTACGCTCACCCCACATATGCACTTTTTGGGAAACGGCATGCACGTAGTTGTAGCGGAAATGAACAAATTTATAGAGCAACTAAAATACTGAATTGAGCAGCTGGTTGAGCAGGCACACCTTCCCGGGGTTCCATGTCCCTTAACCGGTCCACATCACCGTGCGAAGACGGCGGCTTCCTGATCACAAATAACCTTCACAGCGGACACTGCGGCACTTATAACGCATGTTTCTTCCGTAGATATCAAAGGTTCGGTTCACTAGATATGAGGTAAGATAAATAAGAAATTGACCTGCCTGACATCATGAAACCACTGGAAGGTATGGCTTGCCGGTTCGTCTACAGCTTATATGTTCCAGAACGTTCTTTTTTGCTTTTAGTTTTCATGTTGGCCAAAAGAAAACGCAGCAAAGCGCCGTTTCGGCACGTGAATTAAGGAACTGAAGTTTTACATAGTTGCTACTAACGGGTCGCTTCTCTTAACCATAAAAGCCCGAAAACCAAGACCGACTCGTGAATCACGAAGCATTTCCGTGACGCTACATTTGCGTGTTTTAGTTGACGTTACGAATATTGACCGATAAAGCAAACACTATTAATTCCAGTGTCGCCCAACCCGTACCTATCTTGATGCTTTTGCAGGAAATGAACTACCGTTTTCGGGTTCACAAATTCCTTTCCTCTTGCTTCATGATAACACCCGAGACAGGAGATCACTTCTGAATGAGCTTATTCAGCCACTAGCTCGCCAGCAGTGGAGTCGGGACATCACTGGCAGGTCTCTCACGTATTCGGTGGATCCAACTATGTCCTTCT
The DNA here is from genome assembly GCF_037126465.1 of Ornithodoros turicata. Taxonomy (NCBI): domain Eukaryota; kingdom Metazoa; phylum Arthropoda; class Arachnida; order Ixodida; family Argasidae; genus Ornithodoros; species Ornithodoros turicata. Next base: position 14,922,812 of record NC_088202.1, read on the forward strand.
CAGTGCCTGACCGTTTACCACGCAAATTTACGTCCCTCCTGCACAGGCATCGTCCCAATGTAGCCTTCATTCCCCAATTCAAGTACCGAATCGGATACTGTGACAGCAGCCTATGCTCCAAATGTGGCGTCGTAGCGAACATTGAGCACGTCCTAATAGAACGTAAGCTCTACGAAACGGAGAGGCGGCAACTCTCTGCTCAGCTGAGTGGTGCTAACCGACAGACGTTCAACATGGCTGCAATTCTTGGCCATTGTCAGAGCCATGTGCAACGAGGTCTTCGAGGTCTTCTGGTGTTCTTGGAGTTCCTCTTGGCTACCGGTTTGCTCCAGACGCTGTAGGGTCCTCCCCTGCATCTCAAGGACCATTGGCGCTTCTTTCATGTGTTTCTTTCTTCCTTTTGTATGAAGTAGCGCTGCGCAGCCAGTGGAGGGGAGTTCAAGAGTTGTACTTGCACATAACTTCATTTTCATATTTCACGTCTCATGTTTCGCGTGTAATGGGGTAGTGTACTGTTCTCAAGCGGTGAACGACCCCAGGCCATAGTCAGGATTTATTTGTTGTTGTTGTTGTCTTGCTTCTCAAGCAACTTGGAAAAATACTCTGTCCGCTCTTTAACTTGGCGCACCGTAAACGATTTCTCGGTCACGGCGTTGATGGCCCCCTGACGCACTCTGTGCGACCACTTGGCCGGGATTTCAAATGGAATTTCTCCTACAATGTCCCTGAGCAGCGTAGAAAATCGCCGCCGCAGGAAAAACGCTAGTGCGTAACTTTTGTTCATTTTGTGCATAACTTCCACTAGCCCTACTAGCACGGGGCACGCTCTCGTCAATGGTTTTGAAGTTATCACAAGACCGAGGCAGACCCAAAAAGCTCCCCATTAATGCTGGATGGGTGGGAGCGTGATAGCTTTCCCACTCATGCGCGGTAACCGCAGCGCTGAGTTGGAGACTTATCGGAGGTGCGAAATAACGCAACTAAAGCTCCCTAATAGAGAGGTTTAATTCGTATGTTATCGCCTTCCGTACCGGTACACCTACGAGTATAAGGGGGGTAACGTTGGGCGAAACTCTGCCCGCCCCAGCAGACGGCATATTGCTCACTGGAGAGGGAAGGAGATGGGCAGATGGTCACAAGTTTCATATGGCCATTTCACAGGCGACACTGTGGCCTTATGGCGAACGACAGGCGGGGTGGAGTGGATAAGAATGACCTTGAAGTTAAGCCTTATGAGCGACTACGAGCATATCGTCATGTTTCTCATCTAGACATTTCGCAAAACACCCTTAGTTACATGGCCTGTACTCAATTACGACGGGGTAAACTTTCTAAAGAAATACAAACGACGAGGCGGCGTTCCCGCTGAAAACTGAAAACTATACACAAGTACGCTTTTGCTTCACGTTTGTTTTATCTAACGATGCACGAGTGCTGCTCGGCGGTTCTGGAATGTTCGACAGGAGAGAGAAAGGGAGAGGGTTGTTGTATTATAAAAAGGGGGAGATGTTTCATGAATAAAAGTCTCTGGTTGGCAGTACAGTGCTGTGTTCGTCTGTCCTTCGTCCTTTTTGTTGTCCCATCGCTCTTTAGCTGACGACATAGACAGGAAACGTTTTATCATCTGCCGTGAATGAAACAATCATAGTTGTAAATCAACAGCTAATCTTTATCTCCGAGCCCGTGCGATGTACATGCATTATCTGACTGCATCGAGCCCTTTGGGGCGTTACTTCAACGCAAGAAGTGCTGAAAGACGCGGAAAGCACAATAAGATTTTACGCAAGAGGTTCTGCTTCATACGGTACAAGTTACGGTACCTCATAACTGACCGTGTATCCCATAAATATGGTTGTACCTCATACATACAAAGCGAGATCTTTTGTCTAGCCCAGTACCTCTTAAAGCAACTGCGGAAAAGCACTGATGTACCTGATATTTACCAGGTACAGCTCTATATAAGGTACGTTATAGGGTACCGATTTTAGAGTGCAGCATCAAGGCATCTAGCAACACGCTGAACTGCACTGAACGTCGCAAACAACAACAACTTTATTTTTACGATGATGAATGGGGAGTTTCGTTGCCGGGGCGATACTCCTCCACATTGCTTATGATGAGGTGGGGAATTAAATAATGAGCCCCTTCACAATACGGTTCGAAGTCATATGGTGCCCAAAAATGTCAATGAACGTCGCAAAATGTACCAATAGGTCAAAGAAATTCTTAAAATTGTAGCAAAATAAGTCCAGCACGCCCAAGGCACACCCTGGTGCAGCCGACGCGTAGGACCGTTGGGAGAGGGAGAATGTCACGTGTTCAAGGTCGACGTATCGCTGAGCGCATATGAAGGAGCAAAGAGTGTCGCTACTTTTGTCAAGATAGGTGGGCTTTAACGTTGGCGTAAGCGTGCGCTAAAGCGCCTCCAGCTATGTGGCGCCTCACAGTGGGCGCCACGGTCTCACTAGTCGCCGGAACTTTCCGTAGCCGCAACGGTCCGGGAAAGTGGCGCGCGTGCGAATCACGTTGTAGAGGGGGGGTTGTTCCTCTACATGAGTACCGACCGGCGATGACAGAATGTCCCAGCGGGCAGATGTGCGTGGCCTCCCGCTAGGACGGTGCCGGTAGAGCTAGCCTGCAGGACCAGTGGCGCGCGCCAGGAGATGCAAGTCTTCATTGTCGTCCACGGGGCACCACATCACTTCCCCCTCAGACACGGAGCGCTGTAGAGCTAGCGGTTGAGGCCCGCGTCGATACGTGAAGAGGAGAAAGAGGGGCGACACGTGGATCAGGGACGGCTGGGCTTGGCGTCTTGTTCAGAAAGCGCAGTAGCAGCAGAATGGTTGGTGCGGGCAAGCGCTGACCGGGCGGGTTCCAGGGGCGGAGTGAAGGCAGGTATGCCGAAGCGTGAGGCTACGTACATCTGCCAGCTGGGATATTCCATCATCGCTGGTCAGGACTCATGTAGAGGAACACCACCGTCCTCTGCGTTCGGGTCACCAAATGCAGAGAAGGTGTTGTTCCCCCACATGAGCAGAGCCACGACTCCATCGTCGTCCACGGGCCGCCACAACGCGATCTCTGGGAGCCATTCACAGCGCTTCTCGGCTCGCAGGTTACGAGTGAAGTGCGCATGCGCAGACCGTCCTCGTTTCCTAGCCTCCTCCCCCTTCTCTCTTCCGGTTTCTCGTTTGCTCTCGCTCCGCCAACATCTCAAATTTTCTTTCCGCGGTTGCTAGCATAGGTCGGCATTTTTCGAAATATTCATTCAACATCACATCATGTCCGGCCCTGCCCACAGCCCATAACATGACATCACACTTCACAGCCCATCACATCATAACCCATCATTCGACATCACCATCACAGCCCATCACATCATAACCCATCACTCAACATCACCATCACAGCTCATCACATCATAACCCATCATTCAACATCAACATCACAGCTCATCACATCATTACCCATCATTCAACATCAAACAACAACAACAACTTTATTTTCGGCCTTGGAGAGTGGGGAGTTTCATCGCAACAGGCGATACTCTACCCCAGTGCTTGGTGGAATGGGGGGAATAAAATAACGAGCCCCTTTACAATAACGATCGAAGTCCGATGGTGTCCAGAAATGTCAGAAGAGCTTTGAGCGCAGAGCGTTGCTGGGCTGGATTGGGCCAGGGACCAAGCAATTTCGGTAGGGAGAAAGGGCGAGAGTCCAGCTGACGAAGAGACTCGGAGAGTGTGATTCGGGAAGGTTCGTAGTGAGGGCAATGAAGAAGAATGTGCTCCAGATCCTCAAGAGCACCACAGTGGCAACAGGTGGGAGAATCAATTTGTCTCAAGCGGTAACGCCACTGAGCTGTAAAGGCCACATCGAGGCGCATGCGGTGGATTAATGCAGCATCCTGACGAGATGTGTTTCGTGGCATGCGGAAAGCGAGCATGGGATCAACTCTGTTCAACATAGAGGGGGGAAGAATGTCGGTTGTCCGTTGGCGGGAAGCCAGGGGTGTCACTAGACGTCGCAGAATTGAACGGCGGTCTCCTCTCAACATCAACATCAACATCACAGCTCATCACATCATTACCCATCATTCAACATCAACATCACAACTCATCACATCATTATCCATCATTCAACATCACAGCCCATCACATCATAGCTCATCATTCAACATCACAGCCCATCACATCATTACCCATCATTCGACATCACAGCCCATCACATCGTAGCCCATCATTCAACATCACAGCCCATCAGATCATTACTTATCATTTGACATCATACCCCATAACATCATTGCTCATTATTCGACATCACAGCCCATCATATCATAGGTCAGAATACAACTTCAGAACTCGTTCTGAGTTCAACTTCGTTGTGTATGATGGACTTTGAATCTGAACTGCAGGGACCGGTTATGAGACTGAGGGCCTTGTATACTGCGCATGCTTGCGCTTCGGCGACGACTTGGCTTGGCTGGGGTTTCGGTGACTGTGCGTCCCGGCTCCTGGGCAAATGTCATCTTTTGGGTGGCGGCCGTTTACAATGACGTTCGTAAATTAAACAGGTGTTGTGTTTGTGCTGTCGCAATGGTGGACGGGGCTTGGCGGGGCGCCCGCCCACTTCCCAGAGCGAGCCTTGACGGGGCGGGGTGGCGATAGGGCTGTACTGAAAGCGTGAATGCAAATACCAGGTGCGTAGGGTGAGGATTGGCGAGTGGCGTGGCAGCTGGTATGCGGCTGTCCTCCTAGTTTGCGGGTTGTTGCGCAACGCGCCGAATCAGGGCTGGGCAGTATTACAAATACATTGTATTATAATACCGTTACTGTAATACTTTAGAGTATTTGTATTACGTATTATAATACCCATCTGATAAGTGTATTTGTATTACGTATTATAATACAAAAAAATTCGAGTATTACTTGCATTTTATTTTTGCAAATTTCGTAATACTTATGACATGTCCTGCCTGAGGTGATGGGTCTTACACGTGTATGCTTTCGGTACCATTCCAGTCCTACGAACACGACCTAGTTCTGCCAACAGAGGATCACACTTCATCATGCAACAAAGGGACGATTACAGGAGCTGGCTGACTCAAATTTCTGAGGAACTTCTCCACTCTGGGTGAACAACCTGGAGCCCTTATGGGGTCACATCATAGAATGGAGCCAGGGTCGGTGCGTCAGAAAGTAAGGCAGAAAAAAGGGGATTATAGACACACACACACCTGCGTCCCGCGAGAGAATGCCCCGAGAGCTGTGCACTGTGCCGTGCGAAGTTGGAAGTCCTCAAGTACCTCGATGACAAACGCGTAGACTTGCCCATGTTGGACGACTACCCATCAGTTAAGAGTGTTTTCTTAAAGTTCAACACTAATTTATGTTCGTCCGCGCCGGTTGAACGATTGTTTTCGTTTGCGAACCTGCTACTCAGACCAAACAGACGATCGTTAGAAGATGGCGTATTTGAAAAGATGTTTCTTCTTAAGTGCAATCAACTGAAATAAACATGCGTTGACCGGACCGGTGGCTTCAGAAGTATGTCTGGGATTCCTTTTATAATAACTGTCTGCTACGGCACAAAAGTATTACTAGTATTACTTGAGTAATACAGGGAAGTAATAGTATTATGTATTATAATACTTGAAAATAAAATGTATTATGTATTAGTATTATAATACCATTTTTAGCAAGTATTATGTATTTGTATTATAATACAAATTTTGAGTATTCCTGCCCAGCCCTGGCGCCGATCGACTGCTGATACTGTTACATTAGAAAAGGCATGGCAGGTCTTGGCCTCGGCATCGGGTGGCTTTATGGTATCAAGTTTCTTGGCGCTGCACGGCTGCCCTCATAGAGCTGGCATATTTCGGTCTTCTGCTACGTATGTGGAAGGTGGCGGGTGTGTGGAGAGAGGCGGGAGGGGTGATGAAACTGCTCGTCGGTGTTCGGTAGTCGGTTACGCTGCATCGGGGAATGACCGGGATCTCATAATGGGAGGGAGGCATGTGCCAATAGAGGGTGCAGGGGAGTATCGTGACTTGGCCCCTGTTTCTCTGCGTGCGTTGAGATTTCAATTTTTTTTTTCCCAGTCGAGAGGTTTCGACGTACTGCTGTTTCAACTGGGACTTTTAAACTGAGCTGTTTGAACTGGGGGTGCATTGCAAATATCTAGCAGTGAAACGGCGGATTTTCAGGCAAATGCATCTTTGTTTTCTCGCTCTCTCTCTCTCGATATAGTGTCGATATAGAAGCACGTTTGGTCACGGTTCGGGGCCGATTAGTGGATTCTATAGTGCGTATAAATGAATGTTTCGTACGTTACGGCATATACGGGAAATACTCGCACAGCGCGTATTTTGGGATATTGCCATCTGCTCCAATTGCCTTTGTGTGTTCGCGCGCGTGTGTGTGTGGATGTGTGTGCGTGCTTGCGCGTATGTCTTGCTGTATTTCTAGATGCACTGGTGTAAGCAGCATGGCGTTTGAGTCTGGTGGGGCGTACTCTGCTTCTTCGCTTTCTGTATACAGTTAGGAAAATTACCGCGTTCGCATTTCAATCTGCATTGCCGGCCTCAGTTGCTCTGTTGGTAACGTGTTCACTTGCTGAACTCATGATCGCGCGTTCAATCCTGGCCGAGAATGGTAGCAATGTGGGAGCGATAAACATTGCTTCGAGCACCGGTGTGTTAAAGATTGCTTTGGCACATCTAAAGTACCCCGGGTGGTCGAAATTATCAGTAGCCCTACCATGCTGTACGTGCAGCATCTCTTCACACAAATTGGCTAACTTACGATGCGCGTAAATTTACTCCCAATTATATTATTATTCAATATGCACTGTGGTACGGTGCAAAAAGCAGACGATGTCTGTGGTGCATGCCTTCTTTGTTGTATAACTTCACACCAAAAACGACGAAAAACAATACTTACATTAACTATAATTTTTAATTCATATTTTGAGGTGCATAGTTGCATGCATACTTCTACAGAGTTTTTAGTGCATATTTATGAGCACTCCTTTATTGATTATCGATGGGTCGCTGTTCATGTATCACTGAATCTCCCACCTGAATGTGTGAACGCAGTGGCATCCTTTTACATCCTTTTCCCAAGAGACATTCCCCTTGTCTTGTGGATTTTCGCTGCGCTGTGTGCACTGGCGAACTACCTCAAGGACACACGTGCTGAAATAATCTTTTAATCATTCTGTGCTTTCACATGTCAAGCGTCCTGGAACAACTGGTCGCACCAGTGCACATACGTGCCCATTTTTTACTTTCTACTTTAGACATAAGTCGTAATGATTATTTTCAGATGTCATAATAAGAACCCCTGAGCACCCGCACAGTCCACGACGTCCGCCTCCAGAAAAGGAGGTGGTAGGCGATAGCAGGCTTTCCTCCCCTGGCACTTTCCCTCCCCCTGGAAAAAAATCCTGGGAACGCCCATAGGCAGCCGTGATCGCTGAAACGGCCTACACGTCTCTCCAGTCCGCTTCCCATTCACGCAGCACTGCACTGAGTTCTGCATTCAACCGCTCACAGTCGGCTTCAACCGGCGCGAACCCTCTTTGGCGGCATGTTTCGTGCATCCGCTAGTTCGTCGGTACGCGGGCCTGCTTTCCCTCTGAGCTCTGATACCAAAGGGCTTTCTCGGCTTGAAGCATCGTTGGTTTGGTTTGATATCGTCTATACGACGTGGGCCGAACACCGTGAATATCATGTGAGTCACGCTCTATGCTAAACCTGGAAGAAACGCGCGCAGTTCCTTTGGGATCGTCGTAGTCATCTGTGATCCTATTCCAGAACCGGAGTGCATCAAAAACTCCACGGCGCTCGAAAGGTCAGGCCGGACAACGGTTTCTGCAGTTCGAAGTGTCTATATACCGATTCCATTGCCACGAAGTGTATAAATGTCCAGGCGTGAGAGCACACTGTACGTGAGGCCGAATCGTTCTACAGGTATTTTCTTTTATGTGAGTCGTGCCGAATACAGTCACCGACCATACCTGCGGACCATCACAGTCGTCACTTTGTTCCCTATTCTGTACTAAACCTGTTAGTCTGTTCCTGACAGAAAAGTATTTTGACCGTCGTACTCAGAAACAAAAGACAAGTTCGGATAACGAAACCACAAAAACAAAATTGTGTGCAATGAAACATTGAGGCTGCGTTCTGAAGCTGTTTAGCATAATATACTGTGTTGTCGGCTGTACGTGTGCAGAGTACGCGCCAAAATTATGCAACCCAGTTTCCTGCCACATTCCCCTGGACAATTTTTCATTTATGCTTGCATTCTGCTTTTGCAAAAAAATGCAAAAAAATCATAAGGCGGAAGCGTGGTACGCTCTGGTTGCCCAAAACGATGTCGGGCAATTGATGCTGTCATTTTGTTCATTCGCCCTGACACTAGGAATGTTTCACTGCCAGCAGTAATAAAAAGAAAAGGAAGGAGTGCCAAGAGACTGATTTCCATAACCGATTTATAAGCCCGAACGCGCCGCTTCTTTATGCTCTGGAACCAACCTCCACAACGCACCTGCTCTGAAGCGATGCAAACCAAACAACGCGAGAACGCCAAGGTCAACCCTCATTTTCTGTCCCTTATGGATAACATCCAAGTGCAGCACCACAGAGTCCCCAACTCTAAATACAACGCTGAACGGCAAGCCCTTCCCCTCCTACACATCACACATCAGATATAACAGCCCGCCGCTCTTAAAGGTCAGATATGCCGATTTTGAAGTGCCGCAGAACTGAGCGATACTCGCGCTGTGTGTTCATTACCGAACACTGAATATGTGTGCGAAATATCTTGCTCCAACTGTTAGTAGTTTTTTAGAAAACAGTTTTTTTAGTTCCCACGCCCGGCCGTCAGACCGTCGGCAAACCCTGCGCACGGGCGCACCGACGTCACTGCTCTCGGTTTATCTGTCTTTGGCTTGGCATGGACTCTTGGCTTGGCTGCTTGGCTTCTTTCGTTTCCTCCTCTGTGCATCGTACATAAGCGAACAGCTGTTATGTTGTTGCTAAGCCGGAAACAAAGCATGTGAATGTTTTTTTTTTTTTTTTTGGCACAGCGTCGTTTGGAAAGTGCACTTCCTTGTTCTGACCTTGCCTTTTATGGGCTGGAGCGATATGATTCGTAAATATGCCACGGCGAAGTTGTCGAAGATGCGAGAGTGCTACGCTGTTAGAACAATTCATCGGTGCATTCAAGTGTTACCTATTATAAGCTGCCAAAAGACCAAGCAGTGCGAAGCTCTTGGCTGACAGTGGTGCCTGCTAATTTCCACTGCAAGGATTTCGTCCACGAATGTTATCATAGGTTACGCGCGACTCCAGAGGCAATTTGGAATCTCGGCACGAAATCGTCTGATGAAAATCCGAGGTGCCCGACGCATAACATTTTGAACGTGCCACGGAGGATCAAGGCAAAAAACGAGAGCAAAAAATGGTAAGTCGAGGTTCAGATATAAAAAATAGCAAGCTTAATGAATCGATTGTGCAGCTGTCCTACTGCACTTACTCTGATATAACCACGATTAACAACACAATTGTACTATTGATAATCTAACTTCTGAATTATCACAGGTGCACGCTGAAGGCGGAAATGAAGCATGATCTGGCTTGCATCTGGTCATGAAGAAATTGCTGACACATTAGTTGCAGTCCACCTCCACCAACAGGTATGACAATGTGATGTTATAATTTGAGTATTCATCTATGTTGAACTTTTCATGTGCATTCGCATGCAGACATTTTGACACCACTTTTAAATCTGCCCTCAAAGTTACAACCTGTGCTTCGAGGGTGGAAAACAAAGATCGGCATTCCGATTAGCTGCTATCTCCCAGTTCAAGCACTTTTGTGTCTGGACACTGGTTCCTGTGGATGGGGTGTTACAAGCTTTACTGTCTGATATAGAAGGTACGTTACATTAGTTCAGTTAATTTGTCTTATGCACATTTTTGTTACTGTTAGCTGGATTACTGTTGGACATACAATCCTTTGACACACCGAAGCTGATGTCGCCTCTGATAACATTTTAGAATTTTCAGTGTCATCAACGCCCATTGAGGAAGGTGCCTTTACTATCTGTGAATCTTCATCTGAAGAATAGCCCAGAATTCATGTTAACATTGTCTACTCTTATTAATTCACTGTCTGTTTTCTGAGAGCTAAGAAAAATGGAAACTATTTATTTGTCACAACTTCACACTGGATACTGGTGTGGTACTGGCTTGACATGTAAGCTAAAATACCTGGATTCTACAATAATTGTGTTCAACTTGGTGCATTATCGTGGGCAATGCCACATTCACTACATTTTTAGTGGGTCCGGTGCACAAATACTGTGTGCATACTGCATACATACATACTGTTCGATAGGCAAAAATACCTAAGCAGTGCTGTGTAGTCTTTTTACCCAAAGTCCATACTCTTACTCCAAAGTCACAGTACGTAGAAGAGCAATGTGCAGGTATGCTGCGATAGGGATTCACAACAGAAAGAAGACTGTTGAGAGCATCTAAATTTTAATGAGACAAGACTTTCGTGCACAAGGCTGCTCTTGTTAATGTCTAACATGAAGTTACAAAATCCCAGAATATATAAAACATGTTGTAATGTAGAGAGCGAGGGTGGTACAGACATAAAGATAATTATATAATCATATATAATAAAATAAAAAGGGGGTACAACTGCCCCCTCAACTAAACTCGACAACTCAATAACCCTACTTATTCTCTACATTACAACATGTCATATATTCTGGAATTTTGTAACTTGATGTTAGACATCAAGAAGTACAGCCTTCTGTGCAAAAGTATTCTTTCTGTTGTGCACAATCATTATGCAGTAAATGCGACTATCCATTTCTTGTCATTAAATGCTTTCCCTTTCTTTCTTTCTTTTTTTCTGCAGTGATGAGCATCCATAAGGACACATGCCAGAAAGGGAGTCTCTTTGGGATGACAAACCCTCATCAACCTCATGACGATACAATGGTTGACGAATGGTTCTCAAGCACATCGAAACTTCAAACAAATAATTCATGAAAAAGCCAGTCAGTGCTAGCACCAGGAATTGAACGTGGGCCATCCTGCTACCAGTCAGAGATGTTCAGTGGTGTAGCCACGGCGGGGCTAGGAGGGGCTCGAGCCCCCCCCCCCCTACCTGCCACGGACCGACCCACACAAATCGTGCAAATCCGAGAACATAATATATGGGGGGGGGACCAGTGTCACTATCGCGAAAGTTCTTGGCGTCTATCTAAGAAGCATTCTTGAATGGTTTTCAAAGTATGAGCTTTTCAAAATACTTCCAATCTCGTGACACCACTTCATTGGTCATGACAGCCTATACATGTAATCGTACTGTGAACGTCTAAATCAACTATTTCGTTCCCTTTTTTAATCCTCAGTTTGAAGTGTGCACAAGTATGTGTGTGTTGTCGACACAGGATCAGCGGGGGGGGGGAGTTTTCGTATCGAGCCCCCCCTACCTTTGAGGTCGGGCTACGCCACTGGAGATGTTACATTTCAGGCGCTCATTGACTTTTGGTGAATTACTTGTTGACTTTGTCCCAAGGTGGAGCTCGCTACAGCTCATTTGCTATCTGTTAATGTTGTGGCGTGTGTTGCGTTTTTCTCTTTGTGTGATCCAGACTCAGAACGGTTAATTTGGATCAGGTCAGGTACGTTTCATTTAGACATGGCAAACATAAAGTGGTGTTTCTCAACACAACTTAGCAGTGGTCTTCATGCAATACTGCTACGGCCATTAAGCGTGAATAGAAACCTAGCCAGAGCAGCTGATACACAGAGAGAACATAGCCCGTGTGTGTTTGTCTTTTCCACCGCAGCCCTTGGGTTTCCTCCCTGATGGCTACACATGTCAGGGATAGGTTTCAGAACCGGTAGTTCCCGCCAAGTGTGAATTGCTTTTCAGGGGATCATCACGCTGGCAGATGAAACATATGGTTGAAATTATTTGCAGGACAGGAATTGCGCAGCTTCACACAAATACTACTACTACGACGTAAGAGTGGTTTAAAATCTATATTTTTTGTGTTCCTGACATTATCGCACAAGATGTAGTATCCACTATGATCCTTTATGTGGGGGGTATGTACAGTGCAATCAACAGATGCTATTTACAAATCTGTGTTTTCTACTGTGTTGAAATGGGGTAGTTTGTATCTGAGAGCCATAGTGAAACACAGGCCCTCGAGAAACATGGCGACAGAGCAGGGGCTCTGGATACTGCCTAAATTTCCAGAACACACAGCTCAAGGCAGCGGTTAAATAACAAGTGGTTAGAGAAATCCAAGATAGTTGCATCCGTAAGCAGTCCGCTGTTGGATTTGCTTCTGTCAGAGATACGTTATCTCAAAGGGAACGCACGGACACACTCAGAATGATACTAGGGCTGCGTGTGAAATAGAATGAGGAGAGGGGAAGATATATAACCCTTTTTCTTGTCTGTTATTCTATTGGTTAAATTGTCATTTTATTAGCAGCATATGTGTATATTCCAGAGTCTGCTAATAAATATATCAGTTTAGAGCTAGCAGTCGCATTGTAGATGTCTCATCCTGCCCTTGGTTGCTTGTGATTCACTATGGCCATGCTTGCTAATGCAAAAACAGAAAAGAAAAAAAGACAATAGAAAAACACGAAAAGAGCGACCTAAAAAGCTGCCTGTTCTAGAGCTGACATGGAGGCAATGCAATGAGGTAACATGTTCCATTAATGAACTGTGCATAGTAGTACATATCACAAAGGCAAACCGATTAATCAGATTTTTCTTGAAGTACTTTGTTTTTTTTTTAGCTTTGTTTGCACAGTCTATTATTGGAGCTTTATGTGATTCCCCTCTTCAGATACTTTAAGATTGCTGATGCTGTGCAGTTTGTTAATTTTGAAACTGTACTGTGCTGAGGTACAAAAACAGAATTGTCATATCTGCATTTGAGCACATAGGAATAATTTGTAAGTACTTTACTTGTTGACATTAATATTTGCACCAGGTCACAACATTGTTGATTTATGGAAAATGTAAATAAATATATTTATTTGCTTGCCAAACAATGCGCAAATGTCTTCTTTTCTAGTGAGATATTCCCTGTTCACCAGACATAAATGTGGAAAAGTTAAAGGGGCACAATGATGGTAGAGTCTAGCGTTGCTTTTTGCCACTTCACATATATGCACTGTTATTCGTGTGCACATGTAGGAATAGGAAGGTAGAGGATGCGCATAAAAAATTTCGTATGCAGCCACACATATGGTTCAGAAGATTAATTAGATGATGTCCAAGCATATATAATTGTGCTTCATGTGCAATGGGTATGCTAACGGATTGCTTCCATGAAGCCTTTTTATTTATTTTTTATAAATTATTTTTATAAATGTTATTTTTTATTTTATATAAATTTCATATTACATATTGTATACTTATATTTTTATAAATTAAAAACTCAAGTTACACGGCCCTTTTTAAATGGTTTGGTAACGTGTCTCTCACTGTAAAGGTAAGAGGCCATTGAGAATGCTGCAGACAAGGTTGCAACTTACATATTGCTTATCACGTCCTACATACAAAGTGATTTGTACAATAATTCCTGAGCACGGAATTAATCCCGAGGCTGGCCAGTGATGTCACCCACGACGACAAGTCACATAATTGCCTTTAATACTTTTACACCCCATGGGCTGAGTTGTGAATTGAAAGAGCACTCTACAGAAGGATAAGGTACACCTGATTTCTAGGATCTATGCTATGCCCGAACTCTTCAGGCACCACATTTCTAAGTTGCAATATGTGCCCTGGTACCTCTTTTGCGTCTGCATAGTGTGCAACCACATGGCTACTGGAGCTTTCGTGTGCATGTTTTTGTGCGACGGTGTTCATTACAAACAATATCCAGATGTTAGACATAAAATGCAGTAGTTTGTAGCGTACCACACAACGCAGCGTGACATGGGAGTGCGTGATTCAAAGAAAGCTTCTGGAAAATGCACAGAATCTCACAAAAAGTTTAAAATGTGATTTGTATTTCATTTTACGTCTTTCGTCGTTACATACCGTCGTCGACACTGTTGCACATTGATAAATCGTACGTAAAACTTGTCCCATAGCAGTATGCGGTTTCTCAAATACATAGCACAATTTTCCTGCAGTAATAAAACGCTGTCGGCATTTTCTTGCTGACACGGCTGTCGAAACGTCAGCCTCTACAATGGGCAAGTGCTGTAAAGGGGCTAGCGCAGACGCGACTTGATACAAATTGTACGTGCTCACAAAACACAAACGACGAATTCCAGTCACAACATCGCACAGAGGTTGGTTCGCGAATGAGTTCGCAGCTGCTGCACTGTTTACTTATCGCGGAACGGTGGAACCCGGCTGTCCGCCATCTTCAAGCACAGATACGTGAAGCCGTGAGAAGCCGTAGCTGAAATCCACTGACAAGTACGAAGGCGCGTACACGTCACAATGCCCGTTCGGGCGCATTTACGTCATAAAAATGGCTGCGCCCATGTGTGTTTCGGAATGAATTACCTATTTTTTTGACATGGTACTGTACCGAACTGAGAGAACGAAGGTGTATTTTGGGGAGAGCTGGATGTGGGCTTTCAGAATATCACAACCGTTTCGACTATTTGGGATATCGGCATAGCTGACCTTTAAAGGGACAGTCGCATTCTCCGAGGTCAATTTCGAAACTAATGCGAATTCTAATTCCTTGCCGACCACTGAAGTGGGCCCGAAAATACCATTTCGATCCGCGGCGTACTTTTCGCGCAATCCGATGAAAAAGAAACGGGAGTCCTTGCGCCCTCGCTCTCTAAAAGTGGGAGGAAACGTCACCCGGATAAGGCCAATCAGCGCGCGCTCTGGGCAAATGCGAGCCGCGCGCCTGTTTGGCGATCGCGAAGCGAAGGGAGCAAACATGGAGTCGGAAAACGAGAGTGATGTGTCTCTGTCAGGGGGAGATTCTGACGAACATGTTAGCGGTAGCGGCGACGAGTTAATGCTGGATGATGACCCATACTCTACGGACCTAATGCCACTGGAACTTGCCGACCATCCACGAGATGTGGTTGCGGCTAACCAACGGGATGACATTTTTAGGTGACGTTTCTCTTTGCATGGTTGCCGTCGGATGTGCAAAACAGTTTAGAATGTTGAAATTGGCGGGTTTCTGTGTGGAGTCCGCGATCCACAGGAGCCCGACGAGAGCCTGTGTTGCCATTCTGTTGCCAGGGTGGTAGAAATGTGCAACAGTGCCGCCGTGCAGTGCATTGCACAACACCCATTACTCAGGGACATCTGCCTCCGTAGAGAGCTTCTAGCCTAAAATCTGCCGCTATGATCTACATTGTAGGCGACTCAATCCCCAGGACCACAGGTAAGCCTGCTGCAGTGCTCTCCCGTTTGCTATATGATTACGACCGTAATGAACTTTTCGGTTTAAATGACCCCCCCCCCCCATCAAGATTCGGAAGGGTAAACTCGGGTGCTAGTCGGGTGTTGTTGGTTATGCAAATTGTCGCACCTAAAGTGGACAAGGGCTGTATACAAAAGGGCGACTATTCTCAGCAGCTTTTTGGCCTACACAAGTTTGTCCCCTATAAATCATAAGCGTGGACGACAGCCGTAGAACAATCCAGAGAATCCTGGTCCAACAATTCCATTAGGAAAAGTGAAGCAACACAGCCGCCTCAGCTAGTCTCGACATGCTCTCAATTATGCCAGTTAGCCATGGTCTGATTGTCAACACAAATCCCTGATTGATTGGCAGATATCCAGTGGGAATTTTAAACTCTGACGGAAGGTCTTACAGGTCTGAAAACAGAAGCATTTGAGGTGCCAATGAAGGGGGGAAGCATGTTACTGAAGCATGTAAGAGTAACGTATTTTGGGAGAAATTAAATTTTGCCGAAATTGGAGGGAAGCTGGTTTGGGAGGGAGTTAGCAGTTGGAATCGGGCTCATCCTGAAAGAGGCGAACATTTTTTTGTTGTACTATGTTGCACATCTGCCAACCTTCCACATTCAAAATGCGGGAGACCCTGGAACTAAGGAAGGAATGCACAGGCTTTGAACTCCAAGGTTGGGATAGTGTCTGTTCTGGCCATTGTCTTCCTAACACTGCGGGAGATTTGGCAGGTGTGCAAATGCCCACAAGATATGATGCTAAACAAAAAGAAATGTCATGTGGAGTTGTCTTTTCCACCTGCCTGAGGTTCACGGCATACTCGTCATTCACAAGATGGCCTGGATGCGTTGTCCAAGCAATCAGGAGGGAGTTCCCGTCTACGTCTTATCAAGGCTATCAGCGTTAGAACCATCGAAACAAGGGTGTCTTGACAAGAGAGACAAGCTGGTAAATACTGATGGCTGGGCTGGAGTGTGCCTATGTCAGCAAAATTTTCGTCTTGCAGCAATTTTCGTCTTTTCGTCATTGCAGTCTGGGGGATGTTTTGTCTTGTCACTCTGTATCTCCGGTTGCAGTCAACAGACTGTCTACCCGTCTGTACAGCAAAAACTACTACACGTGGCGGTATTAGCTGTGGCATCAAATCCAGACCGCACTGCACTAAGTTAGTGCCGACATGTGAATATTTCGAACTCTGTGCAGATTGTCAGTGCGGTGTAGTGACGGGAATAAAGAATGACCCTATAATTGTATCAATTTATTGTACAGTGGAGTATGACGGAGTGGGAATAACAAAATAGCTTAGGTTTATTATGTTGTGCTGTGATTCTAAATTAATGTGGTGTGAAGTCTGGATGGTTACAGGTATGCTGCCACAGGGATGTTAGGAGGGTTCATGTTGGCAGATCCATATCTGGGGTACTAATACGCTATGCAAGTGTGTGTCCTTTGTTTTCCTCTTCCTGGAATCAGGGGATAACAACCCCCTTGTGAGGCGCCGTGAAGTGGGTCCCCAGCACTTGCTTCAGCCATGACCTCCGCATCTGAAATATGACCTTGAGTGTTAACACTGAAAAGAATACGTTGAGGGCCTAGCGGGTACAATAACAAACACAAAAATGACTATGGAAATAAATCTTCCCCTTTGCGGTCCCTGTTTCACTGGCACGGTTATTTTCCTGTGGACATTACGTTATAAACGCTGGCAGCCACATCACACAAGATTCTTTTCACAGGATTCGACAATTTTCAGGGCTCGTACATATCCATTATGTTGTGGGACGTGCAAAAAGAATTGCAATATTTTCGTGGCTTCACAAAACATACCAAATCCAGTTGATTCCGTTGACGTGCTTGCTGCCGCCTGAAATAGGGCCAGAAATTAGCAACAAGGCTGCAGTAGAATACTGATGCAACGTGAAGTGTCTCGGACGTAGCCAAACACAGATTGCGATGTTCCCACATCCCTGGATTCTGCCATCAGGCTTACACTATGCACGGTAGAAACATCCACTAGCTGCAATAACGTTTGAATAACGCTGTCATGTGGGAGTGTTACCTTACTCCTGCATAATACAGGCGACAATTAGCACTGCAACAACACACCAATCTTTTATCTCGAGAGTACGCGTACTATTGCGTCAGGATGCTGCAATCATTGTAATAATTTGTGTACATTAGTAGGCGGTGTGACTGTGACCTTACAATCGGCGGCGAGGCCAGGTGTTCGCGATGATGTTTACTGTGACAACTGATAGTTTTCATCGCAGCGTAGCTGTGACCACGCAGGATTGTCACTTACCTCCGTTACTGGTTCCTGCCCTTGTTCCTGATCGAATATGGTAGGCACGGCGTCAATCTTCAGCAGTTTCCGTTTCTGCCGTAGCCCGAGCCGAACTTGCAATACATTTTCATCAAAATAGACGTCGTCGGCGAAATGACAGGAACAGACGCGTGAAACATTCAATCCTTGGGCCACACCACATGGCGATCGCTGCCTCCCACTTTCGTTTCGTCTCGCCATTGCGAGGTTGGTGAAATGTAAGCTCGGGATTCAGTCTTTGTGCACCCGGGCACGTAGCACCGATTTCCTGGCTGTGAAATCGCACGTCAACGGCGTAAAATCCTTGGGCACACGCTGTGGTTCAAAGTACTTCAAAGCAAACGCGACAAGACAAGAAAAAGGGTCAGACGCACGCTCAGACACACACAGAACTCCGGCGGGAAGGAGCGCCTCCTGATGGTTGGTTTATCCGGGTGACGTCATCCAGTGTCGGCGCCTTGCGGGGATTGCCGTGCGCGCCGGAAGCGCGAACATTTAAAAATCGTTTCTGGGTCAACCAAGTGGATTTGCGCGGAGAAAATTTGCCGAAGTACATTATGAACGACAGGGAACATCACCATAACAGTTCCGGAACACGCTTCCAGATGCGACTGTCCCTTTAATGCTGGAGCCATCCCCACAACACCACACCTGCTCTGAGGCGACGCAAAACTAAGAGCGCGAGCGCGCCAAGGTCAGCCCACCTCCCCTCCCAGTCAACCACGAAATGTAGAATCAACGTTGAAATAACATTGCAAATCTACAAAACCATCGTAGAATCTGCGATAGCGTGCAGCGTAGATTCTACGTAGAAAATGTCCGGTCAAAAACACGTAGAATCTACTATAATTTTATAACGCTATTTCTACGTTGACTGTTGTTTTTTCTACGTTGATAGAACGTTCACCAAATGTTGTGAATTACTGTTTATTTTACGTTGTCTATTCCTTCCTGCTATGCTACTTTAAAGCTCCACTTCTGCTGGGGCAAAAGCGCAGGTATCCCCAAACCTAACTGTGTCCAAATACAATAGTACAAATGTGTACTAGTGAATATTCAATAAGATAATGAGGGGCATGACCGTTTATGTGCTTGTTTATTAAAATCTTAAATCAATTAATGAAACATTACAAAAAAGTTAATCAGTGATAATAGTCATAATAATAATAACCACATGAATGGTCGCTACGCCTCTTCGCAACGGTCATCCCTGAAAGATAACCAATAACAGGTCATTCCATCTAGTGGGATAGCAGCTCAAACACTACCATAAATAGACGTCAAAAACAGACACTGTACAACCACTGAGAACACATGCATGACACTTACCGCAGGATCTTTCGGAGCATAGATGGTGTGATGCTAAAGCAGCCTAATCACTGGCATGTCCAAGCGATGTCTTCGTCTTCTGGTTTATGCCCTGCTCTTCATTGTTGTAGAGAGACACCAGGTCCTTTACACATGCTTGAGGCTGTCTATCGATGTGACGAAATCACACGCAGTTCAAGCTTTCTGACAACTGTAACAGAAGCTATTGGTTCATAAAAAACTACAAACAGCGACACTAGCTCACTCAACAACCAGATTAGCGGTTATACAAAAAACAAGGAAACTTGGAGAACAGCGCAGTCAGATGTGGAAAGGTAACTCATTTCCTTTGCAGCCAAGCTTATCTGTGCTATCAGACTGCTCATACAATAGGCAACCGCTGCTTTCACCACTCCCACTTCAAGATATCACGAGCACCTAGAAAATAGTGCATAAATCGAAGAGATGTGAACAAATATATCTGCATTTTGCAACTTGTAACATCTGAAATAACTGCGCTACGTATTTTGAACGTCCGACTTCAACAATGGAGTAAAGCTCCGTTGCAAACTGATGTCGACATTGGGAACGCATTTACAGCAGCCATAACCCAGACAGCATTAAAGGGACGATCGCATCCGGGAACGTATGTATGATACCGATAGGATAATGTTCGTCACCGTTTCAGAGTCAACTTTGCCAAATTTCTCTTCCGAAAACAGCTTAAATATTAAGTAATCGAGCTTTAAAGGTCCGCATTCCATCTGCAGCCAACACGATGATGACGTAAGCGAGGCACACGAATAGGAGCGCAGCGCAGGCGATTGTCTCCGAGATCGTCTGCTTGGCGTTCGCATCGCACTATACTAAGTGAAAAGTCCTCGGTAAATACGCTGGCTTTCGCTTACCAGTGTGAGTGCAGACGTAACCATGTTACGTGAAACAAGGCGTTACGCTCCTGACTGTACGAACACGTTCGACACTAACCAGAAACAACGTTCCGCGAGCCGGTAACAGAGAAGACGCCGTTCCCTAGCATTCCGCCTCGCTCGCCCGCCCGGCCGCCTGTCTGTCGGTTGCCAAGGCTACCAAGGTCCCTCCGGCCGCTCCGTGATTGGTATTCTCCATATCATAGGGCGCGCAGTGATTGGCCTCGTCCGTGTGACGTTTCCGGAGAGGGAACCCACTAATGCGTCGTCTGCTCTTGCGAAGTTTTATATCAAACTACACAGGAACAACGCTGCCAATTCGCGTCGGGTTTTCGGCGTTATTATCAGCGATGAACGCGGAGTAAAACGGCGCTACAGTTTCGGAATCGTCTGAGATGGATGCGATAGTCCCTTTAAACCTTACCCCAGTAGGATCTCATCAGAACATATTTAATAAACATTCGGACACACCAAACTACATATCACACACGCACACCACACACAGTCCCACAGTTCGCATAAATTTGTCAGTGATACGCAACCAGATTCAGCAGCAGGGTGTCTACCAAACTGCAGCCTTCAAATTCCCTGACTTTTCCAGGTTTTCACTGACTATTTCAAGCGAATTCCCTGACAAAAACAAAAGGGAACTTGGTGCCTGCTCATACGTTTTGATACCAGATCCAACATAAAACAGACCATTTATTAAGTATTAGTGAGGCTACCCTACTTTTCTGCGTCAGAGCTTGTAATACTGGTGAACTACTACTCGCAGTAACGTTGCTACGGCATCGCCTCTCAACCACCGGTCGGTACTCGCGATTCGCCGCGCATCATCACGGCACTTGTCTGCGATTTTCCCTGACTTCAGCTGCTTTTTAGCCAAATTCCCTGACAATTCCCTGACTTTTCCAGTCACATCAAAATTCCCTGACTATTGCCTGTTTTCCAGGTTGGTAGACACCCTGTGCAGGTACAGAAAACGACACAAAGCTGTTTACTTCGGATACTAAACTGTTATGCACTACACTTCTACCACATGTGATCGTTGAGAAAACAAGAACGCACATATCTTAAGTGAGGCAAAATGAAGAAAGAAAACTCACCTGTGAAACTTGAGGGGCGGATAACAAAGGAACGCTGCCTCTCGCACACTACGGCATTCGCTGTTACGCTCAACATAGTTGTTCACAGCATTGGCCAGTACTGCCTCGATGCTCCAGAGATCGCAGTACAAAATACGCATGATGCTGACGTTCCCAAGACCTTTCCCTGTGACAAAATGAATGTCCATCCTGCCGAACTGCCACGGCGACGCGCCTCGCCACTCGCCAGCCTCGACTATTTGAAACGGCGGTTGGGGAATGCCGATGGCGATGAGGCAGATGTAGTTGCGCTCGGCTCGCGCTTGTTGGGAAATTGATTTCTTGTTATATCCCTCAACCTCCGTGACCGATGATTATAATGGCGTGGAAAAGGTAAAATATGTTTTTTTTGTCTTTGTTTACTGAATACGTGCGATTCGTGATGAGTCGTTTAAATATATATTGGTAAAAAAGTGTAATGCTATGAGGGTATAAAATAAATAAATATTATTAGTAATTGCAGCATGAGTGATATAAATACCACGTCGCACAGGCCTTATACTACACGCGAACGGCACAATGGAATGTAAAAATAAAATACAGTGCGAAACAATTCGGTGCGCACTGAAGAAGCAACGGGTTTCCATTCGTGATAAAGGTTGACCATATGTTGAAGGTACAATGTAGAACCAACGCAACTATTTGCTGCCTATAACTACAGTTGATTCTCTCATGAAAAATCAACGTTTTTCTTTACGTTCACAATCCACCATTGACCAGGTACAGTTGAAACAGCGTTGGTTCAGCGTTATCATTCTACATTCAACATTGTTCAACATTAGTCAACATTAGACAACGTAGATTCTACGTTCCACCAACAGTCGGTGTTGACTGGATTGTTGTTATTCATCCAAGTGCAGCTCCGCACAAACGACCGCATGCTTGCAATGCTTACTTCTATGGGCAGTTGTATGCACCCATCCAACCACCCACGACTAATGTCAACCCCACACCCTAAACCGCAGATTTCAACTTGAAAAACCCATCGCAGGGTCTTCAAATTCAATATCTCATCTTCGCACATAAGTCAACATCAAACTCAGCATCAAATCATTGCCCGTCACTCAACATTACTGTCACCATCACATCATTGCTCATAATTCCACATAAAATTCAAATTCACATCACATCATTACCCATCATGCAACATCAAACTCAACATCACATCACATCATTGCCCATCATTCAACATGAAACTTAACATCACATCACATCATTGGATCATTCAACATCAAACTCAACATCACATCACATCATTGCCCATCATTCAACATCACATAACATCATTGTCCATCATTCAACTTCACTCAACATAACATCATTGCCCATCACTCAAGATCACATCATTCTGAGTGATGTGATGGTGAATGATGTCGGTGATGGACATCATGATTGAATTCGCCGACCTATGGTTGCTAGTAACGTCGGAAAGTTTTGCTCAGAGGCATAGGTCGGCGAATTCATTCATGATGGCCTTCACCGACTTCATTCACCATTACCTCATAGAGAATGGTGTGATGTTGAATGAAGCGCGTGATGTGATGTGAAGTTGAAGTTGAATGAAGGGCGTGACGTGATGTGAAGTTGAAGTTGAATGAAGGGCTATGATGGGATTTGAAGTTGAAGTCCGCGTGATGGGTTTTGAAGTTGAAGTCTGTGTGATGGGGTTTGAAGTTGAAGTCCGCGTGATGGGTTTTGAAGTTGAAGTCGGTGCGGTGGGATTTGAAGTTGGAGTCAGCGTGATGGGTTTTGAAGTTGAAGTCAGCGTGTGTGGGTTTGGAAGTCAGCGCGATGGTTTTGAAGGGGAAGTCAGCGGGATGGGTTTTGAAGTTGAAGTCTGCACGATGGATTTTGAAGATGACGGATAGGTTTCGGAGTCCGAAATAATAGATTTTGAAGCCCACAATGTTTAGTCGATGCCTGACGTTCACGTGTCGTGATTGTTACTTGTGAGAACGCGTGCCGAGTGAATGGCAAATGTGTATTGGAGTGCACCGAGCGAACATAAACGCTTCGCGTTTCGTGTCTGGTGTGGGCGTATGGGCTTGACACTGCAGATGCCTGGCAGACTTCTTCCCCTCTCCTCGTTGCGTATCAGTGGACGCAGAGGGGGAAAGTGTTTGGAACGCGTTACTCTTTTGCGTAGTGGGGCGCGGAGGGCAATGTCATGTAGCCGGAGGCAACTGTATGTTGCAAATGTAAGCGGTAGATTAGATCGAGAGGCGATTTGGCGTTCTGCGGCCGCGCGGTCTGCACGTTGCGGTTGTTCTGTTTGACTCATTTGCTCGCCTTCAGCTGTAATGTGCGGATATATGTATATTGGATGGGTTTGAATTTGAGCCTTCGCCTTCGGTCGCGTATCCGCGTTTTACTAGGCGACAGTAGATTGCTGTCGTGCTGACGACGTGTGTTTTCCTAGACTTATTTTGTGTCTTCTTAGATTGCTTTTTTTTTCTTTGTGTCCCTATTTGGATCCCAATATTGGGATCCAAATAGGACAAGATCGGGCTGGCACTGTTTTTGTGGACATCTTTTATTTTAAATGTAGTACACATAGGTCACTACAGGTCTCTTATTTATCTGCATAGGTCATGTTTTGGGGAATAATCTGTTCCGCATGCGTGTAGCATCCATCGGACACAAGTGTTCCATCAGAGCACGTTGCTGCTATTTCTTAGATATTAATCACCAATAATGTACATTTCAGCAGAGATGGGGAAGTTACTTACCACTCAAAAGTCGATACGAGTTACGTCATTGAGCTAAATATGAAACGAAGTTACAACCTTCAAGTTCTGAAAATGAAATTAAGTGAGAAATGAAAGTTCTTGCTACAATGCCGAAATTAAGTTGGGAGAGGAGGTCCGAATATACCTTGTCAATTGGGCACAAAGTGAGAATTGGAATTCCAAGTTCTTGAAGTTCCCCTTTTCCGCGCACATTTCATAGAACCTTGCCAAAGTGTGGCCGTATCACCTTCCCCGTTAAAAAATGCACTCCACGACTCCAAACGAACGCTCTGCTGCGACGTAACTCAGAAGCACGTCGGAATTGAGGTAGCGTACATCCAGTACATCGCGGAGCAGACAGGGTGCTGGCGCCGCGCTCGTACAAGGGGCGGGGTCACTGGCGTCGGATTTGTCAGCAGCAAAATAAAAAGAAAGGAGCCCGCGTTGCGCGTTCTGCTTGCTTGGACGTGAAGCGAAATAGAAATTTCTAACTTTGCTCATGGTACTTTGGCGAAGTTACCTCAAAAAGATAGTAATACTACAGTCACTACTAGTGATTATGATTAGAGGTTGTTTCAAACATCAAATAAAAACAGGCAAGAGCGGAAATTGTTGTAAGCTGTGTCGACACATATTTATTCACATATTGTGGGAGAGGAAAAGTGTTTCACGGACCGTAAATTGGTGGTCTTCCGGGCTCCTTGCAGTCTTCACTTCAATTTGCGCCTCACATTCTGTATATATTACATGTGTCCAAATGTCTCGGTCGTTAATAATTCACTTAGTGTTCGTCCGTATATACCTTCCTCGGAGGGAACAGAATACAATGGATTACACTTTTCCGAGGGCAGATTCTCAGTTTTTGGTGTCAGTGATTTATCCAGACCCTCATACATCCCTGTGACACCCCCACCCCAAAGAAAAAAAGTTTGGCGACACCCCCTGCAAAAAAGGGGGCTTGATATTTCAGCTATGATATGTCGGTTATTATACGTGTAAAGCTCTTACCACGTAGCTGTAATAATGACCACGCCCCATGCTTGGGATTCCGGATAAACCACTGCAGTGGAGGTATTGCATGAAAGAATGAGAGTAAAAATATACTCGTATGTCCAGCGAAGGTGCATTCGTCGGTGAATTCGTTGATGACGGCTATTTCCAGTGTCAGTAAGCATAATGTCACAAGAACTCATGTAATACTGAGTGACAGGCCACGATGTATTGCGATGCCGAAGCTAATACCCCCGCGTCACGAGTGAAAAATGGCACGGCGGAAAAACCAGTCGTGCAAAGCCACATGAACGTGCAATGTAGCGGCAGACACGGTGGTCGTACGACGTCACATGAACATGCAATGTGCCGGCAGGCAATGATGTCGTACGAAGCCACATGAACGTGCAATGTGCTATGCGCTCACTTAGCTGTCAACAACGGGCCGAACATTGTGCAACAATACTACGGCGTAAGCAACATACCTCCCGCCGCCGTTCACATGGGACAGCGGAAGTCAACCGTTGCATCCCTCCCTTTCCTCCTTTCTTGGTGCACCCTGCTTCCAAGCCCAACCGAGAGCAAGGCGACCGCACCCTCCAAACAGCAGCCCTCCACCGCTTACGCTTTCGCCACCACTACCTGGAAATCCACGCTAACAGGGGAGAGGAAGACACCAACGTTGTAATCCTCCAGCAGCGGGCAGCCGGGCACACCAACGTGAGCCTTCGTTGGTATTCAACCTCAAAACCCCATCAGCGGTCGCCCGAAGCCACGTGAACGCGCAATGTGCTATGCGCTCACTTACCTGTCAACAATGGGCGCAACATTGTGCAACAACCCTACCGCTCAAGCAACACACCTTCCGCCGTCCACATGCGACAGCGGAGGTCAAACGTGGCATCCCTCCCTTACCTCCTTCATTGGTACACCCTGCTTCCAAGTCCAACCGAGTGCAGACTGACCGCACCCTTCAAACAGCATACCTCTCCTTCGCTTACGCTTTTCCCGTCACTACCAGGAAACCAACGCACACACAGGCGAGCAGGACGCTCTAGCGTCGTAATCCTGCAGCCGGGCACACCCAACGTAGGCCTTTGTTGGAGTTCAACTTCAAAACCCCATCACCGACTTCAACTTCAAAATCCATCACCGACTTCAGAACCCATCATAGGAATTCAACTTCAAAACCGCGATGGGATCTGAAGTTGGATTCTGATGATGGGTTCTGAAGTCGGTGATGGTTTCTGAAGTTGACGTCGATGATGGGTTCTGAAGTTGAAGTTGAATGATGGGTTATGATGTGATGAATTCTGAAGTTGAAGTTGAATGGTGGGTTATGACGTGATGAATTCTGAAGTTGAAGTTGAGTGATGGGCTCGGTCGGTGGTGTGGCGGATAAGGCTGGCAGACAATTAACATCAGCAGAAAACATACGTCTTTAGCCGCTCGTTATCTACCACCGGTTTTCGAGTAGCAATATGAGGTGAGGAAATAATTATGGTGGTATTGTCGGCGTAGATTACAAGCTGAGCCTCCTTGTCGATTGCAATTATGTACTGTAAGAGCGGAAAGGGGGGGGGGGGGAGGCATGAACACGAAACTGACAGCCAGATAGCTGATCCAAGCAGCGCGTCGGTGCACAGCTCCGCGCAAGAAATATGTAAACCCAAACCGACTAATTACTCGGAAAAATCACTAAGTGTCGACGCGTTTTTTTTAAATATTTTTCGCTGAAGGTTCCGATACGTAAAAGGATGTTTAGGACGTTAGGATGTTTATTTGATTAGTGAGCGTATGCAAATGAGACGATAACTACCCAGTTTATCAATGGCGCCACCTGTTCACGAATTCAATCGGGTGACTTTCGTGAAACACCCGGTATATATATATATATATATATATATATATATATGTGTGTGTGTGTGTGTGTGTGTGTGTGTGTGTGTGTGTGTAGATACTCATGGAACGATGCTCCTACCGCCGGCTGTGCTGTCTGAGATTTTCCCTGGGTTTTCCGAAGACTTTCCAGACGAATGTCGGCACAGTTACCCCTGAAGTCGGCCCAGGACGCATACTAACCCCACTGTCCCCCACTCCTTCCTGCTATCCTCTCTCCGTCTGTCCACATCTGTACGTCGCTCATAGTCACAGTTGCTTCGCGGCGCTAACACCCAATAAAAATAAAATGGAACGATGCGACAGCACCAGAGGACACGTGTTTCGCCGCTAAATGTGGCCACATTTAGCTCTTTCGTCCCGAAGAAGGCGGAGCTTCCGCCGTAACGTAGACATCCTGCCTAACTTTTATAATTTTTAAGTTTTAATAAACCCCTTTTTTGTTACTTCTCCTGCTTTCGTTGTCTGTCTCCCATTTATTTCAACTATATATATCTATATATATATATAGGTCGAGAGAAGTACAAAAGTCAAACGGCCACGAAGTTTTACAGTTGTGGAAGGAAAAAGACGCGGACAACAGATTTTAGGGAAGTTAGAAACACTAGTTCATTTAATGGGCAGAAATTAAAAGTTGAATGAGAAACGGGGTCGACGTTTCGACAGTGGCACTGTCTTCGTCAGGACAAAAGAGATGGGTATATATATATATATATATATATATATATATATATAAGCAGGAAAAATCAGAAGACGACAAAGAGCTTACAGGAAAACACAAACGGGAGTTTATTAAGACATATAGGGATAGGGGTCGACGTTTCGGCAGTCAGCGCTGCCTTCGACGGGACTGGGGTTTGGTGACAAGAACAAGCTTTATATATGGGAGAGGGTTATGTACAAGGGTCCCTTGTACATAACCCTCTCCCATATATAAAGCTTGTTCTTGTCACCAAACCCCAGTCCCGTCGAAGGCAGCGCTGACTGCCGAAACGTCGACCCCTATCCCTATATGTCTTAATAAACTCCCCTTTGTGTTTTCCTGTAAGCTCTTTGTCGTCTTCTGATTTTTCCTGCTTATTTCATTCTCGTGGTCAACCGCCCTCCTAAGCTTCTAATCTATATATATATATATATATATATACATATAAAATGAAAAAAAAAATAGCCGGAGCTCTTTTGCTGCACGTATAGTATATGTTTGTAACTCAAACGTCGCCATGCCAGTACTGGACAGCTGTTTCGGCCTTGTTGGGCCTCATCAACAGTACGCAGGTAGGCAACGTTTGAGTGGATGGCGTCAGAAGGTCACGTAACACGTGATTCCTCCCGTCAGGGTGAGCACTGAAAGCCCAGTGCAAAGCCAGTGAAGTATAAAATGAAAAAAAAAAAAACAGCCGGAGCTCTTTGGCTGCACGTATAGTATACGTTTTGTAACTCAAACGTCGCCATGCCAGTACTGGACAGCTGTTTCGGCCTTGTTGGGCCTCATCAACAGTACGCAGGCAGGCAACGTTTGAGTGGATGGCGTCAGAAGGTCACGTAACACGTGATTCCTCCCGTCAGGGTGAGCTAACTCACTCACTGAAAGCCCAGTGCAAAGCCAGTGAAGTATAAAATGAAAAAAAAAAATAGCCGGAGCTCTTTGGCTGCACGTATAGTATATGTTTGTAACTCAAACGCCGCCATGCCAGTACTGGAGAGCTGTTTCGGCCTTGTTGGGCCTCATCAACAGTACGCAGGCAGGCAACGTTTGAGTGGATGGCGTCAGAAGGTCACGTAACACGTGATTCCTCCCGTCAGGGTGAGCTAACTCACTCACTGAAAGCCCAGTGCAAAGCCAGTGAAGTATAAAATGAAAAAAAAAATAGCCGGAGCTCTTTGGCTGCACGTATAGTATATGTTTGTAACTCAAACGTCGCCATGCCAGTACTGGACAGCTGTTTCGGCCTTGTTGGGCCTCATCAACAGTACGCAGGCAGGCAACGTTTGAGTGGATGGCGTGAGAAGGTCATGTAACACGTGATTCCTCCCGTCAGGGTGAGCTAACTCACTCACTGAAAGCCCAGTGCAAAGCCAGTGAAGTATAAAATGAAAAAAAAATAGCCGGAGCTCTTTGGCTGCACGTATAGTATATGTTTGTAACTCAAACGTCGCCATGCCAGTACTGGTCAGCTGTTTTGGCCTTGTTGGGCCTCATCAACAGTACGCAGGCAGGCAACGTTTGAGTGGATGGCGTCAGAAGGTCACGTAACACGTGATTCCTCCCGTCAGGGTGAGCTAACTCACTCACTGAAAGCCCAGTGCAAAGCCAGTGAAGTATAAAATGAAAAAAAATAGCCGGAGCTCTTTGGCTGCACGTATAGTATATGTTTGTAACTCAAACATCGCCATGCCAGTACTGGTCAGCTGTTTCGGCCTTGTTGGGCCTCATCAACAGTACGCAGGCAGGCAACGTTTGAGTGGATGGCGTCAGAAGGTCACGTAACACGTGATTCCTCCCGTCAGCGTGAGCTAACTCACTCACTGAAAGCCCAGTGCAAAGCCAGTGAAGTATAAAATGAAAAAAAAAAAAACAGCCGGAGCTCTTTGGCTGCACGTATAGTATACGTTTTGTAACTCAAACGTCGCCATGCCAGTACTGGACAGCTGTTTCGGCCTTGTTGGGCCTCATCAACAGTACGCAGGCAGGCAACGTTTGAGTGGATGGCGTCAGAAGGTCACGTAACACGTGATTCCTCCCGTCAGGGTGAGCTAACTCACTCACTGAAAGCCCAGTGCAAAGCCAGTGAAGTATAAAATGAAAAAAAAAAATAGCCGGAGCTCTTTGGCTGCACGTATAGTATATGTTTGTAACTCAAACGCCGCCATGCCAGTACTGGAGAGCTGTTTCGGCCTTGTTGGGCCTCATCAACAGTACGCAGGCAGGCAACGTTTGAGTGGATGGCGTCAGAAGGTCACGTAACACGTGATTCCTCCCGTCAGGGTGAGCTAACTCACTCACTGAAAGCCCAGTGCAAAGCCAGTGAAGTATAAAATGAAAAAAAAAAATAGCCGGAGCTCTTTGGCTGCACGTATAGTATATGTTTGTAACTCAAACGCCGCCATGCCAGTACTGGAGAGCTGTTTCGGCCTTGTTGGGCCTCATCAACAGTACGCAGGCAGGCAACGTTTGAGTGGATGGCGTCAGAAGGTCACGTAACACGTGATTCCTCCCGTCAGGGTGAGCTAACTCACTCACTGAAAGCCCAGTGCAAAGCCAGTGAAGTATAAAATGAAAAAAAAAATAGCCGGAGCTCTTTGGCTGCACGTATAGTATATGTTTGTAACTCAAACGCCGCCATGCCAGTACTGGAGAGCTGTTTCGGCCTTGTTGGGCCTCATCAACAGTACGCAGGCAGGCAACGTTTGAGTGGATGGCGTCAGAAGGTCACGTAACACGTGATTCCTCCCGTCAGGGTGAGCTAACTCACTCACTGAAAGCCCAGTGCAAAGCCAGTGAAGTATAAAATGAAAAAAAAAATAGCCGGAGCTCTTTGGCTGCACGTATAGTATATGTTTGTAACTCAAACGTCGCCATGCCAGTACTGGACAGCTGTTTCGGCCTTGTTGGGCCTCATCAACAGTACGCAGGCAGGCAACGTTTGAGTGGATGGCGTGAGAAGGTCATGTAACACGTGATTCCTCCCGTCAGGGTGAGCTAACTCACTCACTGAAAGCCCAGTGCAAAGCCAGTGAAGTATAAAATGAAAAAAAAATAGCCGGAGCTCTTTGGCTGCACGTATAGTATATGTTTGTAACTCAAACGTCGCCATGCCAGTACTGGTCAGCTGTTTTGGCCTTGTTGGGCCTCATCAACAGTACGCAGGCAGGCAACGTTTGAGTGGATGGCGTCAGAAGGTCACGTAACACGTGATTCCTCCCGTCAGGGTGAGCTAACTCACTCACTGAAAGCCCAGTGCAAAGCCAGTGAAGTATAAAATGAAAAAAAATAGCCGGAGCTCTTTGGCTGCACGTATAGTATATGTTTGTAACTCAAACATCGCCATGCCAGTACTGGTCAGCTGTTTCGGCCTTGTTGGGCCTCATCAACAGTACGCAGGCAGGCAACGTTTGAGTGGATGGCGTCAGAAGGTCACGTAACACGTGATTCCTCCCGTCAGCGTGAGCTAACTCACTCACTGAAAGCCCAGTGCAAAGCCAGTGAAGTATAAAATGAAAAAAAAAAAGATAGCCGGAGCTCTTTGGCTGCACGTATAGTATATGTTTGTAACTCAAACGCCGCCTTGCCAGTACTGGACAGCTGTTTCGGCCTTGTTGGGTCAGGACTTTTTGTCCTGACGAAGACAGTGCCACTGTCGAAACGTCGACCCCTTGCCCATTTTTCTTTTTAACGTCTCCCCATGTAATAAACTAGTGTTTTTAACTTCCCTAAAATCTGTTTCCGCGTCTTTTTTTTAACTTCTATATATATATATATATATATATATATAAATTTATAAATAATTTTGACGCAATACTTAGTTACTCATACTTAGTTACTCATAGGTAACTCGTATATATATATACCCAATAGGAGAGGACCGAGTATGCTGCCTTGAGACACTCCGGACTTGTCTGGCAAGGCATTGGATATAGGGTTATTTACTATGCCACATTGAGAGCGATGTTGTAGATAAGAAGCTAGCAAGTCTAATGGTAAGCCATGAACACCATAACAAAAAGCATATGCAAGAGTATGTGATGATTTAACTAATCATAAGCTTTGGTAACGTCTATAAAAAATATATAGTGTTAGAAGTTTACTTCCAAAGTTCCGAAATATTATATCTATTTATTTGTAGCATCAGTACTCCTCTAACCCGAAATGTATTCCAAACCTAAATATGGCTATTTCTGATGCGCATAGTGTGAATATAAGACATAGAGAAAGTCTGAGCATTGCCTAAATAACTGAATGCGATAAGGTGAAGCTGTCTTTCATAGCAGCATAAGTAATGCTGCACTGCGTGTAGTACGTGTCACTTTACGTTCTAGTTGTTTTTATTTTGATATTATTCGTTCATTTTTCTATACGGAATGTTTTTGATGTGCGGATCCGTCGAATTTCAGACCTGCCCCCTCACCTTGGTGCGATGGAGTTCCGACGCCCTTGCAAATACGTGTTCAGGAAATAATTTCGCACGTTTCAGCGTCCAATTGTGGTAGTGCCAGAACATGGGCTGCAGGTGGAATGGTGTGTTCGGACATATCAGCTACATACAAAGGTTATAGAGGGTGCAATGAGCTATACAATCTACCTCTTCCCCCGTCGCTCCTTTTCGTCCTCGTGTTCTAACTTTTTGGCACTGCGCAGAGGGGTGATGTAAATCATATTCTGTCTCGATACGCTTCTATTTCACCCTCTCCTATTCTCTCTCCGCTTCCTTCGCCGAATCGTCTGCTCCTCTCCCTTTCGGACTCAGTCAGTTTGCCGTTATCTTACATGGCAAAAGGTAGCCGCCCAACATATGGCAGGCTACTGAGAGAATGCCACATGCCACGAAGTATCGCGTAGGCAATAATTATACTAGTGTACTCGCGACACGCATGCTTACTTTTCCGCTCTAATTTCACTCCGACTGGGCAGCCTTGCCCGCCCATTCGACACAGATGCGTGCTGAGAGTATACCTACTTGCCTCCTATCGCTGACGCTGATAAGAACTACAAAGACCAGCAAGGAGATTATGTCCACCAGCAGAAAAATCCGCCAGCGTCAATTCAAAGTGCTCGTGAAAATTAACTTACCATACATCGTTTTCTCGTGGACGCCACCATATTGAAGGCGCAGCGCCGGGGGAGCACGTTGAAAACTGTTTACCGCCCAAGCCAGAGAGAAGGAAAGCACTCGGGACGATTCCTGGTACCGCTTTCATCCTCTCTGGCTTTTGTTCGCTGCAAGAGCGCTGGGTGTGAGACTGGCTGGGAAACGGTGTAGGTATGTGTGATTACTTTATTGTAAATTTTATGATAGCTTAGTATGTGCACTCACATTATTCTGGGCATATTCTGGGCACATATTCTGGGCATATGTATGGCTCACATTATTCTGGGAGAGGGCAATTTGAGTCGCTTGAACTACGCATTACAAATTAATTATCATTCAAGTCATTCAAATAAAACTTAAATCTAATTCATGCAATTCTAGTGGAGAGGAAGAAAGATTATGATAGCAAGGGAAAAAATATCGAAGTTCCATCTTAAAAATAGTATAGACATTTCCACACGTAGCAGACAGGGTAGAGGAAGGAAGTTTAGAGCACAAAATAAAGATAAAGGTAGAGTAATAGAGGGGCTGAAGGTTAGAATTCGGGTGGGGTCGTTTGTGAACGCGACTTAACGTTAGCAGATTGCAGAACTGCAGTCCGCTACCGTTAAGTCGCGTTCAAGAACGATGGAACCTGAAACGTGACGTATGTAGGAAATATGTGACTGCACGAATGTGTGGTAGAGCAGTAGAGGGATGTGAGTATGAAGCGTTCTACGGGTTTAAAAATAGTCATTATACGGTGTTAACTATAATGACTTACTAAGCGATCTAGGTAGAATTAACGTGCCACTAGCGCATCTTAATAAAAAATAAATTGTACCGACATCACGGAATATGACACTTCTTTGGTCATTTATGTGGTGTTCCGAGGGACCAGAGATGAAGGCACGATACTGTGCTGCGTGCGGTTCCTGAACGCAAAATAAAAAAAATAAAAAAATCATTTCGAGCTGTTTTTCTTCCCTTCCTCTCGTCGCTCTCACCCTCCATAACCTGCCTAGTTGAGATTCAAACGAAAATATTTCGGATGATCGTCAACATAGTCCCCCTGAAGTCAGCCCACGACTCATATTAGCTTTCTTTCCTCCACTCCTTGCTGCAGTGTTTTCTCCGTCTGTCTGCCGCGCATCACTACAGATACACACAATTGCACTTGCAATTAAACATATGTCAATATGTTAAAAGCTGGAAAGTCAGCGCCACTTGTATTCCGCCCGATTTCCGTCTTTGTGTGTTCGTTTTCGCGATTCATGTTCTCGGACTTTTTTCTACGTCGTTAGCCTATGTATCTTTTTCCGTGCATGCTGTTCCCATCGCAAATTGAGTCCGACACACATGACCGGTACGGGACCTATGCCTTTGTGTTGATACACTACAGATGCGGCGCCGAATATCCCTGCCCCTCAAGAAATGCGTAACTATTTTTCTGATTATCCCTTTCGGAGTTACATCCGCTATATCTCTACGTTATTCACCACAATAGTACCTTTCCACTGCCGGCATACCTTGGTCACAGAGCGAAAAGGCACCTCCCAAGCGAAGTTGTGTGAGACGGTTATCGCTGAGGAGATAGCACGAACAATACGCGCTCTACAATACAATCGAGTGGCACAAAAGAAATATGCTAGACATTGCCCCCCCTCCCGCCTTGCCGATACTGATTGTGACACGGTGCACTAACCTGCGAGTGTCGCTCAGATTCACTGGTCTTCACGTCGCGTTCGAGTCTTACCATGGCTTCCCCATTCGATGATGAGATCCAGACACGACGAGAACTTCCAGCTGAGACAAGTCACGATAGCTCCTTCTTTCAGATAAGTGGCGAGGAAGAGCTACCTGACGACGTGGACGACTTCGCTTTCGACCGATTCCCGTCTACAGTCGAAAAACGAGACGACACCACCGAGAAAAAAGGTGGGAAACTTCCCGCCGTCTGCATCAACGACGTTCTGCTAGCTGATTACGCAGATGGCGGAGCCTCTACTGAGAAAGCAGATGCGCAAGCTGTCTACCGTCAGGATTCCCTGCTAGACGTCTTCACGGAAGGCCCTCAACAGTCTCTTGAAGAGTCATCCGCTCGTGAACAGGACATTACGGTGTCTCCAGGCAATGAAGATGATCCTGCGCATGATTTCAGGGAATGTCAGCATGAACTGCTCGCCAATTTTAGCAACGAGCTGTCTGTTGAGAGTGTTGTCGACTCGACCAGTACGTTCGATCAAAGCACCGCCATTGGTGGGAGTTCTTTTGACGAAACTGCACCTCGTGGTACTCTCCGCAGTCCCCCCTCACCGTCGGGAGCAGTGGCGGAAGTGAGGGAAGTCGCAGAGCCCATACGAAAGGCGCAACAGGAGATGAGAGACCGACTCGAGAAAAAAGATGCCGAAGAAGCTGCTAGGATTGTTGAACTGAAAGAAATTGCGCGTCAGGAACTGGAGGATTGGTTCGTTAGATACAACGAACAGCTGAAAAAAACAAAGGTGAGGAACAAGGAAGCGCAAGAGGTGTTTGTGGAAGAGAGAGACAGAGCGAGTGAGAAAGGAAAAGAATGGGAACGCATGGGGAACATGTGTAATTTCAGCAACAAGGGATATCGAGGTAGGAAGGATGTGTCCCGTATGAAATCTATCCTGATGCAGTTGAAGCAGACACCACCAGCTGTTGTAGAGTAGCTTCAACTTTAGAGTATAGTTCAATAACTTCTGGTTAATATTTTTTTTGTGTGTGGTTTAAGTGATGTTGTTCTACCAAGTGAAGTGGTGTGCGGCGTTTCATGGATAATACTTCCATGCTGTAACAAATTTTGGATGAAATAATACATTTTTGACAAAATCCGTTTCGCTGTTCGTATCTGCAGTTTCTTTATTTGGGGGGGGGGGGCGATTTTTCTGATTTCACACACTCTTGGGAAGGTCCAAACAGCTGGACGAGAAAAAAAGTTTTTAAAGGAAAAACAGCGGAAATAGAGGGAAAACAGCGGTTCCCAGCGAAATGAACAGGTCCACACTGGGAGGCTATGTTCCGAACCGTTAGGTGTAGTGCCAGTGACGAGGACGGTGCAAAGCAGGGGAGCGATCTCTGCTGGAAATGTCAGCTCCCTACATGAGTCGTCATTTCTAACAAATGGGACCCGTTATGCAGGCTCCCATGCGTCCTTTCCCGTGTTCTCAGGGGAACGGTCCCTTGGTTTCTCCACTTAACGATGTTTGCGAAGCCCTACGGAAGCGGAGTGCACCGCACGAACTCCACATATTGAGCTTTCTTCTGTCGTCTGCATTCTGTAAACATGGCGAAGGCGAGAGAATTGAAATCGCAAATCAAGCCCGCCGAACGGCGCGTACACGGGAACATGTGCCCGAAAGTGATACCGCTTTTCCCTGGCACGAGACAAGCGGCACGCATGGTACACACGGGAACGCGCACCCAAAGTCGCTTTGGAGGTGTTAAGTGATCCCCTGAAAGAGGGAGCCCAAGCAGCACGCCAATATTGGTCCAATATTGGACCTATATGGGCTGCCAAGGTTGCCAATATTGGTCCAAAATGGGCTGCCAACATGGGACCAATATGGGGAGGGCAACCAGGCTTCATATTGGACCAATATGGGCTGCCCATATTGGGAAACCCATTTTGCCCATATTCGGGCAATATTTCCGTAGCAGCTCCTGCAGGGAGTCCGTGTACTAATGAAGCACTATCCGGTATAATATCCACCACTGATATTCTCTCTTCTTTTTGCTTTTTCATTTGTGCAGATCTTATTGATCCACGTTGCATAGCGTTACAAAAAGAACATTGCAAAGCCCTGAAAACAAAGGACAGGTGCTACGCCCGTCTTGCTGAAGGACCCTAGTACTCGCATTTCCAATTGAACCTCTGTACGCAAGAAGGGGATAAGTCAAATTATCCCCTTTTTAGTATTTGTGTTGCAATGACATCTACATACCAGTATGTACCTGCCAAAGAAAATTTAGGACCGTATTGCAATTTATTGACCGGCTATAGGAGGGAAAGAAACGGGGCATGTATGCGTGTCAATGGGATGGACAGTCAGATCAGGCCGCTCTTCTACACACGCATACAAATGGTGTAGCTTCAATTTTGCTACGATGCGGAAATGAACTTCGACTGCCTTTCGAAAAACATGTTCTCCCTACCTCACGTGACCATGTCAGCAGTGCTACTGAGCGTTGTAATCGGAGAAATGTGTGCACTATGCTAATAAGTCATATTTTGCTGGCCATACAAATCATTATTTTCAAGATTGTGCTCGTTTAGCAGCACGATAATCACGATCTAGGCTGCTCCACTCCGCAAAGGTAATTTCGCCCGTCCTGGCGTCACTATGAAGGTCCGACTCGTGAATACTGTTTCTTCCTCTACGAAAACCCTGTGCGTTCGGTGTTATATAACAAAAGGGGATATGTGATGCTCCTGGGTTTTGTTCAGTTTCTGCCAAGTCACACACCCAGAAACGATGCTAACGGGACATGCATGCAGAGTAGACACACCCATATATGTTATACATTTGGTATTTGCGTTATTCTAGGAAACTCATCTGCAGTTACTTTACCAAATGTTCACTTGCAGTTTTCTCGGTTTGGGATTTTTCGACTTATCCCCTTATTGCATACAGAGGCTCAATTGTAGAATGGCACAAGCGAAAGCTTGCCCACATCACGTTTTAAAAATACTACTGCCCTCGCACTAAAAACAAAGAGCGGGACCACCTAGTGCTAGGCAGGCAACGCAACTACCAGTGCCAAACATCCTTCAGAAGCCTTCATTGGAATCGCAATAGTGTATGAACCAAAACCGATGGCCCGAAACTCATGAGTTCCTTTGCGGTATAAAATGAGGCGCTTCATGCATTTCACGTCATCGGACGTCAGAAAACGTCATAAATTTAACGTCACGGCGACATCCGGTGGCGAGTGCTTACTGATTGGTTCCCATGAGGATGAATTCGTTTTCTGAGCATTGATTGGCCGTTTTCAAATGTGTTCGCAAGCGTTCAAACAAGCGACAGCGCGGCGGTTGTGCCTGCTGGAACCGGCGTCCACGGAGTCGCCGGCGTCCGTCTCGAATGGCTCACGTTGGGTGTTGCGGTTGGGTTGCTTTATGAGTTCCGATTTTTCCTGTTTAAAAACGGTGGCTGGATCATGCCAGTGTCCGCGAACAGTCACAGCTGCCCGGGAAGATGCCTGCGCAATATTTCTGCTCTTTTCTTGGTGTAGAAAAGATTCGGGAGTCCGAACGCCTCGTTCTTCCGGTACCCGGTCAGCGAATGTCGATAGGTAAGCCATATGTTATTGCTTGTTGTCTTCCGACACCGCATTCACTTCGTGTTTTTTGGCTAAGTAGCTAAACAGTCACTGTAAATCCGGTTCGGAATACGCTGTGACAGACCACGTAGCTTTGTAGCTGCGATGGTAGATCATATTTCTTTTCGTGAAACGATATCATTTTCATGTTATGACTAAATACCCGCTCACGTCGTACAGTCTAAAGGCATGACACCACTGTAAGTTTGTGATTCTCGCTGATTTCGCTCGACAAGTTTCATCCGACGTTGACTTAGTAGCTGTTCTGTACGTAGCTCCAAATCCAAGTTTGTCTGGATGCTCGGCCTGAATATATCATTGTGAAGTAGCGCAATAAAAGCCATTTTTTGTCCTTAGGTCGCTCATCACACCCAATAGCTGCGAGCTTCTCACAACCCTACCATAATCGTTCTTATTTTCCGCATTCAATAGCACCTTTATTCTTTCTGTTTACATTGCAACTTTCACATACGTACATAGCTATATATCTGATACTAATTTTCATCTTGCAGCCACCGACCTCCAGTCCCCCTATAGCAGACCCTGTCCGAGACAGTTCGACATCGTCAGGCTTCTTCAAGCAAATTCCGGTGCAGTATTAATTGTTTTCGTTAGCGCAGGCATGCTGTGTACGTCTTGCTTGCATAAACGTATGCTGCACAATGCAATACCTAATGTGACAAAAAATTGCAGCTTCGCACCCCTGCCGAAACTTTCCAACCCGCTCCTAAAGTACAAAGGACCGAAACAACACAAAGGACGGGGACGGACATACGCCTCAGCAACTCACACTGCCTGCAGTAACTTGAGAGCACCAAGCGTTAGAGAAGAGACATCCCTTTCTATCCAACATTGTGCTTTTTCCTGGACCTACCGCAATTCCGCTCCCATTAGAGGAAGCGGCGACATTTTAGCCCGAATGAAACGTTCGATCCGAGTGTCGCGCATGCGCATTAGTTGTAAGACGCGCGATATCGCTCAAACGACCACGCTGTCAATCGGTTCGACCGACTGGCATTGGCATCGCGAAGCAAGATGGCGGGTGTTTGCAGCAAGTGGAAAGTTGAGTTGTTGAGTTGCAGTTCATGTTACAGTGGGATTGCCTCGTATGTTGACTGTTTCGAACAATGTGTATCATGTGCGGGTAGTTGTTATATGTAAGGACGTATTGAACTGGGAATTTGACACGCTTCAACGTCCAATATTGCCGTACTGCTTGGGCATTTGTACAACACGGGCACCTACCATTTTCTGAATTTTCAGTCAATATGGAGTGTACTCGGGTAATATGGGGCCCATATTGCCAGGATTTTGCCCGTACTGGCCGAGATTTGGCAATATGGGTCCCATACTGCCAAGTCACAGCCAATATGGGTGAAATCGTGGGAAAACGGGACCAATATTGGGCCCGTATCGCCAGTGACCAGTCAATATGGGTCCAATATTATGTGCTGCTTGGGAGCGTTCTCGCAGCACCAACTTAACGCGCCCATTGTCACCGGACTGCTAAATCTTATCTTGGATCAACTTGGGAGCCGCAGTTGCAAGGAGTACGGTCAAAAACGTGTTGAGGGGCCCCTCGGATTTGTCCCATACTGCCAGTCTGCTTGAGGGCACGTAAAACAGCAGAGGTGTATCCTCAGAAGACTTATCGATTAATAGCCCGAGCCTTGAATACTCTTATGGTACAATTTTTGTCTAAATTGCAGTAATAGATTTTTGAAAAACTAATTAAAAAATACGGACGACACTCTATTGTCTATTGTCACCAACTCCGCATTGCTGGTCAAGTGCATAAAGTATGAGTGTAGTGGTAGTTTGTGGTAGTAAAAGTGTCAAGTGTAGTAAAAGCACATTACATGCGGACAACGCTGGGCCTACAACGAAAACGTATAGGTCAATGTAATATTTCCTTAGGTTTGGGAAACGCACAATACAAAGAGGACTATAGAAGACTATCGTGGCAACACAAGACTCCAGAGGCTTGTATTGTCCTCTTCGTATTGTGTGTTCCTCAAACTCAAGGAGATGTTACCTCTTTCTACTGTACACCAACTCGCTTGCACCATTCTAAATGGTCATTGATTATAAGTCGTCTACATGTGTGTTTGGCCCATATCGATATTTAATCGACGTGAGTAAAGCACACGTGCGTATGACCTATACTGCAGGGCAGAGACCGATACTTTGCGAATAAGAAGCAGTGCATGGATTAAGGTTGCTATCCTTATATGAAAATCATGGTGTAAAACGTAACGTCGACTTGTGTATTCAAGCATTCCAACAACGGATTCTCTGTATAGGGCCTCAACCGCATAGGGCGTATTTGCGAACCGATTTCAAGCGGGGCGTGTGCCGAGCATCAGCATGCCCAAAAGCAGGATGGCAGAACCATAGGCACACAACGGAAAAGCGCATATCTGTCAGGATAGACATTTGGGATGAGGGAGGGAGAGACGTTCATCAGGAAATCGGGCCAGCCAGTCAGCAGTGGCAGCTAACTCACGTAAAATGCATTTTCTCCGCGCTTCCAATGGATTCCTCCAACACGGCATACAAACAGAATACATGGCTGCCCTTTTCGAGTTGAAACGTCTGCAGTTGAGAGTAGAGCACTGCACGGGCCTAATTTTCAGGCCCGTGCCCGGCCCAGGCCTGACGTCTTCTATAGATTTTCAGCCCGGGCCCAACCCCTACCCAACTGTTTCCATGCTCAGGCCCGGTCCCAGCCTACCTCTGCTCTACGTGTTCTCGAGGCTCATAAGCGTATTTAGATTTACTAAAGAGCACAAATGGTACTGTGATGTTAAACGTAAGGTTTGTCTGCGCAGTGTGGTGACATGTTGCACATACCGCAGGCTAGGAATGCGGATAACTTGAACCACCTTGGGTTCTTTTGAGGTGCGCTATGCTCTGGTCTCTGCTCTGGTCTCCCTTCAAATCCGCGTATTGAAAGAGCACAGCGCAGCGAGGAAAAGGACGCAGCTAATTGGTGGAGAGTGAGGACGTACGCTCTGTGTTTTACAAGCTGTGTTTCTCTCCCAGCGAGCCGCTTTTTGACAGGCGGAATAGCTTCCTAAAAGCTATTTCGTCTAACTGAAATCCATCTTGAAGGTTACGACTGCGTGGTTCACGGTTCGCAGCTTCCGTTATCTTCCAGGCAAAGAAACCTTCCGCCATTTCCTTGTTCTCTGTGGGCACATGCAACGTTAACATCTTTTCGCCTGGGTTACCCTCTCGTATAATACCGATCACGGTATGTAGTTTGCCTAAGCCAAAGATTGCGCCACTTTAAACGAAAACGAGAAAGTCAAGTCATGCGTCACGAGGAGCAAATCACGGGCCCGCTAGGCCTGCTGTGACAGCCTCGTTTCCTCGTTATGCGTGCAACTTCGTTATCATTTTTCGTTTCGGTAAGCTAACGATTCCTTATGTCGGTTCGTTTCGCTCGCGCAGCGATTAAGCCCCCAGAACACCTAACATAACTGACCCTCGCGCCGGACTCTCACGCGAACGAAATATGTCAGAACACCTAACCTAACTGACCCTCGTACAGGACTCTCACGGGAACGAAATATGTCCCAACACCTAACCTAACTGTCCCTTGTGCCGGACTTGCTCAGCGGGCCCGCCACAAACGTCCCCAAATGTGTGTGAGTGCACGTGTTAAATCCAGTCCCATTACACGAAATAAGCATGATCACATATACGGTAATTAAGTGATAGTTCTTAGATGAGAATACCATGATACACCATACCCAATAAAAAAAAAAGTGACATTAAAATTCAGCTGTCCAGACTCGCCAAACATGTTCGCGTACATGCCCGACCATGGTCGCCGTTGTGAAGCCCGTACCCGGCCCGGGCCCGGTGGCTCAAACCCGAGCCCGGCCCAGGCCCGCATAAAAAACGCAAAGCCCGGGCCCGTGCAGTGCTCTAGTTGAGTGGAGGATTATGGAACGTAAAGATAAGGTACTGCAGCGCTGTGATTACGGTATTTATTGCGGACAGAGGTCGCGACGCTCTTAGAACTATGACTGTATTTTCCTGCTTAAGAAAATTAATCAGGGTGTACCAGAAAACGTGTCATTGAATTACAACAACAACAACAAAAAAATACATCACCTAGAATCATGCAGTCAACGGCATCTCTTGTTACATGTTTTTTGCCACCTACTTATGTAAATGTCGTCTAACTGTCGTCTAAGTTTTTCAGATCTACGTACAGATATGGACAGAACGAGGAAGCACAGTAGGAAGGACTAGGGGACAGGACGCATGCAAACCCCCCTATCCCCACTCCTTCTTGCTGGCCTCTCTCCATCTGTTCACATCTGTACGCCACTCATAGCCACACTTGCCTCGACGCGGTAGCACGAAATAAGTAGGAAAATAAAGACAAGTAGCAGTACCGCCCAACGTTCTCACCTTGGTGATTTAATGCAGCTGTTACGCGCGCCGCCTTATTTACATTAGCTGTTCATAACTAAGTATACCATGTTTTGCAGGAGCGAGAGCCTCCTTTTTTATTTGTTAGAATCTGCTTCTTATTTTAAGCCGCGGTTTCATTGCTTTTGATCGTATTTGCGTCTCATATATGCCGACAGACAATTCAGTACTTTCGCGCACTTTTTCCTGTACAACTTTGAAATTCGAAACTGGTTGTTCATGTTATATAAAATTATAGTGAAGGGCTCGTCAAGACGAACCGTCTGTCACCTCATGCGTTGTGTTACGAGACATGCTATAGACGTGTGCTACGCGCAGTGATTGTTGGGCGGTTGACGACATTCGTGCCCTCAATTGCGCACCATTGCCGGTGCTGGGTTCGTTGTCACAAGACTCTTACCTTTTATCTATACAACGCGACCTCACGCATTGCGATACCTTGAATGGCTTTGAAATGATTAAATCTACTGCCCAATTCATAACGCAGCCTCGTCGGTCATGACATCCCTACGCCCGCCAATAGAGTCGAGTTCTACTTCAAAGCTCGCGTGGACCTGCTTCGCAAAAACATGCTGCGGCACTTTAATGTACCTCAAAATTAGTCGCATAATATCGATCGGTCGCATAGTCGGTCGCCTTTAATATCACAATGCGTACGGTTTGTCTTGGGTAGTCGGCCGCATCTCATGTGGCGAATTTCCCCATTCATGATAATTAATTTATCTGTTGATCTTGTTGTTGTTGTCTCGAGTGGTCCAATGCTCTGGAACAGCTGTCTGCCACGGTGTTTCGTCCGTCACAAATTCACGTACTTGCGATGTGTACACGATTCTGTACACAATGAGCTGCTTATCAGGAAGGAAAGTCATGTACCAGTGGCAATATTATCTGTGTTTGCGTCTATATGTTGTCCCTTAAGGATATGTGATACACCTTTCTCAAGCATTAGCGACTTTTCCCAAGCAGCACAATGTACTGAAAGTCGAGTGCAATAGGGGTGGACGGGTAGTTGAAAGGCCTTGAACAGACTCGTGAAACTGAAGAACATTGATAAGACACATACCGTCCACACCTATTGCACTCGAGTTTCAGTACATTTCGCTGCTTGGGTTAATGCATCGGAAAAATTCAACGTTAACAGTACGATAAAACAATTTATCAAATCCAAGCTTAGCAGTGCGATTTCACTCGCTCTAAAGAAAAAGGGTGATTGGCTTATCATGTTTTCGGAAGTGTTATCGTCAACATCTCCGGATCAGGAGTGGAGATGTATTATAGTGGTATTATAATACACCAAAATATGTATTACCCGTTGCACTGTATCACTTGTTGAGACAGTAATACTTCCCAGTGGGCACTGGCCATTGCCCCTGTAAGACTGAGCCGTGGTATGCGCTGATAACAACGGCCCATGCTCTGGAAAAATGAGTTCATGTCATTGCACCTACCGTTTACCATACAATTTCCCCTCTGTCTTTTCGCAAATACAGTAGGTATCTCGTCAGGAGCCTTGCGTGTATCCTTTGTGAACGCCTCAAACTTACCATGGGTGACATGCTCGTGGAATACCTCATTTTTGCTGTCAATTCCACCATGAAAAGTCGCACCGTTCTGAATGGTCGATTTTGCGTGGTGGTCGATGAGGAACCGGGGAACGACTTGCAAGGCCGAGTGTCATTTCTTGCCTGTCAAGTTTCCCGTTATCGTTGCGAAGCAACTGTGACTATGAACGGCGTACAGACATGGATGGATGGAATGAGGACAGCAGGAAGGCGATTGGCAGACAGGTGGGAGGGGGGGGGGGGTTAGTACGTGTCGTGGGCTTCGGAAAACCAAGGGGAAACCTCAAACCCAGATTCAAGCCAGCGTCACCTACTAGTCCCAGAGTGGAAGACGATCATCCTAACTGTAACCCCACGCGAACTGGATGTCAAATATGCCACAAGACGTTCTTTGCTTCGACCACACAGGAGAGCACTCGAAGATTGGATTTTTTGAGAGAATACTATTATTAAAACCAAATAGTAAGAAATACATCTATTGGTTCATACAACAGGCAGTGTAAATTGTTAAATAAATGTTGTGTACGCCTTGTGCATTTCAAAAAGTTATGTATTTCTTTACTACCGTAATGTATTATAATCCATAATTAGTATTACGTATTAGATTAGAAATTTTCAAAAAATATTTACATTAGTATTATAATACGTGTTTTTGTGGAATATTACGTATTACTATT
The DNA here is from genome assembly GCF_037126465.1 of Ornithodoros turicata. Taxonomy (NCBI): domain Eukaryota; kingdom Metazoa; phylum Arthropoda; class Arachnida; order Ixodida; family Argasidae; genus Ornithodoros; species Ornithodoros turicata. The sequence continues at coordinate 14,967,415 of NC_088202.1, forward strand.
ACAATACAGAAATACAGTCGACCCCCGTTTATCCGGACTTCATTTATCCGGATCCCGCGGTATCCGGACAAAAGGCACGGGAACGGATTTTCCTCCATGTATTTTGTTCTCGTTTATCCGGACTTCAGCTTCCGGACTTGGACAAGAATTCCAGGGAACGAAGGTCCAAAATTCTTGTAATCCAGCTTCAGTTATCCGGACTACCGTGAGTAAGAGGAGACGCTGACCCCGCTTCGTCACCCTTTTCGCTGTGTTGGGGTTATTCCCGTCACACGTCAGGGACCTACATTCCTCCGTAGGGGAGACAACCGTGCACGATGACCCCCTTCTCTATTTGTGTGCGTTGGGTTACGTTGACCAGTCGATCGAGACATTTGGAAATAACTCGAGCAACTGTCCGGTTCTAGAAGGGAAAACTTCAACCCGAGGGCCTGCTGCTTACGGCCCGTTGGCCGATGAAGACATTCCCCTAGCTGAGCTGCGATCCCTGATGCAGAGGCTCACTGCGACTGCCGTAGATGATGCTGCGGTTTCTGACTACGTTGACGTTGATAAGGATGATGACGCGTGTGCAGCTATGACTGATGACGATGTGATTGCTGCTGTTGCCTCCGATGATGTGCAGCAAGACGGTGCCGATGACGCCAGTGAGAAACAAGGCTCCGACATTGACACTTTGCGTCCGCACTGACATTCTTCGAGGAGCGCAACAGCGTTGCTCAACTCTATGCAATTAGCAAAAGTTTGCAGGAATCGAGTGCCTACACTACTATGTAACAGCTGATATTGACGAGATTTCTGTGTTTGAATTAAACCTTGCTCTGTAGGACGTTTCTATTCGGTCGTTTCATTTATCCGGATGCCCCGGTATCCGGACGATTTCGCCGGGAACGGCACCGTCCGGATAAACGGGGGTCGACTGTAGTATTACTGCACACCCCTGCTCCCGATGTACTAAAACTCCCTACTAAGGCCGGTTTGACACGAACGTTTTTCTCGGCCGTGTTTTTAAAGGAGCAGTCGAGAGGCACACAACTTTGTTTCCGTTTTTGGTCGGGTGAAATGTTCGGCGGCCAAAAACCGTTTCCCCAAAATTAGTACAACTGTAGTGAACTTTCGACGCCTACAACAGCCCCACGAAGCTCCCGCACGTGAAACTCCCTCCTTCACCTACAGACACTTAATGGGCGCCTGGACTTGCGTCACTGTGTGACGCGCGGTGAGGGGACGGCCCTCATTGGATCTGGGATCACATGATCGATGTGACGTCGACCAGCATCGGTCAGCAGCACCGCTAAGGCCGGAGCCACTGAGCCAACTGAGCCAGCAGGCGCTGCGGCTGGGCCGGAGCGCCTGCTGCCGCTACCCAGACGTTTGACGTTCTTCGGTTAGCTGATGTCCGAAACGAAAGATTGACATTTTGAACGAAATCGACATTTTGGGACGGCTGACACCATCTGAAGAACGAATAACACAGCGCGAATCTAACTGTGTGTGGCCTGTCTAACGCTGTCGGAAAGGACAGGGGTGTCGGTGTACAACGCACAGTCTGTGCGTTGTACACCGACACCCCTGTCCTTTCCGACAGCGTGTGGCTCTATATGGAAATGAAGTTGTCGCGCCAGAAAGGTCATCGGTGACGCAACCGGGATGTGAAAGCTGGAGTGGATGTCGACATATCAGCCGAACTGTAAGGGGATGTGCTCACTAGATGTATACGTGCGTCAGCTGCCTCGCCATGCCGACCGAGCGGCGAATAGATGCCGCTGTTCCATGGTTGACATACGACAAAAGCACTCGGCGGTGATTGATAATTGCTGTCGCTTAAGTGCAGACTGCATATTCGAAGGTGTGTACGTGGCTTGGTATCCTGACGTCGAATTAAAGTGAGACTCTTGCTTTTTCCAGGCTTATTCGTCGGAAGCTTGTGTCTTTCTCATTCACGCAACCCCGTATTCCGCGATGCATTACCGATGAGCTGTACGGCCACACACTTACCTGATAGGGGGACACGACAGAACAAACATACTTCGCCGTGACTGGGAATTATCGATAACGACAACACACGGCTCGGAAGTAGTATTGGTTTGAACACTGCATCACACGACTGACGCGTACGTCGCTCCGCAGTTGGAGACGTGCACCGCAGGGTTGCACAGAAGGAGATCATAACTGCTTGCGACTGTCCTCTATAGCGTTTTGCTTTATAAATAAATAAGTAAATAACCAATTATCTCCTTATCATCTTCTCTGTTTTGGTCTAACTCACTGAACCGGTATCTTCCAAGCCCCTAAGACGCAAGCTAAAACGCATCGGTGACCTGACTTCCTGGACAAAAAAAAAAAACAAAAAAAGAAGAAAAAAAGAAACTCAACCTAACGTCACGGCAGGGGGGAGGCGACTCCCTATGAATTTCAGTTACAATAACTAACGAAGTACGAATTCAGATAAAATATGTTGCGCCCATACTGTTTGGTCAAACACATTCACTCGCAGTGATGCATTGTTTTTCCTTCCTTGCCGGGGGGGGGGGGGGATCTCTGGGATCTGGAACCAATCTGGGACTCCCACAAGGTCAGAGCGGGGGAGAACCTGCCGAACGTGTTCACTACTGTCGCGTTGTCGCGACTCCGTGGCTGCGGAGGGGTTTCGCTTCAAAGAATAAGTGCGGCTTATAAACTAATTTCATTTCTATTAGTGAAGGCGTCCGGAAAAGATGTAGAAATAATACGTTGTGGAAAGACATTCCTCGTGAATGTAGTGACTCTGAAAAAAGAAAAAAGAAGAAGAAAAGAAACACAGCAACATAAGTAGTGGACCGCACGAAATGTCACAATGACGTCGCTCCTACTGTTGTGAGAACTTGAAAGGCGGAGCAAGTTCAAGAAATAGTGCGCAACGCGTTCTGTAATTGCTGCGCTACTATGTCGTAGTCGACCTTCATAATTTAAGAAAATATGTTTCAGAGTTAAATGGACCTATTCCTACTGAAACATCATTACTCTTATATTGGTGTAGTGCCCCTTTAACTCCCCAAGTACCCAATGAAAGAGGGACTTGTAACACGCGCCATTCTTAAAAGATTGTCCTTCCGGTCAGAAAAGAACAAGGAAGGAATCAAATCCAGACTAATAAGGGCTCTATAGGGGCGTTGGAAGAGCTTACCCAAGTGCCACACACGAACACAGACCCCCCCCCCCCCAAAAAAAAAGACAGAGAAAAAAGAGCAAAAACTATATTGTGGCGATACAATTTTGTCCTTATCGCAGAGATAAAAATATGTATCCCATTTTGAAACTGACATCTCTTAGTTGTCAAAAGACGTGCAAAGAATACAGAGGGACGTACATACTGAGAGGCTATATCCAGACTGTAGCATCTAGCCTTCACACAAAAGGCAACCAAAACATAGGACATCCCTAACACCTCAGACTTCCTCGAGTGCGGGGCCTCCTTGCCTATTAAACAACATGCTACTTGTATGGGAGGAACCGTAGATATTTTTAAGCAGCTCACAAAATTTGCGAGGAACGCACATTTACGCAGGGGCCAAAGCAAGAAGGAATGCAGAATCATGACAAATGCTTTCTTCTGGTCCAGAGAAAAGACGTAACTGCTAATACCGCGCAATCGGACATATCCGAGTAAATCGCTAATACATCCTCCGACCAGACACCGACCAGCATTCGGCGATGGAACCGGAGACATTGCAGAAACGATGGATTAGCACTGACACCAAACGTCAGCATTCAAGGTGAGTTTGGACGCCAAGAACACGAGTCCGACAGGTTCTTCTGTCCAGAAGAAAGGGCCATTATTTCAACGTCCTTTTTCTGTGCAAGTATGATCCGTAAAGGACAAAATCTCTCAGAGATTTTACAGAACAGAAATATTTCAAGGAGCGATACTACTTCTTGACCGTTAGGCAGTATTTCAAGACATAGTCCAAGATAGACCACGTTTAGAAAGGTGCTCTCGCCCTAAAAAGAACAGCAGGCTCCGTTTTCCTACCCACCCACCCTCCACCGCGTACGCGGATTTGAAGGGGTCCGAGCATCAAAGGAGCTTTTACTCAAGGCGGGATGACGGGTTTGTCATTAATGGTTTCGGTGATTACATCAACCATGTGAGCTCTCGTCATGCAAAGCAGTCATCCACGATTTGTAAGTACTTGCATGGATCGCAAGGTAGGTGACTGAAACACTGGATGTGCTCCAACGAATGTAGATTTTGAGGTGTAGATAAGCGGGGACGATGTTATCATATACATATATCGTTGTCTGTCTAGGTTTTCGTGGACCAAGTGCAACTCTTCAGACGGCACCTCGACCCTTCTTCGATTTGAATGGGATGAGCCACTTCTTCACTGGACGGTCTTGCAACTGTGTCGCCAGCTTGAATTGGTGCGAACTGGTATAAACTAGCAAGTAATTTGGAACTAATCACCGCTGTGTCTTTCTTCAAATGCGGCTACTTTCAACCAGAAGTTCCGAAAACGAATGCAATTATGGAAAAAATAAGAACCGAAAAGCACCCATCGAAGCCATGGTGTTATTATATGATAAGTAATGTGCGGGGTAACCTACACCATATTAAATTTTCCTGTAACACATACCGAAAATACAGGTCTCTAACTGTATTTTATTTTTAACGAAGGGTACTGATAATATATTCGCGAGGCTGGCCTTCTCAACGAAGATCGTTTTCGTTTTGTACTTCAGGGAAATCAAAATGATAAAAGGAAAATGAACGGACGCACAAATAGAGGCATGTGCCACAAGACACTTTCTGGGGCTTGGCGTGTCATGTTCCGGCGGTGCCAACCGAAGCTGTGACGTTCCACAACGCAATTTGTCGTTCCGGTAAAGTGGCAGGGGACGTTGTTGTCTCGGATGCAGGTCATGTTTCCAGAAATGCAATACCGCGCGCTTGAAATGTGGTTGTTGTGGCGGCTATCCTGTACCCTTCCTTATTCTTTCCTGTTTTGATTCTCTTAAAGTGCGTGAATTCTGTGCGTTGTCTTTAAAATACATATTCTGTTTTTGGAGTAATATAACTTGGTAAGAGAATGAAGCTCACCTGTAGCCGTAATTCAACGGCCTCCAACATGAAATGGAGACGTGGCGTGGGCCGCATCGACCTTAGACCACAGCATGAATGGCCCCATAAAAATACGACCGTAATTACCTTAATACACCATCAAAAAGATATATACACAAAGAAAAGAGTGGAGTAGTTATTGTGGGGCTAGACGGCGAGTGTATAATTCACTGGCCTGAGAACGTCCCCTTGGCGCACCAAGAGAAAGAGATAGGCTGTCTTTCCAAATCGGGCACAAAAACTATGATTATAAATGATTCGGGAAAAATGGGTACTTATTCAAAGACGATTATGACAATGTTCAGGAGAGCCGTAATTATTTCCCTTTACACACTGTGCTGTTGCCTTTGCTTACGGTTTCAACATGGAAAAGGAAATAGAGGAACAAAAGAGAAAGAACAAGCCGACTTTATTGACACTCGACGGTTTCCGGTTTGCTTCTGTAATATGACTGTATTTATGATTTCCGTCTCCATTTATTTTATTCTCTGTCCGTTCCTGCTTTTTTTTCCTTTCTAGTTTCCCATGGATGACGTCCGGACAGGCTTCTTCTTCTAGAAACTTGTAAACCTGTGTGTAATTTAAGATGAGCCCATCGTAATCCTCACATAGTGTTCTTCCTTTACAACGTGTACGCGAATATTAAGTTGCTGTGACCGTAACTTATTGTCGTTGATGAGCCACGAGCAGTGCTTACATAAGTATGTGCTGTCAAACATAGGCAGGGGCAGCACTACGCAGGGCAAGTGTAAAAACAATGCCTGAAGATCCGCCTGAAATTCCAAGTTCTTTATTAATCGTTTTTTCTGATGGCGATTTCGGGTGATGCATTTGGGGCACTTTTTTCTGCCCCGAACCCGAGCGGTAAATTCGGGTGGTGCGGCCAGAGCAAGAGCCGCGTGTTAGGATGATGCACTACGGAGCAGTTCGCTCGCCCCAAGAGCACTTTTTCGGCTCTTGCTGCGAGAGGCCGAGCCAAAACCGCTCTCAACTCTCTTCTTCCGCTCTCGACGGCGAGCATGCGCATATATGTGCCTGGCGAGTGTCGTCTGCCACGTATTGCTCTTGCGGCTGTCTTCCTGTCATATGGCCAGTCATCTGTTTCTTTGTTGCGTTCACCATTGACGGCATGGATCTTTACGAAAGCGATGAAAGTTCAATTGACACCGATAATGCGAATGACAAAGATTATATGACCTGCTTCCCGCAAGCTATGCTTGTGATTAGGTGAAAGTGCTCGACGATGCCAACGACATGCCGGAAGTTCACGAACACAACTAACGCACAATGCGTTGCGAGCGCAGCGACCCTCGCAGAAGAGCGTCCGACAAATTCGGGTGATGACTGCCCCAGAGCGACTCCCGTGTAGAGCATGCACTGGACCTGGGCGCTCTCGCTCGGATTACCAGGTGCATCACCCGAAATCGCCATGAGAGTATCCTCCTTCTGTTCGGTTGTCTAGGGCCCTCAGACCATGGAATAGCTGATCGCGGGCCGCGTGTATGTGCTTGCACAGAATCAGTTGAACAGCAGAGCTATGATGTTTACTCTGGCAACAGTCTATCCGCTGTGCACGTAAAGTAAAACAAATGGCACAAGATACAAAATCAGAACACCCACATGCATATGGGATGAGAGAATTCCCGAGAAGCACCATGATTTGGTCAAGCGGGAAAGGGTGCAGCGCATCGTCCAACGCGCCCACTCACCATTTCGAAACTTCTGGGCAACTACAGGGGCGCCCACCCTACTCGTAAGACCTCGCCCTATGTGACCATTATTTTATTCCCGAAAATTAAAGAAGACGTGCGAGGAGAAATATTTGTAGCTCGGTCTGAAGCGATCTGGGAATGTGCCCCTGTCAAGTGGCTTTTTGCTGCTGTTTAGCCATGCCCATGTATATGGCACTTTGTCTAGTAATAAATAAGCTGAAAGTGAATATCTAAGTACTGTTCGGTGGGAGAACCAAAAAAGAAAAACAAAGACCATACTCAGTGTGATGATGGAGGTGTTTCAAAAGGTGATGACAATGGAGCAGAGCTGGGGAAAGTAAAAAAAAAAAAAAAAAATGGGTGCGACTGGTTCCTGAATGTCTGCATCTGACACCTGATGATATGATCTATTTCTCTCCCTCTCACTCGTAGTCTGCCTGACACTCAAGTATGTTCATGAGTCACTGACGTTCGTAGTCTGCTTAACGATATGCGCGACCTGTACCTACCAAGTAAGGCAAGCATATCTGTTCAGAACGATGGCACGTGCCCCTGCAGCAAGATCACATTGTTCGTAGCTATGATAATCCCAGCAGGTGGAAGCCTCGGTCGTCCACGTGCGACAATGGAAAATCCAAGAAAGTGGGTATTACATAAGGGAGGGGTCAAAGGGGGAACTGTGTCTGAAAGCACCCTTCATTTCCACAAAACAGCCCCATATTTTAAATAATCGTAAATTAACCATTTCGAAACAGACATGGGGGCCGCCATTTTTATGACGGCAGCTGTTCACGCGGTCTATATCGCCCATGCATGCCCATGTATATGGCACTTTGTCTAGTAATAAATAAGCTGAAAGTGAATATCTAAGTACTGTTCGGTGGGAGAACCAAAAAAGAAAAACAAAGACCATACTCAGTGTGATGATGGAGGTGTTTCAAAAGGTGATGACAATGGAGCAGAGCTGGGGAAAGTAAAAAAAAAAAAAAAATGGGTGCGACTGGTTCCTGAATGTCTGCATCTGACACCTGATGATATGATCTATTTCTCTCCCTCTCACTCGTAGTCTGCCTGACACGCAAGTATGTTCATGAGTCACTGACGTTCGTAGTCTGCTTAACGATATGCGCGACCTGTACCTACCAAGTAAGGCAAGCATATCTGTTCAGAACGATGGCACGTGCCCCTGCAGCAAGATCACATTGTTCGTAGCTATGATAATCCCAGCAGGTGGAAGCCTCGGTCGTCCACGTGCGACAATGGAAAATCCAAGAAAGTGGGTATTACATAAGGGAGGGGTCAAAATCACATAGGAAGAATAGAAATCGCATAGGAAGTAGAGACACATAACAGAAGCATTACAAAAAGTAAAAAAATGAAATATCAAGTTGATGAGGGAAGAAGAACAGGTGTACCATGGGAAGAGCATTATGAATCTGAAGCTGTGAGTTAAAGGAGGGCCGCCTTAAAAGGAGCACAGTCGTGCATGGGTATAAGCAACATGTTCTGGCAGGAGATTCAAATCACAAATTGTTTTAGACAAGGAGGGGGTATTACAATGGGGTACCTTAATCTTATGGATGTGGTCCGGACGAGATGAAATATAGTTAGCAGAGACTAGGAGACGATCGCGAGCGTTTATGTTGTGATAAATTTTATGGAACTTCTTGACGAGAGAAGATCAACGCCAGGGTCATTCGTGAAACACTCGTGTCTGTAGAATAGTTGGATCTAATGAAGCGCATCGCCCTGTTCTGAAGTGACTCCAATGCTTGAAATAAGTACTCTTGATGCGGATCCCATATCGCCGATATGTATTCGAGTTTGGGCAGCACGAATGCACGGTATGAAAGCAGTTTTACATGAGGTGGCGCAAGCGCAAGATCCCTATGAAGATACCAGAGGCTCCTACTGGCGTCGGCGACGATGTTTTGGATATGAAGTGCCCAACGCATATTCGAATCCAAATGCAGCCCAAGAATATGTTGAAACGCATGAGAGCTGAGTGTTCTTAAAGGTCAGCTCCGGAGATACCTTGACTTCTTGAAACTGTAACAATATTCTGGAAGCCCATATCGAACTGTGTCTGAAAGCACCCTTCATTTCCACAAAACAGCCCCATATTTTAAATAATCGTAAATTAACCATTTCGAAACAGACATGGGGGCCGCCATTTTTATGACGGCAGCTGTTCACGCGGTCTATATCGCCGACGTAAGTGATATCAGTGTTCTTCAAGACTTCCCTCCCTCTCTACGGAGCATACGGGAATGTAAACAGGCGATGGTGGCAGGAAGCGTCTGCTCGATCGACGTAGGCTTCTTGATCGCATCGTTTTTTTAATATTTGGGATGATCTGCCAATGCTAAAACACGCTGTTGATACCACTTGTGCACTTAGGATTCGTGCAATTATGCTGTCGTGTTCCGGCCAGCGGCAGACTGGCTAAGAACGCAATGAACGTCACGTATATCGTCAACGGAACTGTGCTACGCCTACATACGAAAGATATTTTTATTCGCATTGTAGGTGTCTTTGATAAAGTAAGTCAATTCATCGCTTAATTGAAGACTTCACTCTCTCATAGTTACGGCTCACCACTGCTGCATCACTTGCGCATATCTTTCTCACTCACGAATACCTGGCGTTTGGCGTTACAGGAGCAGTAATCGCATTTCTTGGCATTATAACCGGGTGAACGAGTTGTGTTTGGCAACGCCATGTTATCGTATACACACTGCAGGTACTACGTACGTAAGAATTGGGCTTGAATGACAACCTTAGTGTAGATTCGCGATGAACGTATTTGCCGAAATTTTACACTGTCGAGAGAGCAAGCACCAGATACAAGAACAAGATACTTACATGAGGGCATACGTGGCTTATGAGAGCTGAACAGAAAAAGAAAGAAGGAAAAAATAAACGAATACAAAAATACACTGCACAGTACAAGGGCACCATGCAAGTGTAATTATCAGGGATATCTTGCACCTTATTTCGGCTGGTTTACTAGTGCAGTACAGCCATGAGCCATCACATTGATCAACCACAAAAAAAGAAAGAAAAAAAAAGAGAAAAGAAATGAAGCTGAGTTGCTTCCATATGTGAAAGACACCAGTATTACATCTGGATCTGCATGCTGGTTTCAGGAGCCGATTTACTTCTTGAATCAATGCACTTCTCCACACATTCCACAGATACTGTAATTTTACACGTAACACTAAATAGACCATAATTTTATTGAATACACAGAGATCATAAAACTATCTGACTCCCCCCATAATCCCTCGCAACAGATAAACAAGCACACTGCAAGATGGACAGAATACAGGTGTCAGTTGAGGTGTTCTGTGGTAAGTCTTAGGTGCAGAATGAGGTCATTCCCCACAAACCAGTGAAAGGGGTTGCAACACCACGATCCCACATGAACATAAAAGCTTCTTCGTACCAATGTATGTTTTACAAACCAAGGTTGGAATAGAGCGTAGAAAATGGGCACCTTGAATAGCAAAACTCAAGCATCTCTCACGTCACAGATCTCAGGGCTATCAGTGGAATTGGCTGTATCTCTGAGGTCCTTGACATTTGTGCGTTAGTCAGGCATCTGTTTGAGAGCTTTTATCTCGCGAAGTATGACACATGAAAAAAAAAAAGATTGATTAGCATTATGGAGCGCAATGCATGATGCACCCATAATGTAACAAACCATGTCTATGAAAGCATCCCAACCCCTTTGATTTTTGCCTGGCACTTCATGTAGTAAAAATGGCTAAGGAACATGGAGTACCATTTACTGTGTGCTCCAAAATCTTGTGTTTGTTTCCCCATCCCCTACGCTTCTACAGAAGCCACCGATTAATGGCGAATGAAATGCCAAAAACTAAAAATCCTAGGTGTGCGACTGTTTGTACATGTTCGCTGAAGCCCTTCCGCTGTCGACTTGCATTTAATGCCTTGCAGAGTTGTTAGCGTTTACTCATTCACCGTAACTCTTGCGGTGAGCCCCCCTTGTGTAGTCTCTTCCTTCTGTTCGGGGGCTCATGAACTGCTATCGTCCACAGAGATCGAGCAGAGTACCAGAAAGCCTCTGGACATACCCTGACATGAAAATTAGCATTATTAGAATTCCTAAAACAGACAGAACAGGCTTGTGCAGTAAAGAAGCAATGCAATTCTCTGTTTCAGTAGTTTTCTCACACACGTTCCTTATGTGTAGATACAATATGTGGCACACAGATAAGGTCGAAGTGATGCATGACCTACTTACCATGACATACTTAGATACATGAACGAGTAACAGCACTGAGACAAGGAAACTTTTAGTGCACACAATGGCGGGATGCCCTTCAGAAGGCGAAGTACACCCACTATCCCCTACAACACTTTGAATGTTCCAGTTCCTGTAAGTGAGGAATGCAGGACAGTTGCTTAGTAATCGCTGCTAGCTTGAAATACTGTAAATCACCTTCGTGGGGCCAAAGCAGCTTCCCAATGTCTTGATGTGCACATCTTGCATGGTGACTTTGATGCTCATGAATATGTGAAGCAACATTATGATCCAAATATCCATGACATGCCAGAGTATCATGAGCCATTTTACCGGAAATAGGTTGCCATTATCATTGCTTGTCCATGTGCGCACACATGTACATGTTCACGATACTGTGGCACCATTATTGTAGCACCAGACGTTGCTTCACCAGTGCTGCTGTATGTACCTCTTTCCTGGGGCCTGAGAAAGGAGAAGCAGAAATTATAATTATACCTGTTAAGGCTAATATTGTTAGGAAAAGTGCAAAAAAGCATCTACATATTTAAGAGCTACAAAATGTGATCAACAATGTTGACAGCATACCCCCATGCCCCCAGCTATACCCCTTCTAATAGGAAATATGTTGTCAACCAATGGACAGCATACATATGTGTTATGACGGTGTGCTACAAAGCAAATGTGGCCCTCTTGCAATGTGCCATGTGTCAAAACGATGATTCACAGGTAGATGAGTGTTTCTCATGACTTCACCTATTTACTGCTAATCTGTGACGAGCATGCTGATCGTCATCCCTTGCTGGTCAAGGTACTCAGTTGCTGGAGTCAACATCATTAGTATAGAAGGACAGAATGGAATTTCTGGCACGTAATAACTTTACATTACAGCTTGAATACACAGCACTCACAGACACAGCCCGGCTTTTAAAGAGGGACAACAATATGCTACCATGTATGCAGGATATGGTGTGGTTCCATGGTTGGGAAAAGGCTGAATGTGATCACACAGAAGTCCAAACAGACACAGAGTGTCTCAAAGCAGGAACTCCTAAGTTGTTGCTGATTTCAGCTGCTGTGACTGTTTTGTCTTCCCTGTGCCCAAGCTCAGACTTCTCCAAACTCATGTAATTTCTCAACCAGCGTCTCTGAGAAACTGCGTAGTTTTACATACAACCGCGGATTATAGGGTTTAGCAGTCCTATATTTGTCGTTCACATGTTTACATTGTGTGCAAGTCATAGTGCAAGTTCGTGCGGACACTTACCCGCAACTTTGGTCCTTTGTTGCTATCCTCTCCTCTTTGTTGTCGTCGAACGAGGCAGGTGCCGCATCCCTTTCCAGCGACTTTTACAGTCCAAATCGGCCGTCAGGTGAACGACCTCGTAACATTCTGATGCAAAATGCTTCGAGCACACACGACAGTTGCCTTGATAAGTTCAGAGCACTCAACCACTGGTTTCGTACCACTCAATCACGCACAATATCAACTGGGAACCTGGCACGAAACATCTTTCTTAGTAGCGTACCTGCTCATACTGCGAGAAGCACGGCATTCTCACAATTCACTCACGCTGCATCTCTCACAAAGTGACAACTTAGATGAGGTTGTGTGTACTGACTAGCCGGAGTAAAAAGATGATCAATTTAAGACGCGGAGAAAGGTGCCCGTACGTACACGACTCTCGATTTCGCTTTCAGCCTGACGAGTTGTGATTGCTGGCGATTGCGAAACTGCGAGCCCGCAAACAAGCCAAGAGGAGCCAAAGCGAAAGCTGAGCGTGACGTCAGCTGTTCAAGCGGACGATCGGACGGCAAACCAAAAGACAGATTTCGCAGTAAATACAGGGTATTCGCCCAAACTATTTTGGAAGTACATTCAGTAGGCATCAACCTTTGTGCCTGCGAGTTTTTGTTGTAATCTGTGGCAGTGAGTTTCCTCCGGAGCTGACCTTTAAGTGAGTAGGATGGGTACGGACTTGTTTGTTTCAGAACGTGTAAAACTCATAACTTTGCATTTGGAGACATTTAGTGACGTGAGCCATGTTTTGCACCACTTAGAAATTGTATAAAGATCATTTTCAATGGGGCTCGGTGTCAGCACTAGACTTTATGTGACGGTAAGTGACACAGTCGTCGGTAAATAAACGGATGGAACAAGAAAGTGATTGGGCTAGATCATTAATGTATATGAGGAAAAGAAGTGGTTCTAGAACGGATCCTTGAGGTATGCCTAATGCGACAGGGAGAAACTCAGACAAGGTATCATTAGGAAAAACCGTCTGCTTTCTGTGTGATAAAATTCACTGATCAAGTTGAGGGCTGCAGCGTGGTCGAGGTTTAGCAACGCAAGTTTTTTAAAAGTGGCGAGTGGGGAACAGTATCGAAGGATTTGCAAAATTTAAAAAAAAATCGCGTTGTACGACCCCTGCTGTCAAGTGACATTTAAATGTCACGGACACACTCGATCAGCTGGGTTTCGCAAGAGGACCCCTTTCTGAAACCATGCTGGCATTCCGAAAACAATGCGCTGAAATCCATTCATCCATTTATCCATCCATGCTGTTAATGCGCTCGAGGTGCTTCGCAGTATGAGAGTGTACCATATTCTCCACCAGCTTGCATGGAATACTGGTCAATGAGATGAGTCTGAAGTTTGAGTGTACTGTCCGCTCTTTGGAATGGGAATGACTTTAGCTTCGCGCTAATCTATTGGAACCTACCCACCTTGTAGACATTGGTTGAAGATAAGGGATAAGATATGACTTGAAGTATGTCTGATGCTTTTCAGTATTTTGGAGTTCATCATGTCAAGGCCAGGTGATGAGGATGACTTCAAAGCTTCTATGAGCTTTACAATGCCAGCCGGAAGAATGGAACTAGGTGGCATAGCTATATCGCTTACAGTATCAAGTGAAGGAAGATGCAGCGTGGTTTCAACAACAGACACACACAGAGGCGAAGTAACTATTGACCGTGGCGGCGCTTTCTCCGGCAGGAACATCAACACCAGAGTCATTTTTCAGTTGAGTAATAGAGTCGTGAGCGGAATTTATATTTTTCGGAAATTTTCGGGGGTTACTATTCAGAAGGCCAGGAAGAGTGGATTTGAAGAACGTTCTCTTCGCTTGCTTCATATCTCTCATATATTCACTTGGAGCTATCCTGTATGCCACCCAAGAAGCTACACTACAGCGCATCAAAGGTTTTCGATAGGCCCGTTCTTTCTTGTTTGCTAAGCGCTTTAATTGGCGAGTGTGCCACGGAGCAACCACAACAACAACAATAGATGATGACGATGAAATGGGGTGCTTCACTGCGGTGGTGCGGTACCTTTACCCCATTGCACGTGGAACATTATATGTAGATTATGAAGAAAGGACGAAGATACGAGAACGTATTAAAGCGTCTGGAGCAATGGAGTGGCGACAGGAAGTCCATGAACAGGTGAGAACCCTACGATGGGGCCAATAAGCGCAGCTAAATTGAGCGGTCTCTTGCTGATACAGGCAAGCTCATCACACAGTATCCGCTTGTGCGGGCAGTAGAGCGCACATTCCAGAAGAATGTGCTGGATGGTCGCCACCACACCGCAGGTGGAACAGAGGCTTGTGTCACAGCATCTCACTATGCACTTCAATGCAGGACAGCTAGGCTGTACACACGCGTGCCATACCATAGAGCACTTTCACATGATCGGACTGTAACCTTTGGCATATAACGCCCGGTTAAAGAGTTAAAGACAGTCTTAAACGCTGACCAGTTTTTCCTTAACAGAGCGGGTGTGACATGCCTCAGAAAGACTCTCCAGAAAGTTACGGAGTTCCCTGTTTATGGCATCGTAATTGTCTCTACTATGGTCTCTTATGTTGATGCTTCTAGATTTGTGTTCAGCTCGAGGGAAGTACATAAAACCGTGTTTAATCCTATGGTGACTAAGACCATCGAGAAATGTGAGGAAAATAACTCTGGTGATGTTGTAAGCATGAGGTCAAGAATAGTGTCACGTGACTCGCAAATCCGTGTTGGTTCCGTAACCAGTTGTTTGAGGACAAACGTTAACGGCATACCACCTCCGTCCCAATGTATTTCCTATGAAACGTGTGTTATGCTTTTCTCGGTAACCACCGTGCAGATATTGACGTGGATGGTTTCACTATAAAGAGGAAGACGAGATAAATTAAATAACGCAGACACAATTCTGAAACATGTAGTATGTATCTTAGTGCGACGTCACGAGTGTGAAACAAATACACCTTTTTCTCGTCCTTCTTTTTACAGGTTTTTATTAAACTTCCTTAGTCATTGCGAAAAAAAATCTCATTAAATTTTTCTTAGAATATTACAGGAATCGGACACCAAATTTATGTCTACCACTTTTCGTTTTTATAAAAAAGCATGAAATATGAGTACACATACACATCGACTGAAAGCCCAGTGAACCATGTCACTCCGTGTCGCCATTTGCTGTCGCACAGGAAAAAGCACTCGGACCGTATCCACACGACGAGCAAGCGGTGCGCTTGCGCAGCACAGTGCTGGCTCGTATGGGTGGTGTGGGGACGTGGACGACATCATGCTGGTGCCTGCATCCTCTTTCTCTCTCTTCTCGTTACTTTCATGGCCCACTGACTAAGGGAATGGCCATAGAGACCAGTACAAAAGGTTGCTTAGCAGGTCGTAAAAGGATTATCCTCTGAGGCTGCATAGTCGTGGCTCGCGTAATGTAAAGAGAAAGCACACTGAGACCAACAACAATCTTTTTTTTTTTCACTCTCTCTCTCTGCGCACGGTGCGCGTATAGAGAAGTGAGACGAGTTCGAGTTAGCTCCGGTTAGTGCTAGCCGGGCTTTACAGTCATTCCAGCAACGTTCAACAGGACTGTCCTGTAATGTTCGTAATGCCGAAACAATGCTAGAAACTCTACCGTCGCCTTCGATAGTAACAATTCGCCGCTTTCGTTTCTTTGCGCTAAGAGTGCACGCCTCAGTCGGTTCCGAACTTCTGATGTTTTCGGGAGGACCTTGATATTCGCGGTTGCGAAATCCCCCATCTCGAAATTCGCGGGGTATAGGAAACAAATGGTTCCAGAAAAAATGGTCTCGCAAGCACCTGCGCTGCCAAAAATACAGTGGCGTAGTTGCAGATAGCCCATGAAGCACATCACAGCCGACCAAGAGTTACCATTCGCTCACCTGATTTCAAATTCCATAAAATCGATATAATTCGCTGCACTTGTTCGCTAGTGATATTGCCACGTATCATCTTTGAAGCGACCACACGGAACAGTAACAACGGACGGCGAGGCGTCGAGCGACGGGCTGAGATCCACGACACGCCGCGCTGATTAGCGAGCGATGCTTTCAGAGGCATCGGTGGTGGTGGTGGTGGTGGTGATGGTGAAAGGGCTTGCCGTTGTCGGCCTCACGTATGTGGGCAACGTCACGACTGACGCCCTGGGGAAATGTGCGTCCTGGGCCGACTTCTAGGGGAACTGTGCCGACATATGTCTGAAAGCGTCTGAGGAAAACCCAGGAAAAACCTTCGCTCGCATCAATCTCATGGACGGGTCGACGTCCTTGGAGAAGCTTCTCTATTTCCTCTTCTTCAGCGACGCGCGCTTTCTACAATGTTCGCCTCTCTGTATAAAAGCTTGTGAGCTCCCAGCCGGAGCATTCTTTACCTTAGTCCAGTTTGAGAGCTATCGCTCCTGCGGTAGCCAGCTAAGCAGCTGAATAAAGCGTTCGCCGATTATTCGCCGTCTCGGTCGTCTGTTTTCATCCGTGACAATATCGTCCTCTGGATGCTAGTATTTTTCTACAGTTGGCCAGACGGGTTTTACAGTTGTCCCCTGATCTTTTCTGTATTGATGTTTATGTACAATGAAAGTTGTACCCCCGTTTATACATTGTTGCCCATACACTTCCTCTTCTCCTGAAGATATGGTACATCTACATCGAAGTACGAGAGAACAACTGCAAAGTCTCTGTCTCAGCAACATTTTTTGTGATGCCTATAACTCTGTTTTGAGTGCCTTACAACGGATTTTTCTGCCTTGTATAGGCGCCTAAAACCAATATTTTTTTCATGCCTAAACATGCAGGCTCTAATCATCACAGCGGCTGTACCTTGGTATGATTGGTGATTTTATCAGATATTTCTAGGAAGGGTGCTCATGGGATGCTGAGTACCGCCAAAAAAGGGGCCCGTATAGCACAACGACTCCTCGCGATCAGCTCTTCTTCCCACACGTAATTATATATCCTCCCATACAGACCACCATTTGAAAGTTTGCAGACGACACTGCTGTACATCTCCTTGTCTTAATTCTTTCATCTCTAGCACCACAAATGACTGGAACAGTCTTCCCCATGACTTCAGTTGACCCTTTCGCGATGACTTCAAAACTGTTTTGGCAAGCCTCTTTTTGTAACATGCTAGAATGTACATTACGTTACGTTGTATTTTTGTACCAGGTTATGCTATACCTGTGTTACGTTTTTCTGTGTATTCTTCAAGTCTTTCATGCCCCTCCCTGATGTAACGCGCCAAGAGCGAAGAAAGATGGAAGTCACTGAAAAGATTAGCCAGCTGTAGGACTCGACCCCACATCTTCTGGATTACCGGTTAAGGGCTCTACAAACAGAGCTAAGTTAACACACCTCCCCAGAGACTTCCAAAGCCGCGTCATCTGAAGGGACAAATCAAACACTCTTTCCCACTCATCCCCCTTTGACCCTTACGTTTTACTCACCCATAGACACAGTCATACGACGAGATCGACGCAAGCGGCAACTGTTGCACATGAGAGAACTGATGTTCTGAGGCTGGTACACGTAGAAAGGACAAACACATACAAAGCTTCAAGTGCCTAAGAAATTAACGATGAAAGATAGAAGTCATTGAAAAGGTTAGCCAGCTGTAGGACTCGAACCCACATCTTCTGGACAAGCGGTCCAGGGCTCTTGGTAGAGCCCTGGACCGCTTGTTCCAGGACCGCTCTTGGACCGCGCTTGTTCCAGGACCGCTCAGGACCACTCTTGGTAGAGCCCTGGACCGCTTGTCCAGAAGATGTGGGTTCGAGTCCTACAGCTGGCCAACCTTTTCAACGACTCAAATCCTCAGGCGACACGTATCCCGCATTCTGCAAAAGGCTATATTCAATGAACGGGTTTTTGATTTTGTTTTCGTCAGTGCAGTGTCCTTTTGCTTTCTTTTTAACGGGCAGAACACGGACGAATGAAAGTCCGTGATACTGCTCATGCGTCATTTCTGTCTTCATTTCTTTTAAGGTACGGCTTGGGACAAAAGCTTACGAAACACGACAATGTCCTATGTCTTCAGCGGAGCGGGCCACTGCCAGCTATTCGGAAGAGATATAAAGAGAAACGAGTGACCGGCTACTCCATTCATTAGTATCGTCTCAGTATATGTGTCCGCTCCTGATTGCAGTTAAGGTATCGCAACAATAGAGAAATGCGACACGCTGCTGTTCCGTGAACTTCTGTCCCAAGCTGTGCCAAGTGCAACTAATAATCAATAATGTTAATGTTTTTCGAGTGAACATATTGTTCGAACAAAGAACATAACAGGAGCAAGATAACTAAAGAAAGTATCACGAAGATTCACAAATGGATTTCGTTGCAACTTTTAATTGCTATCTATAACGACACTTGTCGACCGTCACGATACGACTGTGCACAGCCACAATTGCAGTGCAAATACCAGTACTGATGCAATAACTGTGCGGCACAAAGGTTTGAACGGTCCACACTACAAAGGTCCGCTAAACCTTCTACAAGATGACTTGTGCTTCAAGAGCCGGGGTCTGCTGCGGAACGACTTATCGCACTGTGCACATCGAAACGGACCAATATTTCTGTGCCTGTCCATGTGATGCTTCATAACCTGATTGTACGCAAACGCTTTGGGGCACAACTGGCATCTAAAGGGTCTTTCTCCAGTGTGGGAACGGAGGTGAATCTTCAGGTTGCAAGCTTGAGAGAACGCCTTCGGGCACAGATGACACTCAAAAGGCCTCTCACCCGTGTGTCTCCGCTCGTGTGTCAGCATGACTGATCCAAATCGTGAACTGTACGAGCACCATCGGCACTTGAGTCGACCGATGTGGTCTACTTTCGTTGGTATGCCTGCAAGAACATAGTCAAAGTACGTGTTTAGCGTGCTTCCCGAATGAAATGCTTTTGAGAGTACCGTACGAATAATGGCTTGCGCGTCACATGCAACAAACATACGACTCTATAAAGAGTTTTCAAGACCTCTCCCCTGTCTGTAAACAAATAACGTCATAGTCTTCGACAGCGCCACCAATTTGGTAGAGTTGAACTACGCTCGAAGCGATGGGGGGAGGGGGGGCGAACAAGGTCAGAATGCGACGCAGTAGTCAACGTTCACATTCCGACGACACAGCTTCAGAAAAAGTTTGATTGTTATTGACACACGAAAGACACTTGAGCTGCACCGATTGCACGTTGAAGCGATCTCAATAAGTAAGACGCTGGAAGGACAGTACACCTTGTGTAGAAAGGCAGAAAATCCATCGAAACACTGAGTAAATGTAAAGGGAAGATGGGGAAGACGACAAGAACGGTCTCTTTGAAATAGCGGTGTCCCTCGTCGTAACGTTCTTCCCTAAGCAGTATTCCCCATTGTTGGTTTCTAGTCCTATTCCACATAGGACCCTGCATAATGTTGTATTTATGTATTATTTATATTGCGTTACAGACCGGGAGGCACATTACATATGATGGAGGCTCTAACGTAGCAAAGGCTTCCACATCTATGAACAGAAAGCGTTAACCGAAACATTCACAAGTAACTAAAAGTGCATGAGTATGAGGAGATAACAGCACCCATAGTTGGTCCCCTTGAGGGTATGCATCGGGGATGTAATATTTTAAATCGATTAGAACTAGGTGAGAGCTACGGCATGCTACTCAGTTTGTACCCCAATTTGTTAGACCAACAAAAAAGAAAAACTCTACTTTATAAAATCTTTCTCTTTCTTCTTTTTTTTTTGTGTGTGTTTGCATTGTTGTACACTGCCGTGGCCACACAACCACGGCATACTGCGAGCACTGTCTGGTGATCACGTGCATATGTCACTGGCATGTCGTATCACGTGGCTCTAATATATACCCATATTATGGCGTAGACGGTGGTTGGCCCTGAAAATCAATCGCGTTAAAAGGACTCTCCAAAGCACAGCCGCGGCAGTAAAAATGTTTCACAAAACACACCATACTGTCACAGGCAATACTGTAAGACATGGCAGTAACTGAAACTACAGACGGATCGCAAAGCAATTCAGCAATGGATGTCAATACAACGTAGTACACGCAAAGCAGAACACAACAAAAGAACCAAAACATCAAGTGGGCACACAAAAGCTTCATGGAGTCAAGTAAAAGTGTCGTTGGGTGCAGTAACGCCTTCCTTTGTATTATCTATCTGAAAGACAGAAAATAAATAGTGAGACACACATTTCGGTTCAACAGCATCCATAAGAGCACTCATAGCACTTAATATATTGCACTAAAGCCACAGGCGCTGAACGTCCGAGAGCACGAATGAGGCTTATCAAGGAGGACCTGGAAATATAAGTAAAACAACAGCCATCAATGACATTCCCATCAACACAATTCTGCGTTTTCCGCGGTCACAAAATCTCCATGGTGCAATTCCGTTCACGAACACGGCCTAAAAGATTTGCTGAACTTTCTGGCCACTGTAAAGATTCGGTCCTCATCTTGAAGCTCATGACTTTATATTCAGCACATTTCAGCACATTTCAGCAAATTACAGCGAACCACAGGGTAGAATGTGACAAGTGCAGAAGAAACATCCCACGTTTAAAGAAGTAAAGACGAAAAAACAAGGCAGACAATTCCTAATATGCAGAAATAAAAAAATAAAAATAAAAAACGCTAGAGTACTAGCGGTGCCCCACGTGTTTTAAACGGCATTTAACTTTCGAGAGGCAACAAGTTTGTGCTTGTGGTTTCGTCCTCGTACAATTGCTGAAGTTGACCACAAATAGATATGTTCCAATTACCCCCTTCACTACCTCAGTTCACGACATTTAACTTGATCGTTCTACGTCTTCTACGATTATTATATTAAAAAAAAAAAGACTAAGTTAATCCGCAACATCCGTTCGCGTTTACATGAACTCGACGAAAGCGGGTCGGTGGGTGTACCGCAGCAAATACTCTCCACTCACTCCGTGTCAACCAATGCTCCAGAGAGGATTGATGTGAGGAGGTGCGATAAGTCCACTGGACCCGTTTCTGTGGGGTTAATGTAATCGCGGCTATCCCCTGCCAACCACATCTAGGGTTGCCACCAGGCCGGTTATTTGCTCGCTCTGACGGTTGCCGGTAGGAAGGTGATACCTGCAGCCTTTTCCCGGTACTCGTGGCTCAGTACCTTTCAAAGGGGCTTTTACGGGGTTTTCTCTTCAACATTCCACTAAGGCTCGAATAAATCTGGAGCACAGACAAAACTCCGCAATCAACAGTCGTTTTGTTAGTAATTCATTATTATTATTATCATTGTTATTTATTAAGTCTTGTGTTCGGAGGGTACAAGAACAGTGGTGTGCAATGCTGCTGGTGGTTGTGTCGAGCAAGCTAGAACTTAGGCCGTATACAATCATCATGAGATCTCCGGCTGCAAAGAAGGGTTTGTCTGCTCGATGAGTTTTTCGAAGTAAGTGGCAGTCCAGTCCGGTTGCTCCAGTACGATCCAGTGTAGCGTTCATGCCCGTTTATGGCAATTTCTAGCATCAATGATCCAGCTACACATATGAACATACGTTTCCTCGGTCTTGAGCGAGCACGCTCGCTCTTTCTCTCTCTCTGTGTGTGCTCGTCCACCCCTCACCCACTTTCCCTTTCTTGCGAGCCGTTTTTCCTTTCCCTCTATTTCACCTCCTCTCCCTCAGCTGGTATTTTTCACTACGAAAGGTGGCAACCCTAACCACAACTGTCCTGCGGATGTCCGGTTATTGTCCCAGAACAAACTGTCTGAATCGATGTCCTGCGGATCTCCGTAAGATACCCTTGAAGGATATCTAATGTCCCCAAATTTAACTATGACCGTCGCATGGACAGACGGCATCGTGTGGGCATCCGTATCAGTACACTTCGCAGTGAAATTGGATGAGAACTAGCGCTGCGACTTCGATAGGCATTAATCTGGTGTACTTGGCTCGCAGGTTTGCTTCATTGGCACTTGTGATCCCAAAATGCAGATCATTCCCGCGACGCGTTTTTCACAGGGCTGGGAGATCCTGCACCAAATCGAGCTCGGCAGCTCGCGGATGGCAACAGTGTGCAGGCGAAGGCGGCCGCGGTTGGTTTTGACCACGGAGGAGAACGAACTCTGCCGCGCCGCCGTTGAGAAAGCGTGGTCTCGATTCCTCGAGTCGAATTGTGGCCGCGGCGCGGCGCCAGGGTGGTACGGGTATTTACATCACCGCCAACGCACGACCACGAGATGTGCATTGATGAATGGTTTGCATTGATCACTATTAGTTCCCGCGAACACCTCGCAGCGTAGGGAAATGATGTCATTGGGCTGGTTAATCCACCCAAGCAGCACACAATATTGGACCCATATTGGCTGGTCATTGGCGATACGGGTCCAATATGGGACCCGTTTCGCCAAGATTTCCCCCATATTGGCTGAAAATGGGCAATATGGGCCCCATATTGCCCAGTTTCAGCCAATATGGGGAAAATCCTGGCAATATGGGCCCCATATTGCCCACTTTGAGCCAATATTGGGAAAATCTTGGGAATATGGGCCCCATATTGCACGCGTACACCCCATATTGACTGAACAGGGTACGTAGCCGTGTTGCACAAATGCCCAAGCAGCACGGCAAGATTGAACGTTGAAGCGTGTGAAATACCCTATTCACTACATCGTTACATTCAACAACTTCCCGCAGATGATACACATTGTTCGAAACAGTCAACGCACTTGGCATTCCCAACGTAAAGTTCGCTAGAGTTCGACACCTCAACATTCCACGTCTTGAAAGTCGCCGCCATCTTCCTTCGCGATGCCAATGCCAATCGGTCGAGCCGACTGTGAGCAAGCGAATTGTTTGAGCGTAATCACGCGTCCTACAACTAATGCGCATGCGCGACAGCCCGAACGGACGTTTCATAGGGCTAAAATGTCGCTGGGTGCTGTAATGGTAACGAAATTGCGGCAGGTCAAGTAAAAAACACAATGTTTGATAAGAAGGGATGGCTATTCTGTAAAGTTAGGTGATTTCAAGTTGCTGCAAGCAGTGTAAATTGCTCTAGCGTGTGTCCGTCACCACCACGAAAGTGTTTCACTGCTTTGTATTCTCGGAGCAGGTGTGGAAACTGTTGGTCCACAGAATATTGCGATCCCAATGAAGGCTTCTGAGGGATCTTAGGTATTGGCAGTTCTGTGGGACTGCTTGTGATCTTCAGCGCGGGCGTAGCACCTGTTCTTCGTTTTTTTGTGTGTTTGGGCAATGCCGTGTTTCTTTCCTTTTTTTCGTTCTTTTTTTTTTTTTTTGCAGTGATGTGAACGCGGATCAATTAGATCCGCAGAAATAAAAAAGCAAAAAAACATACAAAAGTAGTGAATATTATACAGCATAATGCTTTATTATTACACGGGCTCCCCGTAGGTGTTATCACAGAAATATTGGCAATATTGGCGCAAAATAGGCTTGCCAATATGGGCAGCCCATATTGGTCCAATATGGAGCCTGGTTGCACTCCCCATATTGGTCCAATATTGGCAGCCCATATTGGGCCAATATTGGCAATCTTGGCAGCCCATATGGGTCCAATATTGGACCAATATTGGCGTGCTGCTTGGGCACATTTGCATTCCAGCTGTTGCACGAGAGCTTCGTCGCACGCGTCTCTGCCAGTCGCTTCGCATGCACAACACTTTGGGAAGCAGGCGCTTATTGTCGTAATTGTGATGCATCCTCTGGGATAGAGAGGATAGAGTTACATTTCGCGTGCCACCATACACGAATTTAGTACCAAGGTACCAGAACGCACTTCTCAAGCAGGTTTGCCGACGCGTGGTACAGGATTCAGTGCATGCATTTCCTGATTAAGGAAAGGATCTCGAAGACGATTTACATCTTGGTGTCCCGGGGGGGGGGGGGGGGGGGTGAATCCCATACCTACTGGAATTAGGGCTTTTTAGCTTTTTTGGCAGGTATATATTGGTGGTGTTGCAATATTGTTCCTTTTTTGCTGTTTTGGAGGGGGGCGCGTAAAATCCCTGGTGCAACGCTTTGAGCAGCATGCTTGTGCTAAAGTAACTTGAAACTGAACACCAAAGCGATAGTGTATAATAAAGAAGTCAGTGGTCGTCATCATACATTAGAGACTAGATCCCGACTTTCTTTTGCAGTTCCCAAAACCGACCGATTGGCATGCATGCCAAGAAATAAGAAACTAAGTGCCAGAGCATTCGGAACCCCACCGTGTCCCATCAGCAGAGCGTCCCGCCCCTCCTTGCACTCACACTCACAAATGTTTCTTAACTGCTTGACACGTACGGAGATAAAACTTTCCAAGTCCCAGCTTATGCGACGACCCACATAACGCGCGATTCCGGAAAGATGGCATCCAGCGACTTTCGGTTACATAGCTTGTAATCTTTCCTCCATACCATTCAAATGTGGCTCTTCAGAACAACGTTTGCTTCCTTTTGGGGTATGTTAACGTGTTAGCGAAGCGGTCAAAGTATGCGCGCACGAGAGAGAGAGAGAGAGAAGGGTACGATATCCGAGACGGGCGAGACGGCCGGGGAGAAGCGACAGAGGAGGATTCCATCGGAGGCATGCGAGACTACACCTTTGGCAATGTCAGACGTTTGTCTTACATATTAAAGTTTCGTGTGTTTTTTTTTTCTTCCTATTTCTGATTCCATTTTTATCCGACAGGTAGCTTCCACCTATGAGACAAAAACGAGGTAGCAGAAACTGGAAACAAAAAATAAATAAATAATTGTAGCTGACCAGAAAACTCGTTACTGGAGGCACCGGTGTTTATGCTTATCAAACGAACGTTCGTTTTGAACGCTTTTTAGTAGAGTATTCAAGCACAAACGGCGCATTGCCCTGCAGGCGATTTCGCGGAGCTAGTCCCGGAGGGAACGGGAGCGTCGCGCCGCGGCCAACAATTGACTTGAGGAATTAGGACGTCGTTTTCCAGTCCAGTTCGGTCTCCTTACTTCTCCTCCGTGGTTTTGACCAGTTTGCCCGTCGATGACTGTCAGCTACACAAGTTCGTACATACGCTCACTTCAGTAAAAGTGTCGCCCAAGCACCAACGTGAACGACAGGTAAGCTATGCAGAAACAGAACGGCGAGCAGACGCAGCGCATGTGGCTCATGTTCGTCTTCCGCAACACGTCAGGGAGTAATTGAGCCAGGGAACATCAGTTACTGATATATCGAGCATGCTGATATATCGATCGAGGTGGGTACCCGTATCCTGTCAGAGTGCCATATTTTTCGGATAGCGAAGTGTTTCCAGGTTGTATATTTCTAATGTGAATGCAGTTGCAGATCGTACGCCCGTTTCAGAGGTGAATTTTCCATTGCGACATTTATCGGTATAGGTCTAGGACGACGCATGAAATTAATTGACGGTGACGAAATAAAGCTATGTTTAGTATTGTGAAAGCTATAGTTAGGATGCTCCAGAAAAAAAAAATATTAAACCTGTTCTTTTGCAGTGAGGCAGTGGAAGCTAACGCCAACTACATGCCACCAGACTAATGGACTCAAGCGCCCGTAGATGTGCCACTTTGAAGTTCCTTATCGTGTAATATACGTTCTGTGTTTTGTATATGCTGCCTTTACTGTAGAACTATCACAAGTAAATAAAATAAAGAAATCAAATCATATACTACCTGTAGAACCCAATAAAAACCTACAACAGTGTTCACAGGATAACCACAAAACAGCCCCCACACACGCCTCAAATTACCCAAAATGTTCGTCGGCCAGACCGGTTCGGGCGGTAACATTGAATAAGCTATGTTAGTACAATCTCTGTCGGTTGGACATTTTATGACGTCCTACGGACGTCTGGCTATCCGAGATCGTTACTCCACGAGACATCCAGAGCTTGTACTCGTATATGGCTGACTGGGTGGTCACCATTGTAAACTTGCTTTGTTGTGAGCCTTCTGTGCTTTTGTTTAAAGTGAGGCCGAGAAAATGAAATTGTGCTATCACTACTGGGGCAGATGTTCCAATAATATGGAGTTATCATAATCGCGCTGCAAAATTTATTTACCGGAATTGCAACATTGACGAACCCTTCGCGAACTTCCAATATACGTCCTCCTTTGCATTTATCTGGCATGTCTCCATCCACATTTGAATTTTGCGTATAGTAAGTTGGTGTCACGTTTCGTTTTGTCCCACGCGCGAGATTTCCGGCGTGCCCCACTGTTGTAGTGCACAGGTCAGGTCACCAAAGGTGAGGGAAATCTGAGTCATTCGAAATCGTTTCACAAAGGAAAGTAACATTCCCTCCGGCAAGGGCTTACATTGCTCTTAGAAATAAATCAATAAATAATAAAAATAAATAGAATAAATAGAAATAATAATAAATAAATTGCTCTTAGAATAAAAGACCTGTACTCCTCAGTTGCCACGTATTACGGGATGCACTGGTATCACTATGTCATGCATCTCTATCGATGCTACCCCCATTTGGTGATTTGATCACACTCGTCTAGAAAGCCATCGATTTCCTGTGAGTGAGGCTAAAAGGACAAACGAGATGACATTGAACATCATTCGAAATACTGTCTCGTCTGTCAATCTGTCACAGCAAGAGTCACTATGCAAAATATTTTCGCTCTGCGGTGCGTTATAGCGGTGCAATCGTCGAATATATATATATATATATATATATATAAAAAGAAAGCAACGTTTGAGAAAGCACCTGCGTACGGTCGACACGATGATCTCGTGAAATAAGGGAAAGGGTGCCGGCTAGCTGGTATAGCTCCATGAACAAGAACGAGAGACACAGACACTTACGGACACGGACTGAGAACTTACGTGTGTCATCTTCTGTGTCCGTGTCTCTCGGTCTTCTTCACGGACGATGATCTCGTGACGTCGAGAAGGCTCCGTGCCTTGTTTCGCCGTTTTTTTTTTTCTTCGCAATACACGCACCGCTTATACGTGTTTGAGCTGTGTCACCGTACGTCACTGGTCACGTGAAAGGAGTAGCATACTTCACGACGTCCTCTGCTTCTGCGATGCGCTCTTTTCACGAGGAGAAGGATTTTTAAAAGCGGTGCAGAACAACCTCGCGCTCGCTCTGTATGTCACCTGCGCTCGTCGTTCTTTCGCAGGAACCAATTTCATTCTTTGGAGAACACTGTGCACCGAAAAACGAAAAATAGATTGGGGGTCACCTCTGTGCTCTTTTAAATGCTTTCCTGTTTGCACAATGGTATCAATGTTACGACACCCCAGTAAAAAAAACGCCGTCCTAAAGGTTAGTTCTACGTTAGTTACTGTCTCTGTTGAAGTTCCGCTTCAAAAGCGGAACTAAAATGTTATAGAGGAGATGTTCAACTAGTGATGCACAACTATCTATATTCGTATGACAACAGAACTATCGATAGTAAGAAACCTATCGATAGCACCATCGATACTATCGATAGTCGGCTATCAGGAAGCAGATTAAAATAGAAAAAGCAAATGCTTCTACTCCTCCAAGTCTTTGCAAGTACTTATAATTAACAAATGACTTGTTTAGTGTTCAGCAATTCCCTGTGAGTAAGTCCTAGTGTATCTTTTCCTGGGCATCGATCTATCGATTGGTTGATTAGTAGTTAATTAGTAATTATTCAGTCAATCAGTTGAGGGTTTGATTAATATCTGCCTAGTAAAGTGATGATCAATTCGATCATTAACGAGGAAGTAACTAGTGAACAAATTAATTACGTAAGCAAATGCTCAATTGATTACTTAACTATTTCATTATTAAGTTGTAGTTGAATGGCTATGTAAATACGGATTTTCCAGCTAACTAGTTAGGTAACTGCACATTATCACTGGATATGGATAGATGCGGTTTCATGCGAGACCCTCCTACATGTGCAGTATCTCATTCTGGTTAGTTTATGTGCGCATTGCTGCAGAGCTGGGGAGTAATGCATTACCGGTAATGCATTACTTTTGAGTAATGAGTAATGGTAATGAATTACATTTTTCCATCAAGTAATGAGTAATGGTGATGCATTACATTTCGACTGAGTAATGCAAGGTGGCACTACTCCTTACTTTCGTCGAATGTTCATTGCGCCACCTGAAGGTGGGGAACATCCACTTTTTTCAAACCGCCTTTAACAATGAGCCCAGGGCAACAAAGAAAGAAAAGGGCTCGGTTGTGCCTCATATGCACCAAATGTTCCTAACCCCCAATTGCTCAAAACCTCCAAACGCCCATATGCGCCGAAAAAATGTTGGTCGTTTTGAGCGTTTGGTGGAAATTACCAGGAGGGGAGAAGCTGCTCATAAGCACCAAACGTTCAGAATATCCGAATGCTCATATGCACCGAAAGGCGGGCGACCACAAAGGCCGGGTCTTCCTCTCCCGCATTTGGAACAAGGTCATAGGGTGAGAAAGGTGGACTGAATGACGACTACCAAGGCCTATTAATGTGTCAGTGTGAAGTTTATGTAACAGTGTGGTCTTGCTTGTATGCAGCCAGAACGAATAGCGCCTTTTCGTTTATGGTTTTCAATTTGAGCTTTATTTAAGTTAGGACGGACAAAAGACTTCATTCTAGCTCGAAAGGCACTCGGCTTCCAAGGCTGTAGCAACAAAGAACGTGACTCCCTCCGAACATATGTCCGGGCTCACTCAGAAGCTGGAATATGATATTTATGTAGGGTACATATTATGCATACATAGGCGTACAGTGAACATTTACGCAAAGCCCTTCATTCGAGCCTTCTTCTTCGCAAGTTGGTTAATGAATGCACCATAGTCTAGATATATGATAGTCTTGTTTTCGGTTGACTACGAACTACATACGTAAATGCAAAGGATTCAGATGTATCTCCTGGAGGCTTTCTTGTATGTGTACGTTAAAAATTGTTTGGCGTCTTCTGTTGTTCCCAACGACCACAAAACGATATTTCATTATGAGTTCATTGCATCAATGTCTACCATTTTTACTTCAAAATTTTTGCTACGATTTTTCAGTTCAAGTTCTCATTGACACTGCTCCAAGCTGTTAGCGTTTTACAGAAATCCTAACAACTTTTACCACTCCACGAGCTGGTCGACAAAACAGAAGGCATGGCCTGATCATTGAGAATAAGAGAAGAACATGCAAAAGCAGAGACGTTGTAACACATGCCAAAACTACTTCTATTGTACGCTTCGCAGACTTTATACTGCATAGAACTGTAGCGAATGCTACAGAACCATCCGATGACGCCAGTGCCTGACTGCGACGCTGCGCTAGTTCAAGCACACTGGGTGTTTTCGTTGATCCTCTAACATATATTCAGTTTATTTTTATTTCAGTTTAGATTTACTACTCGTTTTCTCTGATGTTTACTCGTTTACTTTAGCATATATGTAGCTTTAGCCGCTATGGAGTAGACGACGTTCCATGTTGATTATATTATCCATCCATCGGCCACATTTACATCGGCCGTACATCCGTATATCGGCGAATTTAATCCACTGTGGTGATGATGAAAGGTCTCGCCATTGTCGGCCTCACAGAGGTGGGCAACGCGTCACGACTGACGGCCTGGGGGAATGTGCATCCTCGGCCGACTTCTAAAGGAACTGTGCCGACATATGTCTGAAAGCGTCTCAGGAAAACCCAGTAAAGACCCTAGACAGCACGGCCGGCACCGGGATTCGAACCCTGGTACACAGTAAATTCAAAAACACCCTTTCTGGGTAAAAAAAGGTGTTTTTAAGCAAATACACCTTTTTTAATTCCACAAGGATAACCAAAGGCCGCAAAAAGGGTGCTAAAAAAGGTGTATGAGAAAATACACTCTTTATTACACCAAGTGCTGTATCAAAAAGGGTGTTCTTGTGCGTTTACACCTGTCTTTACACCCTTCAAGTAACACTGGTGTCGAAAAAGGTGTTTACGTTATATACACCCTTTGTATACACTGGTGTAGAAAACGGTGTTTTCATTCGTGAGAGAAAAATTACATTGGCTTGACAGCTCCGCTCACTAGGTAATCACATTATAGACGATAGCTTGAGTTGAAAACACAATATTTGACAGGGAGGGATGTCAGGAAGCTCGCTGATATCTTGACTCGTTACAGGCGTACGTGTTAATTGCAAAGACACATGTTCGTCACCGTTACAGACGAGTTTTATCGCACTAAGCTTAGCGAATATACTCCAACGAACTGCATTTCAGTATATGATCAATCTGGTACGCCAATTTAGGCTACCGAGAGTGCTCGGGCTCATTACAGGCATCGTCTGAAGATGGCAGCATCGTAACGCCGCTCATTTCACGAGCACGGACGGCGTTACGATGTTGCGATCTTCACCTCTTCCCTTATATATGTCCAACTGTTTTGTTTTCATTTTATTTGAATTGTTCTTTTTTTTTGCTCACTCACAGTGTTGCTAGGACGATGAGGGTCGCCAGTGACGCGCTGCGCTCCAGTTTAGGTTCTGTGTGGAACCACGGCTGGAACTGTGCCGTCGCTAGGGTGGTTGTTGCCATACAAGCAAAAACGTCGGACCGCATGGCTCGGCATGCTGCCGCGGGAGCTTACACCCTTTCGAAAGGGTGTAAGAGTGTTTAACACCCTCCTAAAAGGGTGTTTAAACAGGTGTTTTTTGCACAATACACCTTTTTTAAAGGGTGTTACAGTTGATGCGGTGTAAAAAAGGGTGCCAGCCATAGGACAAAAAGGTGTAAGCGGTTTATACCCAAAAGGGTGTTTTTGAATTTACTGTGTACCTCCCAGTCTGGACGTGACATGGCCAGCACGCTAAACACTGAGCCACGCGAGCTGTGGCATCGCTCATGATCACAGTTGTCTCGGGACGGCGGAGTTACCGCGGACGTGTTTGTCACGTTCTAACACCCATTGACTCACGATAACCCCATTCAAACCCACACATTCAGCCACATTCAAACTTGATAAACTTCCAAACTGACACATTAAGTGGTCTCGGTAGGCTCCATTCATTCCACCTTTCTCACCCTAAATCCCTGTTCCAAATGCGGGAGAGGAAGAACCGGCCGTTGTGGTCTCCCGCCTTTCGGTGCATATGAACATTCGGATGTTCTGTACGTTCGGTGCTTATGAGCAGGTTCTCCCCTCCTGCTAATTTCCACCAAACGCTCAAAACCACCAACCTTTTTTTTTTGGTTCGTTTGGAGGTTTTGAGCGTTTGGTGCTTATGAGCTACTACCAAAGGGCCCAGCCTGGGGAATTCTGCAAGAATTCAAAGTCGGCGGTGTGCGTCACAAGCATATCTGGGTAGGAATGACTTTTTCTGATAATTTGTAATGTAATGCATTACTTTTGACATTATGTAATGCAATTTAATTACATTTGGGCAGCAATTTTAATAACATCACTCTTTACTTTTTACAAAAGAATCGAGTGTGTGTTCTGGGTTGGCACTTCGCAGAAATAGAGTTGGCGAGTAAAAAGAATTCCAGCGCCCACTATGAACGGTGACGCGAGCAACGTGGCTATGAACAGTGAGCTTGGGCTCTGGAGGCTAACCAACATGAAGTCACAGGGGTTCTGCTCTCTTCATGCCTTTCCCACCATCAAAGTCATGTTCATTGACTACAACACCGCCTTGCCATCGTGTGCATCGGTCGAGAGAGTCTTCAGCATGGTTAAGACACGTTCAGTCACAAGAGGGGCAGCCTAACCGACGGCCACTTCGAACGCCAGTTGCTTCTACGCTGCAAAAACAGCTTTTTGCAATAAGAGTGAGCGACAATCCTTGTGACGCACACAATAAAATATATCTTGATGTTACAACATAGTGTTGTCTGACAATGAATTTCCACATCCTCAGCATCGTTACGATTAAGGTCGCAGTAATGACTTTGCAATGTCATTACTTTTTCGTAGTAATTGTAATCTCATTACATTTCAATTCCAGTAATGCGTAATGTAATATAATTATATTTTAGAAGTAATTTACTCAGGTATGGTCACAAGTGCCCGCATGATAATATCACCGATTTTCTCCTGTACGCATTTGGGGTAAAGGAGAACTAACGAAACAGAAACATAGCCTCTAAGAGAGTAACAAGTGACAAGGGTACTAGTGATTGGCTGTTTTGGTATAGTACCGTGTTAATTTCTCTTGTACTGTCACAGATCGCTTTTCTGCCAAGACAGAATTGTAAAGCTGGGCATAGCGAAAAGGCATCACGGAGCCGGCGGGTGAAGCTGAAACCTTGTCCCATTTGTCCGACGAGCCAGCTAGTTACAATGAGAGATATTTTACGGTTCGGCGCAAGTTATAGGGATCGTAGATGGGTTCCCTATAATCAAGCGACTGTTCGTGCAGTACGACACGGAAATTGCGTCACCCAGCTAGCGGATGACAACTTTGAGCATCAGCTGCTACTACCCTTCAATTCTTATGAGTTTTTACTTTCAGTCTAGTTTCTCTAGGGAGTTAGTGGCACCGATTTGGGGAATACTCGGGTGGCTACTGCTAACAAAAGAGCAAGTAAGAAAATTCATGCCAGACACCTTGAGGTTCTGCCATAAAACGTAAATGTATAAAGCCAGGCTAACGCCACCACTTATTTAAAGTACTGTCATTACGAATGCATTACTAACCTAAAAAAAAACAGTGAGTAATGTAATGCATTAGTTTTTATAAAGAGCAATGAGTAATGGTAATGTATGCCAAAATAAAAGTAATTTCCCCACATCTGGTTTGCTGCCATTGGCTGCTGCTTTGAGATCATATATGTTCCATCGCGCCTATTATAAAATCGCCTTGAGAGAAGGAGCTCCTTCAGATGCCTCAACCGAAACAGCGTCGAATGTCCGCACAACAAAAATTGCGGCAGAAATCGCAGCCGCAGAAGCTGTCGTTGAAATACTATACCGTTTATGAGTTTATTACAGAGACGAAAACCTTGACGTCGGAACGTGCCCGCGATGAGCTCATAAATGCTGTGGCATTTCAACGACTTTCTGCGCAGAGATTTCTGCCGTTATTTTTAATACACAATTTTTCCCATGAAAAGTAACACTGACCGTGCGCACACAAACCACAGTAAATTCTAGAGGTGCTAAGGATATTTTCTCGTCAGATGGTATTCATCCTCTTGCTTGCTTTGGTTAGCCCACGATCTTGATCGCTGTCTATGAAATGCAAATCGCTTGTACTCGAATTTGCTTACCTATCATTTTTGTCTCCGAAGCCTCCTATCCCGTTACGATGTAGTCGCGGCACAACATATGGAGGGTATTTATTTGTCTGCTTTTACCACACTTCTAACTAATATCAGCGTCTCATTGTAACTAATCTCGTGGTGATAGTTCCGGACACGGCAAATCAAAATTCATCTTTGCAGAAGGGTAGAAAATTCAGCGAACCAGGACGAATGGGTGGGGGAATAAGTTTAATGCTGATAGCAAAAAAAAAAAAAAAAAAGAGAAGAGAAAAAGGGAAGGTTAGCCATTCCCAAGAGCAAACACAACGGGTTAAACAAAAGAACGACGGGTTAATACCCATGAGGCCTGCTTTGACATATCATCATTACCCTAATCCCTTTAAATGCCATGCCAATGATTTTCTTTGCAGCATTGCAATGACGCCACAAGCAGAAGAGTCTCTGTTCCAAATATCGGCGGTACTCGTCCTGAAGATTTGCCGTTGAGAATATTTTCCATGAAAACGGCAGGAACAACCAAATTGAAAATTATATATTCGTACCTTAACTAAACAGCCATAATAATGAAAATCTAGAATGTTGCACGCGATGAACAAAAGCAATACACACGTGTTTTACCACCCTACATTATATATCACTCTTTGATTTAGTCGACCTACATTCGCTAGAATAGACGTTCAAAGCTTCTGTCCAACATTCTCTCTCTCTCTCGTTTTCCTGGAGTGCTCGATTAGTCATTCCACTTCGGGACACATCTATCCGTTGCCAACAGCTGGCATGACTTCCAAAAATTCCTCAAAAATATCCTGCCCTACACATTTTCTGTCAGTGCGCGCAAATCAACACACGTACGTTGCCTCGATTTCACCACATTACCGCCAACAATGGGGTAGTATATCGCCACTGACGAAGAAACTCCCCAATCATCATCATTAAAATAAAGGTGCTGTTGTTAACATACGTAGCCACTAAGTTTTTTTGTTGTTGTTGTTTGTTCAGGATTGCAGCTGAAATCTTTTACTGGAGCATTACGTACTGCAAATATATTGTGCCCACAACCTGTTGAGCATGCACAAGCATATTATGAACAGTGAAATCGCCTTCGTGAGCCTCCACTTCTGGAGGACAAGTTCGCATAATAGAACAACCAGTCGAGCGGTACAGTAGCCTAGAACACAGGAAAATTCGGCTCCGGTGAACATAGACTGAAGCAAAAATATCAGGTCGGGCGCCGCTTATTCAAAATACCGGCGACTCCCACTAGGCTTTGTGGTCCAACGCACAACAAAATGGTCTACATACCTGCACAACACTTCGGAAGTATATCCCGATTGTGGAGCTGCATCAAGTACAAAAATTACAGAAGCGCTGAGGACTACCACCGCCACGTGCAACGAGCAGACACTAAACCTCGAAACGATTCATGTAAGTGCTATCTTCCCCAACGAACCCAAGCATTGTCCACGTGACCTTTACCTACAAAACCCCAGGCACGAAGATTAACGTACTGGTGGGGAGCGAGTCGAGGCAGCACTCGTCCCCCTTTGAACACAGAAAGGTGGAAATCGAAAGAAAGGATAAGATACTGAAAGAATGGTTGAAAAAGCAAGATAACAGGTGGCGTAGATCCATAGCGGAAACGATAAGAAAAACGTGCACGAACAAGGTCTCCAACACGGCTGGGAAATTTATATTGTAGACGGGAATTTTGAAACCAGACCCGATTAATTCGAGTCTCCGAGGCAGCGGAAGACGTTGGCTTCCCCAAAGCTGCGCCCAAGGGCACGTAAGTCGCCACAGTCTCCCTCAAAACTTTTTATTCTGGTCAGCCTATCTGGGCTTCACCATGAACACATGCCTCAAAGCTACGCGCCCGTTGGCATCGTGCGAATATTTGCTATTTCTGAGGTGCAATGGTATTTTTAAGACCTCTTCCCCACTGAATGGCCCTGATGAGGCTTCGTCCTCATATGAAACGTAACCCCACGCCTATGAAATTTGAGCTTCCAAAACAACGATTTACATTTATGGGAGATTCGCAAATCTTCCAAGTTTTCTGTTCCTCCATTGAGCGCTCTTAAAACGAAATCAGAAGAAATTTGCAGCCGTTGAAAATGCGTTGGAACACTATTCACAAAGTGTGAAAGAAAAAAAAGATAAAGGTGTCCAATTGATCAAGTTTCCTTTATGATGATTGAATCCCTCATCACACACAATAGTGTACGGGCTTTATCCGGTGGGACCACCGCAGTTCAGCTTCTACTAATAGATCACAAGATCGACGTGACTCTCAGAATTGTTGAAACAAGAATCGAACTTGGCCGGAGGTGCTGCCTACCTTTATGCAGAGCGGTTGGTGAAGTGTACATCAACCCACTGGGCTTTGTACGAAACCTGAAACAACTTGTGGCTAAATCACCACTGCTTCATGGTAAACAATATTTCGCAACGTCATTGGTCGTTAAGGACTTGTGTGACTTCGTTCACGACAATCTTCTTTTGTCCAAAGCAAAATATTTTCTTGAACTCAACTTCATGCTTTCATGGGTTCTTAACTAAACTTTATGCGTTTCAAGACGAAGGCGGGTATTTCTGCAATTTAACGTTCATATTCTTGAAATCTGTCGCAAATCAAAGGCAATCGGTATTGGCAGGAAATTCATTGTGCAGAACACTGGGATTTGTATTGCCTCTGCCATTGCGCTTGTCTTGTGTGAAATTTAGCTTAGCAGTGTTCACTCTCTTGCTATAACTTCCATTTCATCTATCTCTGTTCTGAAAGTGTTTGTCGATTACCTGTTATTATTTATGCCAGTGATCGATCGTTTAGACCCGAATTATTATCATTACTATTATTATTATAGTCTTATAATAATAAGATCTTTTTATTTTCACTGTGCTGAGCTCACTACAAATGGTATCCTCCGATTTCCAGGTGAAGGTTCTTGCTGCATTCCTCGTGTTGCCATGACCGGTAAATTCAACTCCAAATCCACTCAAAACTCAAATCCAGAAAAATCCCTAGCCTACTTTTAAACGCCTTAAAAGCAGAGTGTTCGCGACATGTATGACATCTTGACACGCGTGACGTCATACATTGATTCAAACGGACAATACCCCAAAGCCAAGAACAGCCGTCTATTAGCATTACACCTTCAATAAACTCACAATACTCCTGAGGCAATAAGTTCATGTTAACCAGTTCCCAAGTAATTCCGTTATTTTATCCCACTAAAGCGTATGACTTTGTGACACATGAACTGTAGTGAACAAAAATTACTCTTAACCGTGAGTGGATATATCCGTTACCTTTTTTCGTGATTCACAACACCTTTTCATTGCGAGAACTGCCCGCAGAAACACAAATGAATCTTGTAGCAAGCAGTGACAACGACAGATACCACCAACACTTTGCCACAGGCATTGCATGAGTCCTCGTGGCACCTCCAAGAAAGTTGCAGTAAGTAACGTCAACACGATTCTCTCAAAGAATCGGGCAGACACATCGCAGCCAAACGGCTACAAAGTCAGCGAAAAACACAGATTGTTTCTCCTCCACCTCCGGCACGCGCCAGTATGCTCGCCCTCTC
The DNA here is from genome assembly GCF_037126465.1 of Ornithodoros turicata. NCBI lineage: Eukaryota > Metazoa > Arthropoda > Arachnida > Ixodida > Argasidae > Ornithodoros > Ornithodoros turicata. The sequence continues at coordinate 15,004,546 of NC_088202.1, forward strand.
CAGAGACTCGAATGCGCGCGCGGTCAAACCTCCAAGGTTACTCCAGTTTTCGCGCGCTTTTGCATCAGTAGTTATCCGCAGGCTGTTTCTTTGTTTGATCGCGTTACTTACGTACAGAGGTGGGCGTTTGTCCTCACGAGCCTTGCCCTCACCTCCAATTTCCTGGAAGAAATATTTTCCTCACCTCACCTCACCTCAGAAAAATTTTGAAACATTTTCCTCACCTCACCTCACCTCAAAACTTTTTGAAAATTTTTCCTCACCTCACTTCACCTCAAAAAAAGTTTTGAAATTTTTCTCACCTCACCTCAATTTTTTCAAGCTATTTGTGTATTCGATGTGACGTTCGCAGGGATTGAAGAAAATTCATCATTAAAGTCGCGTTGGCTTTAAGTGACTGCCAATGAACTCGTGAAATTGCTCAGTCAATGTAACGTTTTCTTTTTTTTTTTTTTTTTTCCTGGCAGATTTGGCCTAATCAATCACAGAAAACGCTTCGTGGAACGATTGTTATACCCGTAACAGTTGCGCGTATCAACGGCGAGAGAGGAGGTCAGTCCCCGCCCAGGTGAGAGACAGAAGCTGCAAAAAGAAGGAAAGATATCCCGTGTACGCGCGGAAAAAGTTTTCATCAAGTGCGCGTTCAAGTTTTCCTCACCTCACCTCAATTTTTTTTAAATTTTTCCTCACCTCACCTCAAAGATTTAAAAAAGATTTTCCTCACCTCAACTCACCTCAAAATGTTTCTTGAAAATTTTCCTCACCTCACCTCACTTCAAAAATGTTTTTGAATATTTTCCTCACCTCACCTCAAACATCATCAGAAAAATTGGCCCTCACCTCACCTCAAATATCGTGAGGTGAGGGTGAGGAAACCCTCACCCTCATACGCCCTCGTGAGGGTGTCCACCTCTGCTTACGTAACCTTTCTTTGAAACAGAGAACCACAGAACAAGCATGGGAATAAAATATGATTTTCGCGTTGCGATGGTACCTAGGGTGATACCAACGCATTGGGCTTTGTGTACATATACTTTGTAAATCAATACGATATCCGAAGAGCTTTTCTTCTTAAGACAAACGTTGCTTTAGTTAGCTCACAATATAAATATCTGGGCGTCAGGCGGAAAACGAGTAGAAGTCGATGGCAGCTAGCCCGTCACGCTGAAATGCAAGAGAAGCAGGCAGGTTGTACGGCTGGGCTGGAGCATTGGACGGCCGTTAATTCATAACGTTGCATTTTTATTCGTCCTGTCCATTTTATTTGCGTTTTGCCCAGTGCTGTGTGAACTACTTATCTCAAACTATGCGTTCTATGGGAAGTTGTTACTGCCAAGCCGCCCTCCATTTTTTTGCCCCGTCATGAATTCGACGAAAAGGACCGTTCAAAACTATTGAGTCTTGAAAGCTGAGGACTGGGTACAGAGGGTTCCAATAGTAGGTTCTCTACAGTATCTTCATGTCGATCAACGAAGTTTTGATTGTTCTTTTTGGCTATGGTCCAATCTTTGGTGACGGTGACGCAAACGAAAAACTAGAAGTCGTAAGGTTTTTATTCAACTTAGACAAATTGCCGAACATCTTATGTCCGGGTTACACCTTCACGCTGACACCGAGCGCAAGCCTTGAATTTCTAAGCTGTTCGGGTGAAATCTGGACAGGTGGCAACCCTAAGTTGATACAAAATATAATAATAATAATAATAATAATAATAATAATAATAATAATAATAATAATGCTTTATTCGCAATGTGAAATGGAGGAGAGCAAAAAGCCACAAAATGTGGCTTAACGAGGCTCCACCCCTAAAACAATGCAGCAGCGATGCATTATCAATATTAGTCATTAAACATCATCTGTACCATTAACTCTTAAAAAAACAAGGCAAGATAATAGTAAGGGGAAAAGTAAGTGCGCTAAAAGCACATTATTCACATTTTCAATGACATACTAGAAACAGATTACAATTCCGTGAGAAAGTGGCTCAAAAATGTTTGAATACTGTCATACACAACATCGATATTCATCTTTTCCATGTCATTTAAAAGCTTTGGCATTGTATACATCATCGTGTGACTGCCGTAACTGGTGCGGAGTTTGGGAAGGACCCATCTATTCCTAGGACGGAGAGAGTAACAGGAAACCGAGAGAACAAGTTTAAATAACGAAAGAAATGAAACATTATTTGTTTTAACTGCTGTTCGGTACGATGTAGGTAATCTGTAGTCATACAAATTCAGAATGTTAATGATCTTGTATTTCTCAGAGAGGGGCTGTCTGCTGTCTCGACCATGACGGCGGTGCCAGTGTCAATATCATTACTTTCCGCGATTTATTATCTTCTTCAGCAAATTTGTGTCGCAGTTCATCGAGCACAGTTGTGTAATCTTTGATCAGTACGGGACACGGTCCTTGTGATGTAGCCGGCTCGTCTATCCCAACCCCCAATGATGTTTCCAATGCCTTCCTGGCTTTTGATTCTATTTTGCGCAGTTTGGCTTGTGCATAGCCTATTCGTTGATCCAGGGCTCTTTTTCGCGTCACTGGTGTTTCGCCAAGAAGTCCCAGGGACTCGTTGAGCGTCTGCAGATCTTGATCGATGTTGCTCGATATCTGTACCGGACTGGCCGCAGGTTCCGCCTCACTTGAAGTGTCCTCGTCATGATATTTCACACACTCTATGTAACACTTAGGACACAACCGATCGCCCGGAGTCAGCTGGAGCGACAGTGCATGTTTCGACAGTGTGGAAGATATTATTTTCGTCCCGCGCACATTCTTCTTGTGTTTGCTGAACGGGTCGACACAACACCTTGAAGCAAGCTTTTGGCTGTATTTTCGTGTGTATAGCAAATGATGGTCCTTGCAAATGCCAATGATTGAAGCAGCGGTGCGCTTAGCTCGAGCAGAAATCAGTGACTGTTCCTCTTGACTCAACTCGCTGAACTTCGTGACGGAAGGGGTACGAACATATTTGTTGCAACCCTTTGGGCCAACAGAGCAGAGCGTACTGTCACTCACATTGGTCGATGTAGATGGTGCATCCATGGTCGGAGCCGAGAGCTCCAGAAGGTGAGTAAACAAACGCCAACCGTAAGCTTCGGGTAAGATGACTGGTCAGGGTGGCTAGTGAGGATGATTGCCCATGTCAGTCGCACCAAACTTTCGGAGGTTGCGGCATTCCTCACAGACCACTAAAGCCGCAAGTGTCGCGACACTGAAGGCCACGCAGGCGTGTGTTGAGCAGTGTGTTTGGGTACCAGGTATTCACGGACCACGCATGAAACAATTCTGTAGACAATTCTCGCTTGTCTAGCTCAAAACAGACGACTGCTTGGGAGCATCTTTATTTTTCAACGGGTGCTATTCTTTCGAGGATGTACATATGATACCTGATATTGGATCACATAAACAGTTTGGTGTTCTTCTGAATCATGCGGCGGACTGGCGTCGTGCTTTTTTCTTTGGGCTAAAGTGCGCGAGTTCAATTGTTCACACTTCTAATACGAATAATGCAACAAAATAATGTTACGGTAATGAAAAATGTCAGTCTTTACATGTACCGTCGAAGGGAAGGTGCCTTCCCTGTGAGAGGGCGAAAATTACGTAAAAGGAAGATGAAGAAAATTTGCTTGCACGTTGCTTTAAAGAGAACGAATTGCTTCTATTACACTACTGTAGTAAACAGAATTTATCGCTTTTTCTGTTTGTTTTTTTTTTGTAAAGTTGCGTGTTTATTCATCCCAGTCACATAAGGGCACGCAACTTCGCCCTATACGCCCCTTGTCGTAACTGTGCTTCATTCAAAAATTATTTGCTGAAAAAGAACAAAAAGTACCCTTTAGATTTTTAGTTATGTTTTAGATGACACATTTATCTTCACTTTCGCTTTGACAGATTGTTCGTATCGCGTTGGCCACATTTGTTTATTTTTTGTTGCATTATGCAGATTTCTTAAAATTCGGCATATTTGCATAATTATATCCGGGTCTCATTTGGTACCTAAGCAATAATTTGTTTTTCGTTGATTGGTCGAGTCACCAACTCCATGGCTACCAAATTTCAAGCTTCAGTTCATAGGCAGTGAGTCAGCAGAAAATGTCAAACATTCACCGAAAACGCGCATTTTTGTCTCTGGATTACGTCCTGAAAGCCACATCAAAACAAGCTTTCTCGGATGTGGGTGAAAGACACATCCTTTTGGGTCACTTTATCGTTTACGAACCTGAAAAACATCGTGTCGTTTTCTCTGGAGAAGCAATCAAACGCACCTCGTTTTCGACGCAATTCCCGACCTTTAGCGGCACGTAGCGAAAAAAATGCCGCCGAATTCCGCGAAAATATTTCTTGGGTGTTGATTTCTCAACTATTGGAACAAGGAATCCGAAAATCAGCGATTTCCGCGGGGGTCGAGCCACCCGATTGGATCGCTTCATGTGGAATGACCCAAGTACTTTTTTCGAGACTGGGAGGTACCCGGGTTCGAATCCCGGTGCCGGCTGTGCTGTCTGGGGTTTTTCCTGGGTTTTCCTCAGACGCTTTCAGACATATGTCGGCACAGTTCCCTTAGAAGTCGGCCCAGGACGCACATTCCCCAGGGCGTCAGTCGTGACGTTGCCCACATACGTGAGGCCGACAACGGCAAGCCCTATCACCACCCCCCCCACACTTTTTTCTGTGCAACCAGAAGGCTACTGAGATCGTTTCTCCTTCCCCACACCAAGTGGCAGTAATTAAGTCGTGACTGTATTAGAGTATTGTATATGATCCTGATATGGTACATGGTGTGAGTAGATACCGACTCCTGTGTAGAACACCAATGACATTTGATATTTTCAATCTAACTTGCTCTACATGATATGACCACGACATCGTATCTGAAAAATACACACCCAGTGTTTTAAATACATTGCACAATTCAATAGTATCATTACAAATTTTAATCTCAGCTGAAAAGACGGTCTTTTTTGTTTTTCGGCTTAAATAACACAGCCTTGGTTTTCCGCGAGTTAATTTTTAAGCAATTTACTTTTGTCCAGAACAATATCTTCTCTAACAGTAGATTGGCAGTCCTAATAAGATCATCACAATCAGTGCTGGAGAGGAGTACACTAGTGTCATCCGCGTACATAATAACATCCACATTCGAATCCATATTAACGATATCATTTATGTAAACATTAAAAAGAAGTGACCCTAGTATACTCCCCTGCGGCACCCCACACTTCATTTTCTTTGGTCCAGACGTTATGTCGTTTATGATCACGTGCTGATACCGGTTGTTTAAATATGAACAAAATAGTGAAAGTGGAACCCCTCTAACACCATAGCAGCTTAACATGAGCTCCAATATTTCATGACTCAAGGAGTCAAAGGCCTTGGAACGGTTCAAGAAAATGCCAAGTATAAGACGTTTCAGTTCAAAATTATCTAACAACAAGGCTAATTTCGTAGAACGTACACCGTGTTTTCTAAAACCGAATAGACCTTTCTCAGTGATCTCATTGCGCATGCGCCGAAGCTCCACGCCGCGTCTGCGCGCTGCCATGATGGTTGTGGTATCGCGCTGGAGGCGTCCGCTCGTTCTGTGTAGTGTATTCAAACGGTACTCTGGTTTACCTGCAGCCCGATTGCCTCCTTCTCAACCGGCAAAGTAAGCTAACTTACAACATGGGGTTCAGAGTGCATTTTCTCGTTCCTTGTGCACAAAATCAAGTGTTTTCCAGCAGAACGCGTCGCATGTGTTGAAGCGGGTATCGTGGACGACAGTCGTCCAGATTAGAAGTTTTCTGTCGTTTGATACGTATTACGATTATCGCTGAAATGCATTTCTGGTATTTCTATATATATATATATATATATATATATATATGTCTGCCAGTGGGACATGACAACGTTTCGCAACCCGGTGAAGTGTATGTAAGGACGAATGCAGGGAATGGCACACCAAGTTGGTTTTCAGAAATATTATTCGGTGTTTTAAGAGAACATTGCAGGACTATAACTTTTACCTTTTTTTCACTTCAGAGCTCCACTGGATGGCGTATAGCAAGACACTTCCTGACGGTGAATGGACTTCCAAGACAGACTCACTCTATCGCTTTTTTAGGAAGGAGCATATCTACCAGTACGTGCTTGTATGATTGACTGACTTGATTGTCCAGCATATATATCATGTTTATAACACTTTAACTTGAAATGGTTATTATTGTTACATGATTATTATTATTTATATGATGTACGAGCAACTTATCTAGCGGTGCTGTTACAGATATACCTTCTTAGCAGTTAAGTCAGAATATAGCGTCTTTTATGTATGCTGCTTGATGGTATGCCACTGCATATTTTATTATGTATGTCGACTCCTGTGGTGCCGTAAGCATTGAGAGGCTGGGCTGCGTCTATGGACATCAGGTCACTTGCAGAAGTTGCAGTTTCGTGCCACAGGCAACACAGGTGTTGCAAAGGCTAGCGCGGTTGTTTTGGCATCAATGGCTACCAGGACCACATACAACGTGACAGCTGAAGTTTGTAGAGAGAATGGCAAAATAGTGAAGTGCACGTGTAACTGCAAAGCCGGACTTGGACAAGTGTGCAAGCACATATGTTGTGTCCTATATGCATTCAGTTATATTGCTACGAACGACTTAAAAGTGGTTCATGACGAAAAGTCATGCACAGAGGGAGAGAGGCAGTGGTATCATCCTCGGAAGCCACTACAAGTAGCAAAAAATATTGAGCAACTTGAGTTTGTAAAGGACACATGCACACGGATCAGTGGAGCGCGTGAGACTATAAGGAAGAGGAAAGCACATGAACCTTTGCCCGAAGATAGACAACAACTGGAGCGTCGATGCCTCATCCAACTTGTAGAGCCATTCAAACCTCATGGACTAGGGCTCTGGGCAGATGTTTTGGAGTATAATGACTTCATTCCTACAGCATTACAACGTGTGAAACCCACACATCATTGTGATAAGGGGAGCTCACACGAAAGCAAAGTTCCAACTGTAATAGACTTGATTCGCCAAGCACAATCTTCAGATGTTGACTGTGTTTATGAATACCTGTGCAATTCCCACAGCTCAAAGACTGTTAATGACATCGAAAATATCACAAAGAATGAAAACAAGTGTCCTGAGTGGCATTTGCATAGAAAATGTGTAATCACGGCTTCTGTGTGCTACAGGGTGTACACACGCGTATACACATTGCACACTAAGTATGGGTCACACAACGTACTGCCCCTACTCCAACAGATCTGTGGGAAAATTCGTGTGGTGACACCTGCCATGCAAGATGGAATAGACATGGAATCCAAAGCGAAAGATGCATACATGACACTCCACACGTCTCATGACGATTGTGAACTTGTAGAGCTGGGACTGGTCCTTCACGAATTGTATCCGTTCATCAGTTGCAGCCCTGATGAATTGTTGCGATGCATATGTAGGACAACGCTTGTTGAAGTTAAATGCCCCAAAAGTTTGAGAACATTTAAGGAAGCACACACGTGTGGTGGTGACAGAGTGAGGCGCACAAGCCTGTACTTTGCACAAATGCAGATGCAAATGGGAATATGCAAAATGGATAGCTGTGACTTGTTTGTTCACGACAGCACTGCAGCAACTTTGACTATCACTGTACCTTTTGAACAAATATTTTATAATGAGCTAATTGAAAGATGAAGTTCTTTTTTAAGCAATATATTCTTCCGTTCTTGCTCAGTAAGATAAGTGATACATAACTTGTGTTGTTGTATGCCACTGCATTTTGACATTTTGGACACATTAAAACATTATGTTAAAAAACAGGTGCTCACATTTAGTAAAATTTATGGTGCATATACATACACTAAAACATTGCTACAAACTTCTGCATACACACATTCTGTTTGCCAGGGTGTCTACCAACCTCGAGAATATGAAACACGAGGAATCATCAGGGAATTTCGATGTGACTGGAAAAGTGGAAAAGAAAGTGGAAAAGGGCATTAATTTGCCAAAAAGCAGCTGAAGGCAGGGAAAGTCGCGGACAAGTGCTGTGGCGATGCGCAGCAAATCAGGAGCGTCAATCAGTGGCTGAGTGGCTACATCACAGCAATGTTACCGCGGGTATTGCAGTCGAACAATACGACAAGCTCAGAGGCAGAAATAAAAGTAGGGCAGCTGATCTATTTTATGAGGGATTCATATCAAGACATAGCAGCAGGCACCAAGTTCCCTTTTCTTTTGGTCAGGGAATTTGCTTGAAATAATCAGTGAAAACCTGGAAAAGTCAGGGAATTCGAACTCTGGAAATTGGTAGACACCCTGGCCTTCTTTCTCACTATGGAACACACATGAAATGCATCGCAAACGAAGTTAAAATGCCACATACATGTTATATCAGTTCGATATATGTGCATACTTAAGTGTTCTTCACTATGGTAAGGTTGTGGCATCCAGAAGGGGCTTATCAATCCTTGATAGATGAGCACATACCAACCAAACAGAGTTTATATGTGTACTCATTGAGTTTGGCTGCACCTTTTTCAAGATTTTGAAGATCTTTATCCTTCTGATAACTCTTTCTACGTGTATGCGCACGCTGGCAATCTTTCGTGTCCCTCTTGCTTCCTCTAGTGACACTTGTGGATTTCCATTCATGAAAGGGGGAATATTCAAGTGAATGCCGCTGGCATCACAGGCTTCTTTGATGAGGAATCCCCTGTCTGCCAGTGTAGCTCGGCCCCTCTCAATTTTGTCCAGCCCCCCATATTGAAGTGTCAAATCCTTGTCTGATAGGTTTCAGGTTTCAGGTTTTTATTAACTCTTTCTGAGTTTCAATGAGTTACAAATGCCAATATACGCCCAGGTGCCAAGTTTTAAACAAAGATCACAAAACCATTTGGTGCACACACTACAAGGCCCTTCAGAGTGTTGTGCTTCTTGTAGGTGGAGTACGTCTCGCTCTGCACTCTAAAAGACGAAGGTGTTTCAATAAAAATTTCTGTGCAATCAAGTATTCCGTCAATTGTATCATATCCCTTTTCTTTGAAGGCCTCAGGGCGGTACTTGTCACATAGCTGGGAAGAGGGCCATGCGGGTATCTGTGTCAACCTGGTTCGAAGAAAACCTATCCGGGTTATTCAGATTCTTGACAGTGTGCTGCTTGATATCCCAAAACGGAACGCCAGGTCCGTCCCATCCAGCCCTAAGCGTAGCCTGACAAGCACCAATATGAGTTGGTCTTTCAACGGAGCATAAAACTGTCGTTGTTCATTGGCCTCAACAGGCTTCATTTGCAAGAAGTGCAAGTGGTTAAAGTCCGGCTTTAGGAAGTCATGAAACACCTGAAGCAATGCAGGGCTTGAGAATCCTGTGTAGTACTTCAGTTTCTCTTTGTTGCATTGTAGAGCGTCATATGTGAGGTCACTTTTGGTGGTCTTAACTTTCACGGAGAGTTCTTTCACCTTTTGATAGGCTGCTTGCACTTGTGATGTTAGGCTTTCAGCTTTTGCTTCAGATGATACCAAGTTCTTTTTCAGGTTTTCGATTATTTCATATTTCTCTTTGATGAGTACTTCAAGAGCAGCAATTTTCTGAGTCAGTGCTGCTTTTTCATCGTATTGTGCCACATAAGAGTGGTCATTATTGACCACGCATGGTTCACTGGATGTCTCTAATGGAGTTGCTGCTTCAGTTTGCAGAGGGGCATGGGTGGTGACAATACTTTCTCAATGCATACGTCTATACATTCAGAAGTTTCACAAGTCTCAGAAGAAATCCCTGCGAAGCAAAAAGTTGTGGTGTAGCTCGAATTCTCATTTGTTGTGGGTCCAGGACTGCTGGCGAGAGGCTCTGTAGTCATTAGCTGTTCTGAGGTGCCCTTTGCAGGTTGCAGTCGTGAGCTACGGGGCTTGACGGGTTTGGATTGTAGCTTGTGAGGGAGAATGCTAGGAATGTTGTGCATGTAAGGTTTTGTTCCATTCTTGAAGTGTTTACCGCATACACGGTGTTGTTCGGTAGGCTGGAAAAGTGAGTACCTATGAAACAATATCAATTCCTTATACCACAACCATGTGCACATTACTGTTACTACACAGGATGATCCAGTTCGACTGTGTGCATATAGAACAGCACGCGTGATCATGCAGCAATGCGTTCCTACTGGTATGCTTTATGCCGAGAACCGGCTTTTCTACACAGGCACAACCCGAAGCTTCATACAGTACATCCTGTAAAAGGGCACTAGAAAGGGGAATCGGTTGCTTTTCTGATCATAAGTTTACTACGGAATTGTAAGGGGTTTAAAAAGGTTAACAAAAAGGAATAATATCAGCCTTTAGCGTGGTCCAAAACCAACACTATTTTGCGTATGCCGCTGTTTGTTTAATAACAGCACTTGAATGTTTGACGACTTCCTCATCGATACTTCTCTTTCGCAAACTACCTGCGCGTCACTGATTATACCATTTTCTCGTTGCAACAGAAGTGTAGGATTCCGCTCTAAACATGTTACACTGGCCTAGCTATCTGTTGCTATCAGATGCCTTAAAACACGTGCAATCCCATCTATTTGTTGCTGTAGCATGTCGCGAGAATGTTCTAGTATCATTTCTTGATACAGAGTTCTCAAGATACATACCTTCCTTTATGTCCCGCTCTGTTTATCTTCGCAACCCATAGGCTCCTGGGGCGCTTGTCTTTACGGAATTTGTGGAAGCTTAGGCCTTTATTTTTGGCAGTATTGCTGTAACAACTGGGCACACAATATGTGTATCCAACCATTTTAGTCCTCAGAAACGTTTCACATTTGAGATTGAAATCCTTTGAAGTTCTCTAAAGACGAGCGAACAAAGCAAACGAAATAGGCGGACCCAACCGGAGGTCCAGAACTACCACAATCCCCTTGCGCGCGCTCCTAGTGCGCCCTTCCGGCCAAAGCGGGAAATTTTCTGTGAAAAACGTCTATTGAGCGTCCGTGAGAATACAGTGAGAATATAAAAACGATAGTAACCGATTATGCATAACCTTCTCGAAGCATTTGGAGAATACCGGTAGTACCGATACTGGTCTATAATTTGAAGTATCGTCTCTATCGCCACCGTTAAAGATAACAGACACTTTGGCTACTTGAAGCTTTTTTTGGAAAATGTCCAGTTAAGAAGCAATGATTAATTATATATGCAAGAGCACCAAGTATGTAGCCGAAAACTCTCTTCACGGGGATTATCTTCATGTTATGCATATCTAAACTCCTTGTATTATTTAATGTTAGGAAGACAGAACGAATTTCATTTTCATCAACAGGGTTTAAGCACATCGTGCTTCTTACATTTACTCCCGACGTGACATCAAAGCCCACAGGTATTTCCTCATGATCGGTACCACATGCATTTATAAAGTACGTATTGAAGTGCAGACCTGTAAAGTAATTACTTACAAGTAATTGAATTACTGTAATTAATTACTATCTTAGTAATTAATTGTTTCCGGAATTGCATTAGGTTTTATGTAATTGTAACTGTAATTGAATTGCTTTTACGAGTAACGCGTAACGCATTTTGAATTACTTTCAGAATTACTTGGAACGCTGTTTGAAGTTTGGGTCACTTCCACACCGTTTTTCTTTTTTTTTTCTTTTTTTTCACAGTGATTACCCAAAGACTCGATTCATATCGGGGAATTGAATGGGGAATCGGGGAATTGAATATTGAATGGGGAAGGGGAAGAACTCTTGCGCCATGGGAAAAGGAGTACGAATTGTGGGTATCGACCCGCACTTCAGAGTCGTTAGAATGTTTGAAAGATCTTCCTTGTGTGCTCGGGGTGTTCATGGAGTACAAGGTTGCCCAGCAGTGCACCAGTGGAGCGTCTGTTTTCGGTTGGTGGTCTTCTTATGATAAGGAGACGTGGCAGCCTCACAGACAAGAACTTTGAGAATACCTTACTCCTGAAAGCCAATGGACGTTACAAGCTGCACTCATGATCTACACTTTGTTCACATACCTCAAGAAAGAAAGCCTTTTGACTGTGATGTTCGGTTTCTTTAGCATGGCAAGAGACTTGTCCTTGTGTAAGATTTCTCTACTTGTTTTTCTACCACAACCACAACTACCACCATCTTTCAGAACATGCGAAATAAATGTGTACATCAAATCTTGCAGTTTGCACGTCGTTTGCCCGTTGCAGTCAACTTTGTGAATGTAATTCAGTGTAATGCAATTACTTTCTCAGTAAATGTAATCGTAATTGAATTACAATAGAAAATGAGTAATTGTAACTGTAATTTAATTACTTTTGTGAACATGTAATTGTAATCGTAAGTCAATTACTTTGGAAAAGTAATTTTAGCAGGTCTGTTGAAGTGCTCTACTAAGTCTCCATTTATAAGTACTTTGTTGTCGACATTAATTTGCTCAGGTGCAAGGGCCTTTGATTTCCTGCCTAGAACAGTATTTAAATTATTCCAAAACAACCTAGAATTTTGCTTTATATTAGTATTAAATAAATATGTGTAATACCTTGCCTTCACACGCCTCAGTACATTTGTAACGTAATTCCGAAAACGTTTATATATTAATATGTTGTCGGTACTTCTTTGCATCAAAAATTTTTTGTACAGTTTGTTTCTCTTACGCACAAGCTTTATCATATCCTTTGTTATCCAAGGCCTCTGATTACCATTGGGAGGCTCGTATTTTTTCACCGGAAAGTGAGCTTGATGTATGTTGAGAAACGTCTCGAAAAAATGGTTATAAGCCGCTTTAGCATCATCATAATGATGTACGAAACCCCAGCTTATCTGCGAAATTTCCTTTTCAAATGCAACCAACGCTTTTTCAGTTACACACTGGGATAAAATATGTAGCTTTCGTTTTGATTTTTGTATTGGGAGCACCATAAAAACAGGTAGATGATCGCTGATACCTGTTCTCATTTTAACCTCAGACCAGTAATTTGTAATTATGAGATCTAACAGCGTGGACGATGATAACGTAATTAGTGTAGGCACACTTATGATGGTCCGAAAATCATAATCTGACAAAAGGGCCCTGAATTGGTTAGATACTTGTGAGTCCGACAACATGTCTATGTTAAAATCCCCAGCTATAAAAGTGGTGCGTTTCTCTGCACAGGAAAAACGTAAGTAGCCTTCTAAAAATAGAAAAAAGCTTGTGACATCTGTGCCAGGAGGTCTATACAATACAGAAAATATATTTTCTGTAATGTATAGATGTAGAGATATATGTATGCAATATTTCTGTAATGTATGTAATGTATAGATGTAATGTATAAGAATGCATGGCGCAGTCGAACATATTACTGCACAATTATATTAATTACACACCTGAAACGGCAAGAATCCTGAAGGCGAAGAGCGATTTGGCTTCACATCCAGGGCAGCGTCTTCACTCTGACATTTCAAACGAGACTGACTGGTCTGCTCGCGGTTTGAAGAAACGCTTCCAGTTACGGACAGTTGCAATGTCAGACGGGTTGCAAGAACGACAGCATCAAGTGCGAACAACAATACAAAGCCTCTAAAACGCTTTCCACCTGCTGGAACGCTCGAAATGGCGCGAACTACACGCGGCGGCGAGAAACGTCCGTTAGAGCAGCCAAAGCGAACCCAACAAAACCGCGCATGCGCGATAGCACTGGCTGGTGGCATGGAGAACAAGCGAGGACGCGCGAGCGCAGGCGAGCCTGTGTTGTGTTGAAATGGGCATGGAGCCAACATCTCCGCGCAATGGCTTGGCGGCTGGCTCAGCTCAATGGCATCACATCTTTCTGATGTGACATCAAGCGAGTTGGTGTTTGCATAATGCTGGCATCAAAGCATATCTGAGACACCTGATGCTAACACTAAGAGCATGAAGAAATCTTGATGCGACACGAGAAAGTTCTGATGTTTATTGATGTCAGATCTGGGAACCTTGATGTAACACGACAAAGTTCTCATGCTTCTTGATGTCACATCAACATTTTTTTATGTGACATCAAGAATCACCAAGAAACATCAGAATTTTCTGATGTTCATTTTCAATAGGGTAGAAAACGATCCGATGACAGAGTGAACACCTCATAGCCTTCCGTAATCACCGATAACTCTGCCAACATGTCACAGTTTAGGTTTTTGACAAGTATACCTACGGCACCTCCTCTTTTACTCGTCCGATTTAGAAAATATGTTTAATAGCCAGTCAACCGAAAACAGTCGTCATTTTAACACCAGGTATCGGTTAGCATAACTATGTCACAACAGTAGTTCATGTCATGGAACAGCATTTCAAAATCTGCCCATTTATTTACGACTGAGCGCGCGTTAATATGAACAACTGAAACATCATTATGTAGATCACTCGGGTAACAACATTCACTCATCATTTACATTTGTTACAAATCCAAATAACTACACCATCTGATCAAGATCAGAAACAGAGCACACGCGGATGGCTTTATCTCCTGCTTTCCTTCTAACATAGATTACACCGTATTTCGTCCAAACAAATTGATACCCTTTTTCCTTCGCCTTCATTCTAGCTTGATAGTGCAGGTACTTATTTGTAGGTCTTCTTTGACCAGACCGTGGATTTATATCGATATGTAAGCCCATTCCTAGCCACCCGAGCCTCTTTTTCTTTTTTTTCGCACCCGCAAGTGTCTAGAATGTACATTCCGGCAATAAATGTCTGCTGGTAGATAATATTTTCTCCCTTCCAAGACATGTTCCTCAGTCACGAAGAACAATGTCGATTTTATGCAATTATTATACCTGTGGCGGAAAGTAGATCACTCTCGGTAAGCAACTGAATGGACCTGAACGGAGTACATTCACCAAAATCCATTCTCAGACAGGAGACTGTTTCGCGTTTTTAATGATAGCGGTCTTTGAACCTAGCACACTTGACAAATACTTGGCATGCAACTTGACAATACCCGTGTTAACCTAACATCATCATATAAGTGAAAGAAGTATTAAAATTAACAACTATTTTGACTGGTGACACATGATCACCGGCGCACGACGATTCCAACTGGTGTTTTTTATATCTAATCATTTTAATGCCTCACCGTTACCCGAAAATCCTTGCGGAACTGGTGTCGGATAAGAAGGTTGTTCACGCATCAGTTGGATACGAATCCGACACGACCCGATTTGTGGGGCAGACGTTTGTCTTATTATTGAACTGTTTTCTTTTCTCTGTTATTTCTTTTCACTTTTTTTACGCAACAGTAGGCAACCTATTCTAACGTTTCCACACTTATTGTCACAGGAAGCAGCAGCAGCATTTCTTCCGTGGAGATATTTTCCTGACCGAGGCACCTGAGTGGAGCCTTTCACTCTTACATTTTTCTCACGCATACACACAGTCACACGACGGGATCGACGCAAGCAGCAACTGTTGAACATGAGGGAACTGGTATTCTGAGACTGGAACACATAGAAAGGACAACTACATACAAAGCTTCAAGTGCCTAAGAAATTAACGATGACAGATGGAAGTCACTGAAAAGGTTAGCCAGCTGTAGGACTCGAACCCACATCTTCTGGACTGCCGGTCCAGGGCTCCTGGTAGAGCCCCGGACCGATAATCCAGCAGATGTGGGTTCCAGTCCTACAGCTGGCTATCCTTTTCAGTGACTAGAATCCTCAAGGGACATGTATCCCGCATTCTGCAAAAGGCTGTATTCAATGAACGGGTTTTTGTTTTCGACAGTACGGTGTCCTTTTGTTTTCTTTTTAACGGGCAAAACACGGACCAATGAAAGTGTGTGATACGGCTCACGCGTCATTTGTTTCTTCCTTCCTTTTAAGTTACGGGTTGGGACAAAGGCTTACGGAACAAGACACTGTCTTTTGTCTTCACCGGAGCGGGCCACTGCCAGCTATTCGGAAGAGATAGAATATGAAAAGAGTGACCGGCTACTCCATTCATCAGTATCATCTCAGTATACAGGGTGTTCAAAATTAAGCTTTCACTAGCACTTTATAAATAGGCGAACAAAAGCAAAACTGGTGCTATTTTTCTGTTCCTTGAGTAAGGAACAGGAGCTACATAATTAGCAGCACCTGTTTCTTACACAAGTAGCGTAAAGTTATCATCTGGTTTCCTGTCATCGCTGTGTTTGCGTAGCGCTCGTGAAAGCTTAATTTTGAACACCCTGTATGTGTCCGCTCCTGTTTGCAGTTTGGGTATCGCTCCCCCAAGGGGAAATGCGACACGCTGCTGTTCCGTGAACTTCTGTCCCAAGCTGTGCCAAGTGCAACTAATAATAATCAATAATGTTTTTCGAGTGAACACATTGTTCGAACAAAGAACATAACAGGAGCACGATAACTAAAGAGTGTATCACGAAGAGTCACAATTGGATTTCGTTACAACTTTTAATTGCTACATATAACGACACTTGTCGACCGTCACGATACGACTGTGCACAGCCACAATTGGAGTACAAATACCAGTACTGATGCAATAACTGTGCCACTCAAAGTTTTTGAACGATCCACACTACAAATGTCCGCTAAACCTTCTACAAGATGACTTGTGCTTCAAGAGTCCGGGTCTGCTGTGGAACGACTTATCGCACTGTGCACATCGAAACGGACCAATATTTTTGTGCCTGTTCATGTGACGCTTCATAACCTGATTGCACGCAAATGCTTTGGGGCACAACTGGCATCTATAGGGTCTTTCTCCAGTGTGGGAACGGAGGTGAATCTTCAGGTTGCAAGCTTGAGAAAACGCCTTCGGGCACAGATGACACTCAAAAGGCTTCTCACCCGTGTGTCTCCGCTCGTGTCTCAGCATGGTTGATCCAAATCGCGAACTGTACGAGCACCACCGACACTTAAGTCGACCGATGTGAGCTACTTTCGTAGGTACGCCTGCAAGAACGTAGTCAAAGTACGTGTTTAGCGTGCTTCCCGAATTAGATGCATTTGAGAGTAACGTACTAACAATGGCTCGCGCGTTACATGCAACAAACATGCGACTCTATAAAGAGTTTAAGACCTCTCCCCGGTTTCTAAAAAAATGACGTCATTGTGTTCGACAGCATCACCAATTTGGCAGAGTTGAACTGCGTTGGAAGCCAGGGGGAGGAGCGAAAAAGGTCGCGCCCGAAAGCCACGGTCTTAACGTGATTACGATGGTCCCTGAAGGGGACGCGACCGTCGATCCTACTTTTCTTTCAATAGGAGGGAGGGACAAGTTCCCATTCGTGGAGCGCAGCCATCCCCTTTAGATTTGTTTCGGTTGCAGTCTGTCTGCCAACGTCACCATGACGTTTTTCGGATAGAGGTCTGTTGCGCAACACTCCTCGTCATGTGACACGATAATAAGATACTGCGGGCATTCTCTGGTGATCGCGAGGCTCTAATATACCCATATTAGGGCGTAGACAGTGGTTGGACCTGTAAATTGCATTAAAAGAGACTCCCGAAAGCACAGTAAAAATACTTCGCAAAACACACAATACTGTCACGGGCAATACTGTAAAACATTACAGTAACTGAAACTACACGCGGGTTACAATGCAATTTAGCGATGGATGTCAACATAGTGTAGTACACGCAACGTAGAACATATATTAAAAGAACCAAAGCATCAAGCTGGCACACAAAATCTTCATGGAGTCAACAAAAAGTGTTGTTTTGTGCGGTCACGCCTTCCTTTGTACTATGTACCTGAAAGGCAGAAAATGAAGAATGAGACATATATTTCGGTTCAACAGCATCCATAAAAGCACTCGATACACTCAATATATCACGCTAAAGGCACGGGCGCTGAACGTCCGAGAGCTCGGAAGTGGCTTATGAAGGGGGACCTGGAAATACAAGCAAAACTGCAGGCATCAATGACATTGCTCATGAACACGGGTCTCAGTTCTTCCGCGGTCACAGGATCTCCATGGTGTAATTCCGCTCACCGAAGCCTTGCCCTAAAAGGTTCGCTGAACTTTCTGGCCACTTTGGAGATTTGGTCCTCATCGTGAAGCTCTTGATTGCGCATTCAGCAACTTACAGCCAACTAAAGGGTAGAATGTGACCTGTGAAGACGAAACATCCCATGTTAAAAAAGAAGACGAAGACGCATGTCGTACACTTCCTCATAAATTTACCTTAGTCATCGTAGCTCTAAAAAAACTGCTTCAGCAATAGAGGGATCCCACGCGTTGTAAAGGACATAGATAACTTGATTGTTCTCGTCTTCCACGAATATCATATCCGAAAAGAAAAAAAAAAGGAGGTGAAGTTCAATTGCAACATCACGTTTATTGTCACCAACGTGAAGTTGCTTTGTTGTGAGCCTCCTGTACTTTTATTGAAAGTGAGGACGAGAAAATGAAATTGGGCTATCACAACTGGGGCAGCCACACCAAAGATATGGAATTATCGCAACCGGGCTTGCAAATTTAATTACCGGAACTGCAACACTGACGAACCCTTCGTAAACTTCCACTACATGTCCCGCTTAGCGTCTATCTGGCATGTCTTCATCCACATTTGAATTCTCATGTTCGAATAAGTTGGAGTCACGTTTTCTTTTGCCCCACGCGCGAGTATTCCTGTATGCCCCACTGCTACAGTCCACAGATAGGTCAGCAGAGGTCAGGGAAATCAGTCATTCGCAATCGTTCCGCAAAGGAAAGTAATATTTCCTACGGCAAGGACTCACACTGCTCTCAGAAATGAATTAAAAAAGTAAAAAAAAAAAAAAACTGCATTCGCAAGTTGCCACGTGTCACGGGATGCACTGATATTACTGTGTCATGAACCTTTATCGAGGTTACTCCCATATGGTGGTTAAATCACACTCGTCTAGAAAGCAACCGATTTCCTGTGAGTGAGGCTCACAGGAGCAATGTGCTGACATTTAACATACTTGAAATACTGTCACGTCTGTCAAGCTGTCTGCCATGAGTCACCGTGCAAAATATTGTCGCTGTGTGGTGCGTTACACCTGTGCAATCGAATTTACAAAAAAAAAAAAAAGAGAAGAAAGAACGGCCGGAGAAAGCACCCGTGACGTCGAGAACGCTCCGTGCCTTGCTCTCTATTTTTTTTTTTTTTTACGCAGCTCACGTGCCGCTTATACATCCAGGATGTTCGTCCATCCTGTGTCGCCGTACGTCACTGGTCACGTGAGGGGAGTAGCATATACTTCACGACGACCTCTCGTTCTGCAATGTACTATTTTCACGAAGATAATGGTTTTTCAAAAGTGTGCGCAAAAGGGCCCTCGCGCTCGCTCTGCAGGTCACCTGTGCTCACCGTTTTTTAGCAGTAACTCATTTTATTCGTTGGAGAACTCCACACCGAAAAACGAAAGCAAAAATTGGGGTCAACTCAGTGCTCCTTTAAATGCTTTCCTTTTTGCACAGTCATATGAGCTTTCTGACACCCCAGTAAAAAACGAAAACGCTGTTCTCAACATTAATTTAGGTTAGTTACTGTCTCTGTTGAAGTTCCGCTTCAAGGGTCAATTATAATGTTATAGAAGAGATGTTCAACTAGTGATGCAAAACCATAGATCGAGAAGTTACCAGTCAAAAAGAACTCGTTACAAGTTCAGTTACCGTGTGAAAAATGTAACTAAGTTAATAACGAAGTTCTTCAGCCCGACATGTAACTCGCAGTTACGGAGTTACTTAAGAATAGAACGAGTTACTTCCAAGTTACTTCAGAAACAAAATAACACTACACAGGTGCATCGCGTGTGAGCAGTTGAGTTCGACCTTGAGTTGCCTGTGGAGGAGCCCAACACACTTAGATCGTTTTCGTTTATGTTCAACAATTCGAACGCTTTAGATCTTACTCCCTGTGGGCGCACAATGGTTGAGCTACATTTCAACGGCAGCGGTTCTTACTTGCTCAATAGAATACTGTCATTGATTGAAAATCACGTTTTGTGGCATAAAATACCAGGAAAGAACCAGAGAGACAGCAAGAAAATCAAGAAAATATGTCGACATGAGTGAAAAGCGAATTAAAAGTAACTTGGAACTGAGCTTAAGCTACTTTGGCAAAGTCACCTGAAAAAGAAACGAGTTCCTCTGAAAGTTACCACGGCGCAAAAGTAACGAGTTAAGCCGGAAGTTAACAAAACAGGAACTTAGTTACAGTAACGAGCTACCTCGAACTCTGTGCAAAACTATCGATGTCGACTGTAGATAGTAAGAAAACTCTGACTGTATACTATCGATAGTCGGCTGTCGGAAGACCCATCGGAAAAGTATCCTGCAGCAGATCAAAATAGAAAAAGAAAATGCCTACAAGTGTTTGCAATAGAACTCGAAGGGACTTTCTCTCCGACGCTGCCCTTGGGCTGTACGCCGAAATAAATCTTTTAAAATAAAACATTCAAAATATCCACGCTTAAAATTCCACCCTTCGAAATCCATTTTCTGAAATAAACCGTTTAAAAATACACGTCCTCAAAATAAGCGCTGTTAAAATAAATCATGGTTAGGCTTAGGAAGGTAATGCTCCGTATCATAGCAATGATAGCCGTATGGGCGACACGATGTTCTTTTCGGCGAAACATGCTATTATGATGTTTCTTACTCATGTTTGTATTGCTATCAATTACATAACAACTTAGGATTTCGAAATATCCAGCTTAAAAGTGATGACGACGATGCGCGTATGAATACAGAACACGCGAATGATATCAGCCCCCCACCCCCTACTAAGTTGGCAAAACTTGTCACGGATCACATACAGACAGACAACCTACTTCCGGTGTACCGAAATCCTCGTTCACAGTTATAGCCCTGGCTAGCCCCAAGCGCGAGGAGGGTACTATTTTCCGCGGCGGACATAGAGCTGTCGGCTGTCCACCAATCAGGGACGATGGATGTTAAAAGATTTATTTCGAAGCGTTTATTCTTCAAATTTTATTTTTCGGAGTTTATTTCGACAGCGTGGATTTTCTCATGATTTATATTGAAGAGTTTATTTTGCAAATTTGATATTTGAGAGATTTATTTTTGAACGTTTTATTTTTACATGATTTATTTCGGCGTCATCCCTGCGCTTGAGCTTCTCATACCGCTCAAACCAACGCAAGGTCACGTGATACTCTCTGCACTGGATTGACTGCCATTGCAGTCTCACGTGTACCAGTGTACAATGTTATGATGAGCATCTTCTTTCGCTGCTTCCAGTGCATCATTCATACCTTACAGCTACACGGAAATTATGTCCCACGTTATTCTGTTTTAATTATCATTGTGCCAGCGCGAAAACGAAGACGGGGAACGGAAGCATCAATAATGACTAAGAATTTGAAGGTGTTAAATTAGGGAAGCCGCCAAGAGACATGGCAATACAGGATGTCACCGTACGACTGCAGACAGAAAAAGAGGTGTCTAGACGGCGGATTATTCCTTGTGGCATCCCATCCCCAAAAAGGACTGTGCCCTTGGCAAAGAACAGCTGCTGCAGGGTTCCGGGACATTTGATCGAACGCCGTATGGTCGAAAGCCGTTTGATCGAACGCAGGACATTTGGTCGAAAGCCGTTTGATCGAAACGGCAGCGGTCGTTTGATCGATTTTTTGAATTGGTTCACTTGGCGTGTCGAAAATGACAAAAAAAGACAAGGAAAAAAAAGCTGCAGTTCTAAATGCAGTTAACGTAAGGAACATTTAACTTTGTGTAATCTGCTTCCCCGTAAACACATTCCTCATGCTAACCCACTTTTTAGTGTCCAAAAAGCAGTACAAGGGCCAGGGTTGTTCACCGTTAACCCGTTGGACAACCGAATAGGTTTTTCCGCTCTGACACATGGTGACTAAACATGCTGTACTTGTTAATCCCCAACCCTTTGTGAAATAATAATAGACGTCAAGTATTAAACATTTTGGCAAATGAACTAAAAAATAAGTAAATGAAATTTTTGATGTTTATTCCCGTCGAATGTGAACAAATTTTAACAGTGGATTATTGTTTGTAATCAACTGACCACTGTATAGGAGAAAGAGCAGTTTTAGTTTATTTACTTTTCGCCTATGTGCAAGTGAACCTAAATTTAGTTCTTGCAACAGACATGTAACCGAAGAAGTCCTTCGAAACTTAGACAAGATTATAAGGCAGTAGATCTTTGTACTTCCTCTATTTCTTCGGATATCGTGCATGTGTAGTGATTCGAGGCTGCAGATGCATACTCTAAGGTCGAACTAAGGTTTTACATGCTGTTAATTTAATATCTCTCGTTGTACCATGGCGAAATTTCGTTCTTAGCACCCACAGACTTCGAGTGGCTTTGCACATATGATTATCCCGTTTCAGACCGTTCCCTTTAAATATGTCGCCAGCAATAAGAAGAGTGCCCAGAACAAGGATAGACTATCGGCTGCTCTCAACCTGGGACAGCTTTTTCAATATGTGTCCTACTGATTGGTAAATGACAAACGCCTGCAACTAACCAGTGGTCTCCCCTCTTCGGCTGCAAAAAGCAAAAAAAAGAAAAAGAAAGAAGAAATAAAAAAGCAGAGGACACTGATTGCCTGCTCCGTATGCTAGAGTCAAAAGTTACAGAAAAAGTGGAGAAGTTACAGAAACAACACAGTGCATGCAGCTTTGAATTCCCTTCGAACAAACGTCTTTCGAACAAACGGCGTCGATCAACCGGCTTTCGATCAAACGGCTTTCGACCAAGCGGCGTTCGATCAAACGCCTTCGATCAAACGGCGTTCGACCAAACGGCGTTCGACCAAGTGGACGGACACCCTGCTGCAGACGACCAGCGGGAACGAAGGGTTCCGGGCAGACGGCTGCGAGCGTCCACCCTTGATAAGGCGGACCCAAGGTCGGCAGCGGGCAGCTTGCGCTTGGACTTCGTCGGAGAGGCCGGCCATGCTCATTATGATCCTCGAGTTGTATTTTCTGTTTTTCCTGTGCATAAGTGTTGTTGCCTAGTTGTAATCACCTCCTTCCCCTCATCATAAGGGAAACTTCACTATGACAACCAACGAAATCTAGCTATTAGCAAACGAAAACAAAAGAACACTAATATTGATATGCCAATTATCGCAGAAATATCGGTAGTTTTTCAACACTATCGGTAGTCAATTTATCAATAGTTTTGCATGACTACGTTCAACCACTTACGGACTGTAGCTGTACGAAGGCCATTCAGGTAATAGCGTACAACACAGCCTAGAGAACTGGCTAGTCGGCCGTGCGCAGCAGCGACTGCTCCGGAATGATGCGATGTGGCGGCGTTCGAAACAGTTGGTGTGCTGGCGAAATAGGCAGATTCATTGGCTGCGCGGTTTCGGACGCTGTTCGGCTGCAATCTCCACGAGCTTACAATACCACGTTCGATCATATAATGGAACGCCAGCTAAGTGCCAGTATCGCTCCCCTTTTCCGGCACAAGCGTTGCGTGCAGTGCTCGTTTACGTGTGCGTAGCTTTAGTGAATGCTATTAGCGCACAACCACCGCTTTAGATGCATTTTGCCTGTCATTTTAAAAAGCTGCATGAGTGTAACAATTAATGCTTTTGTGTGTTAGCGCCGCGAAGCAGCTGTGTTGTGAGTGACGTACAGATCTGGACGGACGGAGAGAGGACAGCAGGAAGGAGTGGAGGGACGGTGGAGTTTGCGTGCGTCCTGGACAGACTTTAGGGCTTACTGTGCAGACATTCATCTGGAAAGTCTTCGGGAAACCCAGTTAAAGCCTCAGACAGTACAGTCGGTGGTAAGATTCGAACCCGCCACCATTCAGTCTTCAGCACGACCGTGGCCACTACCGAGCGGGACGCCTTAACCTTCTCGGCGATGCCAACAATTGATGTTAGCTGGAATGTTAAACGTTACTGTTCAATGTTAATGTTAGCAGCAGTGCAGCACTTTCGCTGGTCACCTTAGCAGCCCGCCTCAAAGAAGTCTGCGGTCGCACGGCAGGCCTTTATTGCTTATGAATGTTCTTATGTGAGGTTCTTGTACCGCGCGCTACAGACATAAACTGACATCGAACATGAAGATACATAAGCAATACACATTCACAAAACGTTTTCTTTGAGAAAATACGGCTGTTGACATGCATTGTACATTTACAATGGATACCATTAAGAGCAAGACAGTTACTTGCACCTATTCCCTTCAGGAGCTTCAGCCGTTCTTGCCTTGCCGTGCTCTCGTTACTCAGTGACTTAGTGCAGAAACGTGAAATAGAGGAGGACGTAAAGCTACGGATACCATACTACGATATCTGGTGAGGCGGTGTAGCTGTAACCGCATAACACGGTAGTATGCATAAGCGAATCCTACCTATGTTGCGTGTCCTTGAGTACTGATTATTATTATTATAGTTTTATTATCTTGTCCATAAACAGCGCGATGGCCTTCTAATATGGTACAATGGTTAGTACAGAACAGTGGAACATGAATTAGAAAAACATTGTACAATCAAAAACGTCAATGTCACAAATTTCATTATTATAAAGACGCTGTACACGGGCCAGAGGACTCAGTGAGCTAAATCTCGGAACATTAAAAACACGACATTGGCGGAAAGTTCTCATTGGTGCATAGTAACTAATTGATTCGATCAAACACTGGCTATCGAAAATGGCATGAACGCATTTGCACAAAAATATAATGTCTCGACTTTTGCGTCTCGCAACCAAAGTTTCTAAATTACAATGACTCAGTATTCCGTTACACTCATAAAAATATCGTCTTCCGAGGCATCTATCAAAGCAAATTCTGATAAATCGGCGTTGTACATTTTCTATGGTCGATGCCAAAACATTTCCAATACAATTCCATACAACAGAGCGGTACTCTAGCTTTGTCAAGACTAAAGAACGCTATAATCTGATGAGAATCAGGATCGCTGAATCCACGAGTGCCCCTTGAAATGAATCCCAGCACAGAGTAAGATGTACTAATAATATAGCTAACATGTTCTACAAATTTCAACTTATTGTCTACGAAAACACCGAGGTCGCGAGTTACAAGTGATCTCTTCAAAGGGGTATGCCCCACCATATACGAGAAATCAACGGAAGAACGTTTCCTGGTAAAAGACATTGCACATGTTTTCGATGCGTTTAAAATTACTCCGTTTTGTCCACACCGTAATTTTACCTTCTTAATTTCACTTTGAAGAATAAGGCAATCATTTATCGAAGTTAGAGGCATGTAAAGCTTAATATCATCAGTGCAGAGCAGTATCTTCACAAAATTTAAGTTGCAACATAAGTCGTTAATAAATACGTTAAACAAAAGAGGCCCAAGTATTGAGCCCTGGGGAACCCCATGCACAGCGTAATATGGTTGCGACAAACAGCCAGACACACGTACGAAGTACGAAGTTCTTTCTATGTGTAAGATCGTGTAAGAAAAATGAACAGAGAGGATCACTAACACCATAACAATTTAACTTTGACACAAGGGCATGGTGCAAAACTAGATCGAAAGCCTTTGAACAATCAGAATAGACACAGTCAACCTGACCGCCTTCCTCAAATACGGGACATACATAATTCAAAAAGCAAACCAAGTTAGATTCAGTTGACCTGCCTCTGATACAGACTTGTACGTATTTAGAGTATTGTATTTAAAATACAATTTGCGGTATTTTGGTACTCTACTCAATACTTTTTGTTTTGTGTATTTGTACTCTATTTAAAATACATTTTATGGTGTTTTCTACTCAATACTCTAATTACATATTTTGAATCTCCCTCTCAACCTTTCTGTGTCTCGTCTTTGAATTATCTTGCTTGTTCAGTGGAAATTGCCTGAGTCCCTCGGACTTGACCCGGACATTGGCCCTTCTTGGAAGTCTCTATTTAGAGATCTTGCCGTGTCTACTAATCCTTGGCGAGTGAGGGTTCTATTATGTGTGCCCTGACGCGGTAACGCCGAATTCTGACCTCGCCGAGCAGGGACCTGCTAGAAGTTTGCTTTGTTCTGGGTCAAACATACTTAGTGGAGTTATGTTGTATCTCTGTCATCTTTTCGGGACTTGTGTTTAGATGACTTCTATCACACAGGGACGGCTTGCGTAGTACGCGGGGTTTAGGTGATTCATGTCACATAGCGTCGACTTGCCACGTTGACCAGTGACTGGTGACTTTTGCGTTCAAGGATAAATAGTATCTTAATTGTATTTCAAATACTGTTTGAAGAATTTCGTACTCTATCTTAATTACTTTAATTTTCATGTATTTATACTCTATCTTAATTACATTCTAACGTCAGTATTTATTATCTTATCTTAAATACATTTTTCAGTATCTTGTACATGTCTGCTCTGATAAAACCATGCTGATGCGGTACAATTTTGCGTTTAAAATAATGCGTGAGGCGGTTGCACAGAGTGATTTCGAAAACCTTGGCAAATGCAGATAACAGTGATACTGGATGGTAGTTTTTAACATCACATTTGTTCCCAGACTTATATACGGGAATAACAATGGCATTCTTCCAAAGTTTAGGGAATCGGCATGTCGAAACGATAAGTCAAAGACATGTGTCAGGGGAACCACAAAAAGCACAGCACAGCCCTTGATAATGAAAGAAGGTATACTGTCGAAGGCTAAGGACATTTTCGACTTAAGCATCTGGATTGCAGTCAGCACTTCAGATGAATCAATGAAAGGTACATGAAGGTAATCATCAGTTATTGAAATAGGTGTGCATGGGTAATTTGCCTCTTGTGAGGCGCAAACCGAAGAAAAATGATCTGCAAAAGCGTTGGAAATGTCAGGAGGCAAACCCCTCCTATTTCCCGAAGGATCATTCACATGTGTGATACTTTCGCGGTTGGAACATGGTTCCTTCGTATAGCGCCAAAACTCTCGCGGTTTACGATCTAAGTTATTTTGAAAAGAATCAAGGTAACGCATTTTATCACGACGATATAAGCCTTCGCTTGTTTTCTATGTGTGCTGTATATTGAGTACGAATCAACATCTCGTAATGCTCTGAAACGACGATGGAACTTCAGTTTTTTACGTAGCGCACGCCGAAGTTTGACAGAAAACCAAAAGGGATAATTTTGTTTCCTCCCACAACTCCTAGGGACATAGACATCAATACCTTTTTTAACAGCAGAGGTGAACAATTCGACAGCAATGCGTCAAGAAGTGGAGACCAGTCCAAACATTCAAAATATCGATACATGCCAAGGTAATTGCCCTTGGCGAACTTGTACTGATTTTGTCAAATCTATTGCACGGCGTTGACGTAAGGCACAAGGATAACAAAAAAGGAACATGCCACACGTCCTCTCTGACCAAAGGTTCTCTGACAATTCCGATACTTTCCACGTCGCAGTTTGTGAGGGCCAGATCTAATACGTGTCCTGCATCATTTTGGAATGTATTGAACTCTCTTAAAGACAGGAAAGACATCAGGAAAAGAACAGAGTCCGCCTTGGACGCAGATGTATCGTCAGAAAGTGAGACACGACGTGGAGCAGTTCAGTCAATGTTGGGGACGTTAAAATCCCCGAGGCGCAACACACGATATTTAAAGGTGTCTCGGCATTTGCTCAGATCCTCCAGTTGACAGACAAAATCATGGCTATTTACATTTGGTGCAAAGTAGCAACAACCTACTATCAGATTTGGTTTATCTCTTGTACAGATTTCAACCCACACGCTTTCTTTACAAACTTCAAGGTCGGTAAAAAGTTGTCTCCTGTCATGCGTTTTGCTCACTACGATTGTCAGCAGCGACAGTGACTAGATTTTCGGTGTCAGGAATTTTACGGCGAAATGGGCGGAACAAACATCCGCCACACTTCTTGATTGTTAATGAGGTGAAACTTAGCACTGTCTGTTACTATGCAAAATGAACAATATGAATCCCGACGAGTTTGCAGCTTAATGCAGCGGAATGGCGAACTCTGCAGAACATCACTCACTGAGTTGGAGAATTCGTCGACAGTAGTACTTGCGTCGAACCTGGAGACAAAAAGCGCTTTTTCCTTTGCTGGGAGAGGAGGAGGAGGAGTGTCGTTGGGAGGAAACCCGAGAGGTCTGCCTGCCTGATTAGGCGGCATGTTTCTCGGGAAGGGAAAGGTTGTGAAGAGGAGGAGAGGAAAGGGCGAAGTGGAAGACCGAGCGGAATCCGCTCGGGGGGAGGATAGCTGCGTCCATGGGCCGACTTCAGGGGAACTGTGCCGGCATACGCCTATTACACATCTGAGGGAAACCCAAGAAAAACCCCAGACGGCACAGCCGGATTCGAACCGCGGACCTCCCAGTCTCCAAGCGCACGCGTTACCACTGCGCCACCGGAGATGGTTGCTGGGAGATGGGCGATCCTTAGCGGCATTAGAATAGAAATTGATTCAAAGGATTAGTGGATTGGATGACAAATTGGTTAGAAAATTAATTCATAGTTCATTACAAATAATTAAAAATAATAAGAAAGGTAGTTAACATTTTTTCATTAACAACAAGTATTTGCAAGTAACAACTAATTTGTTCAGTTTTCAGCAACTACTTCGATGACTAATTAGTAATTACCTATCTAGCTAATTGCCTACTTAATCACCCAGTTAATTACCAGAATGAGCTAAGCCTATGGAGATTAGGGGAGACGGGGTATGTAACCACATAACACGGTAGTACGTTTGAGTAAATCCTACACATACTTCGGCGATATCCATGGGCATCGATCTATCCATTGGTTCATTAGCAGTTAATTATTAATTATTCAGACAGTCAGTTTAATGTTTGATTAGTAACTGGCTCACAAAGTCAAGAGGGTAATTAACGAGCAAGTAATTACTGAACAAATTAATTATGTAAGCAAATGCTCAATTGATTACTTGAATAACTATTTCATTAATAAGTTGTAGTTGACTGGCAATATAATTACGCATTTTGGTAGTTAACTAATTAAGCAATTGCACATTACCATTTACGACATTCATTGGATATGGATAGATGCGGTTTCATGCGAGACCCTCCCACATGTGCAGTCTCTCAAGCTGCCTAGGAAGCTTATGCTCTTCGGTCACCAGATACCAAAGCCGTTTTCAGAACAAAAATCCGTTCGATAGATCGTCCGCAAAAAATTCGTGAAGGAATGGCATTTTTTCTTTATTTTATTCATTGCGCATCTCTAGAGAAGCGCCTTTCCTTCGCCCTCAACACGAGAGGATGAAAGAGCACACTATCGCCTCTTGCGTCCTGGAAAAAGATTAAAGGAAACAGAAAGTGGAGCCCAAGAGAAGGGCAGTTGCGATAGAGTCACCCGATAGATTTGTGTTTGCTTTGTTTCCGCAAGTTAAAACTAATCTTCGACGCATGAGGTGGCACTGTGCTCTTTCACTCTCTCACACTGGGGGTGAAGGAAAGCCGCTTCTTCGAAGATGCGCAATGAACAAAATAAAGAAAAAAATGCCATTCCTTCACGAATTTTTTGCGGACGATCTATCGAACGGATTTTTGTTCTGAAAACGGCTTTGGTATATCGTGACCGAAGAGATCAGATGTTCTCATTGGAGCAACTTCGTAGCTTTTATAATTAAAAAGTTAATTATTGAAATTAAGACATTGCCTTAGGACTCTGCTAATGCCCTCCTAGGGAGTGCCCTTCAGCATACGCTATATTGCAATTGATTTCATCTCGGAAAAAGTATTGGTATATTTTTTTAAAATATGGTCACATTTAGCTGGGACACCCTGTATATGCTCAATCGCGGCTATTATAAAATCGCCTCGAGAGAAGGATCTCCTTCAGATGCCGCAACCGAAACGGCGTCTAATGTACGCACAACAAAATTTCTGCAGAAATCGCTGCCGCAGAAGCTGTCGTTGAAATGCTGCACCATTTATGAGTTCATTACAGTAACGAAAACCTTGACATCAAAATGTGCCCGCGATGAGCTCATGAATGCTCTCGCATTTCAACGACCATCTGCGCGCCGATTTCTGCCGTTACTTTTAATGCAGAATTATGCCCATAAAAAGTAACACTGATCGTGTGTACACTAGAGCACCGCACCGGCCGTATTTTTAGACCCAGACCCCGAGCCCAGCCTTGCTTTGATTTACTCACCCGGGCCCGGCCCGATGGCTGCATACCTAGCCCGTGTTCGTCCCAATCCCGGCCCGATAACTTTATGGGATACCCAGCCCGTCCCACTGTATCAGGCTGTAAAATTTGACCGTGGCTAACTAAGAAAGGGGTAACACAGCCTCGAGTCCGACCTAGGCCCGGCAATGTACGGGCCTGAACCCGGCCCATAATGGTTAAACCCAAGCCATGCCCAGGCCCACAAAAGAGTGCATTACCCGGCCCCGCATGGCCGGGCACGTGTTTTCGGGTAAGCCCGAGACCGTGCAGTGCTCTAGTGTACAGAAATCGCAATAAATTCTAGAGGTGCTAAGGATATTTTCTCGTCAGATGGTATTCATCCTCTCGGTTACTGCAATTAGCCCACGATCTTGGTCGCTTTCTATGAAATGCAGATCGCTTGTACTCGAGTTTGCTTACCTATCGTTTTCTCCACGAAGCCTCCTATCCCGTATTTGTCTACCTGTACCGCACCTGTAACTAATCTCATCATCTCATTGTAGCTAATCTCGTGGGGATAGTTCCGGACACGGCGAACCAAAATTCATTTTTGTAGAAGGGTAGAAATGCAGCGAACTGGTTACGGAAAAGCTAAAGGAAGAGCCTCAAGACGACGGGGGGTTAATGCTGACAGAACAAGCAAAAGGGAAAGGTTAACCATAGTGTACGCTTGCTATTCTCAAAAGCAAGCACGACGGGTTAACCAAAAGGACGACGGGTCAATACCCATGAGGTGTGCTTTGACACATCATGCGTAATCCCTTTAAATACAATGCCAATGGTTGCCACTGCAGCATTGCTATGCTACAACAATAAGAACAGTCTGTGTTCGAAATATCGGCGGTACTCATTCTGAAGACCTTCCGTTAACAGTATTTTGCATGAAAACGGCAGGAACAAGCCAGTTGAAAATTATATATACCTTAAAGGTACTGTACAGCAGTAGACAAGCATGATATGCCGGTGATGTGACTCGAGAGTTTGTTGCTTCTAAGTACCATATGCGGAACCATACGACCGACAACGCGCTATAAATATTTTTAATTTGCCATGAAAAATGCGGCGTAGTGGAGCGGTGCGTCGCCTGGTGTCAAACAACCCCCTGTACAGTGGGCAACACTGAAAATTGGTATTACACACCATTATATCGGAACTTATTTTAGTAACCATAGTATTAGTTTCCCTGTTTACCTATGCATTCTGAAACCCATGTTAACGGTGCTTTTTGCGAAGTAATCCCAGCGCTGGCCGCTGTTCGATGGAGGCTCTCCCTACTTCTCTGCTGCGCCTGCGCGCTCCTTCTGTTCGCGGTCTCTTTCGAACGAAAAAACTCTCTCTGTGAACAAACAAATCCCGACGCTGTCTGGCTTCTTGAACGTCTGACACATTTTTTTCAACGGCTCAGCATTTGATTTCAGTTCGCTTATCCGTTTATCCTCAGATGTGGATCGTTGCGTGGATTGCAAGGGCGGATTTTATGGTGGATTGTTATGTCGGGCCCAGTGTTATACGCATCCGATGTGGTTGCCGCTGTATGTGGCAGGAGTACGGATTCATTTCGAATACCTAGTACAGTGTTGCCCGTAATCTTTAATTGTAATTTTCTAATTAATTGCACCGTCGATTGGAATGAAACTTGCGCAGTTTTTGTCCTAGTGGCTTGGACTATCGAATAGCCACACTAAATGGCATTTGATGAGTGCTGCTTTACAGTACCTTTAAGTTAAACAGCCATGATAATGAAAACCTAGTGTGTATCACGCAATGTTTACACACGTGTTTTACCACCCTACATTCGCTAGAATAGACGTAAAAGGGTTCTTCTTTCCGACATTATTTCTCTGTCTCTCTCCCGTTTCCCTGGAGTGCTCGATTAGTCATTCCACTTCGGTACACATCTATACTTTGCAGCAGATCGGCATCGCTTCCAAAAATTCCTCAAAAATATCCTGCCCTACACATTTTCCGGTACCAGCTCCCGTGGCATAGAGGTTAGGATGATCGCTTTCCATGCGGAGACTGGGAGGTGACACGGGTTCGAACCCCTCCACCCCTACGTCTGCACGCCACTCATAACCACAGTTGCTTGGCGGCGCTAACACTGAATAAAAAAAAACATTTTCCGGTAGTGCGTGCAAATCAACATAAGTATGTAGCCTCCATTTCACCACATTACCGCTGGGGTAGAGCATAGCCATTGGCGAAGGAACTCCCCAATCATCATAAAAGTGTTGTTGTTAATATACGTAGCCTCTTAGTTTGTATTTAGGATTGCAGCTGAATTTTTTTTACTCAAGCATTGCGTACCGCAAATAGTAGTCACAACTTGTTGAGTATGCACAAGCATATTATTAACACAGAAGTCGCCTTCGTGAGCCTCCACTTCTGTAGGAAACGTTCACGTCGTCACAACAAGTATCAACAATCACAACAGATTGAACCAAAAGTATCTGGTCGGGCGCCGCCGATATCAAACACCGGCGACTCGCACGAGGCTTTCTGGTCCGTACAGCAAAATGGTCTACATACCTGCACGGGACTCCGGAAGCATATCTCGATTGTGGAGCTCCCCATCAAGTACAAAAATTACAGAAGCGGTGACGACCGCCACATGCGACGACCACAACACTAAACCGCGAAACGATTCATGTAACTGCTACCTACACAACGAACCCAAGCACTATCCACGTGACCTTTACCTACAAACCCCCGGCGCGAAGGTTAACTTATTGGCGGGGAGCGAAACGGGGCAGCACTCCTCTCCCTTTGAAGACAGAAAAGAAGAAATCCAAACAAATGATAAGATACTGAAAGAATGGTTGAAAAAGCAAGATAACTGGTGGCATAGATGCATAGCGGAAAAGCTGTCGAACTAAAAGGACGATAAGAAAAACGTGCACGAACAAGGTATCAAACACGTCTGAGAAGTTTGTTTTGCAGACAGGAATTTTAAAACCGGACCCGACTCTCCACGAGACCCTCCGAGGGCACAGAGGTCGTTATCTTACAAAGAGGCTGTGCCCTTCCCGTGTTCCCTATTTGGGATTGACCTTCTTGGTGATTCCGTGTACGGCTGGAGTTGTCCGCAAACTGAGGTCACTCCTACTGCATTGTGAAGCCGTCCCGGCTAGCTATGAGTCATGGAGCTGCTACTTCTAACAAAGGGTTGTGTCCACATGACACTGCACCACGTACGCTTACGTGCTTGAGTGTTGCAATTTCCTGTCCGCTGCAATGGAGGGACCATGGCCTGCTACTGCAAGCATCTTTGAGTATAAGGAGGAAAAGGGAAACGGTAGCGTGGTGTTCAGATGTCATTTATGCGCCTCGGTGGGAAAGCTTATCTGTGCGTCAAGGAAGTCAAAGTCCAATATGAAAAAGCACACCAAGGTATGTTTAATAACTTGTCGTTCCGGGCAAGCTCAGTTCTTTTTGTAACAGACCTGTAGAGCTTTTTAGCGATAGGCTTGCTCTGTGCCTTATTTGCTTGAGGGGAACAGAAAAAGGTATGCGGGATATCTACCAAAGCGGCTTTAGTAAATCTGTTAGAACGGTTTTGCAAATTATAGCCTGCATGTGACCTACGAGACTTCTTATTTTCAAATATTATTTTATTGTTTTATTTTGATTTTTTATTTTGAGATATGATTTTATTGTTTTATTTATTATTTTGATATATTATTTTATTATATTATTTTGAGACGTTTGAAGTACGTCATCAACCATGATGTTCGTTTCTTTCCTAAAAAGTAGCGTATGAAGTACCGCGTTACTTTTTACGGGTAACGAAAGCGGTATTCCGCTACTTTTAGGAACGTGTAACGACATCGGGATTTCGTTACTTTTTGCTCGGATAGATTGATGATGATAGGTCGGATTGATGTTTGCTGTGACGTGTAACCATGACCTGTCCAGAATGCATTGCGATCGCCCAGCACGCTTTCGTCTATGCAGCAAAACATTGGATGTTGTAACGTGCCTGTAGGGGCGCTGCTGCTCGTGCCCCTGGCCAACAAATGCTCAAATTGTGTTGGGAGCAGTGAGACGCCAGCAGACTACGCCCCGCGTTAGGATGCACGTCTGCTGCAATCATCTCCGTAGGGGTGCCTTATATTAGGTACCTAATTAGATGCCCAATTTCCGACCAGTAAATTTTCGAAGGGGAGAAAAACCCTACGAAATCCGCCATGCCCACGATGTTTCGTGCCCATGGAAGGCAACATAGTTGGTAGGTGAAAGTGCGTGCCTCAGAGAAATTTGCGCAAGTCAGCATACGATGTTAAACTTGTACTTTAAGTGGCGCCGCGCAACATTTATCGTTTGTACGGGTCCTTCGTCATTTCTTGTATTGCATTTGTATTTCTTGTATTGTATTGCGTAGACAAAGTAGCGCTGAAATAGCAAGTCTGGCTAGTTCCATCTCAAATCGAACAATCCGGTACACTTGATGTCTCGAATGAAGGGGAAAAAACATATATGTTGAAGCCATCGGTGAGTTAGGAGAAATAAACGCTTTCGGAATTCTCTGCGCTGCGCGGTTCGGGAAATAGGAGAGCAGGAAAAAACTGCCTCTCAGAAGACGATGTTGTCGCGCGCAGGTTTGAGCGTTCCCTACAAGGCTATTTCTTGTCGCATTGTAGTAATTTCTTGATCTGGCTTTAGACTACATAGGACACAATACGATCCTGTGTTGGCGATGCTGTGTCCGTTTTTGTTTGTCTCCAAAAAAATCTCAAATTTGACTAAAAGTGCCGAAAAGCACCATATTCACTGCAACTTTTCGGATGATGTACGAGACGGATAAGATTGAACTTTACGCTGTTTAATTTGTCATTCATGGGGCTATCGAACGATGTATAATTTGTTTCTCTACTCTGCCAGGAACGTAAGCGAAGCCTCTTTAAGTAGCACCATACCACCGAAAAATGACGAATTTCGGAAGCCTTTATCTAAAAAAAAAAACACCAAAAACTTGCCTCGCAATTTTTATATGTCGTGGGTAGTCCCTTATACTATGCACAGAAGAGAAATCAAAATTCGGACTTGCTTGGTAGGCGCACTGTGAATTTTTTGCTACCCCTATACGCGGAGCACATTCAAGCGGTGGCACCGTGTCCCGCGTGTTGCAAAATCGAATTTTCCAAAGGGATTTTCAACTTCTGTCTTCACATTAAAGTAATTGCTACAGTTTGAAGCCGTTCTGAGCGTTTATGTTCATAACAGTGTTGTAATCGCTGAATGTAGATTGTGGAGCAACCAGATTTGCTAGCACTTTTTTGCGGGATGTCACACATGCGTTGCAAGTGCTGGGAGCCCATGAAGAACAGAATGCATTTACCTCTTTCTAAGAAGTATATCTGTTCAGGGTGACTATAAACAAGCATTGCACACATTAAGTCAGGAGAGACGCAGTGACTTCCAGCATTCTTTAAAACATTTCCTTTCCTACGGCTCCATGACCTCGAACGGCGGAAGTCATACAGAGGAAAGTGTCGTTGTGTAGTGTCTTACGCACACATTGAAGGCTTCAGACTTGTACAAAATACTGCGCAAAAGTATTTAAACTAAGATACTAAATACTCTACGGAAAAAGTATTTAAAATAGAGTACAAAATACTCAAAACTGAAAGTAATTTGAGTAGAGTACTAAATACCCTAAGAAGTATTTCAGATACTATTTAAAGTACTTTAGTATTAGCAGTAAGTGAAACGCGTATTCTGAACGTGGCCTTACAAATGAAAGGAATAAACTTCATCAGCCATGCATATCTTTCATTTGCAACGTCTTGGTGTCAAGTTATGTTTGAACTTTGGTGAACCCAAGTAAACTTTGTTGATATGTTCTGACCCAAAACTTCGTAACCCCTCCTGTATGTCGGTTCGGGTCTTTCAACATCTGGCACGTGTTTATTGCTTTGATGACCAAGGAAATAAATGACGGGATTATCTTGTACCTAATCCCCTGGTGATTCACCTGGCAATATGAATAGGAACGGTTTTCTGACGAAGCTGGCTATTGAGAAGCAAGGCCAGGCTTGGGACCAGCCTATTGTACAAGAGGATAAATGACAGATTCGCGAATTCCCGAAAAAAAGAAAACAAAGAAAAATGGGGTTAAATTCCAGTGAGCTGAAAATCTCGGCACGGCGGGGAGCGTGTTGGATATGGCTTGACGAGGAAGGAAAGTATTTTGAATACTGAGTACCAAATACCGAAAAAGGTATTTCAAATACATTAAAAATACTTGTCGCAAAAAGTATTGAGTAGAGTACCAAAATACCGGAAAAAGTATTTAAAATACTGTATTTTGAGTACGTACTCAAGATACGTACAAGTCTGAGGCTAGTTCATGGTGCCTTTTGTGAACCTTGCCGAAACAGCCCGACTGGCGCCGCTGTCCAATATGTTCTTCGGTTCGACATGCTGCGACCATGGGAAGGTCCTAGTCGGATTTACTCTCGGAAGACACCTTGCGCAAAGTTTCGCATCATTCGTATCAGAAATGGCCTAGCTGTGCAGAAGCTGCTTCAAGTACTTCACAGCAAAGGTGGCTGAATCACAGCAAGCAGCAATGTCGGCCACATTTCAAGGAAGCTCACAGAGTGAGCCGTTTGTGCACCAGCCCGACGTGGTGGAAGAAATCATTGGGTATATATCATCTGAAGCCATTAACGTCACACGGCTTAAGTAAAGACGGAAGTCGGTGAAGGCACATGCACAGCGGATACACTCTCAAATACGTGAAGAAATGGGCAGAAAGACAGGCCGTAAACTGGAGACCGCTTTCGGTGTTGCCTTGCCAGGAACATCCAGGTGTAACTGCCAGGATTGCAGCGAGTTAGCATGTAACGTGAGAAGAGCCTATCAAGAAAATATGTCAAGAACCTGCCATCAAAAGTAACATTAAGGAAAGTGGCTCCTACAACAGCCTAAAGCAGTTCATGACACGAGCACTCTCATCCACCCAGGATGCTCTGCATAACTTACGTTACCTTCTTACCTTCGTTACCTTGTCTTCTTCGCTGTCAAGTTGTTTTTATTCGGTGTACTGTAAATATGCTTCGATATGATCACCGTGGACAAATATACCTCTTATAAGGACGCAAAAGTATTCTAAAGCATTCTGTTCTTCACGGGCTCCCAACACTTGCAATGCATGTGTGACATCCCGCAAAAAATGCCAGCACATCTGATTGCTCCACAATCTACATTCAGCGATTACAACACTGTTATGAACGCAAACGCTCAGAACGGCTTCAAATGCTAGCAATTAATTTTCATGTGAACACGTGGGACACTGTGCCACTGCTTGAATGCGCTCCGCGTATAGGGGTGTCAAAAAATTCATAGCGCGCCTACCGATAATGTACGAATTTTGATTTTTCTTCTGTGCATAGTCCAAGGGACTACCTTCCACATATAAAATTTTCGAGGTAAGTTTTTGGTGTTTTTTTTTAAGTATTTAAAAGTAAGGTAAGTATAAGGTTTAAGGTAGGTTTAAGGTAAGTATTTTTAAAATTTCTCAAACATTTCCATACTTTTATATTCAATGTGCTGGACATCTAGTGTGCAACACCTGATATCGAATCAAAATCTGAGCCACTATGGGGTCACGAACACACCGGTGTAACCTGAGCAAGAATAAGGTAGACAGCATGTCAACAAGTCGCAAACCGCTGTTCCATCTTGCACATTTGTCATGCTCATCTAAGTATTTTTAAAATTTCTCAAACATTTCCATACTTTTATATTCAATGTGCTGGACATCTAGTGTGCAACACCTGATATCGAATCAAAATCTGAGCCACTATGGGGTCACGAACACACCGGTGTAACCTGAGCAAGAATAAGGTAGACAGCATGTCAACAAGTTGCAAACCGCTGTTCCATCTTGCACATTTGTCATGCTCATCTAAGTATTTTTAAAATTTCTCAAACATTTCCATACTTTTATATTCAATGTGCTGGACATCTAGTGTGCAACACCTGATATCGAATCAAAATCTGTGCCAGTATGGGGTCACGAACACACCGGTGTAACATGAGCAAGAATAAGGTAGACAGCATGTCAACAAGTTGCAAACCGCTGTTCCATCTTGCACGTTTGTCATGCTCATCTAAGTATTTTTAAAATTTCTCAAACATTTCCATACTTTTATATTCAATGTGCTGGACATCTAGTGTGCAACACCTGATATCGAATCAAAATCTGAGCCACTATGGGGTCACGAACACACCGGTGTAACCTGAGCAAGAATAAGGTAGACAGCATGTCAACAAGTTGCAAACCGCTGTTCCATCTTGCACATTTGTCATGCTCATCTAAGTATTTTTAAAATTTCTCAAACATTTCCATACTTTTATATTCAATGTGCTGGACATCTAGTGTGCAACACCTGATATCGAATCAAAATCTGAGCCAGTATGGGGTCACGAACACACCGGTGTAACCTGAGCAAGAATAAGGTAGACGGCATGTCAACAAGTTGCAACCCGCTGTTCCATCTTGCACATTTGTCATGCCCATCTAGGTATTTTTAAAATTTCTCAAACATTTCCATATCTTTTATATTCAATGTGCTGGACATCTAGTGTGCAACACCTGATATCGAATCAAAATCTGAGCCAGTATGGGGTCACGAACACACCGGTGTAACCTGAGCAAGAATAAGGTAGACAGCATGTCAACAAGTTGCAACCCGCTGTTCCATCTTGCACATTTGTCATGCTCATCTAGGTATTTTTAAAATTTCTCAAACATTTCCATATCTTTTATATTCAATGTGCTGGATATCTAGTGTGCAACACCTGATATCGAATCAAAATCTGAGCCAGTATGGGGTCACGAACACACCGGTGTAACCTGAGGAAGAATAAGGTAGACGGCATGTCAACAAGTTCCAAACTGCTGTTTCATCTTGCGCATTTGTCATGCCCATCTAGGTATTTTTAAAATTTCTCAAACATTTCCATATCTTTTATATTCAATGTGCTGGACATCTATTGTGCAACACCTGATATCGAATCAAAATCTGAGCCAGTATGGGGTCATGAACACACATGTGTAACCTGAGCAAGAATAAGGTAGACAGCATGTCAACAAGTTGCAAACCGCTGTTCCATCTTGCACATTTGTCATGCTCATCTAGGTATTTTTAAAATTTCTCAAACATTTCCGTATCTTTTATATTCAATGTGCTGGACATCTAGTGTGCAACACCTGATATCGAATCAAAATCTGAGCCAGTATGGGGTCACGAACACACCGGTGTAACCTGAGCAAGAATAAGGTAAACGGCATGTCAACAAGTTGCAACCCGCTGTTCCATCTTGCACATTTGTCATGCTCATCTAGGTATTTTTAAAATTTCTCAAACATTTCCATATCTTTTATATTCAGTGTGCTGGACATCTAGTGTGCAACACCTGATATCGAATCAAAATCTGAGCCAGTATTGGGTCATGAACACACCGGTGTAACATGAGCAACAATAAGGCAGACCACATGTTTTTGAAATTTCTATTATTGTAGAAGGTATCATGTTTATTGAGACTTGTTTGACCATAATCACTCACTTTCCAATATAGCAGATGACTGTTTACATTGGAATAGCCACAACACCTAACTGAATCACTATTAGTGACAGTGGCCACCACAGAAAAGAAGGCACTAAAATTTTACAGATATCCACCCAGTGATTCTGCAGCCAAGGTGCTTACAATATATCTTACAGCACTGTATAGTGTGCTAAATTGCATATACTGCAGTATTACTATTCGCTAATTAAATTTAAACTAGTATGTGAGAATGATATACTGAAGTGAATAAATACATAATGCAAATAGGGGGGAACAACTTTCCTCCGCTCTTGTCTGAACATATGCACCATCACCAAAATAATATTGCGCGAGTCTGGAGCCTGCTAATATACGCGCTCGAGTCGCAAAAGCGTTATTAGGCAATTAAAAGGAAAGTATCCAAGTCTAATATTTACACGACGGGATGCACACGGCTGTTTGTGAACGGACTGGTTCGCGAAAGCACCTTTATAATGCAAAATGTAGCAACACGGGAAGCTATAATAATGTGGCGTAATTTATCGTGCACGTCCTTTTGTCTATACGTATTTATTTATATTGTCGTATGCCGTATATGCGTGTCGTACACCACAATGTCACAGCATAGCAATTGAGCTCTCAAACAACAACCATCAGTTGAACAATAAACGCAGTGAGATTAATATAAACTCGCTCAAAGACTCGTATACAACGGTGGACCCAAAACCCTTTTGCCGCCGACGCCGCGTATCGCGGTCACGAGACCATAACAACGCCGTGGAAAGCCGCCACCGAGAGCGTCTGTCCTGTCGCCCGCAGCGCCACCACAGCCTTGCACAAGGGGGTGCTCTATTTCGCATCGCCATCCAATGCCTCCCGCTATCTCTCACCATGCTCCCCGAAACAGCAATGACGTCATCCGCGGAATGCGACAGCAGCGGCCCCTAGTGGTGAGGCGTCGCTCGTAGCGCCCTCTAGTGGTGTACCCTACACAATGGCTAATCGTTCTATTCATCGGAGATAATCCGTCTATTGGGGGCTGCATTGGAAACAACACCCGCCCATGCTGTGATTTAGAGTTAAATTGTTGTAATGTAATGTAAAGTAGCACTGTAATTAGCACTGTAACGTAATGTAAAGTAGCGCTGTAATGTAATGTAAACATAATGTAATTTAAATTAGCACTGTGATGTAAAGGAGCACTGTAGAAAAGTAGC
Organism: Ornithodoros turicata; assembly: GCF_037126465.1. Lineage (NCBI taxonomy): Eukaryota > Metazoa > Arthropoda > Arachnida > Ixodida > Argasidae > Ornithodoros > Ornithodoros turicata. The sequence continues at coordinate 15,045,368 of NC_088202.1, forward strand.
GCTGTAATTTATCATTTGTACAGGTACTTCGTCATTTCTTATATTCTGCAGACAAAGTAGCACTTAATACGCGGGCATTTTCACTGTGTGTGTGTGAGAGAGAGAGAGATAATTTTCAGAGCATATATCGCACGTGTTTCCGAGTACTACCGACCTGTACCAACTTCGTATGAGAGACGTGGCAGTTAACACTATTTCGTTCTTTTTCAAAAAACTTTTTTCATCTGCAAGGAAACCGTCCAAGCAGGGGTGGTAAACTATTATAATTGTGTTACTGTAATACGTTTTTGCACTAGCATTATGTATTATAATGCAAAGCTTGAAAATATTAGTATTATAATCTTCTAAGATGTGTCCTCTCGTGTTAACGTTAACGTCTCGTTAACGGGGGCGGGGTGGGGTATGCTTATTAGTCTATTACTCCATAAGACAGTAATACTTCTTGGCATTCACACTGACCACTGCCCCGGTATGGCTCAGCTCTGATATGCACTGAAAACATAGGACACCCGGACCTTTAAATCAGGTTCCTGTCATTACACATCTATACTGTTCCATTTTCCCCATTGTCTTTGTCACTGATATACCTGCTTACTAGGAATTCAAAAAGCACATGGTTGAGACTGTTGTGTATGGAAAGATGTTTATCGAGTGATCCGACGGCCGCGAGACTTGCATCTGAGGGGCAGTTTCCAGTGGTGCTCCTACCGCTAGAGCTCCTGGTCACCCGTCCTTTATTTGCTGAATTTTTTTTAAAAAGTATTTATTTATTCACATTGAGCACAATACAATGTGGGTCGGCTCTGTGCAAAAAGCTGCATATGCAAGCTTGACACGGCACAGGGCCCCCTTGTGGACAGTGACAGTCATAAATATATAGAAAAATGGCTCTTAAGTATACTACGTACAATCAAATTCTGAGTATAGCACATGGACACTAATGGGTGAAGCAAAGCAAGTACATACATGGGAAAAACTTATGGGGAGGAATATAGGTTTATTGCAAAACAAAACAAAAACACGAAAGAGGGGAAAGGTTAGCCTGGCTCCAGCAGCCGACTTGCTATTCCCGCTTACAAAAGGAAAAGGGAGAAAAGGAAAAATAAAGAGAAAGAAGAAAAAAGAAAGACAAATCGGAAAGAGCGAAAGAGGCGGCGCAGTCACAGGCTCAGCGCGAGCCCTGTGTCGGTAAGGAAGCGTACGAGTTCCCTTCCGACGCGCCACCGAATGGGGCGTTGCAGAGGGCCCAGTAGCGTTGCCAGCGTGACCTCCCTGAGCCCTAGGGCAGCTAGCCGCTCCATCAGAGTGGCACGGGGAGCGGCGAACAGGCGACAGTGGAGGAGTAGGTGGGAAGTGGTGCCCTCGGTAGAGCAGGCTGCACATGTAGGGGTGTCAAGCGTGTTGAGTTGGAAGAGCCGTGCTGGCGTTCGAGCCACGCTTAACCGAAGACGGTGGATAACGGACGCCTCCCTCCTCGTGATGGGAAAAACTTATGCATACTATACGTTATTATTTATTATCAGTTACTAAACACAAGTCTCTGGATTTCTCGTGTGGTATCGCTAGAGACTATGTTGCATCGATTTAACAACGTAGGCGCTTGTACAGATATTTTTTGGTCGCCATATTTCGTTCTATAGTACGAGGGACTGCCCAGCAGAGTTGTGCCTAACTCGTTACAAGTAACTCGTTACCTGGTAACGGTTACTTTTTTTGGTAACGAAGTAACGATTCAGTTACTTTTTTAAAAAATGTAATAGTAACGGAATCAGTTACAAAAATTGGTAACTCGTTACTGACGTTACTCGTTCCTTTTCTTGAGCACAGGGAGCACATTTCGGCATTCCGTGTGGTGCAATGCCTGCAGATTTGACCTGCGTGACGTGCGACTCAAAGTATTATTGCAGTCCCTCACTGTGTGTTGTTGTCCTTTCTCTTGTTTCCGTAATCTCCGACCATCAGTCCTTCCCAAGAATGGCCACCAATTGTGCTATGGCTACAAAAAACGCGTTTCGACTTTTCTTATCTTTGCTAAGCTTCTGAGCGCTCTAAATTATGACGCAGCCCCTCGTCTGTTTTGGGGAACCGTTGGTGATCCGTGGCACGAAAACCAGTGTTTTTTTCTTGTGTTTTCGTAATCTCCGATCACCCCCACTTCGGAAACAAGGGAGAAGGTTCAGGCAAACTGGTATAGATTCATGGTAACGGGCCGAGAGACACGGAACACGAAGGACGGACGACAAATTTCGAGTATCAGCTTCTCCTGAAGTGCAATTCCTCATTAATAAAGAGTTGAAGGCAAGTGACGGCGTGTTTGTTAGCTCCTTTAACTATGCTGCGGTAACGTAAAAGTAACTCGTTACCTGTGAGTAACGAGAACTCGTTACTTTTGTATGTTGGTAACGAGTAACGTATTTAGTTACTTTTTTCTGAAGTAACGGGTAACGGTATTTAGTTCCTTTTTTTCGGTAACGGGCACAAGTCTGCTGCCCAGTCGTCTCTATGACGCACCACGACATTTGATGCTGACTGATGTAGTTTAAGTAAGTCAAGAAAGTAAGTATTATTTGTTCGTAATGCATTCCTGTATGCAATCAGGAAGCGATATCGATAAACCATCTGGACAGGAACGATATTATATTTAACAAAAAGTGGTTGCACCGACTCCAAAGGTAACGATCTGTGTATAGCTCTTATGGCTTTCTTTTGCAATAAGTATAAAGAGTTCAAATGTGTGTGTGCTGCCGTGCCCCAGACTAGGCAACAGTAGTTTAGATATGTGTGAAATAAGGCATTGTAGATGGTTAGTTTAATTTTGGCAGGTAAGATGTATCGGTTTCGATTCAAGATGGCCGCAACTTTGGACACTTTACTAACTATATATTCTATATGTCCATCCCATAGCAAATTATTTTGTAGATGAATACCAAGTATCTTCTGGCTTTTAACCAGCTCAATCGTATCAGTTCCTATTTTCAAATCTGAGTTAACAGTAATACGCTTATTTTTAGGTATGAAGATCATTGCTTTAGTTTTCTGTGTATTAATTTTCAGACAATTGTTCCTGGTCCATGCATGAATACCATCTAAATCCTTGTTTGCCAATGTGATGAGATTTTGGGCATTAGTCCCTGAACAGAGTAAAGTTATGTCATCTGCGTATGCAACCAATTTGGTGTACTTACATGGATGAGCAATGTCGTTCATATACACATTGAACAGCAGCGGTCCCAAAATGCTACCTTGAGGAATGCCAGCCGTAATTGCAATGGAATTCGAAATCATCGACTCTGATACCACGCTCTGACTTCTATCGGACAAATAGCATCTTAATAGAGCTAAAGGTATCCCTCGGACGCCATAACTATCCAATTTATGTAATAGCATATTGTGATTTAGCATGTCAAATGCTTTGCTTAGGTCAAGAAAAATACCGAGCGTGATTTGCCTGCATTCAAAGTCATGGAGAATTTGTTCTTTAATTGTTAGCAGTGCTGTTTCTGTTGACCTCGACTTCCTAAATCCGTGTTGTATATCACTTAAAATGTTATGTTTATCGAAGAAAGAGGATACTCTATGATGTATTATGGACTCCAAGCCTTTTGACATAACCGACAATATAGAAATTGGCCGGTAATTAGATAAATTGTTTCGGTCGCCTCCTTTAAAAACAGCTACAACCTTTGCAATCTTCATACTGGATGGAAATGTGCCCGTGATAAAGGATAGATTAAATATGTGACTCAAACATGGGGCGATTAAATCAATCACATGTTTGACAGGTAGTATTTGAATTCCATGAATATCACAACTCTTTGAGTTTTTCAAATTTAAAAATACTGATTTAACTTCCTCCTCATTTGTAGGAGTGAAATACAAAGAATTAGTTGGCACTCCGTGCCGTACGTCATAGAGACATGGCTGTGCCATCCTACGACCAATACTGGTGAAATGATAATTGAACGTGTCCACTAGTTCTTTGCCTTTTATTACGCGATCGTCAACTGTCAGTTCACCAATCGTTTCCTTGTTTCTGGGACGGTTCATTATGTAATTTATATTTCGCCAAATTCTGCGCGAGTCACCCACTAAATGGTCATTGAACATCGAATCATAATATGACATTTCTGTTTGGCAGATATGTTTGTTTACCATGTTTCTGCACTTTTTATAAGTATCATAATCGTCTTTTTGGCGAGATTTAATAAAGTTACGAAATAACCTATTTCGTTTAGAAATCAGGGTTATCAATTCACGTGTCATCCACGGTTTCCGTGCTTTCCTATGACATTTTTTTGTTATAATTGGGAAACTGGCAGAATACGCACATGAAAAGATTCTTAAGAAATTATCAAAGGCCTCATTCACATCGGAAGTTTCATATACTGAGGCCCATGTGGTTTTCAATAAAAGCTGTCTGAACTTATCAAGTCCCATTTGAGAAATAGGTTGTACGGTAAATTCAGTTCGTTCTCTTTTGTTATTATTAAAGATATTAGCGTTTTTCGTAAACATGAATATTGGGAGATGGTCTCCAACGTCAGCTGCAATAACACCATTAGAGTTCTCTGTTCTATCCGCGTTCGTGATAAATAAGTCTATTAGGCTTGCTGACGTGCTTGTTACGCGAGTTGGATGCAAGATGACGTTCTCACAGTGGTTAGAGTCCAGTGTCATTGTGAGCCTCCGTTGTAAATTGCTTCTTTCCATCATATTTATATTAAAATCTCCTCCCAAATATAACTGATAATTATATTCATTAATGAAGGACAAGTACTCATCAAAAAAGCAAAGAAATTCATTGACATATCCATGCGGAGGGCGGTATAGTGTCGAGAAAAACTTTTGGCCGGATCGTACAGTAATAATCTCGAAATCAATCGTACATTTTGTGTATTCGCTTACTAATAGACCATTCCAATGGTTCGTTATCAGTATAGCTACTCCACCTCCTCGACCATATACACGATTCACGTAAAAAGAGTTATATCCATCCAAATCAAACTTATCTCCATCGTGCTGACACCATGTCTCAGAAAACATGATACAATCAAAATTAATTCCTACATCATGGAACAGAAGATTAAGTATATCATGCTTATTCTGTATAGACTGAACATTAGCATGGAAACATTTAATATACTCATTGTCAGGTAATCTACTACGGACACAATCGATGGAAACAACTGAGTCAACAATCATATACAAAGAGTGTTGTTGCTGCTGCCGACTTGTTTATACAATCCGTGCTAGATCCTCATCACATTTTATTTCTACAGCAACACTAGTTTCATCTTTACGGACAAATATTTTTCCGTTACTAATCCAGCCATATTTCCAGTCTTGTTGCCTTCGTTTTGATATGGCTTTACCCAATAGAATTTTCAGCGCCGGGCAAAGGTGTTCATTTATGATATGTTATCGCATTTCGTACGCGTTTGGCAGTGTGCCAAAGAGTAGAAGTAATTATTTTTGCTTTTTTTTTTGCCAGAAGCTGAAAGCGTATGTAAAGCCCCAATTCCATTGCAAAATATTCTCCATTCCCTACTGCAATGGTGATAACTTAAAAAACAGCGAAAACCGCCGTTTCCGGGCGCGCAAATTGTGAAATTGTCGGCCGAGTGCGGTTCTGCATTAAATTAATGGAAGAAGACTCTCACTTGCTTCTTGCTGTTTCTTTCTCACTGTTGTTTCAAGTAGCTTTGCGTATCAAGCATGGTCCGCTATCGGCAGAAGCCTCGAATAGGAAAATTGAAAGGGCATATCCATGGCCTTTTCGCGTCGCTTCTTTCGGAGATCTGAGCCCGGCCGACAATTTGTGAACATCGCAGCCACGTTTTCCATGCAGTATAGGGAATGTACGTTGTGATGCACTTTCTGTTAATGGCAAAAAAAAAAAAAAAAAAAGTGAGGTTGGTTTGGCAAATTTCGAAGTTCAATTAAGAAAATTTAATTTCTCACGGCTTCAAATTGATTAAAAGTTCTCGGAAGTCAACGCAAAAGCACGCCCCGAGATAAATAGCGTTCGCTCCGTGATTTTCGGACAAGTAGACTTTTCATACGATTTTTTAACATGTTAGGTGAAACACCCTGTATATGTCTATTGTGTCAAGACTCTGGAACTTGTGACTTCCACTCACCAATGCTCACTCCTCCGGCAGTCGGGTCCGTGTTTGCTTACTCATGCTCACTGACCTACCGCTCAACTCTTCATTTGCTCACTCACGTTCCGCTCATTCACCAATCTGAGCATGAGTTAGCATGGGTAAACATGCCCATAAGGGAAGTTTGCCGATATACAGTGAACCCTCGTTATTATGACCATGGTCGTTCTCGAAAATGTTGGTCATAATGCGGAATTGTCATATTTATTTATTTATTTATTTACAATACCCCAAAGGCTCTTGCGAGCATTGCATGGGGGACAGGGGTTGTACAGATATTAGGTATAACAATAAATGCACTTGACAAATAACGGTGCGAAAAAAAAAAGGAATCAATTGATTATTAGTGAATGGTTAAATGGTAGATGATATCTTCCAATGAAACGTGGTGTGATCAGTGAGCTCCGCAATATTCAAGGGAAGATCATTCCAGTTAATAGTAGTCTTACAAAAAATGATTTAGCAAAGATATCAGTGTGGCAGGCGAAACGAGTTACCTTGTACAAATGGTCGAAGCGGGGAAAGATTGTGGAAGAACGAGTGATAGGGGAAATGCTAGGCGGAATGGTATGAATGAACTTGTGAAACAGAGACCAGTGTTGCGGATTTGGCTGCTCAAATCGGATTTAAATCAAATCCGCGTTTTTTCTGAAGGTAGTAAATCAAATCCAAATCAAGTCCGGATTTAATTTTGACACGTTAAATCAAATCCTTTTAAATCCGGATTTGTTTTTCCGGACCTAAATCAAATCCGCTTTTAAATCCGGATTTATCGAATCTTTTGACAAATCCGGGAGCCAAAATTCGTGCAGTAGCATCACTAGACCTATAACCGTGTCTACAAATTACTAATACTGCACGTATTCACTAAACAACGCTTAAATAACAGCATGACGTGGGACAAAGAGCAATAAATTTCGTCTGATTGACGAGGATATAAAGGGCCAACCTATCAATCCGCTGGTCGAAATTTTATTCATATTTTAGTACATACATTTTTGAGTTTAGAAAGACATTTTCGGTTACGCTTGCTCGGCGTGTACCAGCCTATCAGTCACCACGTATCATCTTGTGTCAGGAACGGACCCAGACGCTCGGTTTGGTGGCGGTTTCTTTGTCGAAGCGCGTAGTGGGGGAGGGAGAGAGGGTAATTCAATGTATAAACTGACGTTTTGGGGGGCGATTGGGGGGAGCAATTTGGCGAGCTGCTTCTACTTACAGCCCTCTACTCGCTCTACCACAGGAGCTATATAAATGATATCTATACCATTCGATAGAGAATGAGTTAGCGGTTCTAATGAATCTACCTTCAAGGGAATGCGCTCATGAAGAATAAAAGTTCAAAATCGTGCATTTTTTGCCGGAAGTGCTGTGTTCGCGAATTTTTTCGTAGCGCCCCTTTAAAGTAGGAGTCACGGGACCTTTTCCGCGTGCTGTTTTGAACCCATAGTTTTTATCAGCCAAATTTGAAGGATGTGGTAAAACAAGAAGCGCGTTGCTATGAGGTCAAAGTTAGGAAAAAATTCGAACCAACATTCGCCGCCGCAACCTTCCGCCTCTCCATATCGGAAACTGTTCATCGGATGGAGCTCGAAATTGTTGCATTTGCCATCAATCGAGATGCTATCTAACATATATTTTTTTCATGGAAATTAAAAATTGTCAATTTCCCACGCTTGTCGATTTAAAATGGAACTACCCAAGAGTGGACAGAAGGCGACCTCACTGTGTCACCTCTAGCGTTCGCACGCCCCGTGCGGGCAACGGGCATGCGGAGCGTGCTCCCTCTTAAAGGTTGAAGACGCGCAGCCATTTCGCATCGTTGGGATCGTTGAATGTGGATGTTGTATTTCACGCGCGACCAGCCGCCGTACGATTAGCTGGAAGCTAACACCGGCCGCGTTTTGGAGGGCATGAGTACTTCCCCCAGAGCTAGGCAGTCCCGAGCATTGCCGGAGCCCAGAGCCGCGTCGGCCTGCAGTGTGATAGCATTACATTCCTCCTCACGAAAAACAACTCGTCCTCCGTCATTTAATTCCCCGTTAGTTCAGACGGCCCTCTCCTCGTCGGCGCGTAGCCGACAGCTGGCCACTCCGCCGCGCGGAATTGCGCAATGCCAGTGGAAGAGGGGCGCAAAGGGAAGCCCAACGAAAATACATGAAATGAATGAATGATGGGAGTTGAGTTGAAGGCATCGAGAAAGAAAATAGTAAAACTTTATCGAAAATCAGCCGCACTTTCTGTTCCATTGCCAACACGTAATCCGTTAAGTGCCCTTAAATTTTTGTGTAACATCAAAATAGAAAAAGCGATACTGATAAAAGTGTATTGAATCGTAGATGACTGGCTCACTCTGGGAGGGGCGGTGCACAACCCCATCTCCATCATCACGTATCGTGTTGGTGTTGGCTCGGGCTTCACGGGGCATGAACAGTGTGGAGTTGGTAGGTGTGGTACACCTTCCCAAAAGCAGATTTTGGGTCAGGAACCTCCTCGTCATTTAGCATCGGGCGAACACGCCAGAGTGAAGGAATTCCTATCAGGGCCCTAGGCTCAGCTACGCCCAAAAACACACGCCTGCGTCGATTTCTACCATCAGTACTCGAAAGACCACAGATCGTTGGTTACGATACCCTGGGGGTCATAACTAATTGGATCGTTAATAAATCGTGGGACATGTTACGAATACTTATACTAAACATGTAGCCCATGGGTCTATTTTAATGCTGACGTTTTGGGGCTTTGTAAAAATTTTCCTCGCGCAGTACAGACTGTTGTAACCAAGGAAAAAGTATGCGAAGAAGAGTTGCACATCTTGCCATAATTGCCCGTGGGAGTAGGAAAGGCTTGCCTTCCCGAAATCACGAAATTATAGGATGTGATATATTTATTGTTCGTTTTTACTTTGTTTTGACGTGAATGCATGTACCTATATGCGTTCCATATGATGGCGAAGACCAAGAATTTCGCGACATGATTTGGCAAGCTTGAAACGGGTCGTGCTTGAAGACTCAGCTAGAGGTCCACGGGAAAGGTGCCGTCCAATCGACAGAATAACGTTAACTGCGTTCAAAGAACTGCACCTGGTGCTCCCTCGGTGCGGTGAGGGGGAGTGAATGGGCTACTCTTGTCGCTCTGGAGAGAGGACGCCGCTAGTGCGTGTGCAGATTTCAGACAAGGTCACATCAATTCGTGTAGAATGCGAAACGGCGCTTCGCTCAATTTCAAATACATGCATCTTGTGGGGGAGCTTGACGAAATCCACACGCAAATCCGCTGAAAAAGGGGCGATTGAATTCAAATCCAAATCATTCGTGGAAAATGTGATTGAATCCAAATCCAAATCATATCTGGAATATGCGATTCAATCCAAATCCAAATCCTACCCATATTTTTTTGCGCAAATCAAATCGCAAATCAAATCCGCCAGCCCTCCGGTGGATTTAAATCAGGATTTAAATCAAATCCATGGATTCAAATCCGCAACACTGAAACCTTGCAATGTATCGACGTCTCTCTAGGTTAGGGAGTTGACTGAAGAATGACGTGAGTAATCACCAACGACGAAACGGGCTGCTCTATTCTGGATGGCTTCAAGAGCGGAGGATAAGTATTGTTGAGGGGGGTCCCACAAAGCTGAGGCATACTCCAGTTTTGAACGTACTAGTGATAAGTATGCTAGTTTTCTAATTTCCTGGGGTGCCAGTTTCAGGTTACGTCGAATATAGCCAAGAGTCCGGTTAGCATTGCCAGCAATGAATTCAATGTGCTTGTTCCAAGTTAGGTCTTGGGAGAGATGAATGCCAAGATACTTGTAAGAGCTTACTTTAGTAAGAGCAATGTCGTTTAATGAGTATGGATATGGAGAAAAACGGCCGTAATTGCGACGAGCAAAAGTAATAACATTACATTTGTTAAGGTTAAGAGGCATCTGCCAGGTTAAACACCACGAATGAACTAATGAGAGGTCATGTTGTAGAGCAACCTGATCAGAAAAGGAAGAAATCTTGCGATAGATAACACAGTCATCGGCAAATAGCCGTGTGGTGGAAGAAATATTATTAGGGAGGTCGTTAATATAAATAAGAAAGAGAAGGGGACCAAGCACCGATCCCTGAGGGATACCAGATGTTACAGCAAAAAAAATCGGAACGATGATCATTGCATATTACGAAGGAAGAGCGATTCGTGAGGAAGTCTTGTATCCAATAATAGGTTTTACAGTCAATATTAGTAGCACGAAGTTTCTGTAAAAGGTAATTATGAGGCACTTTGTCGAAAGCCTTACGGAAATCTAGAAATACGGCGTCAGTTTGTGCAGATACGTCAGCGTTAGAAAAGAGGTCATGAAGAAAAGATGCAAGCTGAGTTTCGCAGGAACGAACCCTACGGAAACCATGTTGAAGTAGATAGCAGAAGTCATTCTTCTCAAGAAATATCGCAACATGTGAATAAATAATGTGTTCTAGTAGTTTACAGCAGATACTTGTTAGCGATATTTGTCGGTAGTTATTAGCTAATTGGGTGTCGCCAGACTTAAACACTGGGATGATCTTCCCTACTTTCCAATCATAAGGTATTGGTAAGGTATATATAAGGTAATTGACTGTGGACTGTGGACTAAGGACTGTGAAAAGATGTATGCCAGAATCATACTAGAGGTTTGCCTGGTCATGATTAGTACTTTGGTATTGATATCATCTGGGCCGGAGGATGTGGATGATTTGAGTGACTCGATTAGCTTGCAGATGCCTTGGGAAGTGATACATTCCAATGGCACGCATCCTTCTTGAGGTATGTGCGTAGTATGGTCCTTATGGCTTACAGTGAAGACTGAGGAAAAATGTGCAGCAAATAATGAAGCACACTCGTTCGGGGGTATTGGATTCCCACCGGAGTCGGACAGACGGATGGCGTTGTCCTTAACAGGAGATATCTCATTCCAGAATTTCCTTGGGTTGTGAATAAGGAGCGAAGGTAAATCCTGGCGGAAGTATTTGTTTTTGGCTTTTTTTAGTGCACATTTGTAAGATCACATTTGTAAGAGCGAGCGCATTCGCGATATTCGTTCCAGTGGTCAAGAGCAGTTGAGGCCTTGGCCTTCTTAAATAATCGCTTCTTTTTGTTACGAATGACTTTTAGTTCTTTCCTAAACCAAGGAGCCCTTTTGTGAGTTATTGTGCGTAACTTAGGAACATGCAAGTCGACAAGCCGGTTAAGGGTGTCGCGAAAAAGACACCAGTTTTCGTCAACAGATCGCTTGTGAAAACACAAAACAAACTCATCATGAAATGTTCGTAGACCGGCGTTAATCGCGTCAACATTGGCGCGTTTATAGTCTCGAATAGTTTTGGTGACTATGTTTTTATGGTGGATGGATGAGGCAGACGGTAACATGAAATGTACAATCTTATGGTCACTTAACCCATGAAAAACAGAGAGGGAGGTAACGTCCTCTGGATGCGAGGCAAAAACAAGATCAAGTATGGATTCGGTTGAAACAGTACTTCTAGTTGGTACAGATACAAGTTGCTCTAAATTAAAAGTTAACGAAAGGTCGATAAAAGCTCTAGCATCTGGAGATGAGGGGGCACTCAGGTTAGTCCAATCTATATGCGGGTAATTGAAATCACCAAGCAGAAGAACATGACTTTTTGGATGCTTATTGCTGATGAATGCTAAAATGTCATGCAAATATTGGACAAACAAAGCAGAGCTATTAGGTGGGCGGTAACACACACCAATGAAAAAGTCAGGGTAGGTATGGGACAGCGACACCCAACATGATTCAATTCCAGTATCAACATGAATAGAGGTAGCGGACAAGTGCTTTTTAACGGCGATCAGTACACCACCTCCTTTCTTTACTTGCCTATCACATCTAAATACATGATAGTCGCCAAAGCAAGTGTTCATCTCTATATCGTGTATATCAGGTGACAACCAGGTCTCTGTTAAGATGACGATATCCGAGGAACAGTCGTACAAAACACTACATAAAGCGTCAAGTTTTGGAATAACACTCCTAATGTTCATAAAAACCACGGAAAGCGAAGACACTGATCTGCTATTAACAACAGGTGATACACTACTCACATCTTGTAGCTACGCCGTTAATTCTTTAACATGGGATTCGTCGTGGTTGTATTGGTAGCACTTCGAACCGATGAATAGCTTGTCATACCTGAGCTTAAAGGGCTGTGACTGATTTTTGCCAAATTCGACCAGTTTGCGGCGGGCGAGTCTCGTGGCACTAGAGAAATCGTTCGAGATGCTTAAGTCGGTACCCTTAAGCGCTTTACTACACGTTAGAACCTGATCTTTAAGCTTGAAGGAACAGAACTTTGCGATAATCGGCCGAGTCTTATTCGTACGGAATGTGCCGATGCGGTGAACACGCTCAAAATCAGAGGGCGCACACTGCATGCCTAACTTTGTATTACATACATCAATAACCTTTGACTCAGACTGAGTCCAGGTCTCGCTGGCTATGTCAGGGATCCCATAGAAAATAATATTTCACCTACGAGAACGATCTTCAAAATCATTCATGCGGGATTCAAGGGCCCTTACGTGGGTTGCGTTGGTGGCGTTCGATAGTTTGATCTGAGATATGTCTGCTTGAATGCCGTTGAGGAAATCTGTTTGTGTGCTTTAGACGTCCGACAAGTCTGTTTCAACTGAGTTCAATTTGGAGGATACGGCTGATAAGGCTTCATCAGTAGATTGCTGCCTGAGCTGGAGCGTTCTCACGTCAGCTAGCAACGTATTAACATTCGTATCTAATCTGGACAGGATTTCCAGTGCGGTACCTAGTTGTTCTTCCTGTGCCTTAGTCATAGGGCCGGGATTTGTTTCAATGTCACCGGATAACAGAATTACTCGCAACATGTATACATACGAATGACACAAGTTACATAGGTAAGCGAATTGTGGGGGTGGCAGCAGCAGTAACAAGCAAACATCATCACTACAATATGATGCACTGTGACTGACCTGCAATACAATGAAGAACGGGTAAGGCATCATGCTCAGACTGCTGCTGCCGTTCCCACTGAAGCTGAAGATGTGCAGACACGGTTTAAATTCGTCTTGCTGTGATGACGTAGATGCGGAGCGGAAGTAGGGGGCCTGTAGTAGCGTGCCGTCTGGGTAGACAGTGAATCCACGTGACCAGCTGCAGTAACCGTCTCCTGGCTCGGAGACAGTGCCCTCGCCGGGGACATCATAGAAAGCCGGCGACCATGTGTTGATAGGTAACGTGTGTGCCGCAAAAAGCAGAAGATAGCAGCAGCTGCTATACAATGAAGAACGGGTAAGGCAACATATTAACGGGGGGGATTTGCAGAGATTTCACTGCACTGTTCCCCAGGACTATAGTCGTAAAGCGCGTATGTCAGATTATCGGGGGTCATATTAACCAGGGTTCACTATAGTATGATTGTTTCCTGGAGGGTGAGCTTTTAAAGTATGGACATAGCGAGGACGTAGAAAAAGAAGAAAAGAACACGGGCGTGTGTCTGAAGTGAAATATGTGACTCACACTTTATTTTCTCTCTATCAGATAAAACGGAATAGAAAGCAAGACGTGACACACCACGACGCTTTTTTGAGGATTTTATCTACTAGCTTCACGCTTTGGTCATTCTAATCTGTTATATGTTTAGCGCCCTACTTTCTATTAGTGATATACATCGCAAGATTTCATTGAAGCCTAGGTGTCGTTTCAGTCTCTCACATGCGTGCCATGCGCGTTTGCAATACTGTGCATATTGTTAAGTATTTCTACTGCAATGGTTGTGCTGAATAGGGACTGAGACTGTTCGTTCTTTTTTTCTTTCTTTTTTTTTCTTGTTTGTGTAACAAACTGTGTGGCATGAACCAATGTCCGATGAGGAATAGGTATATAAAGAAAAACAGTAGCGTAATGCATGTTTGAGCGTAATTTTTATTAACCTGAAACGTCGCAGTTACGTTGAAAACCCTTGTGGGTGTAAACAGATGAGCTGAGGTATTTTCGGTGTGTCAATAGCAATCGAACTTAAAGGTTGCGACGGCAACCTGTGACCGGACGGACACATATGAGCCTGTTCAAATTAAAGCCACCTATCTTCTAGTTATGACTGGATTTACGTCTTTACGAGCCCTTATTGTGCACAACTGTCTCATGGCGATGATTTCTGAGCAATATATATGTGCATATGTGCAATATATATATTATCATTATTGTTTATCTGGAAGTCTCCCGATAGGAGATGCTAATTTGTTGCACTTGGCGCGCACCCTGTTATTTGCGCTTGTTACTTTGACAGCCGTTTTATGATGGAAGCACGCTAAACACGTACTATGCCTATGTTCTTGCAGGCATACCGAAAAAAAGGAACCACATCCGTCGCTACCGGTGTCCATGGTGCACCTACAGCTCACCGGATAGATCAAACTTACGAAGGCACGAGCGTAAGCACACCGGAGAAAGACCATACCGGTGTCACTACTGCCCCGAGGCCTTCGGACAACCTTCCACCTTAAAGACCCTTGTGTGTCGCAACACCGGTGAAAAGCCATTTGAGTGTCATCTCTGTCCGAAGTCTTTTACCAAATCTTGCAACCTGAAGACACATTTACGTTGCCATACGGGAGAAATACCCTTTAAGTGCCAGCTATGCCCCAAAGCATTCGCGTACAGTCATGTTATGAAGCAACACATGAACACACACTACGATGTCGTCTTGCCCAAGTTTTAACTTACTTCAGTGCTGGCGCCCATTCACACTTTTGAGCGGCACAGTGGGGATATGGCTGTAGTAGTTGCATTCCAGTTGTGCCTGCAGGGACTCGTTTCGTAATGTTTGACAAGTTTGTGTAGCTATTAAAAGTTTATTACGAAATTCAATTGTGACACAGCAATTTTTACGGCTATGGCTCGGAAAGGACACGAGCTTTTCGGCGAGGTGCGTATGCCGGAAAGTGGCTCAAGGAAGGGGACGATGAATGAGTAAGAGCGCAATGGCTCACCGTTACTTCGAGTTATTTCAAAAACCGTATCCGAGAACGTATACGTTATGCAGAACAATGGCGTCGTCAAGAAGGAACTCCCGACTCCTGAACTCAGTGTCCCCAAGGCAAAGCGACCAGCGGGCTATGGACATCGTGCACGCCGTTGGAGGGCGCTGTGATCGCTTCACTGATAGGGTGCCTCGATGGTCAGCACCGCTTGCAGGGTACCGCTATCGCCGCCACCGTATTGAGTCGAGCGTCCGAAGCTGAGGATCTCATAAATGAGGAACTAAAAGCGACTACATTCACTGAACCGGTGTATTGAACGCGTTCGTCTGCTCTTTTTGTTCCCTCCTCTGCCTGTTATTCAGTGGAGCACAGACAACGCGATATCTGGCAGATAGGTCGGAGAAATCGTACACGCGTTCTTTTATACAATGAAAGTTTACAGAGTAGAAAGCAATATGGCACCTTACCTTCAGTGTTCAGACCAATGAAATAAAACGCGCATATAAACGTTTTACACTGGGCTCACTAGACTGAGGCTACCTTACGCTTGCTGTAGGTACATGGGGGGTCTTCGCATGTAGCTTTCAAGTCAACCAGGATGCTACTAGTATTTTCCGTTTATTCGTCAGACATGTTTCACAGTTACTCTCATATTTCATGCAAACGTAGGCAGGTTTGGTAAAACGTGTTCATTCCCTAGCCCGTTGTTTCTGTGGTAAGTAACCTCTTCTTCCTCCTCCTTTTAGTACGGCGCAGCATGATCCCAGATACCTTTGCGCCGGAAAATTGCAAGTCAAACTCAAACTTCCTCCTCCTTACATTTTATATGCCGATGAACCGTATATCTTTAGCAGAAGCGGAGTTGTAAGGTCAATTGAACAAAGACTAAGAGGGCGTACAGCTTTTAGTGTCGATAAGCACACACCGAAAAGATACAGGGGATAACTGTAAAACCCGTGTCCGGTCAACATTAGAAAATACAATATAAAAAAAACAATGACGCACATTTTACATTTTAACCAAAGCTGATTATTCAACAACATAGTCACAAGTGCATTGGGGTAACTCTGGAACCCAGTGCCCCACTGGGGTGATATACATAAATAAATAATAGTCTCGAAGAACATACATGATACTAAAGTGGACGACAGAAGGTGTCTGAATTATTAAAGAAAGGCCTACATGGCCGATTAGTACCCTGTGGTTTATACATAGCACGATTATTTTCTTTAATATACGTTACATTGCGATGGTTGGAAGTAGTTACGAGCGGCAGACCAGAAGTGAAACGAAGCAAATCGGGACTAAAATAGTGTTCACCAAAGTAATCAATATATTCGACTGTGAGTCTGGGACCCACTGCTGTTCCAGCGACGAGGGGTACTGGGATGACGCCGAAATAAATAATTTAAATATAAAACATTGAGAAATAAATCATGTAAAAGTCCATTCTTCAAAACAACTTTTCACAAACAAAACAAACTCGAGAAAATAGACTACACGAAGTAAACCTTGCAAAATCATCCCATCGTCATTGACGTAGCTTTTGTTGTTGCTCGAATCAGAAGAGTTGCTCACCGGACAGTTAATTTCCAGACAATAGACCTCTAGAAACGTCACCATGACGTTGGTAGACAGACTCAAATCGGAAGGGAAGGGCTAGATTCCACGAATGTGCACTTGTTCGCTGCCTCCTATTAAATGATAAGTAGAGGACCGAAGGTCCCGTCCTTTTCAGGGACCATCGTAATCCCCTCAATACCGTGGCTTTCGGGCGCGATCTTGTTCGCCCCCTGCCTTCGAGCGTGCTTCTACTCGACCAAATTGGTGGCGCTGTTTAACATATATGACATCATTTGTTTACAAACAAGGAGAGGTCTATTGCTCACTAGAGAACTGCTGAAGCCGGAAAATTGCTCACTGCATCTTTCACCACACGTGATTACATTTCGCGTTGATGGCGCTCATGTACTTGACTTTTTCTATGTCAGCTGAACTGCTTGTTTAGTTTTCGAAGGTTGAACGTTCCCGGAAACGTTCCCGCAAAACAACATAGTCACAACACGACGTGTCATTTATGTGCCTCTCAGTCTCTGGATTTGGTGTCCGTCTGATTATGGTGTCAGTCATCTCCAGCTCGCCTGCTTCCTTGCCATCTTGCGGAGTTCTTGACCGTTTTCGTGAACAAAGAAATTCTCGTTCCCGAAGACATGTGATGCTTTTGAACCCACATGGTGTTTGTTTTCATCATCGCCATGGTTTCAGAAGCTAATGCCTCTCCCCAAGGCTTCTGTGTGTCTTGGACGATCCTGGTGACGCAGCTAATACTGACAAAGACACTTGCAGCATGCCTGCAAGTGGACGTCCTCTCGCCGCACCCTCTTTACTAGTGAACTCAGACGCTGTCACACATTACATCGGCATAGTTCCCTTAAAGGTTGAACCAGGACACATATTACCCCCAGAGCGTTAGTCGTGGCGTTGCGCACCTCTGTGAGGCCAACAACGGACAGCTCTACGACCACTGCCACTGGCGGATTTCCTAGATCTATTTGAAGCAACATTAGAAAGCTAAAAAAAGCTACTCAGATAATATAAGAAATCAAGTACATGAGCGCAATAAACGCGAATTAAGTCGCATCACATAAAAAAGTGCGGTGCTGAGGTGAACAATTGTCCGCTTCAGCAGTTTTTGATGAGCAATTGTCCTGTGACGAATTGTCCGTGCCCCAAATGATTCATACATCTGCAAAAGCATAGAAGCATGGTAGGACTCACATGGTAGTGGGTCATGTTCCGGTTTATGTCGGTAATAGCGGAGCAGGCGTGTAATAATCCAGGGCTTTGTTTGCCTAAAAATATTAACAGCTACAAAACAGACGGATTTAAAGGGACCGAAAAGTGAAAAATAACCTCCATATTTTTGCCCACTGTCGTGCACAACATCGTTGTTTGATAAGCAGTGTTGTACGTAGCGCAGTTACTAGTAGCGGCGCTACCGTATCCGTTACTTTTTTCGGTAGCGGAGTAGAGATCGCGCTACTTTTTTAAAGTGGTAACGAAAGAAGTACTTCCGCTACAAATTTGCGGTAGCGCAATCTTTGAGCGCTACCGCTACTTTCCGGGGTGGGGTTCGCGACAACACGACTTCGACCTATCATCAAACCTCCACTCTGCCTGCCTTCGATCAAGCTGCCCGATATCACAACTCATTCTGGGAAGAGCGGGCAAATAGCCGAAAGGAGGGCACAGAGGCCGTTATCTTACAAAGAGGATGTGTCCTCCACGTGTTCCCTATTTGGGATGAACCTTCTTGAAGATTTGGTGCATTGTCGGAGTCACCTGCAAACTGACGTCACTCCATTCTGGAGCCGTCCTCGCTAGCTATGAGTCATGACATTCCAAATGGCATTGCACCACGTACGCTTAGGTGATTGACAGTTGCCATTTCTTGTCCGCTGCAATGGAGGGACCATGGCCTGCTACAGTACAAAACAGTAGCGTGGTGTTCAGATGTCTACTATGCGCCTCGGTGGGAAAGCTTTATCTGTGCGTCAAGGAAGTCAACGTCCAATTTGAAAAAGCACACCATGGTATGTTTACCAACTTCTCGTTCCGGGCAATCCGAGTTCTTTTTGTGACAACGCTGTTGAGCCTTTTATCGGTAGACTTGCTTTGTGCTTTATTTGCTTTAGAGGAAGAGAAAAAGATATGCAGGATACCGAGTGGGCTTTAGTAAATCTGTAAAAAAACGGTTTTCAAAATTTTAGCCTTCAGGCAACCTACGTGTAACCTCCATTGGACGTCGATTTATTATTTTGAGATATTGTTTAATATTTATTATTTATTATTTTAAGACCTTTGAAGTACGTCATCAACGATACTGTTTCTTTCTTTCCTAAAAAGTAGCGCATGAAGTATCGCGTTACTTTTTACGGGTAACGGTAGCGGTATTCCGCTTCCTTTAGGTACGTGTAACGATATCGGGATTTCGTTACTTTTTGCTCAGGTAGCGCGTATTGGTATTGCGCTACCTTTTCCGGGTAGCGCGTACAACACTGTTGATAAGATACAGAAAGCATTACTTCTCAATTCGGCATATTTTTTTATGTATAAATATTTTGAAGATTGCCGGAACATGGACGGTGCTGCCAGCGAACGGCGAAAAAGAGCAACTTGTGTTTCAGGTCCAGGGCTCCTAGGGATTGGTCAACCCTTACCACGTGAGATTTAATTTTCTAGAGAACAAAGCTGACGCACATTATCTTACAGCTAAACGCCATTTTAAGGATGACGCTCACTTCGCGGCCCCATGTATTCTCTATGGGCGAAACAATGCGATCTTTTGCAGCTAATACTGAACCGATTTGGACCAAAATGGCCTTGTTCGATAGATTTTAGAATTTCAAAAAATTCGCATTGGAGACATTTGCAATTTTTTTTGCAAAAGTTTTTAAAAACTTTACGAAATCTGCAAAAAATTTATAAGTTCGGTCTCTCGCTTTTGGAAGTTCGTACCTCGTTTACCGTAGCACATATATGAAATGTACTCAGTACCATTTACGCGGAATTCTTTCTTGGATATTTACGTGTCCATGTCATGTCTGTCCATGCCTCCAGTTCTTCACAATATTGAAAAAACTCAAGGTATGTACGGCTCCGTGAACTGCCCCGTCTTGCCATCGTACAGTAGCGCCACATTGCTGGTCAGAAGAGAACTTCATATCGTTCCGCGGAATGCAGTCACTGTTCTGGCACCCTATCCCAGAAGGGGTTTCCCCGGCAGCGGAAGCGCGAAATTGAGGTCGTGAAACCTGTCTGAAGAGATCCACGTTGAGTAGGTCGTCGCAAAATAATGGGAAGGCCTTGAGTGAGAATAGGGAGAATAGGCGGCATAGACCAGGAAAGCTTTGCTACACAGCCACACAATATTCGTCTCGCATCGTATGCACGTAAAAAGAACAGTAGGGTTAGGGGAGGTGAGGCACAGTGAGACCGAGTGGTGTTATCATTCGCTCTCCCGATGTGTTGAAATTGGAAGACAGTTTTTTTTTTTTTTTAATGAGGTAATATCAAACAGTGAAACACTGGATTATGGAAAGCCCGAAAAATAAGGAATTCCAAGAGGATGTCTGCGAAATAAATAATTTATGAATAAAACGTTGAAAAAGACTCCACGTAGAAATTCACTTTTTAACAGAACTTTTTCAAAAGAAGCTCTTTCTCTATCCGCAGCTGTAAGATCAACCCCAGTACACGAGTGGCATGCGCTGGACAAGGTCATACAAAGTTATTTTAAATGCATAAGAAGCATTTAGCACATTAAGAGGCCATACCAGTCGGGGAGCAACTCCGATTCACGATTTTCCCGATTCTAGATGGCGCCAAGCTCGCCGATCCTTATCACGCCGTTCGCCTCCGACTCACGAAATAATCCCCATTGTGCATGGTTGACCTCGCAAGTTTAAGGCGGCCCGCACCCTCTGCGCTGTTTGTCGAGAGGTAAAGTGTCGGACTTTGACACGAAAGGTCTGCAGTTCGATTCGAGACATTCACGTCTTTTTGCTTGTCTCCTATTGCTATATGAGTACTTTATTTTTATTTTCTTGTTGTTTGTTGTTGTGTTTGTTGTCTGTACTGACTGATATTATGTAATTTTTAGTTGCTCTTCGTATTGTTTTACTAGTGCATACTTAGTGTATGCCGACGTATAGGTGTGATCGGATAGTATGGATGGCAATATGGGCACACACACAGATGGTAGTATAAACGAATGTTGCCAGCAGTGAGTCTGAGCACAAGGCGATTGCCAATTAAGAAATCAGGAAATGGCCAAGGAAAGGTAACCTCATATGCTATCAAAGCTCGCCCGAGATGTCGGTATCACGGAGGCTCTCAACTGGATGTACCGGCGGCTGTAAATTAGGCTATAAACACACAGCGCTTACAATGCCAGGCAGGAAAATCTAGTGCTCCAAAACAGTATTCCCTTTTTCTTTTTTTTTCTGCACACGCTTACACGCAATTTACCTTGATAATAACTCTATTATTCATGCAAAAATGACATTTTGGTATGTATATTTCTGGTAAGTAAGCATTATCAAATATTTGACTTCATTTACAGGGCGTTGGTGCAAAATACTTTTCAAAATTTTCATCGCAGAATAGACTTCTTTACCAGAAAACTACAGTAATCCTTTCCCCCATGTTCCCTCTCCCGGCCCTCTCCCCCTTCCCGGCCCGATCTGACCAAGCCAGATTTCTCCTCCGAAATGGGAAGTGACGCCAACCGAAAAAGGAGAAGCATTCAATGGCTATTCAGCCGGAAGGAGAACCATAGCAACGATGACGTAGCAGTCGGCTCGACTGTTGCCGTGTGTGCGATTTCTACTTCTATGAATACAGGGATTATCTCATTGAGCTGGATTGTTGAAAGGCGATGTTCCCCAAGGCCAGAAGTCTTCGGCCGAAATTTGGGGTGCATTTCGGTAGCACGCGGTGATGCACAGAAAAAGTTCGGTCCCGATTTCGGTTCGGACAGTTTTCGGACAGTTTTTCGTGCCATGCCCAGAAGAAGCACAGACTATTGGCTGCTCCCAACTTGAAGACATTTTGTTGTTGTTGGTTGGTTACATAAATAAATAACAAGGGGAGGTTGAATTCGCGCAAGCGAATTCTGCTACCCCCCCAAAAAAAAGAAGGAAAAAAAAAGAAACCATACGATCGTACGATCGTGAAGACATTTTCTTCGGTATGTGTCCCACTGGTTCGCGGGATACAACAACAACTTTATTTCAGGATGATGGGTAGGGAGTTCATCGCCGGGGGATTGAAGTAATGGGTCCCGTTACAATTTCGCGGGATACTTCCACATTGTTCTATTCAATTTTATTTTATTTTCAGATGGGAGAGAGTAAAAAGCCAGAAGGCTGTGCTGTTCGTGAATGACAAAGGTCTGCAAATAACCAGTGGGGTCTTTAGCTGAAAAAAAAAGAAGCAAGAAACAAACAAACAAAAAAGGAGAGGACACTGATTGCCTGCTCCATATGTTCGAGTCAAAAGTTACAGAAAAAGAGGTGCTAAGGACACGCTGCGAGCTTCGAACTCCCTTCGAAGAAACATCTTTCGAACAAACGGCGTCGATCAACCGGCTTGCGATCAAACGGCTTTCGACCAAGCGGCGTTCGACCAAATGGCGTTCGATCAAATGCTGTTATGCTGTTTATGATGTTTCTTACTCATGTTTGTACTGTTATCAAGTACTTTTCTTCAAATAACAGCTTAGGATTTCGGAATATAATTTCGGTTATAATGTGATGAGGACGATTCGATGGACTGTGGACGGTGGACTGTCAACGGACGGTGAACGAACAATATTGGATGAAAATGAGCAATATAATCTACATATAGCCGTCAGCCAAGGAATATTGGCCGCAAACTGGCAATATTGTTTACATATAGCCGTCGGTCAAACAATATTCCATGAAAGTTGGAAATATGGTCTACATATTGCCAGCGACCGAACAATATTGGATGAAAACGGGGAATATGGTCTACATATAGCCACCGACCAACGAATATTTGCTGAAAACTGGTAATATGGTCTACATATTGCCGTCGACCAAATACGTAATACTCGATGCAACTGGGCAATATTACCTACATACTCGTATAGCCGTAGAACAAATAATATTGGATGAAAGTGCGCAATATGGTCTACATATAGCCGTCAACCAAGGAATATTGGCTCAAAAATTGATAATATTGTTTACATATATCCGTCGACAAAATACTATTCGATGCAACTGGGCAATATGGTCTACATATAGCCGTAGAAGTAATAATATTGAATGAAAGTTCCCACCGGGGACGATTTCTTCTGGGATGATTTCTCCGTATCCCGGAAATTACAGGAGCGCCGTTGTGAACAGCTGAGGAAACGGATCATAGCCGATCAAGCGCTATCACATTACTTGTTTAAATTGGGTGGTACTTGTTTAAATTACTGTTCCTCTCTCGCAAAGTTTGCTGAGTACAGACAACGCGGTAAGATTAGAAAGCGATTCTCCGTCAACAAATAAATCTTGACTATGCCACGATGTGATTCATCACTGGTGATTTTCCAAGGTTCTGCTACCTTCTACGTATTTCTGGCAGATATGTTGGAAAAATGGCAGCCGTGTTCTTTTATAAAGGGGAGTGCTACAGAATACTGAGCGCAATGACCTTCTGTATTCGTACCAATGAAATGAAACGCATATGCCCACTATCCTGAGGCTCTGACTTCACGCTCGCTGAACGTGGGTATCGTCGGACTTAGTTCCCAACTCAACCGGACCGGAATACTAGTATTTTCATATATAGTTCTTTTTTGTTGTTGGTGGTGGTCAGACAATGATGTTGTAGTTGTTCTCTAATACTTTCTATGCTGATGTACCGTACTTTCAGCAGAAGCGGAGTTGTAAGGGCAGTGAAACAACTGAATAAGTGGGCGTAGAGCTTTTATAACCCACAAACATAGGCACAGAAAAAGATGTAAGGACAACTGTATAACCTGTGTCTGATCGACAGTAGAGAAATACTAGCATCCAGCGAACGATATCGCTAGCGAACTAATGCAGCGAACTATATATCCATTTTATGTTGTTCGTTGAATGGAATGTAGATCTAATTATTCATAAACACGTGAAAAAAAGAAAAAAGAACCCTATGTCTCCCAATTTCAACAAATCCGCAAAGCGAACGATAACACTCGGTCGGCTGTGATGTGCTTCATTCCATTTTCAGCCTTCTTATTTTCGGCCTTCTGACAGTTCGACGTTATGATTTTTTGGTCTTTTGGCTTCCGGCCTTCTGATAGTTCGACGTTATGATTTTCGGCCTTTTGATAGGCTCAATACTTACACTCAGTCAGCCTAAATAAATGCATTGCATTTAGCAACAGCTATTTAGAAAAAAAAGAAATAAGAAAAGGAGAAGGGAAGCTCCTAAAACTCTTTGAACTCCGTCTTTATGTACGCGAGGAGGTCTCGGAGCACAAATTACGTCTCATAATGAACTGATTATTACCCGGAAACTTCAGTACTATATTGTTAGACACTCCTTGGTTTTCACAGGGTACTTCACATTACACCAGACCTTTCGTTACTAGTTTCGTCACTAGTTCAGTTGAGAATCCCCAGTGACCCGGAGTTCCTTATCTTCCTCAGAAGGCTTCCCTTTGTTTGCGGTGCAAAGAACGACGGGTACAGGTTTTGGGTCATCCAACGCGCAACCAGCAAGAAGTGTCGAAAGATGGAAAATCCAGGGAACCGGTATCGAAAAATTGGCCGTATATCTCAAAATAACGTGATCGAAGTCGCCGTTGAAAAATAAACAACATGAACATGAAAATGCAAACACCGAACTTTTACTAACCTAATAATTAATTAACTACCTAACGTGCTGTTCCGTCGCGTCCGCCCCGCTAAGCCTAAGAGCCAAAAATGTGGATCTCGTTCGCTAAAATGACTTGGACAGATAGCGAAATTTGATGCATGATGTAAAACCCCGAGACTAGGGAACACGAAGGGACAGACACAAACACGAAGTCTCAAAAACACCTGTTCGTGTCTGACTTTTAAACATGGCATATCACCGTTCGAAGCAATCGAGAATTGTCATTGGTTTTCCTTTTTTCGCGAACGTGAATTTGGGTTCCGGAAAAGACGGTTGCCCATTGCGTGGGCGGAAATAATTGTGCAGCAGTCGCTTGATCGATTTTTCTTATTGGTTCACGTGGAGCGTTGACGAAAAAAAAAAGAAAATAATAAGATAAACATAAAAATAAATCGATCAATAAAAGAAAGAGAAAAACAAAGAGAGCTGCAGTTCTAAATGCAGTTATCCTGAGGAACATTTATCTGTGTGTAATCCGCTTGATCGCTGTTTCAACATTACGAACATTACAGGGCAGTCCTGTTGAACGTCACTGGAATGTTTGTAAAGTCGGCCTTCCACTAATCGTAAATACGACAGATTCTCGTTAGCCTTATGAGACAGTTGACTGAGTAACCACAAACCCGAAACGTCAAAATCGGGCAAATTGATGTTTCATGTGAAGCTAATAAACTCATCTCAATTCTCTATACGCGCACCGAAAAAAGAAGACGGTTGTTGGTCTCTGGTTGTTGGCGACAATGCCTCAGGCTCAGGCAATAATCCCTTTACGAGCAGCTAAGTAAGCTTTTGTTCTGGTGTCCAAGGTCATGCCCTAAGTCAGCGGTCCGGGAAAGTAAAGAGGACAGAGGAGCCAACAGGACGGTCAGGTGCGCACGCGCACGCTTGCTCGGCGGAAGGATACGATCCGCGCGGTTTTGCTGTCGCGTCACCAGATGGCAACACAGAATGACGCCGTTCACGGGGCTTTGAGTGGGCGATTTTGCGTACTCACGTTTCATGCTTTTTTATAAAAACTATAAGTGGTAGACATATAAATTTGATGTCTATCGATTCCTGAAATAATTCCAGAGAGAGTAATGGAAAAGTTTTTTTCGAAATGGCTATAGAAGTTTAATAAAACCTTTTCAAAGAGGGAGGAGAAAAATTGTGTATTTTTTTCGCATTCGTGACGTCGCCGTAAAATACATACGACATATATGAGAAATCCTGTAGCGCATTTCTCTTCATCTCGTCTTCCTCTTTATGATGAAAGCACCCGCGTCAAAATCTGCGCGGCGGTTACCGAGAGAAAGCATAAAAACTGTTCCATAGGAAATACATTGGGACGGAGAGCTGGTATGCCCTCTTAACTCCCAATACCTGTCCTGAGCACAGCGTTGTGGATCTACCTGATGTAGCAGATGTAACTTTTCGAATATATATTTTTATTTTTCCTTTCTTGGTGGCCTCTGGCTTTCGATAGTTCAGTCTTCCGAGTTCTCGGGCCCGGGGTCCAATGATGGGTGTAACAGGGGTGTCACATATTACACCCAAAAGAAGGGTGCTTATTGGGTATATTGACTCAAAAAATGGCAAGTTCTGAAAAAAAAAAGGCTTGCTCCCAAAATTCACGGAACACTATTTGCACTAATGTACTGCAACCTGCATTTGCAAGTCTGAGCGTCTTAGCTGCCTAGGCTCTTGGGGACATGTTTACAAAAAGAAAGCGCCTGCCAGTGATTGCCA
The DNA here is from genome assembly GCF_037126465.1 of Ornithodoros turicata. Lineage (NCBI taxonomy): Eukaryota > Metazoa > Arthropoda > Arachnida > Ixodida > Argasidae > Ornithodoros > Ornithodoros turicata. The sequence continues at coordinate 15,071,704 of NC_088202.1, forward strand.
GTGAATGACCTGTACTACCCACTCAATGAATTTTAGAGGAGACGGTGTCGCTCTATATATTTGGCAACCCGAACGTGATTGCAGTCGTGTACAATAAACACTTGCAATAACACAGTCATCTCTACTTTTACTTTTTGTTTTCTGCCTAAGTGATCGAAAGTACGTTATCTAAAGGGAAGTTTGATGAAACGATTTATTCCCTGTATTAATTCCCAACAATTCTATCCTAGTTACTTTGTAGAGCTCATTTTTTATCGCAGTTGGAATAACAATTTCCGTATCTTGGCTTCCTTACTTTTCGACCTTACGGTAATTCGGTTTTCTGGATTTCCGGCCTGCTGATAGTTCGGTTTTCTGAATTTTCAGCCTTCTGATCGTTCGATGTTTTAATTTTTCGGCCTTTTAAGTTTCGACCTTCTGATATCTTGTCTAGGTTTCGAAGGATACATGTATGTTGTAAGGACCAAATTTATGTTCACCTGCACATAGGCGCAAAGTAAATAAACTAAAACTGGGTGTCCGCCCATTTCATCGAAAATCGTTTGGTCGAATGCCGTTTGATCGACGCCGTTTGTTGGAAAGGCGTTTGTTTTGAAAGGAGTTCAAAGCTCCGTGGAGTGCGTCGTACGCACCTGTTTTTCCGTAAGTTTTGATTCGAGCATACAGTGCAGGCAGTCAGTGTCCTCTGCTTTTTTATTTATTTGTTTGCTTTGTTCAGCCGAAGAGGGGAGGCCACTGGTTATTTTAAGACCTTTGTCATTTACGAACAACACAGCTGAACAGAACAGTGGGTACAATCCGACGAATTACACATATTGAAGAATATGGCCTGACGTTGGGAGCAGCCGACAGTCTGTGCTTCTTCTGGGCACCCTTCTCGTTGCTGGCGGCAAATTTAAAGGGAAAGTTCTGAAATCGGACATCCATATGTGTGCGAAAGCCGCTCGTCTGTGGAAACTATGAGAAGGAAATTTCGCCATGGTACAACAAAACATATTAAATTAACAGCATATAAAGCATTAGTTCCGAGTGGCTCGGGACTAACGTCTCCATTTTTTTCTTTTACAAATCAATCAATCAAAACATTAGTAAGGGAGTTGCCTCAGGACAGAAGCCGCCGATATTTCGAACAGAGACTGTTCTCCTTCAACAGTCTCTGTTCGAAATATCGGCGGCTTCTGCCCTGAGGCAACTCCCTTCCTACATCTCTACCGGTTCGCTGGATTTCTACCCATCTACAATCAAAACATTAGTTCCCCTCATTTAGAGTATGCATCTGCAGTCTTGGATCTCTGCACATCCACGCTGTCCGAGAAAAAAAAAACAAATAAAGAAGACAAAATGCAAAGGTCTGCTGCACGGCTTATCTTGTCTAGGTTTCGGAGGACTTATTCGGTTAATGTTTGTAGCGACAAATAAATTTAGATTCACTTGCACACAGACGCAAGGTAAATACACTAAATCAGAATAGTAAGTTAAATACAAAATGCGTCCGCAAAATGTTCTAGTGTGAGAACTCGGCGCCAAAGAAAAATCAGCAGGTGAATGTGAATAAGCGAGGGCCAACGAAATATAACATTTGGACTCCGCGCTGCGTCCAGAAAGTCAGACAAGCTAAGAGGGCATAACATCAAGAAGTCACCAGATGCAGTCCACAAAGGGACAAAAGGGAAGAATTGGCTTTCGTCGGGACCTCCTTATTTCTTTGTAGCTGAGTTGACCTTGGCAACCAAACATGACGTGAGATCCCTGCATCTCAATAGCCAAGGAGGTCACACGTGTTTTTGGGACTACACAATCCTGCGGAGGAGTGAGTTATTTGTACTAAGGGTAATGGTTACAGCTTCCTCCAGGCTGAGACCCGTATGTTCGTGTAGCGCCATCTACGAGCGAAAAAATTGTGAATCGGAGATGCCGCCTCACTCGTATCCCCTCTTAATAAAGCCTTCAGCTACTTCGCCGCTACGAGCTACGATCCGCCGCGCCATCTGCGAAGCCGTCTGCGTTATCGCGTTTATTGTTTACGTCGTGGGTGGTCGTGTTGGTCGCGCGAAGAGAAGTGAATGACATGGTTGTGGTTGTTGTGTGAATTATTCGAGAGACCTACATATGCCTGGTGTAGTTTTGGTGTTCGGGGATGCAAAAATCATGTTCGTTCACCATCGGCGGCGGGCGTTTTCTACCACAAGATTCAACAGGAGAGTGCGCGAAAACGAATGTGGTTCGAAACACTCGGTTATTTGAGGTAGCAGTCGTGTCGTGTGTGCTGAGCTCATTTTGCTGCCAATGACTACGAAGATGCCGTAGAAGGTGAATTGCGAAGACGTCCGAAGCACACTAATGCTCAGTACCCAGTGATTTTGCTTCACCGAGGTGACGACTTCAACACAACGTCTTAGGTATGTACAGGCGTCACACATGTATTAATTATAATATAGCGACGACGTATTCGATTTAACTTATGCTATCCTACTTGTCCCGTACTCAACATTGTCAACACCAACAAATTTAATTTTAGGGGCCTTCCAGTGTTGAAGTGGCGCTAGACTGTTTCGTGTGTGTGCGATCCAGGCACTCAAGTTGACATGACAGAAATAGCTGAAAGCAGGTATGCAAAGTCCACAGATGGAAGCACTAGATTTGTTACGTGTTGCAGACTTTGTGACATTTTTTGGAGTCTTTGGACAGGTGCAGAACTTTAGTATGACGTCAACAAGAGGAGAAGAAACGGATGAGAACTACTAGCTTGTTTGAAGGGTATAAGAATACTTCCTGTTGAGATGTAGTTATGACTTTATGACTAAGGAACGTTAATTAATTTTCTAGAGATGCATCCTCTACACTTGAATGCCCAGTGAAACAGCAAACGTTCATTGTCTTTGAAGCCCCACTACTGGAATCGTTCAATGTGTGTCAGAGCTGCAGTGCCTAAATTCCCCTGAGTTCCCCTATCTCGGACGCAACTGTCATTTCTCTTTATTGCTCTTCCGATCCTACCTTCTCAGAGATTAATGTGGTTCACCATACACTGCATGGGCGCTGCCTTTCTCTATACTCATGCTTTCGGTTTCTTGTTCTATTGAATAAATCTTCACTTGAGTTTGCAGCCATCACGCTGTCGACTGTGTCTGCCCCTCATCTATATTGATGTGGTGTAACGGTATAGCACATCAACATGCCAACAACCTACCAACAACTACCAAACAACCTTGCCCAGTCCTACTTTTGGATGGAAACTACACGATGTGGTAACATCCACATATATATAATGTTTCAGTCGACGGAGATTTGCTGTTTTTGTACAACCTTCATTGTACATTGTCTCACTTAGCATGCCTGAAGAAATGTTCTGATCTTCATCAAGATGACAGGTCATTGTTTGATCTGCAGCATTATTGTTCCTGTAACCTTTCACCAACAGAGAATACAAAAGTGAACAAATGGTAAAATATAACTAGCTTGTTAAATTCAAAAGGGAAAGACGAAACTGTTTATACTTGTCTTGTTTATTTTGTTGCAGGTTTTACAACTCTATCAAGTACGTCAAAACATCAGAGGGCAGGAAGTCCTACTCTGTTCCCTAAATCCCTGGACGATAAAAAAGAAAGATATAGTTTGAGTTGTGACAAAGTGTTGCTTCTGCTCTTATATTATATTTCAATTAAATGTTACGACGCACTTGTAGTGTACACTGAAGTCAGTTTCAATTTGCAGGGCTGTCAAATGTACTTTACAAAAGAGCATCTCAATTACAGTAACAGATAACTTATGCAATAAATTATTTAGCCAATTTGGGGTACTATGCGTACCGATGGTGCATGGTTAACTTTGAACCCAGATCAAGGGTTAATAATACTTGAAGTCAGCCCTCAAGTCCTTTACAAATGTTAGTTGGTCACGTGATAATGAATCATCTACAAGTACTCCGTTTAGCAAAACAGAGTTAATTAAGTGTTAAATCCCAATCTTGGTTCAATTATTAGTTGACATTTGGAAACGTGGTCACTAAGAAGTATACTAAGAGGTTATGAACACAGTTCAGCTGAATGACACTGATGAACATTACCTTACTTACTCCTCACATATACAATATACAATTGAGACACGAGTATAACCTACAAATACATCTATGCCCACAGGTTACTTAACCCTCCAGGAACAAACTAGTAATTATAATATGCAGTGACAGCAAAGAAAAAGCAATGAGAAAAACTTGCAGCAAACAAGAAATGAAAATATGCTGACAACATTTCTACAGGTCAGCGCACTGATGGGAAAGCATCCCTAATAGCATTCATGACGCATATCGAGACCCAGTGCAGTACTTTCTATTGTATTTTCTCGGAGCACCCCATATCCTTCTTGTGAATGGAATACAGGTGGTATAACGGAATTTCCTTCAGAAATAAGGGTTTTCCGTCCAGTTTGCCGTTCAAGTAGCGCGTAAACATACACGGCGCTGCCGTGTATGTTGCCATGCTGTTCGGTTTCTCGGATGTATGCAAAAGACACTTGCAGTACTTCGGTGTCAAGGCACAGTATTTCGAAATATTCGTTAGTGTTCCGATACAATCATCTGTCTGCTTTTCACACGCATTCTCTACCTCTCGGCAACAAAAACCGTAGTATCCATCCGTAGTATCCGTCGGTTTGCATTTCACACATGAACACCTGCACGACGAAAAAAACGGCGCTTGTTTCGGCTTACACAAGTGCTTCTCATTGATACATGGAAATTTCACAAAGCAGTCCATGTTCACGGCATGGTGAGCTACTGCTGAGGACGAATGTGACTCCGATTAATCTCTGGACGAGAAATCTTCTGCTGCGAAGAATACACTTTCCAGCACGCTAACGCACGAACAGCAGTTCTGTGTGAGCGACAGTTCTCGAATGCGGAATTCCAGCGCACTCATGTTCAAGAGGCTCGACATTCTCGACGTAGAAAGTGGCCACAAATGCCCACTGCCATTTTCGTTTTTGCCGGATTAGCGCCCGGAAGTGCGCGTATTACATGCGTCCTCGACAGATGGCGCAGGGTCATGCAATTGTTGACAGACTGCTCGGTTTCCTACTACGTCCCTGGACATGCAATCATGGAAAATTCGATTACAGAAAAACTACAGCGATTTCAGCAGAGTTCTCTGATATTTGAACTTTTGAAGGCTCAAGCTTTTCGCTGAACATTAAGTTTCGATAGGTTTTTATTCACTTTTCGGTCGCTTTAACTAGTTTCGCATGCCCGACAAGTGAAAAACGTATAGAAATAATGCGCATTAATGCTGTTTTGTGAGGGTGTTGTGAGGGTAATATCGGGTAGACTATTCCAGCCGCAGATTTTAATCCTGACTTCGCGAAATACATTGGGCGTGTCCTTTCTATGTTGTTCCAGCCTCAGAACATCAGTCCTCTCTTGTTCAACAGTTGCCGCTTGCGTCAATCCCGTCGTGTGATTGTGTGTAAGAGTGAGAAAAATACAAGAGTGAAAGGGGGATGAGTAAGAGAGAGCGGTTGATGTGCCCCTTCAGATGGCGTGCCCTTGGAAGTCGCTGGGGGGGGGGGGGGGGGTTAGCTTAGCCCAATTGGTAGAGCCCTGGACCGGTAATCCAGAAGATGTGGGTTCGAGTCCTGCAGCTGGCTAACCTTTTCAGTGACTTCCATCTTTCATCGCATGCAAGCCCTGTGGTCGTTTTGTAAAAATTTGAGGTCGCGAAATCTTTTTTTTTTTTTTTGAATTTTCCAACATCCAGTGTATGATGAGATGCTGGGAAGCTTATCCGTCTAATCTGTGTGGTGACACCCGGCAGGGTCGTCCATATTTTTTTCGAGGTCATATTTTCCGGAGCCATTTTTTTTCCCTACGCCTGTATGCCACACATCAAATAGGACAGAGTTGCTAGACTGTCGTAGAGGTTGTAAACAAGAGTGTTCTCCCGCCTATTGTTCTCCTGCCCAATTGTGACTGTTTCAAATAAAGGACAAATAAGAAATGCAACGAGAAACGAAAATATCAAGCGTATGCTTGCTTGTATAGGTGCATGTTTTGTAATTTTATGATATTTTAGATTATCAGTACACATGTTCAAGCAATCAATGCAACACACTATTTCTCTCAATAGAGCAGTTGACTTTGTGAGGACGTCTGTCCTGAAAATGTTTTAGCGTTAGAACTCTCACCGAAAAAAAAAAGAAAAAAGCTCAGTAGGTCAATTTAAATAGGCGCGGGTGAACAAAACATAACATTTGAACTTTGTATCGTGTCGAAAAAGTCAGACGTGGAAAGCCAAGACAACATAACCCTGGAGTAAAATATGAAGTTATAAAGATGAAACACTTCAAAAGATTTTACTGTCAAGCTTTCGCGCAGGGTCTGCAGGTCAAGCACAAACCCTGCGCGAAAGCTTGCCAGTAAAACCTTTTGAGGGGGGCGCGGACAGTTGCTCACCGTACAATCGCTCACTGGACAGTTGCTCACCTGACAATTGCTCAACAAAACGCTGCTGGGGCTGGACAGCTGTTCACCACAGAACCGTTGAAGGTGGATAATTGATTGATTGATTTTAAAATAAAAAAATGGAGATGGTAGTCTCGAGCCACTCGGGACTGGCTACTCCAGGACGCGTTATTAATAAAAGAAAGGGAAACTACGCTAGCCTCGACGCTTTGAAACGCTTTGAAAGAATAAATGAGAACATCATCACCTAGCTTGGCACCAAAAGCGAAGTCTCAAGGCACTAAAAACAAAGAGCGTCACAATGTGTCAAAGAGGTCCGTCGAGACGAGAAATTGCACAAGGGCGCGCATGGCAGGTATGAGCTGATTTGCTGGCCAGCACCCAAGAACCTTTTCGGTGGAGTATGGCCGATTATCCAGGCGAGACAGGGACGACACAAGGGTACATCGGTGTGCACTGTACCTCGGGCAGTCTTGGAGTATATGATCCACGTCCTCAACTACATCACACAGACTGCAGTTGGGGGACGGGACCATGGCGAGCTTAAACAAAAGTCGTCCACTGTATGGCACGTTGAGGCGAAGCCTGTAGATGAGCGACGTGATGGGTCGAGGAAGCGCTGACGGCATATAAAAACGGAGATCTGGGTCCACCTTGCGCAGGAACGACGTAGAAGGGACACTTCTGCGCCAGTGTTCACTGCACAGACGTCCCATGAGAGTACGAATTGCTTGCTTCGCGTCCGCTTGAGTGAAATACGTAGGGTGCGTCGGTACGCCACGTGCCACATGAGCCCGTCTCGCAAGTAGGTCGGCAGCCTCATTCCCAGGGACACCACAATGACCTGGGATCCACTGCAAGGTGATGTTATGTGTCTGTGTGGATAAGGTGGATAATTACTCACCGGTCACCGCCTCTGTCACCACACTTATATTGTGATTTGATTGCGTGTCTATGGCGCTTGACTTTTCCATGTTAGCTGAACTTCGTTTTTAACTTTCTAGGTTGCTTAAAATGTATCAAGGACATCCACCAGTGAAAAGTGTCAGGCGAGAGGTCGTTCACTTGGAGGCACGCCTGAAGCGTCTTCCTCAGGACTACGTGGGTTCATGTTGCGTTCCTATAGGACTTTTTTTTTTCAAGAAAAGGGGGGGGGGCAAAGCAGGCAAGCGCCTCACCTTCTTTCCGCGAGGCGGACGCTGCGGACTGTGTGGGTGTTCATAGGCGTGTCTTTCCACTTCGCCTAATGCTTTTTAGCGGATTATCTCGCAATCCCCTAGGAGGTTCACCAACTTCCAACTCAAGGGGGTCCCATTTGGCCTAACCGCGGTCCTTCAATACTTATTCTGGTCAGGAAACTCCGCTCGAACACAATAGATTAGGTCACTTAGGGACAATTGCTCCCGCTTGGGGCGGTCGCGTCGTTCGGGGGAGACACCCTCGTGGAGCAGACGACGTTTCCGCAGCACTGTGTGTTTTCAGGGAACATTTGATAAGCTACTTTTTAAAGTTTATTTCGTGTTCATAGCAGAAACAATTAATTCTCGAAGCGATTCATGATTTGAGCGGGCGCATATCAGTTCAGTGGAAGTAAATTTGTAAGTTTGCTGCGTATATTACAACTTTCGTTGTTGTCTTTCTTTGACACGGAAAATTTTAATTTTGCTCTCACTCGTGGCTCTCAATGATGGCCGAGAAACATATTATAGCATTTTGTTGCACAGTCACTCAACCCAGTGATATATTGTAAGCTAATGAAGCTTTCCGTAGTTATTACGTGAGGGCGAAACTTTCCAAACGCGTGGTTTTCTTGTTTTCCTCGTAGCAGTTTGTTGTAACTTGAACAGAATTAAACTTACGAGGTGATTCTATTTCAGCGCAGACAGACAAGACATTAGATGAGGTACGTATAGAAATCCTGTGTTTTAATAATCTAAAATGATATCTGGCGGTATGAGAACCGGGGGATACACATGCTATAAATCGTGTGGTTCGATCGTTTTCGGCGACGAAATATACTTTTATTTATTTTTTTATTTTTATGTAGTGCAGTGCCATGCTCAAGGTTTAACATATGGCAGGAAGCAATTTTTACACACTATGGGAAAAGCTGATGGGAAAACTCGTTGTGAGAGCAACGAAACCAGCAGGCGCATTGATTGGTGCCTCCTGAATGTAGTTTGGACGAATACTCTAATTACGTAGGAAACGATATTTTCCTTTGCCGGTTCCAACAAGATTCAAGCCGGTTATTAAATTAACACGATAGAATTTCCTCTTGCAGAACTGTGGCCTGATATAGCGCTTTCCAACTATAGAATTTGGTTGACAAGATTCAGATGTCAAACTCAACGCTACACTATCATCCCGTTGTAGATAGCCTCGGCATACGAGTCAGATCAGTTCCAGAACATTTCGCTGAACAAACTATTTAAAATGGTGGGATTGAGTTTGATTTGGGAGGTCAGAAGGAAATTTTGGGATTGCCAAAAACTACATTTACGAGAACGCGGTGGTATGTGGTAAAATAAATAAATAAATAAATAAAAAGAGAGAAACCTGGAAAGAGATAAGCAGGGGGAAGGAGAGACAATCTCTTGTGTTAGCCTTTCTTTTCAAATTCAGGATGAAGAGAAGGAAACTATATATTTTAGCACTATACAGGCGGCCATGAATGCGCTCTGGAGTACGTAGTTTATGGTCTGCAGAAGCTCTTGAGGCATTGCAGAAGCATTGTAGAAGCATTGCAGAAAAAAAAAGAAAAGAAAAATGAGCAGATAAAAAGGGGAAAACATCACCCCTCCCTCTGCCTGCTTCCGGTGCAGCAAAAACTAATAGGTATGAGTGGACTTCGTTTACTCAGCCGACTTGGCATTACATCATTCCCCCCAAGTTGTACCCTAAGACATGTTATTTTATTGATATCATGCTGAATGACATATCTTTGAAATTTTTACGGTTCTTAGTGTTTGATGCTACATATGTCACACAGTGATCAACTTGAAGGAGCTCAACAAACCACGCTCATCGCAGTACGTCTCCAATAAGGCTATTGGCGAATGTTTTCTGTTTATTCCCGTAGACCAAGTCATCGCTGTTTTTTAGACAAAGAAAAAATACTTTCATTCAGTCTTCGTCAAGTTAAGGATCCCCTTCCATGAAGATCATAAAGCGATCACGAAATGCTGCACGCTCGAATCAGGCGCAGTCTCCTTTACACATGTAGATCATTCTTACATACGAACAGAGTGCAAAGATTGCAATAATCTTCAAGGATATTTAACAAAGAACCTCTGCTTACGCACTGAAAACGCAGGCACAAAGAAAGAAAAAGTGTACACTTCCAAACACGAATAGAAACACTACGCAAGCCATACGCGCAGGCAGCGGCGGGCACGAAAGTCTCCCCCTGAACGATCGCCGCGCCACCACGCGCCGCTCGGCCGCGGAAATGAAGTTCTTCCGCGAGTTTCCTGACTGAAAGAGTATTGAGTGACCTTTTTGTGACAAGTATTGAGTAAACGTGGCCTAACGTATGCTGCAGACAGTCCCATTTCGCCTACTGATCCTTGTCACGTGCTGAAAGAAGGCGGTCCTTTGGCGTGCCGCCAAAAGTCGCGTTCGCATCTTCACATAACTTTACAACCTCGTTGGTTTTATCAAACAAAACATTGTGTTAAATGCATTTTGTAGTGCTTCCTGAAAAGTAAATGCGAGAAATTTCTTATTCTTTGTCGGAAAGTCAAAGACAATTACGCCTCTACACATAACTTTATCTCTTTCCTAGTTCAATTCAAGCGTGCTGCCAAAAGTCACTTTACCTGTTATATTTCGTATCTGTGTGCTAAACCAATGAGGTCTGTCCCAGGTCACGTGCACCGGGACCACATCACGACCATCTGGCTGGTCAGGGCGTACACTTCGTCGTGCCTTCGTGTTCCCACTGCTCTTTTCACGAGTGAAGTTTTTTATTTCTTTCTTCTTTTTCTTTTTTGAAGTGAACAAAAATAAAAAATCTGCCTCTTTTTTTTTCATTACAAGTCCACTTCCCTGAGCCGCACGGAACACCTGTGTTCCTGCGAGTGATTTTGCAAAGTGGTAGTAGGTGCATTTTCGCGTTCAATCTGTATAGCAACTTATCCCTTTTTTACGTTAAACATTCATCCGTCCAGCCATCCATTCATGGATCAACGAAAACGTTTTACTCGATAATAATCGATTCATTTTATTGCTAGTGGTCGCTCACACCTTAATTTGCAAATGTAAAGGGTCCTTGTTTCGGATGACGTATGGTTGTCGATCGTCGGCCGAGCGCATTCATTGCTTGCAGACGTCACTATCGGGGCTGGGCATGTAAGTAACGCCCGCTAGTCGAGAGTCCCGTTTCGCCCAATGAGATTGCAGAGCAGTCCCATTTCGCCTAACGCAGGACACCTCTCCCGCCTCTTTAATCCGATAATCCGGATTATGCGAAATGGAAATAGGAGAAATGGTATGTAACCGCTCATAGGTTGATATTGTTATGACATCTGAGAGCAATCATGATATATGAATAAAGAGTGCACAATTTTCACAAGTGACCTTGCTGACCTCTCGGTACGCCCAAGCGCGCGTCACCAGGATGTTCCAAGACACAGGTTGTGGAGAGATTTAAAAACACATCACTATTTAACCACCCAAATTCACGCATTTTAGCACCATCTTAACCGGGCGGACACCACGGAACAGCACGTTGGTTACAGTAGTTTATTATTAGGTTAGTCCAAGTTCAGTGTGTGCATGTCTATGTTGAGGTTAGTCCAAGCTCGCTGTTGAGAGTGTCCCGCGCGCGACTGTGCATTTCATAGTTGGTTAACATTTCTTTACAGCAGTTTATTTTGCAACAGGGATTTCGATCGCTTTATTTCGATCGCTTTATTACACTCATGTTCAGCTAGCATAAAAATGTCAAGTATACGAGCGCCATAAACGCGAAATAAAATCACATATAAGTGCGGTGGAAGGCCCAACGTGCTGAAGTATCCAACGAGCAGAAGGATCCAAGCGTGGATCCTTCTTCAGCTCGTTGGAACCTTTCTCACGGTCGATTATGTGTCGAAGTATCTAAAGTGCTGAAGCATCCAACGAGTCGAAGGGTCCACGGCGGCGTATTATTTACTGGACGGCCATGCACTAACGATTTGCACCGCGTCCGAAATAAGTAAGTGGATTAAATGTTCCCAGCGCATACTGTCCAGAAGTTTTTCTTGGCATTTTGGTGGCTGTTTACCATCATGAAAGCCTCTATGTGTTATTAGAAGGAGCATTGCCAAGCGAAGACTTATTGTGGCGAACTTCCTGAAATGAGGATGTGCGTATCGTGCCATGCATTATCTCCTCTCATCATGTCAGTGTTCACTTGGTCACTAAACTAAGGTTTTCAAAACTCCCCTCTTTTCTTATGTGCATTTGTAGCGTAAGCGTAGTCGGAGACGAAAGTGAGTAGGGAGCATACGTGCATTTATTTACAAAAAAAGAATAAAGTGAGTAGAGATTGCAATAAATATGGGACGGCAAAATTTCTATGTCGGCCATACGACAAAGATATCTTACAACGCCACCGAATGCCGTTTGGTAGCTCTCCAGCCAGGATCCAAACATCGCTATTTCCGAGGCCAGCTGCGTGTTCCTCCGCACTACTTCCTGATACGCAGCAGACTTATAGCGCGCAATACACCGATAATTATTCACAGAAGGGACCCTTGGATGCTTGGACTTGAGTGAAACTTCGAGCACTGCATTTGCCCAACTCGTGCTACGGTATTGGATAATGTCGTGAGCCCTGTTGTGGGAGGGCAGGTAGATTTGAGCACCGTAGTTAGATTCCATCATCAGCCGGACACGTCCGATGTGCTCGGTCACCACAGCCAAACTGTACAAAAGGGCAGCCGAAGTGACGAACGTAGTTAATGAATCGTCTTTTGGAAGAAATGTGGGTTTCTTCCTTTGTATCCCCTTCCGTTCTTTGCCATGGACATGGGAATAAAAAGGAGGACGTCGTCCCCGCTGGAGAAGGAGGCCATCGCCCTCTCCAAACCTCACATTCATACACACTACGTTGGATCCTCCGTCTCGCATTGGGTCCTTCTTCCTGTTGGAGTCTTCTTCACGTTGGATCCTCCGCCTCGCATTGGACCCTTCTTCGCGTTGGATACTTTTTCACGCTGTCACGTGACCCTGTTGGATCCTCCTTCTCGTTGGACCCTTCAGCCACAAGCATTTTATGGTGAGCCATGGTCCGGTGAACAATTGTCCCGGATCTTATTTTGAAGACCTAACCAATCTTTTGAGGAGTTTCATCTTTGTAACTTCATTTTTTACTCCAAGATTACAGCACTGGACTGTGTGCTTGTTAGTTTTGTAAATTAACATAACTCCCAGAAGTCAATAGATGGAGTCCACAATGAAACAATAGTAATATAAGGCAGGCTCATCTGAAGGCTAAAAGTGATTCCTATGTTACTCGTACTACGATCAGGCCGATTTTAAGATGCGCCTGTACAGAATGCGTAGGGCTCCGCGTTTTCGGTTTTTATATTTGGGCCGATTCGGCGTATGTTTTTCGGTGTTTATTGATTTTCACGAAATCGGCGTTTTTCGATGTTTCTGGAGTTTTGTGTTCCTCTGTGTTCGGGGTTTTTCGGTTAAAACCGAATGAAGCAAAAATTACCGGGCGTATGTTTTTCGGTGTTTTTCGATTAAACCCGGAAACGCGGAACACTTAATTATGGGATCTTGATGAAGTTACATTGATTCAAAAACTTGAAAAGGTTAAAAAATTACTGCAAGAATGGTATCTAAGTGTATGGGTTCCCGAAATAGTCTCACTGAATTAAAGGCAAACTTGGGATGTGATACCTTATCGGTGAGAAGAAAGCAACTGCGACTCAAGTTTGCGGATGATATCGCAAATGATAGGACTGGTATTTCAAAGGATCTGTATCTTATCCCTCCCTCGTTTATCTCACCTAGATTAGACCACCACATGAAATTAAGGACCTGTTTTTGCCGAACAGACGCTTTTTGGCATTCATTTTTCCCCAAAACTACATACCATGGGAACTACAATGCGCAGTAAAGTTCACTGACTTGACCTCTCCTTCATACTCTTGCAAGAAAAATGAATTTTACTTTCAATAAGGTAATCAGTGCTGAGTAGGTTTATGGAAACTGTATCGGCAGTGAAATTCATGGATTTGGTTTGGGTTCGGCCGTGAAGTTAATCGATTTTGGTTAGGCTTCCCAGCTTTGACGCGTATGATACGTTTTCTCTCCTTTGTAACTAATTATAGCCTTATATGGTCAACGATTGTTTCCATGATAGTGTAATGCAGTGATTGTTGTAATGTTATGTACATTTTCATCTATTGTTTTGTTTTGTACCCCAATTACTCTATGCCGCAAGGCGATGTAGCGTAACAAGTATTAAATAAAAAACAAAAACAAAATAAAAATAAGGCAGAATCCGCCTTCCACGTGGACTCATTTTTTCTTTAGCTCCGTTGGCTTTGCAAACCCAAACATGACGTGAGGTCTGTGCCCATCAATAGTCAAGGAGGTCACACCTGTTTATGGGACTACACAATCCGGCAAGGAGCGAGTTACTCGTAACGAGGGTAATTGCATGGTTACAGGTTTCACCAGGCTGAGACCCGGATATTTGTGCGGCGCGAGCTACATGCGAAAAAATCGTGAATCGGAGATACCCCTCCACTCGTATCCCCTCTTAAAATACCACCGAACCACACAAATAGTAAACTACCTGGATGATTGGAAGTGTTGTGTTCACCTGTGGTATTAGACAATTGGGAAATCCAGAGGGGTAAAGCAGAATAAAAGGCTTTCGAGGGAGGCTGGTTCTATACGTCCTCCCGTGACCTTCCGTGCAGTTTTGGGGAAGCGGATAAGTTTCTCCTTCGTCTGTTCTGCTTAACTCTGTCGTCCGTAAAAAAACTCCTCAGTGGTTTTGAGACACTGTTCGTGTGCGTTTTACATGTCCTCCTTAATCTCGCATTTTTTTATCTTTGTTTATTGTTGTTCTTCTGAGATCTACACCACCAACCACTTGCTTTTCAGCAATTATGTCAGTATCTTTTCATTTGTTGCCCTTCCTTCGTTTCCCTCATGTAAGAGAATTCCTATCTCCTGTTCTGCAAAATGGGAAGGAGGAAAATTGGGAGAAGTATTGTTGGCCGTGTTTCGCTCTCCCTCGAAACGTTTGTCTTCGTATCTGGTGTTTTCTACGTAACCTTCAACGTTCACGTGAATAGTACGCGGGTTTGTTCTGTGGCAGTTACACCGCGTTTCGCGGTTGTAGTGAGCGGTCGTCCCACCGGGCACCATCTGTGGTTTTTGAAAAGTGACTCAGCGGCGCAATGTGGATATACACTTCGGAAATATCATTCAAGTACGTTAACATGTTGATTGTATTGTACATATGTTAAACCAGCTGTTCCGAGCCGTGTTCAAAGAACCGGTGGCTTCCCGACCCGAGGCTGCTGCTGCTTTCTACTTTCACGGCACTGCTAGATTTTGCGCAATTTTCTATGTTAATGTACGGCTTGACTAGTTGTTCTATGAGGTGAATTTGTCCACCGGAAGTGAAATTTCACTGAGGAATTGAGGCTAACCGAGATAACTTGCAGATCACAATGTGTCTGTGCATATTCAGTAGAGCGTCCCTGCTATACCTCTGCGATAGGGGAATACTTTGACTAAAAGGCCACTTCAATACTACAAAATAAAACAAGCAAGTGCAGCTTGATTTGCGTGTACAACTAGAAAATGTACAAGAAATCGTAATTCTGACAAATTTACATGTACATTTGGAAGTACCTAGAAATTAAGTGATCAAAATCTCCGCTGCAAAATAAGCTACTGGAAATGAGTGTAATCTGATTATCAAATGCACAATCGTGCGCGGGAAAATGCCAGTGAAATTTGACTAATCTGGACATAAAAACGCAAATACCGAACTTGGACTAACTTAATAATAAACTAGCCAATGTGCTGTTCCGTCGCGTCAGCCCTGCTAAGCCTAACGGCAGACTTGTACCGCGTTACAAGTAGTTGCATTACTAGTAATCAATTACTTTTTGGAGTAATTTTGCGAGCAACCGATTAGTTTTCCGCGCAAGTAATTTTTAAAGTTATAATATAAGATTACAATTTTGCGTAATCGATTCTCTTTCGACTACGTGGATGAAACCAATCCACAGGCTCCATCCCAGCCTTTATCTGCTTTGCATTCCACTGCCACGAGTGGAAGTCATTTTAATAGGATTCCGCACATGCATTTTGAGTGCTTGGACACACCTGAACCCTTTCCTATCGCAACCTGCTGTATGTGCAGTAGGTCAAGCTGTGGCATAGTGGGTCACCTAGAATTTCCAAGTTAGAATATAGCGTGGCTCAACGCTTCTATCCTGGGCACCTCAAGGGTCAATGCCTTGGATGGAGATCCACAGAGAGGTTGCTCAGAACACAGATTTCGTAATTGTGATTGTCCTTCCTTTTCGATACTGCCATTTCAACTATCTCTCCTGATTCATCACCATGGCTTCAGCTCTTCGGAAATGTTTTATAGTGATGGAGGGAAAAGACGAAAACAATGTTGTTTGAATGCATAATGTGTTTTCATAAAAATTTCTCCTACCCTGTTCAACGGCAACGACCTCCAATCTCAGATATCGGATCAATGTATGTTTCAGTTCACGAGCTCGCAATAAAGTTGTTAGTGTTCACGAACTCTAGTGAGCTACATGACTTGTTATTATCGAAAGTAACGGTCGAAGTAACCCGTTACTTTTTAGCCCATAACTTATTACTGTTTTGGCCGAGTAATTTATAACTGTAGAAAATTACTTTTCCCACCAGAGTCATAGTAACGGTAATCAATTACCCATTTCAAGTAACCTCTACATGCCTGTCTCGCTAAAATGTGGCTTTCATTCACTAAACAACACCTAATTGTATAAATAACGGTATATGTTTATAAAGGAAAATAATAAGGGAGGGGAAGGTTAGACTGCTTTACGACGGCATGCTATTCACAGAAGAACTTCGTTTCTTTTTTTTTCTTTTTTTTTCGAATGCGAAGTTCAAATTTGAACCTTAAGGATCGAATGACCCGACGAACCTCCGAATTGTTTTTGGGAGGTTCGAGCAGGTTCGCATAATTCGATGTCATTTCAGAGAAAAAGGATATAAGATGAGCAGAGCTACATAGCATGTAATGAGTTTTATGATCAATGTAGAACAAAGTAGTGTTCCCTGTCTCCTTTCTAAGTGCCATTACCTTTACCTTAGGAATTGTAATAGCACATACTGAGCAGTCAAAAAGACGATCACCGAAGGTTCGTTTTTTTTTTTTTTTTTTCTTTCAGCGCCATTTTTAGCGGCGGCTGTCAGTGAATACGCTGACGAGTCGTTTGCTATTGCCGCTAAACGTCGCAACACTTTCATTGGCGGTCCGCAAATTTCGTTGTAAAATGCTTGTTGTATGTTTGGAGAAAAAAGCTATGAAAGACACTGGACACATTTTTCGACACGTTTCAAAGCGGTTCCTTTATTCCTTGCACAGTCCGCTCGTGAAGCTGAGCAGTTATTTAGTGATATCAAATTTTTAAACACAGCATATCATCTTGCGCACTAATTGGAACGTTTTCTCTGTTCCGAGACCGTGAATTTCGAGATAGGGAATTTCGCAATCAGGTATATCGAGGCACTCCCAACGACAGCTGCGCTATGTTTCGAGGTGGACGTTGGGAGCTTTGGCCGTCCCACAATCAGGGAGGATTTATTTTGACATCTTTATTTTGACGAGTTGATTTCGTGAAGTGTATTTCTGCGAGTTCATATTGCCACCGTCGATATTAACAGCGTTTATACTTGAGACATTATTTTGAAAGGTGCATTTTTACATGATTACTTTGTCACAGCTTTATTCTTCAGTGATTTATTTCGGCGTCATCCCGATCCAAACACGTTCAGAGTGAACGAGACAAGAACCGCATCCGTGTCTTCCCATTTCGTCTAATGCTTTTTAACGGAGTATCTAGCCATCCCTTGACAGGTACACTTACTCCAAACCACAGGGAGTCCCACTTCGCTTACTTTATCCCTTTGCTATTGCTGTTCAATCTCGCGTTGTTCGCGCACGATCAACTTGTAACGAAAATACTTTGCCCGATACCGATTCAAGAAGATATCGCGATCTACACTACGGTACCGAAATAAATTATCGATTACTGTAACGACGTTACGCACTACACTGCGGCGTACCCTTCATTTCTTTCAACTGAGCAAAAAGCTGTTCTCCCTGTTTTGTTTTTCTTTTTTCTTTTCTTATTCAAAGTCCAATACCCTGAGCCGCACGAAAGACCTGTGTTAGCGCTAGTGATTTTGCATAGTAGCAGCTGACCCATTTCGGTGTCCAGTCTGCTGTGGAACCTATCCCTTTTTCACGTTTAATATCCGTCCGTCCGTCCGTTTATCCATCCATCCACCCCCCCCACCCAAACTCACCCTCCCCACCCACTCATGAATCAACGAAAACGTTTTACTGGGTAATAATCCATTCAGTTTATTATTAGTGGTGTCGGACATTTGCTCAATGTCGGAAAGCTCAAGGCGGACAAATGCTCACCAAGTTTTATATGTGCCCCCCCCCCCTTTTTTTTTCATAAGTTAGGTGTCTTGTTTGGTGGCACAGTGTAATAGAAGAATCTTTGTCACCTTGTTGTGGCTCGGGAGGGGGAGGGGGTGATTGGTGGGACCCGGGAAATATAAACTTTCTGCGCCATGTTTTCGACTATTCCCATTACTGTAGCACCTTAATAGTAAAATAAGTCATAAGTGTGGACAATCACAAAAGCAATGCAGTACTCAAGTGGTAGTGCGCTATATCCACAACAGCGAAGCATGAGTATTCATTGTGGGGATATGCTTATTGAAAAGATGAAAGGAGGAAAGGTTAGTCATGCATAGGCCGACTTGCTATTCCTTTAAAAAAAGAAAACAAAAACCCGCAGACATAAAAGAGGACCTTAGAGGCTCGTCGAGAGGCAAGAAACTTCGTCTATCGAAGGCATTTATTGGTCGTCCGTTTACTACTTCCAAAAATATATATAATGCATAAGAAGCCGACTGATTTAACTTGTGAAAATTCGCGTGCGTAAAAAGTGCAAAACCCAATAAAGATAATCAGTCAGTGCTGCGTTTACGAAATGCTGTGAGAGTAATATCGGGCTCAGCGCTAAGTAAACTAGTCCAGCCACAGACTTCAACCCTGATTTCGCGACTGCACTTCGCGAATGTAATTGGCGCGCATATAATCCCTATGCGGTCGTATCGTGTAAATTTAGAACCAAAATTATCGGAACTTAAAAGTATTTTTTTAATGGTATGCTTCAACAGATACTGCAAGGAACGGAAATTTCATGGGTAGGTAACGTCGGAATGGTCCTTATGTACTTCATGTCTCAGGGAGCGGTCCTCCTTTGTATATGTGATGTAGTGTTCTTCCTTCTAGTATTCTCTGTACAGATAACAAGCACTTGGAGGTTTTTCCCCCACGCCCCCTTATTTTCTTGTTTCTTGAAAATCAGTAGCACACAAATGCCGACTACAATTTTATGTTCAGTACCTCAAACCAACAAAGAAAAGCGAGCTGTGGCCACGGTTACAAAGTGCCAAAAGCATCTAAGTGCCATATCTTACGTTATGGATGTCATTACTTTCACCAAGAGAAGACTGAAACTTTTATTTTTAGTCAGCTGTCGGACGATGCATTCGTTTCTAAAAGGTTCGAAAAATAAAATTGCTCTGAAAAGTACATCGCTTATTATCTCATTATAATTCACTGTTTCACACAGTCGACAAGTTGAAGATAAATTATGAAACTATCAGGTTGGGCTCGTGGTAAAAGAGAATGGGGTGAGCAAATGTCCGGTGAACAATAGTCCGCTCCCCATCTCGCACAACTTCATTTGCAAATATAAATGGTCCTTGTTTCGGACAACGTAACGTTGTTGTCGGACGAGCGCATTCATTTCTTGCAGACGCCCACTTGCCGACAGTCCCGTTTCGCCTAATGAGATTGCACGGCACTCCCTTTAGCCTAACGCCTATCGCCGCGGCTGTACGAGACCGTCCCTTAAATCCGATAATCCGGATTACGCGAAATGAGAATAGGCGAAGCTCAATGGGGAGGATTCTGTAATACCTGAAACTTCAATCTTCGTATGGTGTCAAGCGTTGCAGCAGGCGTAAGAGCGCCTGCGTTGTCATGGAGTGAAGGAGACGGCCTTAAAGGGGCAATAAACAGGTATACGAGGCGCACTTTTTTAAATACATTGTGATACTTTGCCGACGGTGAACGTTTTCAAAAAAATGTTGTCGCAAAAAAGTAAATAAAGGCTCCAAACCGACTGAATATTCACTGCACTCTTTCGCCATCATGCCCCGCCCTGCGATGTCCTGGCGACAATAGCGGCACGTCATTTTGACGTTGCGCATCGCTTATACATTAACTTTTTTGTAATATCGAGAAGCGAGGTCAACTCTAAACGTATTTCCACTTGTCCAATCTAACGTAGCCAGTTCAAACTGTACCAAAAACCCTCAATATTCTATTTCACGTGCGCACTATGTTTTCTGTGCTGTATTGCTCCGCGAGGTCACCGCGATGTTCCGAGGAGGAGGAGGAGTGTCGTTGGGAGGAACCCGAGAGGTCTGCCTGCCTGATTAGGCGGCATGTTTCTCGGGAAGGGAAAGATGGTGGAGAGGAGGAAAGGGTGAAGTGGAAGACCGAGCGGAATCCGCTCGGGGGGAGGATAGCTGCGTCCATGGGCCGACTTCAGGGGAACTGTGCCGGCATACGCCTATTACACATCTGAGGGAAACCCAGGAAAAACCCCAGACGGCACAGCCGGCCCGCGGATTCGAACCGCGGACCTCCCAGTCTCCAAGCGCACGCGTTACCGCTGCGCCACCGGAACTGGTGCGCTGTTCCCGTAACCGGTTCCCTCGAGAGTTGCAGCTTGTCTCGGTGGGGTCCGTCATTGGCTACGAGAGCGAAATCTCCCCCACCTCTAGCGCCTAGAATTCGGCGAATAGTGACGTGACTCGGATCCAAGGATAAGGAGAGGCTCGCGCGGATTATGCTCTTTGAATGGCATTGTTTCGTGTTAAATACGCCCGCTGGAAGCAAACGAATTTCATATTTGGATATCATGAGCTACATTCTTTCATTAGGCATAAGAATTGAAGAATGTTCGTCGACCTGTTTTGTGCCCCTCTAAGAGGGGATACCAGCTCCAAAGGCCCCATGTATTTTCTATGGAACACGTTTCGTCCTTAATCTCGGTTAATATTCGACGGATTTTCACCCGGTTTGTTTTGTACGATAGCTTGTCCAAAGGTGCATTTGAGCCTCATTACCGATTTTTTATTTTCGCTCGACATTTTTCTAGGCGTTGCGAAAGCACGGGAAAAATTGAATGCAATTTTGAAGCGCTCTTGTTAAAAAGTAAGAAGAAAAATGCAAAATCCGTATTCAAACTCGGATGCAGAATTATTTCCAGAGTATTTTGATACCATACTCATTGGAATCCGCTCACCCGTTATCGAGATTAAGTGCAAAATGCAGATGTACCTACAGCCGTGGGAGATGGTCCTGTCTTCCCCCTGCATGGTAGCGCCATGCCGCGGATTAGAAGGGAGAAGTACCACTCCGCGTGAGGCCCCCGTATTCCAAACCCATATCCTTCCTTCTCGTGGTGTGAGTCAGAAGGGATCAGAAGCCGGCCCACTTGGTGCCTTCAAAGCGGATTAACTGATGGCCAAGGTCGACAATACCCGCCCTCGGATGGCTTGCCAAGTGAAAACGGGTAGCAGCCTTTTGGTCGGGGACGTCTCCATCCACCAAGGAAACGAAAAGGAGCTCACATGTTATATTATCAATTTCGCTTTTGGTAGCGGAAAAGACAAAATAAAGCAGATGAAAAACTAAAAGCATAAAAGGTTATTTAGAGATACCCGCAAAGATTCCAATAATCCGTTCAATAAATATATATCCCCCCCCCCCCCCCCGTGCGTTGTCAGGAATCAAAAGTGGAAGAGGGGCATTGTAGCGAAATGAACGTTGTCAGGAATACTTGTTCGAAAAAAAAACCCGATAGATGTATGGCATGTGGCACTGCCTCACATGTTTCACACAAGAGAGATTCATGTCCATTTTTATCGAATGATTTCTTGTTAAAAAATTAAAACGACGAACAGTCATCAGGCCGAAAAGCAGAAGGCCGCATTATCGAAAGGCCGGAAAATAAGGAAGCCGAGATACGAGATCTGTTATTCCAACATCTGCGAATAAAAATTAGCTGTACAATTTATGTAGGATAGACTTCTCGTGAATTAATACAGCAAATAATTTATTTCACCGAACTTCGCTTTAATAACCTGCTTTCTATCACTTTGGGGAAAAAAATGGAAACCTATGAACCACCGTGGTATGGTATGTGTTTGTTGTACACAATGGCAATAAGTTAAAATGAAAAAAATATCAGCTATCCGATGACATTTCCCATTCTCATCCATTTTCAACAACGTCTTCAACCTAGGTCATTCCCAAAACCTGTTCCCTATCATCTCTAACTCAAAACCGCAACTAATTGTCCGGCCTTTCGATAAGTAGGGTGAATAGCCAAGTGAATGACCTGGGACGATTGACTTACCATTCTGGAAGAAATCATAGTATGTGCTCCTGAGTCAGGGGACAAGGGTGACATACAGGGTGTTCAAAATTAAGCTTTCACGAGCGCTACGCAAACACAGCGATGACAGGAAACCGGATGATAACTTTACGCTACTTGTGTAAGAAACAGGTGCTGCTAATTAATTATGTAGCACCTGTTTCTTACTCAAAGAACAGAAAAAGTAGCACCAGTTTTCTTTTGTTCGCCTATTTATAAAGTGCTAGTGAAAGCTTAATTTTGAACACCCTGTATAGTTCTTGCTAACCAAGGAAAAAACTGAAGACACATTTGTCCCACAAAGCTGTATTCCCTTCAAGAACCCCTCTTTTCTTAAGGAATTAGCAGTACATTCTTGTCGATCCGAACAAATGCAACAAGGTCACGCGTGTTGTTGGAACTACATGCCCCAGCGGCGTATTGCGCACTTCCTGAACAACGGTACTGGTTACGGCACGCGGCGCCTATAGCGCCATCTGGTGGCTGTCTAGTCCCCGGCGCCATCTCGTGCCGAGAGTCGGCGAAACGCCGCGGCTGGTATCCCCTCTTAAGACACAAGTGGGCTTCGTATCAGCCCACTTCGCTTTCAGCTCATCCTCCAAAAGTACATTGGGCATCATTCACTTTTTTCACCCTTCTTCTAATAGTGGTCCAAAACTGGTCCATTCCATACATATCAGAGAAGGGAGTAAAAAGAGCCTTTCGGGCAGAGGATTGATGCTTCAGTCCATGGTTCAGTTCATGTCTAGCGATACAACCATGTTTTGTGCCCAAATTCATGAATCTCCGCTACAATTTACTATGCGGTGCCCTTCTGGTAACGCACGCCACGCGAGCTATCACAGAGTCTCTATTGCACAAACTTCTCATATTGTCACACTGGATAACATCCTGTACACGCAAGGTCCTACACGCATCCGTCGGAAAGCATGCGCAGGGTGCGTTGCTGGGCCCGCTTGCACGAAACCTTCCTAAGTGTAACACTTAGCAAGTGTTGCACTAACGCGTTAGTGCACTAAGTTTAGGGTTGCAGTTAAGTGGCTTGCACGAACACTTCGACGAACGCCCTAAGTTAAGTGTTCTAAAGTGGATCGTGGCTACGAGCCGTAGCAGTTTTCGGAGGCTCTCATTGGTAGAAAGAGAACTGAACTTCCGGAGTTCATCCCAGGAAGTCGTGCGGGTCGTGCGTCACTGAATGTTTGGATTGTGGGAAGTCGTCTGCTTCTGCCGTCGCACGTAAACAATTTATAGAACCAAAATAAGGTATTGTAATATCATTGTAGCTGCCAGAACGCATTTAGGTCACTTGTTGCGTACTTTCGTTAAATAAAATATATTCATAGCGGCTGACATGTTAGTCCTAAGCTTCAGTGGGGTAGTTTAGAGTGCTCCTAGGACCCGTGGCCAGCGTCCTAATTTGCGCGGAGCTAGCGCCACCAGTTTAGTGTTGTGAAAGTTTCGTGCAAGCCACTTACAGCTCCGGCACTACACTAAGTGGGAAACTAGTTAAAGTGGTGTCCGGAACAAAACCATAGTTGAGCTGGTGGTGTGTGTGGAATCGCGGTAGCTTAAAATGAATGTCACCGAAAAATTTTCTTCAGAAACGCTGAAAAACATTTGCAAACTTAATTTAACAGAAAAGCGCCGTCTGCTCCCAGCAGCACCATGGATTCGGGCAACAATGTGCGTAACAACGTCACTGGCGTCTGTTTTGGTCACATGATCGCGCACATGGACGGAATGTCAGTTTGCTGTTGATCACGTTGGCGTGACGATTGTGACCGTATAGCTATCCTGCGTTATCCGTTGTCATCCACTTTGATCTACATCATGGTTGGTATGAGTTGTGCTTCGGACTACTGTACGCGGACTTCAGTGAAAGATCCGACGCTCTCGTTTTTTCGTTTTCCGGGAGAGCCGGAATTACGGAAGGCATGGATAGACGCCTTGGGCAAACCACCGGGCTGGAAGCCGGCGAAAGCGGCCAGAGTTCGTTCCGCGCATTTCTCGAGCTGTAGCTTTGAGATAACTGATCGCTTCAAGCTGGAGTTCGGTCTGGCGAAATCACGGAGGACTTTGAAGCGTGGGGCTGTTCCTCTTGGCTGTGACGAGCTATCGCCAGCAGACGAATGCGCGGAGCTCACGAAACGACGACGAAAGGAGGTAATTTCAGAATTATATATATCTTTATTGGTAAACTGCAACAGCTGTGTTTGCAGATCGTTGAAGACGCTGTGAGGGAGTATGAGTTGCACAGCGCTGACATGGAAATGTCCGAAGAGTGTGTTCAAACAGGTAATGTTCCATAGCTTCGTGGAATTCCAGGGAACCCAACATTTTTCATGCATTTCGTTTTTTACACTCTATTTTTCATATGTGACCCGTGACTGAGTCGTTTAGCTAAAAACGCACGAACAAAGCGAACGTACGCTATTTGTGTTTAGTACGTGTGCTTTTTGCTTTTAGTGCGTGCTTCCCAACATTTGCTCGATATTATGCAGTTTCCAATATGTTTGTGCATGTTCCTACAGAAGCTATCCAGCCACAGGCACTTCACATCTCCGTTTCTACAGATAGTGAGACAGCTTTGCCATCCTGCTCTGTGACAATGCCTGTTGACCTGAGCTGGCAAGAACAGTTTACGGAGGTCAGTCACAACATGCTTCACATGTCACGTTGTTTTGCTTGGAGATCTGTTGAGTAACATGTCTATCCCCTCAAATGCCTCAGTCCCCACAAGCACCATCTCCCATACACAGATGTGACAAAGGGACTCAGACAGATTCCAAGAGAAGCACAGGTGAGTGTTCAACTTTAAACATTACTAAATTTGTAGTCACACTATTGTTCCTCTTCCCAGGTATGCGCCTGTCAAGCAGATGTATATTTTGGTTGTACCTAATTTTATTATGTCTTCATGATTACGTTTCAGGTGTTCAAACTAAGATGCGCACACATCAGAAGGGTTCGCAGACATGGTATATTCCATCTGAACCTGCACCCCGTTCTTCAACTCCAGTACCAACAAATGAATCACAAGTGTGGAGTGAAAGTGACAGTGAAACAGAACAGAGTGAGTGTTTATGATCGCCTGAGCAGAAAAATTCTTCACGTGCTCATCTATTTGCTGCGGACACTAAGAGGTTGTCATGGTTCATTTCAGGATACGTGATCCTCACGACACTACGTATGACCCCAACCAAAGTGACCTAAACTTGTACGTTAATCTCCAGTTCATTTTGTATTGCTCCTGCATAGCAGCTTATCACTGTTCACATCCTTATAATAGGACGCAGGATACCTCCCTCTGTGAAAGGTCGTTCATCGACCACTGTGATACTGTCAACAGCCACACAGAAAGCAGCAGCGTTACTGAGCACCCTACTAAAGATGACGGGTACACCTATGTTCAGAAGCTTTCCTACTACTTGACACTGGTGTAGAGATAGGGTAGCTGATACAAAATAACCGGAAGAAAAGAGTGCAAGAAGAAGAGGACAGAGCGACACGATACAAGCGCTGTATCGAATCCTCACGAACACTCAGCACTTGTATCTTGCCCCTCTGTGCTTGTCTTTCTTGTTTTCTTCCAGTTCTGTCATGCTACGTTATGGTTATTGGTATCCCTTATTTCAGGCACGAAACCAGCGACACTCACCAACACCGAGAGGCAATGTACATGGTTTCGGAAACCTGCCTTCTTCAGCTGCTCAAGACTTGCCCAGAATGTTTGACGACAAAAACTGTGACAGAACTCAACTGCAAGGGCTCGTGCCTACGTGTAACTGTGACATGCCAAAACAATCACACAAGGGTTTGGTACAGTCAGCCTTCGCTTGGTGGAAAGCCAGTTGGAAACATCATAATGAGCGCCGCCATACTTTTTTCGGGATGTAGCCCTACAAAGGTGTTGCGACTATTCCAGTTTATGAAGCTTGCCAGCGTAAAGAAGACCCAGTACTTCAGAATGCAGCATTGCTACCTTTTTCCCGCAGTCAAGGAGGTAAAGCACAAGTCATTTTCCATTTACAGAAAGCATGATGGACTCCCTTTATCTATTTTTTTTAAAATTTGCTCTTCCAAGGCATGGAAGTTGGAGGAAGAAGCCTTGATGTGCGCCATCAAGGAAACGCCTCTAACACTTGCAGGCGACGCCAGGTGTGATTCTCCGGGACATTGCGCACTAATGGGGACATACACAGTCCTGGAGACATCAGTCAATAAGATT
This sequence comes from Ornithodoros turicata, assembly GCF_037126465.1. NCBI lineage: Eukaryota > Metazoa > Arthropoda > Arachnida > Ixodida > Argasidae > Ornithodoros > Ornithodoros turicata. The sequence continues at coordinate 15,098,180 of NC_088202.1, forward strand.
CTTCACTTTGAGCAGATTATGGTAATTCAGTGCATCAGAGATCAAGTATGTGTGCGATGAACTTTGCTTCTGTGTTTCATATATTACAGTCACCAGAGGTATCCTCCAGCAATCAAATGGAAAAGGTTGGCCTTGAGCGGGTCTTGGGCTACCTCGAACAACAAGAAATGACGGTTGACATGCTGATCACTGACAGGCATACTGGGATTAAAGCACTCATGAAGACCAAGCCCATTAAACATCGATTTGATGTGTGGCATGTAGCTAAAGGCAAGTTTGCGAACAAGGCATTGAAGTAATACAATGAAATCCCCTCATCAGTGTAGAATTTGGCATTCTGTAATGTTTTCTTCGTAACGCACACCAAATTTAAATATATGAACCCTCTACTTCAAGGCATCAAGAAGAAAATTGCTGCAGCAGCACAAACAAAGGCACACCAAGTACTAGGCCTGTGGTGTGAGAGCATCATAAGGCACTTGTACTGGTGTGCAAAAACAAGTTCCGACAATGGAGAGGAGCTACTGGCCAAGTGGACTTCTGTCATGCGTCATGTCATCAATGTCCACACGCACCCCAATGCATTGCACCCAAGATGCTTTCATGATGACCCCGGAGAAAGGCTGTGGCTTCTCGAAGGTGAGTGCAGTGCAGTAGTGCAAATTGTGTACCAGCCTTCCCTTGTTGTGTCATAAGTATATTCCAGGTTTTCCTTGTTGCCAAATTAGTGAATGACTGACATACTAAACATTGGTATGACGAGTTCTTATGTATGCTTTGTAGGCACAGAACCATTCATGAAGCTTCACAGCATTCTCATGTCAAAGTACCTGTTAGTTGACATCCCGAAGCTGTCTCCACGCGACCAGACCTATGGACTTGGAGCCTACCATAGCCTCCTCATCCATTTTGCACCAAAGTCGCACAGCTACACATATGAAGGCATGCTGGCAAGGTACTGCTTAGTTTACAACATTGAAAAAGAAATTCAAATAGGGATTAGGTTTACACATAAGTTGAGCCAGCCTATATGTGTGACGACATGCTGCACATGCCGCAGTGTAGGACTATGGATAATTTCGACCATCTGGGGTTCCTTTGACGTGTGCTGCAAATCTCTGACATCTTACAGCATTTCAGCTTTAATGAGTTCATTCATTTTACCAGCTCAGTTCATGAGTTCACAGGAGTAGTGATGTTCCTCTAACTGCATGTATACCTTGAACAATAATGAAGGTGACATATATTCTCTAGGACCCAGATTGCTGCACTGCACTATAACTTCAACAGTGCCAGGATAGTGCTAAAAATGACGACGGAACGGACAGGTATGTCCTGAAAGGGTCTAAACCAAAGAAACAGTGGGTTGTCATTCCACTGAAGGAAAATGTGTCATATGGTAAGTACACTTATAAACACTTCATGTTGTATGTGTCACATGCTACACACAGTTTCAAAAAAATACTATACATTTCAGGCTACGTGGACAAGTTATTCGCAGAGCTCTTCAGATGTTTGAGCAAGTGGCCAACATATGAAAGTGCCGAGAGGGCAAATCCACGTGTGAAGCGGCCAACACTGTGCAGCTCCTATGGAGAGAAGCCAAGCATCGAAGAAGTTAGGCAGAATCATTGGAGTCGATTCCAAAGATAGATACACCCGTATGCAAGGTAGGCCGTTGGTGCAAACACTGGTTGCTTGTAATGCGATTCGATATGACCATGCATTATCACAGTTGAAGGGAGACTGCACACAGAGAAGAATGAAAGGAATGCCCTTGTAGCTGATGCTTTGGATGTGTATCACACTTCACACAAAAGGTAAAGGTGCCTCTTTTAGACGTAAAGCACTGAGAGAAACAAAAATAATGCAATCAATGCAATTTTCACCCTTATTTTCATAAGTCTAACACCCAGCACAAGGCCCTAACTTACGCACTAGCTAGCATTTATATTGTGGTGTGTGACACTCGCATAATTGTAGGTTGCTTGGAGCAGGTGAGCTGGATCAGCTGTAGTGATGATGGTAGTGTCTGTGCTCCTGAACTGACCTTGACAAACTCGTGACAAAATGTGGACTACAGGTTAGGTTTTATTTGATTGTAGGCATTGTAATCTGCAAAATTATATGCATGTATAGGATGTTTCTAGAAAATCTCCTTTTACGTGAACCTTGATCCTACATGCATGTAACAAGATACAAGACAAGTGGGATATGACAGCTCATGCATACCACGACAGGGGCAACAGATGAAAATTATGACCGTGATTGCCAGGTAGGATACCACTGGGAAGCCAGTATGTGATATGTCATTGCATATGTTATGTAGGCAAACTGAGGAAACGTCAGTATAATTCATTATCACAGATGACGACAAAATGGTGCAATGCGAAGAATGGTCTATTTTTAATTGTGGCTGCCTTCTCACTGAAGATAAGTATTGCACGTACATACAATCTTATACATATTATATATAGTAGGTTACAATGACTTGAGCAACAACACAGTATAACATTGGTATAATTATCTGTTGCAGGTAGTCTGGCTGAAGGTAGAACCTTGAGAACAGGTGACTGCAGTTGCCATGTAGGATACTTTTGGGACGCTGGTACGCGATATAACACTGAATATATTATGTAAGCAAACATCGATAAAATGCGTTATCACAGATAAAGGCAAAATGGTGAAATGCGAAGAATGGCCTGTGCTGTTTGGTTATGGCTGCCTTCTCACCTAAGATAAGTGTTACACTTATATACAACCTAACATATAAAATATAGTAGGTTGCAATGACTTGAGAAACAACACAGTGTGACATTGGTATAATTATCTGTTGCAGGCAGTTACATTATGCAGGCAAACTGAGCAAACATGGATATAGTTGGATGTGATCACAGATGAAGCAAGAATGGCACATCTATGCAAAGAATGACAAGAGTGGAATGAACTTCTGTTCCATGAAATATGGATTCCTTCACACACAAGATAAGTATCACATTTGCACACATCATGAAATTTTCAACATATTATTAGCGACGTCACTTTTATGGACATAAGGTTCGCAATTAACCTGCTGCTTCACAAAGTTTGAGCACCTTGAGGAATTCCAGAGAAATTAGCAGACTAATTTTTGAACTGTTGCAAATTGTGAATTGACATCACCAAGTATATTTTAGATCAGCTTGAAAAGCTAGATGAACACACTGGTGTAACTTTGTAGCTTCAGAAGAAGTAATGCTGTGGCAGTCTGTAAGGAAGAGCTGCACGAAGCTAACTTGCACTAACCTGACTAGAACAAACTAACCTAACCTAAAATAACTTGATCTAACACGACAATGTTGAAAGCGGTCTGCCCCGACAACCTCAGATGTATAAACAATTGGGTCCGTCGGATCGTCTGTGGTATGAGGACCTAGACTGTTTCCTAACCTAACCTAGAGCTGCACGAAGCTAACTTGCACTAACCTGACTAGAATAAACTAACCTAACTTGACCTAACACGACATAATGTTGAGCCGACGGACCCCGATGTATAAACAATCGTGTCCGTCCGATGGACCTTTAGACACTTCCTTCTAAGATATTACAAAGGCTAAGATTCATATGGTTATACATTATCACAGACGAAGAGAAAATGGCACATTGTGAAGAATGCGGCTTGGTGACAGCAGAGTTGTACGTAACGCGTTACTAGTAATTGCGTTACTAGTAATCAATTACTTTTTTCAGTAAATTTTAACGTAATCAATTAATTTTGTGAGCAAGTAATTTTCCAAGTAATCTGATTACAATTTTCGGTAATCAATTACTGAGTAATCGATTACTTTTTTAACCTTCTGTCAACAATGGCAACACTTTTCAGCAAGCATTGCTTCGACTGAAGCAATGACGCAGAGGCCACTGTGACGGTCGTCTCTAGTCCTCACGTGTTCCATGCAGACCACAGAAATACGATAATTCCTTACAACCGCGACCTACTGGAGCAACAGTAACAATAGTAACAAAACGAAGCGGATGTTTCAACGCCTATACGATCGTCCTCATCTGGGACAGGAGGCGAGACAATTTAAAAGTAACGGGGAATGTAACGCGTTACATTTCTAATCGGTAACGAATTACATTTTTGATGAAGTAATTTGTAACGGTAAAGAATTACTTTTCGCGCAGTAGTAACAGTAATTGTAATCAATTACATTTTTCGAGTAACGTGTACAACTATGGGTGACAGTGACGGCTATAGGCAGTGTGTGCTCGTGGATAAATCAATTATGGATGCCTGACTATGCAGGATGGTGCCCCAGGTGAGTGAAGCACACCACTTTTCAGATCATTGTGCTATTTTTAATGCTTGCTGGAACTGTAGGCCTTGACCACCATGGCGGAGATGAAGCTGCGTGTTCACCTGTGCAGAAAGAAGACTGTGTGTACAAGACTGGGACATTGTACCCCTTTGAATCCAAAATCCTGAATACACACATCAATAAATGTGTTGTGCTACATCTTTCCATAATCATCCCTTTCTTATGTGTGCATGTGCTACACAGCATTTCCTAGCAGAAATTACTGTTCATTGCAGCATACATAGTACTACTTCATGCCTGATCCACGGCCTACTAGGTTATAACGAACATGTCATAGGCACCCCTTCCCAGCACCGCATTTGGAAGCTAGCAGTGGTGCTACTCATCAGCCTGGTTTCTGCAATACTTATTACTTCAGCTTACCTTACTTTAATATTTTTGTACAACTGGGGGATATCGCACGGGAGACGCTTCTTTCTAAAACTGATCATCATCATCACATACTTCACATCATCATCACTTGCTTACCATGAATGACTCTATGCACAAGCCCTTTTGATAATGTTCTGCATACAAGATTTCAATGAAACAAAATGCAGCTGAGCCATTGCAACATTGTCATGCTGTTGGAGGGTGTATTTCTTCATGTAAAATTTTTCCAAGCTTTGCATAACATCTGGTACAAAATCCAATAGTACACTGCCTTGCTGACAAGTTCTATAACAATATAGGGCAAAATAATAACCATACTTAGCTGTTTCTATGAAGCCGATAACATTGCGATGGGAAGGCGTCCCTAATTCTGCGCAGGACACACCCCGGGATGTTTTGGCGGTTGCCACGTCCAAGGTGACCCCACACCCACCAGACAAAAATCCTATAGGCTGTGTACCTGAGTGAACTGTACATACAGGGATTAAAAGGGAACCAGTTCGAAAAATAACCAAGGAACGATTTGAAAACGCAATCTGCAACGCTCACTACATTCTACGAGTACGCACCTGTTTTCGTCGCTGCATTCTCCCATGTATGTTGGACAATAAAACCTCTGCATCCTCGAATGCACTTGTAGCTGCCGCCTATCCATACACATCGGCTCGAACAGCGAATGGTCCATGACGCAGTCGACGCCTTCTTCGTCACACACAACTGCCGTTTGGTCAATGTAGCGGCAACACAGCCACTCGTCTGCTTCGACCATTCGGCAGCGACCACACAGGCACCTAGTGATAAACTTTATTACGGCCTAAACTGCACAGAAAGGGTATAGGGGAAGCTGGAAATGTCTCTTACCCATCTGTGGAGCCCTGTGAAGCGTCCTCTGCGCATTCGTCGCTAGACGCGTCGCTGACGCTCACGGCGCGTGGCAAAGGGTCGGTCACAAACGGCGATTCTTCGTGAGAAATAATAATTTCATCCTCATGGAACTCGCAATGACTGGATGAAATCCCTACAGAAACGTCCGTCGGCATAGCTTTAGACAGTTTCGGATGCGGCGCGATCGCAGCTGAACCAGTGACACAATGCGACACCACCCACCACGGACGAGAAGCCAGTGACGTCACCGGAAGACAGGAGCAAGGCGAAGCGAGGGAGCGCCGTTTGAACAGGAAGTAGACGTCTGCTTTCAGAAGTGGCGTTTTTCGTGTTTTGCAACGAAACATGAACGTATTTCGCGAAACCTTTGCTGTTTCATCGTGATGGAAGGCTTCCTGAATTCAATGTGACACCAAGTCCGAGAAACTTGTTTTTTCGCGGACACCACCTTTAAGTTTTACACTAAGTCCGTTTCGTGCAAGCGGGCCATGGCCTTCGTTTTGTCTTAACTTAAAGGGGCCGTAAACAGGCCACCAAACATTTCTGAAATAACGATACCCCATGAAAGAACGCAGATCATAATACCCAGATACACATTTCGTTCGGCTCGTGCCAGCTCATTGACCCATATAACTGCTTTCAAGATGCGTAACCAGCGAGCCTCTCTCCATCACGCATACGTCACATGCCTACGTAGCATTTTGTCGTCCAATCGGGGGGCCGAGCTGCGCACATGACGTTTCAAATTACCAGCCAATAAACATACGAGGGTGGTTCCATAAGTTTCCGGCCCGAGGTAGAAAATGCGCGCGAATTTGAAAATGCGATTAAGGACGCATGGCGCCATCTGTTGGAGGGCCGGAGCACCACCCTCAACCCTCTCCATGCGTTTGTCGGTTGGAGAGCCGCATTTCAAACAGCCAGGGTGCACTCTTCAGTTAAAATGGAAAAAATCGAGTACCGCGCTGTGATAAAATTCTTGACAAAAGAGGAACTTTCGCCTAAAGAAATTAAAGCGCGACTGGACAACGTGTACAGGGAAGCCTCTCCGTCGTACGCAACGGTAAAATACTGGGCTAAGCAGTTTCGACTGGGGCGAGAGTCCATTGAAGATGATCCACGCGATGGTCGTCCAGTGGAAGTGGTGACACAAGAAAATTTGTCTCTTGTCGAGGAGGAAGTGCTGAGCGACAGGCGTCTGAAGGTGAAGGAAATCTCAGAAACGCTGGGGCTTTCCAAAACAACCGTTTTTCGCATCATCGGCGAGGGCCTTCACATGAAAAAGGTTAGTGCGAGATGGGTGCCACGACTTCTCTCGTCAGTTCAAAAGCAACAGCGCGTCGTCTGTGCCAAAGAGTTTTTGGAGCTCTCTCAAGAGAACGAAGAATATTGAAGTCAATTGTCACAGGGGATGAGACTATGGTGCTCTACTATGATCCCCTTTCGAAAAAGGAGTCGATGGAATGGCGCAAACCAGAAGAAGCCCCCCCCCCCCAAGAAAAGTCAAGGTCACACAATCCACAATGAAGATCATGGCAACAATATCTTAGGATTGTCACGGGATCCTCCTCATCGACTTCAAAGAGAGGAGCACCACAGTGAATGCGACTTATTATGCTTCACTCCTGCACCGACTGCGAGACGCCATCAAGGAAAAGAGGCGCAGCAGGTTGAGTCGAGTTGTCCGGTTGCTCCAGGACAGTGCCCCTGTCCACACGGCTTCTGGTGCCAAGGCTGCACTGAAGGAGTGCGGCTTCGAAGAAATCCACCACCCACCCTACAGTCCAGACTTGGCACCGAGTGACTACTTCCTGTTCTTAAACTTGAAGAGGGATCTCAGAGGACGGAGATTTCAAAACGATAGTGAGGTGCAAGAGGCAGTTTTCTAGCATTTTGCGGACAAAACTTCGGACTAATTTTTCAAGGGTATAAGAATGCTGGTTGAGAGGTGTCAAAAGTGCATCGAAGTTAAGGGTGACTATGTCGAAAAGTGATACACTTGTTTCGTCTCTATGACTGTTAAAAGTTGGTCGGGCGGGAAACTTATGGAACCACCCTCGTACTTCGTTATCAGCTGTGAGTCGGAGCGCTAAGCTTGTTTGTATGAAACGACGGTTTGCGCTCCGTGGTTCCGAAATTCAACGTCATGACATCATCAACATCTCCGGCTGGCGCAAACGTCAACAGTTGGGCTGCTATCACATGACGCGATTCGAACCCGGGTTCCTCCCAGTCAAGACGTGACATGGCCAGCACGCTATACACTGTACCACACGAGCTGGTGACGCGATGCCGCGTGGCTCAAACCAAAGTACGGCAGCCCAGTTGTCCGAACCATTCGAAGATGACGAAGATGTTCCATCGCGCACCTACCTAAGATTCCGGAACTGTAGTCCCGGATATTCATTCGCGCTCGTGGTGTGCGTGCTACTGCCCAGAAAACGTAGTGCGCGTATGATACCTAAATTAAACGCATTTCTTTTTCAGTTTGACGCTGTAACTGTTTAGATTTTGAATAGAAGAAAATTCACGTTCATCTAGTCCAATTCCGCATTTGAAATAAAATCATACGTGGAACCCTCGATCGTAATTGGTGAGGAAAGATCTACTTCAAAATGACGTAAAGTTAGAGCGCGAGGCGGAGCTAAAATGCGAAAGAGTGCAGTGAATATTTCATCCGTATGCAAGCGCCTTTTGTTTTTGAGCGTTAGTAATTGCAAGGAGTTTTCACTGCCTACGTTTCAATAATATAACGCAAAGAAATGTGCACCTTTTGTACCTGTTTACGGTCCCTTTAAAGGGGCGGTTTTGTACAGCCGGGGCGATTCCGAAACTTAGCCAAAACTAGTTTTACGAGTACTGTACACATACAACCGTCAAAGTTTCATTCGGAATAACCAAGTCGTTTTCGAGGAATTTGTCGAAACGTGCCGTAAGAGCAGACGACGAAAGCTGCGCCTCTCTCATGCATACGTCACGTATGACGTCGGCCTGCGGGTGCGTCGTCGTTGTCATGGTAATGGTAACTTGCAGAAGCACCTTGGTTTCAGTAATCCCCGTTGCTCTCGAAATGGGGACACTCAGGCATATACCTCCGCGAGCGGAGAATGTAGTCCAAGCATTGACTGTGGGGTCTCCCATAATGTGGCGCACAATTGGATACGTGGAAGCTAAGTCACGTGTTTTCTTTCCCCGAGTATTTAATGCGGTGTTTAGAAAACACGTTCTCCTTCTCCATGTACGTCGTCAGCGACACTTCATTTCGAAGCATGATCAGTGTACAACGGGGAGTGTAATGGAAGCGCGCGTAATATCTTTTTGGTCGGAGCTGTAATGCGACCGCGCGTGCCGATGGCCAGCGACTTCAGATTTGTGATTGTGGATGGGGTTGTTCTGCGACTTTTAACTTGTTTCTGAGGATTAACATAGTTGTTCTGAACCACCATGCTTGCCACTACTTAGAATGCGCGTTTTTCACCTGAGAACTGAAAGGAAATGTACGAGAGTTGCCGCGGTGCCAAGTAACTTCTGAAAGTCGTCTGCTCATGCCGATGCACTAGCACGCGCAAAAGCAGACGATTTCTGTATCCTATCACGGACTTACCCGCAGGGCGTCGTGGCCGTTCTTATTGTTTCCAACACAGATCGCGGCGTGCTCTGCAATCTTTATCAATTTAATTCGGTTATTTAATAACTGTGGCGTGTTTTGTTGGGTAAATTAGCAGTATTCCATTTTCAACAAAGGGCAATCGAATGGTACACTTTATGAAAGGGGCAGGGGTACGAGACCGTCCCTTTAACTGTCTTAACTTCTTCTTTTTTTTTTTTTTTTTTTCAGGAGTGAAACTTGCCGCCTTGACTGAGCCACTGATCTCTATGTATAAAGGCTGGATGGCGCAAGGGAGAGGGGCTCGCGGGGGAGAGGCGTGCATTCGAGCATAGAAAACAATGGGAGGCAACGGAGATTGTGAGTATTTATTGCTCTGCAGGCGTTGATCGTTGTTTGTCATCACACAATTTTGTAAGGTGCCAGTATACTGATGTGTCCTAACAGTGTTTCACAGGTGTCCTGTCGTTCGATTCTTAATTACGTTATGTTTGGCATTCCGAAACTAGACCGTCACGGCAGTGCAGCGCTGGGGATTGTACTACAGTACGTTTCCCAGCCAATATTTCAATAAGAAACGATGTGAGGTTAACAACAACCATGTATGTAATATCCCGTGCTGCGTTCTGGACAAAAATTGTTCCATAAAGAACGGTCAGGGATGATATATACTCGCATGGCAGAAAGAGATCGTACTGTAGAATCACAGCCGTTGTCTTAGTCGTGTATGGGTTTAGTATGAGTTATATCAAGCATCGCCGCAAAAACGGTCTTTTAGTGAACGACAGCGGTGCTTTGCCTCGCAAATATGGACACACCGAAGCAGCCCTAAATACTTCACGCAATTAGACCACGCTCGTTAGGACAGTTAATCAGGTAGTGATGTAAGCTTAATCAATTAAGTTACTTAGAAAGTGGTAACACCTCCTTGAGACACAGGACTCATCTCTTTTTGAAGTACAGCTCTTCTATGTTTGTTTGTTTCTTCCTTTATTTGTTCTGATTATTTGCAGGCACGGTTGTGCCAAACTGAATGTCCTCCTCCAGCACTCAAATGCTTTTGTTGAATACAACTGCAGCGTGAGAAAAGCTGCTTGGGGACGGGGTCCTGCTATCCAGTGCTGATTTGTCATGCTTGTTATGTGGAGCATGTTCCAAAAAATGCAGCCCCACGTATGGTCTTCAAATTGCAACAGGACTATGTGGAGCTTGAATCAGTTGTGATTTTGTCATTTTGGCCCTCGTGTACCCAGTCTGTGAAACGCAAACAAAAAAGTCTAACACGATATGCTTTTGTAATGAAGATCACTGATGAGTAAAGAGAATATACGAGTTCAAGTTTATTCAATATTTTATATCATTCATTATATTATCCAACATTTTATGTCAAGTTTATACAACATCAAGTTTATTCAAGTTCAAGATTTATTTCTTGCACTTATGCGTTTCAGGATACAATGAACGGGCAGGGAGGTCGCAAAAGGCTACATTTATTGTTTTGTGACCTTTCTAGAATGGCAATATATATTTTAGGAATGACAATGGTCAGGTACGCTCTCTAGATTTGTAGCACTCAATTTTAGGTTGGAATGAGCAAGGAATAGCAACTTCCCCACTGATATTTTCTCATATATGCAAAATTTTAAATTTAATGTGATCGAATATGTGATAATATAATAATAATATATAAGAATATAATATGTGATAAATGAATGTGATCAACAGTAGATGTAAACAACATGAGTAGCCAGAGAAGCGCATTCTCAATAAATAATTGTCTTTTTATAGCGTATATGTGCATGCCTATTAACTGAAGCAATTATCACAGTTCCCTGACAAGTTTTAATTTCTCAGAGTGTACTGTAGAAGCTGCTTAGATTTACAGCAGTTCATACAAGGTATTATATACTGTGAATGCCTTTAAAAATCCCATGTGACACATATCCCTTTACTTTCTGGAGATGCTGTGGTAGTCAAAGTTTGCGGGCATTACGCAGGTTCTGCACCCATTTCTTGAGTATGTCGAGGCAGCTGTGAAGTAACCTGCATTGATGATGATTATTCCAACTTTTATGGTGCATCGACAACAAAGGAAATAATACATCAGTACATTGGTTTGGGTGCAACCAGTTAAAAATGAATGTGTTGTTTAATAAATGCATTGGACAAATGTTAAAACATCAGTTTAAAACATGGTTTACAATGCCTTTATCTTCTAATAATTAAAAAGATTAAAAACAATTCTAAAAAGAATATGGGGAACTCTTCTAAAAAGAATTATAATCTCTAATTATTATATTGCTGGGTGAACGAGCCTAAAGTGTAAGGTGTGTTTCTGATGTGAACATGTAAGAAAATATGCAAAACTGAGAGAGGCTAACCACAGTGCGTGCACTGAGGATGTTCCTTCCTGTAAAGTAGAAACCAGTGGATGAGGAACGTGATACTTACCTGTACACCCAGCCGTATCACACTGCACAGATTATTCACTGGGCAGCCCTCATGACGAAACCTGTATTGAGAGACCACTTTTGCCTTAAAACTGCTACAAATAGCACGACACGCTACAAATTACAGCTCGATACAGCTCAGACACAAAGGCGTTATTCAAGTCGCGCCACACCACCGTTACGTAGGATTCTTTGTCACAAATCAAACCAAGGCAAAAAACAATACCAATACATGAAAAAATGTGACAATGTGGTCTTATTATGACGTAATACCGAACTTGTGCGCGAAGGTAATTCAAAGAAATGAATGTGGCACTTGCTTCCGCAGAGAACACCGTGTACCATGCTAGCAATGCATGCAAAAAAAGCGCTCGAGTGTTCGCACATATATTGATGACAACACTACCTGTGTAGTGTAACATGTTCTTTCAAGCATATTATGCACTCAAACTGTATTTGCCGCCGGGTAAAATGCAAGTGTGTTCGATTGAACGCCGGAAGAGCGATCAAGCAACCTGCATCCAGTGCTCGTTTTGGGCAAAAAAACACTTCATAATGGTCAAATAAATGTACAGAATGGACGCCTATTTATCCCTTGATGAAGAGTGACTCACCTGTATAAGTTTAGGCCCTGTAACCTTGCCAGTACGGTTGGTACGACTGTAATTGCAAGAAGTTGCCATGATCGCTGCGGCGGCTGTTGTGGGCACCGTAAGATGGCGGCCGGTTTCTTCACGCTCGCGCTCCCTATCCGCGATCCAGCCTTTTACAATCGAGATCAGTGGGCTGAGCAGGCAGACCGCACTTCTTCTTCTCGTTTTAACCGTTGAACGTCATCTCCCCCACCCCCACCCCCCCAGTGCGGGAGTCTGAAATTCATGGGGTCGTTTTTTTTGTTCTCATTAGATACTGTAAATTTGCTGTTACCTTTTGAAACGTCCCCGTGTGATAATGAGCTTCACAGCGAGAACCGCAGTGCTGCAGTGAAGAGAATTTGCTGAAAAACGCTGGTGAGCGGAATTAGACCATGAGCCAGGAGTCGCGGCGAAGGTAACGACAGCGGATAACACTGATTTGTATTGATAAGGATGTCACTGGCGCCTGTAGTCATGCTTTACTTGTAGGTCCTTCATAAGCCTTACCTTAATTCTTGACCATTCAGCGCCAGCGACTTGCTCTTGCAAAAAAATATGTCTTTTTTATATATGTAGGTGTTTTGTTGTGTTTATTTTCCGTCTTTCAGGAAGCACAGAACGCAAAGGAAGAGATGACAGTGTGGTGGTGGTGGTGAAGGGCTTGCCGTTGTCGGGCTCACAAAGGTGGGCAACGTCACGACTAACGCCCTAGGGCAATGTGCGTCCTGGGCCGACTTCTAAGGGAACTGTGCCGACATATGTCTGTAGGCGTCTGATGAAATCCCAGGAAAAGCCCCAGACAGCACAGCCGGCACCGGGATTCGAATCCGGGTGAAGAGATGACTATCAACAACAACACTCTGCGTTGTTCAATCAAACTTTTGCCTTCTCACTGGACTCTTATCATTGTAACATGCCTTTAGGAACGCTGATCTTCGTAACCCTGGTGACGAAATGGTCAAATCATGTCGTGGAGCAGGGAGACGCCAGCAGACTATGCTGCGCATTAGCATACAAGTCTGCTGGAAGCGTCTCCGTAGAGTTGCCTCATATTAGATACGACATGTCCAATTTCCGACGAGCTTTTTTCGAAACGGAGAAAAGCTGTACGAAACCCCCATTTCCTCTACGTTTCGTGCCGCATGGAAGGCATCACAGTTGGCAGGGGAAAGGGCGTACCTCAGAGAAATTTGCGCAAGCTAGCACAGCTCGTTCATAACAGCAGTTCAACTCGTGCTTTAGAGGTCGTGTCTGAAAAAAAGAAGAAAAAAAAGAAAAGGAAAAGAAACGCTCTTGAACTGAAGGTGCGATCGGAATAGTGGGTGCATGAAATACATATAACCGGGGTATTCCGTTTTCAAATAGTGGCAAACACTAGATATAGTGAATTTAATTGATATTGCAGTTGGCTGCGCGCTCCCTGCTGAATTCATACAACAGTGTGCGGGCTGACGTCACTTGAGTCTGTTATGAAAGCAGGCTGTCCGTCAGAAAATGCGGTCTTCCGGCTCGCAGTCTGCAACCGAACAGTCGCTAGAAGCTCCTCGGTTCAGGCTCTCGGTCGTATCGGATTGCAACCGGCCTGGCGACGCAGTCAGCTGAGGGAGTGGGAATTTCGTCGGCAATGCGAATTACGTCAGCGGAAGAGGCGTAGAAGGGGTGGTCCGTTTCAACCGGAAGCTGCGAATTCGATGCTTTGTGACAAAACACGAACGAATTTTGCAAAACTTTTTGTTTGTGTTTTCTTCTTGGGAGGCACCTCCAAGTGGATATCATATTAGCTATAGAATTCCGGATTCGCGGGACCCACCTTTAAGTGCCGCCGTGCAACATTTATCGTATGTACGGGTCCTTCGTTATTTCTTATATTCTGGCGTAGACAAAGCAGCACTGTAACACGCAGGTATTTTCATTGTGTATGTGTGGGGTTTCACTGCACCTATTGGACGTGTTTTCGAGTACTGCCGAGTTGTGCGATCTTCGTCTGAAAGACGTGCCAGTTTACACTATTTAGTTCTTTTTCAGAAATATTGTTTCAGCTGCAAGGGAACCGTCCGAGAAGAGTGGTGAAGTATTGTAATAGTCTTACTATAATACTTTTTGCATTGGTATTATGTATTATACCACGAAGTTCAAAACAAATTGTATTAGTATTCTAATCATCGAAAATATGTGTTAACGATCTTCGCGTATTACTCGGTAAGACAGTAGTACTTCTTTGCAATCACACTGACCAATGCCCCTGTATGTCTGAGCTCTGATATGCACTGACAATACAGGTCTTTAAATCAGATTCTTGTCATACACCACGTGTACTGTTCCATTTTCATTGGCTTTGTCACTTATATACCTGATTACTAAGAACTCAGAAAGCATATGGTTGAAACTGTTGTGTAGCCAAAGGTGTTTATTAGGGATCTGACCCTGCTCAGGGTCAGTTTCTAGTGGTGTTCCTACGCGAGAGGTCCCGATCACCCGTGTCACTTTGGCCTCGTCGTCGCTGCTACATGACTATTTTTAAGTCTCAAGAAGGCTGTGGTCTTTGTGAACATATTATACATGTAGCTTGAGCCCCTTTAAAATTAACTGGAAGGTCTCATTCTTCTTTAACAAGAAGTGAATGCGATTGCAGGCGACACCCCTATTTCTGCACGAGGCCCATGGGAATCTATGCTTTCGTTTGCCGTTGGCCGGGCCATAAGCAAATCATGTGCGGTCATAGCCGACGGACCGCCCTTCGTCTGCTGAATGCTATCGCATTTCGTACGCGTTTCGCAATGCGCCAAAGAGTACGGTGATTACTTTTTGTTTTGCTTTTTTTTTGCCAGAAACTGAAAGCGCATGCAATACAATTCCACTGCCAAGTACATTCCGTACTGCAACGGCAATAGCTTAAAAACAAACAAACAAGAACAGCGAAAACCGCCGTTTCCAGGCGCACAAATTGTCGGCCAAGCTCGGTTCTGGGTTAAGTTAATGGCAGAGGACACTCACTTGCTTCTTCCTGTTTCCCTCTCACTTTTGTTTCATGTAGCTTTGCGTTGCAAGCATGCTGCTGCTATCAGCAGAAGCCTGGGAAAGAACAGTGAAAGGACATTTGCTCGAACTCCTCACGTCGCTTCTTATGTAAATCTGATCCCGGCCGAGAATTTGTGGGCATAGAAACGACGGTTTCCACGATTTTTAAAAGATATAACCATTGCAGTAGATATTGTATTTTTTTTTAATTCACGTATAGGTGTGAGGTTGATGGTGAGGTGTAACGTGAGGTTGGTTTAACAAATTTCGAAGTTGAATTAAGAAAATTCAATCTCTCACGACTTGTAATTGAAAAAAGTTCTCGGAAATCAGTGCACCACCGATATAAATAGCGTTCGCACCATGATTTTCTCTAATGCTCATTTATTCCTTGCTTGGCTCTCCATTTGATCACTCACTTCCTGCTCATCTCTTCATTTCCTCGCTCATGTTCCGCTCATTCACCAATCTGAGCATGCGTTTGCAAGGGTAAACATGTTCATAAGGGCAGTTTGCCGAATATCATTGTTGCTTGGAGGGTGAGCCTTTGAAGTATGAACAGAGCGAGGACGTGAAAAAATACATGCGTGCGTCTGAAGTGAAATATATGTGGCTAACTCTGTGTTTTCTCTCTTTCAGATAAAACGGAGTAAAATCAGGACGTGACACACGACAACACTTTTTTGGGGGGCCATCGAGGATTTTCTGTGCTGGCTTCACGCTTTGATCATTGTAGTCTGTTATGCATTGCGTGCACTACTTTCTATTATTGACATCCATCGCGAGATTTTAATGAATCATACGTGCCGACTCAGGCTGTGAGGTTTACTGCCAAGCGCTTTTGCAATACTCTTCGTGTTGTAAAGCATTTTTACTGCTATTGCTGTGCTGAGTACAGAGTGTGCTTTGATTTTCCTTACCTTTTGTCATGTTAACTTAACAAACTGAGTGGCATTAACCAATTTCCGACGAGGAATAGGTATATAAAGAAAAACGCCTGTGTAATATTTGTTTCAGTGTAATTTTTTTTTTACCTCTAACGTCCCAATGGCGTTGAAAACCAGTAACGCTTGTGGGTGTAGTTGGGTGAGCTGAATCATCTTTTGTATGGCAATAACGATCGGGCTTCCGCTGGGCTGTAGGACGTTTCCGTACAAGGCATTCTGCTGCGGACATCTCTCTACACTGACTACTCGCTACACGGACGTTCCGGTGCATGGACGTTTCCGTACACTGCCGTCCCGGTACAAGCATTGTCGCGTATGGAAAATGTTTGCACGCCAGTTCGTCGCCATTAAGATTAACAGCTTTCATGATAAATTAACGGAATGCCCAGCTAGAAAAAAGGGATATACGTACATTGGGATTGTTTCGACATATAGTTTCGAGGCTGAGGCAGCGGGCCCATAAAAAGCACCAACTCCCACTTTTCAAATACTCCATTAAATCGGGTGGTCTCTGCTCAATTTTAGTGTCGATCAGGATCGCCGCATAAGTTCAGGCAAGCTCTCAAGTAAATTAATAGTATATTTCTGACACTAGGAGCACACATTTCTTTTTGTTGTTGTTGTTGTTGTTGTTTTTGGGCTTATTAGCGCAGCTTCCGAACTATTCCAATATATCCGGTTCTGCAGAGCAAAGGCTTCGATTCGAAATTTTAATGTAGTATTCCACATTCGATTCGGATTTTTTCATTTAGCACTATTGCAGATCCATCTCGAGCCCAAGCAGCTACATGGTAACATAAAATCAAACTGACATAGAGTTAACAAACACCGTAACCAGACTCACAAGAAAACAACCTATAACCACCATAGGTCACACACATCATAGCAAACAAGAATAAGCAGAAAAAAATAAGAAAAGACCCTATGCCAACAAAACTTTTATCTCGTTGGCAAAGCATGGAAGAGATCAGACGGACACAATAGCTGGTGGAAGGGCATTCCAGTCCTCAACAGTTTTGAAAAAAAAAAGAAGAAGAAGAAGAATTCGAATCGAATACACAAGTATTTGCTTAGTGAAACTTGCCGCCTCAGCTGAGCAGACAGACAGCGTTTTTTAACATTATTATTGTTGAACATCACCCCCACCCCCCGCTTCCCTTTACTCCGTATTCGAAATATCCTCACGTTAGCGCTAGCCCTATTAAGTGATGTTACTGCAAGATGCGCAGAGTGCTTCTAAAAGACTACAAAGCTTAGGGAAAAATTAGCCATATTTATTCATAAATATGACTGTGTTACATAATTGATTGAATAGTTCATCTGTTCCCTTCCTCCAGGGAAACTGCCATGCCATAAATTTTGGAGCAGAGACTTATTGTTCGCAGCCTAGTATTTCTTCATATGCATATCATTTGGTACGTTGCAAGTAGAAATGGGCATAAGTGTTTTCAACTCATCAAGTAATCTTGGTGCTTGTTACAAAAACACATTGGCAAGATAATTTATTCTGCACAGGGTTTAGCCCTCGTTTAGAAACTGGACGGGTGCTACACATCCGTTCCGCGCATGACTTGTGAAAAGATGTCCGCGTACGGAGATGTCCATGTACTAAGATGTCCGCGCGCCGAAACGTCCACGTACCGAAATGTCAGTACCATCATATTCTGTACCGAAATGTCTTGTACCGAAACATCCGTATACACTTCCGCTGAGGTTGTGACGCAAACCTACGACCAGCCGGACAAACCTGTGGTCAGCTGTATGAAATAATACGCGTTCAAATTACGCAAGCCAAAAAGAGGCTCATGGTAACAAATGCGAAGAAACACGGACGTTACTCAACTCAACCATGTTATTCAACCAACACGCTTTGCATTTTCTCGCGGAAAAGGAGGCTGTCAAAAATGATGAATGTAAGCACTCCTCGGATACGTAGTTGAAGTGCACGTAATTCTTTCGTACATTTATCTGTTTAATCTTACCGCACATTAGCCATGTTAGAGCTTTTAGTTAGCACTGGATTTTTATGTCTTTACGAGTCCTTATCGTGCAGAACTGTCACATGGCAGTGATTGCTGAGCAATATACTATATGCGTGTGTGTGAATTAAGTATTATTATTATTTTTTATCTGGAAGTCTCCCGATAGGAGAGGCTAATTTGTTGCACTTGGTGCACACCTCGTTATTCGTACTTCTTACTCTCACAGCCGTTATATGATGGAAACTGGCTAAACACGTACTATGCCTATGTTCTTGCAGGCATACCGAAAAAAGGGAACCACGTCCGCTGCTACCGGTGCCGATGGTGCTCCTACAGCTCGCCGGATAGGTCAACCTTACAAAGGCACGAGCGTAAGCACACTGGAGAAAGACCATACCAGTGTCACTACTGCCCCGAGGCCTTCGGAGAACGTTCCACTTTAAAGGTCCATGTGCGTCGCCACACTGGTGAAAAGCCATTTGAGTGTCATCTCTGCCCGAAGTCCTTTACAAAATCTTGCAACCTGAAGACACATTTACGTTGTCATACGGGAGAAAGACCCTTTAGGTGTCAACTGTGCCCTAAAGCATTCGCGTACAATCACGTTATGAAGCAACACATGAACACGCACTACGATCTTCATCCATACTTATGTGCAACGTGCGGTAAGTCATTCCGCACCAGAAGGGGGCTCCTCAAGCACAGGTCGTCTTGTAAAAGTTTTAATTGACTTCAGTGTTGGCGTCCGTTCACACTTTTGAGCACCACAGTGAAGATATGGTTGTGGTAGTTGCATTCCTGTTGTAGCTGTGCGGACTCATTTCGCAATGTTTGAAAAATTGATGTAGATATTAAAAGTTTATAACGAAATTCACTTGTGACACAGCACTTTGTACCTCGGAAAGGACACGAGCTTTTCGGCGAGGTGCGTATGCCACAAAGTGCCCATTGAGGAGGGGACGATGAATGAGTAAGAACCCAATGGCTCGAATTATTTATGGCTCGAATGGCTACTTCGAATTATTTCGAAAACCGTATTCGAGAAAGTATACGTTATGCAGAACAATGGCGTCGAAAAAGAAGGAATTCCCGACTCCCGAGCTCATTGCCCTCAAGGCACAGCGACCAGCGGGCTGTCGGCATCGTGCACGCCATTGGAGGGCGCTGTGATCGGTTCACTGATAGGGTGCCTCAATTGTCAGCGCCGCTTGCTGGGTACCGCTCTCGCCGTCACCATATTGGGTTGAGCCTCCAAAGCGGAGGATATCTGACCGCGCGTAGCTGGCGGCAATCGTTGTAGAAACAAAATGCATGACTACTGCGCAAAAATTATGCATGCCACACAAATGTGGGCGAGCTTACCTTACGTGTGAATCTACTCCGAATTGTCATTTTATTATGCATGTTTCGTGCTAGAATTTGTTCGTACTCCAAGACAAACAGCAAATGAACTCGAATGTTCGACACAACATAGCGTCTACGCTTCCGAACGTGTCTCCAATCTGCAAACGGTGCTCACCTTCGAGGTACCCTATTGACTGAAAGAGGATATACTTCTTTCGTTATTTTTCCACCATAATTCTAGGCGTTTACGCATCACCTTGTCCAATGTATCTAACAGTGTTGTGCCGCTATTTATTCCCCCAATTAGCTAGCATGCAGCCTAAAATGTGCCACAAGTTGCAGCCTGGAGAACTGGTGTCGTTTCTGACATTAATATTGAGGAGATTTAGTACAGGGTACCGATACGCGTTGTGGCCCCAAAGAAATGTCGCCACCGCGCATGCCCTGTGCCAAAATAGTATTATGCGCAGTACCCAGGGACGACTCCTTATTTCTCTTGGGCCCAAGGCGCATGGGTACCCTACTATGAAACTGCCTATTATATAGGAAGGGAGTTGGCTCAGGACAGAAGCCGCCGATATTTCGAACAGAGACTGTTCTTCTTCTGGGCACCGTCCTCATCATTGGCATGGTATTTAAAGGGTTAGGTACCATGCCAATGATGAGGACCGTGCCCAGAAGAAGAACAGTCTCTGTTCGAAATATTGGCGGCTTCTGTCCTGAGGCAACTCCCTTCCTACATTCTACCGGTTCGCTGGATTTCTACCCATCTATGCCTATTATATAGGTATTTACGTTATCTTTTGCAACGAATTTTTTTTCCCAGAATGCATTTGTGTTCGAGATATCCACAATATCAAAACTCAAGCTCTTCCCCCTGCTTACCGTCACCGGGTTAAAAACAATAACTTTATTAGAAAGTGATGAATGGGGAGTTTCATCGACAGGGGCGATACTCTACCCCATTGCATTGGGCGAAGTTCACCTACAGGAGGCTTACATGTCTCGTGCGAAACAATAACTCAATCACATTCGACTAAACCGTTTCACTATAATTATTTGACCTTGACATACGCCCGCGTCTGTCTCACTACTTGTATTGTTGTACTTGTATTGTTGACTCATTAGATGCACCACAGAATTAGTGAGCTCATCTTCCTTATCATTTTAGCCTAGAATTCCCCATACCCTTAATTTACTGATTCGCTTTATTTTCCCCAACAAAGTCAACAACTGAGGCCAGTTCTAAAACTCTGTCCCATTGCTTTTGCACTTGCGTGTAACGCTGTGTCGTGTGCTTAAGAAGAGCATCAACATTCCTGTGCCTTACAATTAACTCGCCCAAAATTTGAGATAGATTCCCTCCCTATGTTGCCGCGTTAGCATATTCTAAATACATTTAACTAATCTGGGGATTTAGATTTAATAATACCCTCCACTACCATGAACCCTTTACTCTGCCACTGTCTTACGAAGTTTTTTGCTCCTAACCTTAGCCGCTCCCTCCCAATCCAAGTTCGTACGTAGTAGCTGACTATATTTCTGAGTCGTTCTTTACCCCAGCAGTGACCGCCATGCACCACTCTACACCTATTAGCCCAAACTTGATATGCGATTTCGACTGCTACTTACTTGTAAAATTTCTGGTGTCTTTCGATTACTTTCCCAACATGTATTCCAACTGGTTTTTCAAAGATTAAGTTACGTAATCCGAAAAATTTCTTAAAACAGGACCACAGGTACGCCGGTACCTTACACGCGAAGGCGGTGTGCCTCACTGGTTCTATCTGGCCGCAAGGCTCGCAGTCCCTTCGGTTATATCCCATTTCGCCTATTCCCATTTCGCCTAATCCGGATTATGGGATTAGAAAGGCGGGAGAGGTGACTGGCGTTTAGCGAAATGGGACTGCTGTGCAATCTCATTAGGCGAAACGGGACTGTCGACAAGTGGGTGTTACAAGTGGTGTTAGTTAAGACCTGCCTTTCGACGCCCTCTCAGGCAAGGGCGGCCGGTGCGTGTGCCCCTCTCGCACCCCCGTCGCTACGGCTCTGATTCGTGGCAATGGTTGGCGCAGGACGTGCTATGTGGTGAAGTTCAGTTTTAAGAGTGTACCACTTTGCAAAGTCACTAGCAGGGGCACAGGTTTTTCGTGCGGCTTAGGGAATTCGACTTCGAATAAAAACGAAAATAAGAAGCAGATTTTTCAATTTTTGCTCACTTAAAAAAAAACAGAAAAGAAAGAAAGAAAAGAAAGTCCACTCGTGAATAGAGCGGAGGGAACACGAAGGCATAGCGAAGGGTACGCCGTGACCAACCAGATGGTCGTGACGTGGTCCCTGTGCACGTGATCTGTGACAGATTTCATTGGTTTAGCGCACAGGTACGAAATATAACAGGCAAACTGACTTTTGGCAGCACGCTTGAATAGAACTAGCAAAGGGATAAAGTTGTTATGTGGAGATGCGTAATTAACTCTGACTTCGCGACAAAGAATAACACATTTCTCGCATTTACTTTTCAAGAAGTACCAAAAAGTGCTTTTAATGCAACCCTTGCTTGAAAAAAACAACAACGAGGTTGTAAAGTTATGTGAAGATGCGACTTTTGGCAGCACGCTAGTGGACTGCCTTCTTTCATCACGTGACACGGATCAGTAGGCGAAGTGGGACTGTCTGCAGCATACATTAGGCCAAATGGGACAGCCTTGAGTTGGAAGTTGGTGAACCCACTAAGGGATTGCGAGATAATCCACTAAAAAGCATTAGGCGAAATGGGAAGAGGTGAAGTGGGAAGACACGGTCCCTTCTGCTGCTTTTCCACCACAGATAAAACTTGTCCTTCACTGGTATGACCTCACATCTTACTACCAACAACACCAGATGAAGACGATGAGATATGGTGTTTCACAGCGGTGGTGCGGTACCCTACCCCATTGCACGTTGAACATCATACAGGGTGTCTTTTTTTTTTTTTTTTTTTTTTGAAACAGACTTTTCATTTAAAAAACTATAAGGGCTATAGACATCCTGTTATCGCTTCTATCATCTCTGGGCCGGCGCAGGTTCTTGGCCATCTGTTGTTCAACCGTCGAATGGCCAATTACCAAAAACTCGTTAATTAACTTTTTAGTTATAAAAGCTACGAAGTTGTTCCAATAAGAATATCTGTTCATTTCGGTCACATGATATCGATATATCGAAGCCGTTTTCACAATAAAAATCCGTTCGGCAGATGGTCCACACACACACACAAAAAAGTAATAATGATAATAAATAAAAGAAAAAAATTCGTGGAGGAACAGCATTTTTTTCTTTATCTTCGGAACAGCATCTTCGGAGGCCCATCTTTCCTTCACCCCCGATGTGAGAGGGTGAAGGAGGAGAGCGCCGCCTCATGCGTCGAAGGTGAACTTTAACTTGCCGAAACAAAACAAAAAGCACGTATCGGGTGATGCTATCGGAACTGCCCTTATCTTGGGTTTTCTGTTTTCTTTAAATCTGTCTCCACGACGCAAGAGGCGATAGTGTGCTCTTTCGCCCTCTCACACTGGGGGTAAAGGAAAGACGAGTCTCCCGAGATGCGCAATGAGCAAAACAAAGGGGGAAAAAAACGTATTGCTTCACGATTTTTTTACAGACGACCTAGCGAACGGAATTTTGTTCTGAAAACAGCTACGACATCAGGTGACCGAACGGAACAGATGTTCTCATTGGGACAACTTCGTAGCGTTTGCAATTAAAAGGTTAATTGACGATTTTAGGTAATTAGTCATTCGATAGTTGAGAAGCAGATGAACAAGAACGTCCGCCGGCCCAGAGATGATAGAAGTGAAAACCCGATATCTATAGCCCTTATAGTCTATTTTATGAAAGATCTGTATTAAAAAAACACCCTGTATGAAGATGATGAAGGAAGGATGAAAATTCAAGAACGAATTAAAGCGCCTGGAGCAATCCAGTGGACGACATGAAGTCCATGAATAGGTGACGAACCAGACGATGGAGCACATCATCATCTTAGGGGCCAATGAGTGCAGGTAAGTTCAGTCGCCTCTCGGTGATACGGGCAAGCTCATCACACAGTATCCGCCTTGCGGGCAGTAGACGCATGCTCCACAAGAAAGCGTTGGGTATTCGCCACGACACCGCAGGTGGAACAAAGGCTTGTGTTGTAGCATCTGATCAAGCACTTGAATTGTGGGGTGCAAGCCACATCGAGGCGGAGTCTACGCGGGAGGGAGGTAAAACTACAAATTTGATTCTACCGAATACACGAGAGCTTGAGTAGTGATGTCCCGGCACCATTGCTGCAGAGCGAAGGATTGAAACCATGCAGTTATAGTAGGGTTCTTCTGTCACCTCTCGATACATCGTACTAAAAGGAAAATGAGCACAGCTCTTTCCCGTAAAGTTACCGCGGATGCCTTTTGTTCTGTGTTCAATATCCCTCTCTGTTCTTATTCCACACGACACAGCGTACTGTTTGCCTGCTGCCAAAAATACATTTGACAAATTACGACACCTGGGATGTACAGGGTGTTTCATTTAATTCGAACCACACCTTTAAAAAATAACGGCTCATTGCATCACAACGAAACCAACTGCATAGTATTACTAGTAGCCTAACGTGTTTCAGAGTATTCTTGTACCGTAATTAATTAATTAATGGAAATTAATTTTATAACTTTCTAGTTACGAGGATTACAACGAAGATGTCATTTGTGAAGTTGTAGGCGCTGCCTACGAGAAAACGAATCCAGTGCCTTGCAACACTCGAGCTCTAACGAATCATTTTTTCCCGGGTCTGCAGAAATGTGCCCGGACTTTGGGACCGAAATGGGACCGAAACTTGGATGGAGCATGTTTCCGTCACGCCGAAAGAGCGCTCGATCGCAGCGCGTGGTAGCGAGACCTCGCCACCCTGAGCGAGCTGGAGTAGCCGGCCCAATGTAGAGTTGGGCCAACATCTCCATACTTTCTTTTTAATAACAATCATCAACGCCCATACAGTAACTTTGATTCTGCTTGTACATTAGAAACCATCCCATTGTTCACGTTGCTCACTGTCCCATGGTGGTATGGCGCTTCGCGGAACGTTGAAAAGTACTCAGATGCACGAAAAAAAGTGGATACGTTCTGAGATACCATAGTCGTATTCAACTTAAGAAGGAAAATAAATATAGTCAGTCATCTACATACGCCGTTTGGGATACGAGAACGCTATAGCGCGTCCGGAGAAATACTGCGGCGCCACCTGCAGCGTATATGATAGGTTACATTATTTGGCGGAGGAGCGAGCGTGACCTCTCTGTGCCAGCCATCCTAACCGCGGAGCAGTAACACTTTGGGACCTGACGAACCAGATTTATTTTCCTTATTAAGTTGAATGCTACTATGGACGAGAATTGAATCGCATTTCATTCCATTCAGTCGAGCTTAATGTAGGATAGTAGTTGCAATCGAGGAGGATTCATCGACAAACATGTCTGCCTGGATGGTAAGAAAATGAAATAAATATAGCAAACAAATTTGTTTCGCCTGCTGTGTTCCACACTTTCCAATTTGTTGAAAGTATAGCGGTAACCAAGGAAGTGTCCACCCCTGCCCGAATTTGTAATGGAAATACTTTTTTCCGCAAGCAGTTTAAAACGTATCGGGGTCGCTACTCTGCGACTGAGAAATGTTGAGAATACGATATATATGAAGAAAATTTATTACATTAACCTGACATGTACAGTGCAAGCAGTGAATACGATAGAGGCGCTGCTGCTAGTGTAAATAACGAACATCTCTCAAGAAGACGTGAAATACGTTTATTACACAATTTCAACGTCAATCGCTACGCTTTGGTTAGGCATATATCCTAAGCGTTGCAACTCGGCCACGCTCAAAAAGTTCGCGCAGGCCACAACGCAATCGTTGGGGGTAACATCACACACTTTGCAGGGAAGCCAGTGTCTAGACACGGCCAGCTGCTCCATGTGAATTTTTATAGCGATTGTGCTGATATTAGGGTGCACTACATTGAGCGCGTCGACTGCGTCGCACAAGGACCGACTACCGGCATTCCCGGCGGCCCGCTGGACAAGATATATGTAATTGGTGTAATTTGTAAAAAGAACAATAAAGAATGCAGTGAAATCACCAATCTCCAGTGGATCACACGTAAAGACGCACTTTACACCTTTGCTGCTTTCAGCAGGAAGGTCTTTGACTTTCCGAAGAACAGTCCTCCGTACTCGCGCTTGAACTGCAGACGAGCTTAACCCCGATTGACTAGCTGCTGTACCGACTTCTCTGGACGTCGATGCCTCAGCAACACGCAGTTTGCCTAACGCGACCAGTGTGGCTTTGCATTCCTTCTTCAGCTCTTCATTGCTTTTGCACAGGCGCTCCAGTTGAGAATTGACACCTTGTTTCATCTGTTCGAACGCCTGCTTTGAATCGTGTGCAGCAATCAGCACTTTTAGGTCTCTAGTTGATGCCGTTATTTCGGAAGTTAAATTATTAACACTATCCTGTACAGAAAGTTGGGCATGACTCATCAATTCCAGGTCACGTTGAATGTTTGCACCCGCCTTGGTTACGCTATCGAGTAAAGTATCTTGTGCAGGTGTTGACCTCACAGCTTGCAATGTGCTTCGACAGCCTCCAGTGAAGTGGTCGATGATATTTCCTCTGGCAACGTTTTGGTTACACCGCCAACAAGCTATGGCATGAGAAGCACACTCATTCAAATGATCGAGAGTCGTCAGGACGTCACCCACAAATTCACATCCATACTTGAAGTTTGGACAGCGAGACTTGAGTTTTTTCAGTTGATTCTGCTTGAAAATGAAGCGACCAGTCTCCTCTTCATGGAAGCTTTCTTGATCCAGAGGACACGTCCGGCCTTTCGCTAAGATGCGATTATAGCAGAATATGCAGAAGGAGTGAGAACATTCGAGAACGCAAGTAGTGTCGGGCACAACTCCGCAGAGGTGACAGGAACGCAGCGGTGGCAAAGTATCCACAAGGTGAACAGCTGTCCAGTTAGCGACACCAGCAAATCCAGTTAGAAACGTGGGAGCGGACATGCTGTAGTCACGTGACGCGTCTTCAGATACAAGCGGGCGTGCTGTTGCCATGTCGCAGCAGCGCTTGACAAACTGAAGCAATGAAACAAGAGGAGATGTCTGTAAACGCTATCGCTTCACTCAAACTTCCCGGAAGTCAGCCAGCATAAAGTAGCATTACCATACACCGCGACGACAGCACACGATGTTTTTTTTTTTTTTTTCTGGCTGCGGTCGTCTCAAAAATGCGCATAGCATTTCACAATAATGTTCTTTACCCTCTCTGAGCACACATACCTTGGTTATCGTACACGCCTGCGATTATAGGAGAACAGATTCTGGATCCTGCACACGCAAAATGAATACGAACACGTGTCCGTCTTCCGCACAAGAAGATGCCAGACTACAGAAAACGCAGAACGAAGAAAAGCATCCGTTGTACACCACTTCGAATTCTTCGAGCCTTGCGCCTCTGCAGGCTGCCAACTTGGCAACGCCTGTTATTGCATAGCTGCCTGCAATACCCCGAAACAAAAAACGCCGAGCGTCTAGCGACGCCTTGTAGCGCTTGCAGAAACCGCTTGCTGCGGCGCGCGAAAACGAGTACCTTCAAATGTTAATGACGAAACGCGTGCAATACAAACGGTGACCAAGTAAGAGGGACGACCAGGGGCGGATTGAATGAGGCGGGGGGGGGGGGGGCGACCGCCTCCCCCATACGGCTGTGTTCCCTATGTAAAAACCCCATCTCCTGGATGATGCTGTGCCGCAAAGCACCAAATTTCCTTAAGATCGCCCCCCCCCCCCCCCATGACAGAACCTTAATTCCGCCCCTGTGAACGACCCCACACAACTGCTAAACAGCAACTGCAGCAATATTGTTGCAAACAGAAGTTCTTATGTCCGTTACAAGGAAGAAGGTCACAACATCGATCACACCAGCCAAAGTACCAGCATTTGTTCTATGAATGCCCGAACACAGAATGGCATCGTCCGAGTGGACAGTAAGGTTAGACCAGGGTTCTGAACCAGGGTTCAGAAAGTTTTTACAATCGCAGGATCTCAGGATTTCTAAATGTGAATCCCGGGATGGGATCGGGATGTTTCTGCAGCTATTCCCAGGATGCCGTATAGGAATATGTCGACGTGCAGTCAGTGGCGGATCCAGGGGGGCATCGCCCCCAAAACGTCAGTTTATACGTTGGATTTCCTTCTCTTCCCTATCCCACTACAATCCGACAAAGCAACCGCCCCACCCCCAAAGCAGTGTTGTACCGTTTACCGAAATATGGTATCGCGATACCGATAATCGTTACCAGACCTGTAAAAATTACTTTTCCAAAGTATTTGGATTACGATTACAATTACATGTTCACAAAAGTAATTAAATTACAGTTACAATTATTCATTTTCTATTGTAATTCAATTACGATTACAATTACTGAAAAAAGTAATTACATTACACTGAATTACATTCACAAAGTTGACTGCGACAAGCAAACGACGTGCAAACTGCGAGATTTGATGTACACATTTATTGCACATGTTCTGAAATATGGTGGTAGTTGTGCTTGTGGTTGAAAAACAAGTTAGAGAAGTCTTACATAAGCAGAAGTCCCTTGCCATGTTAAAGAAAACACCGAACATCACAGTCAAAAGGCTTTCTTTCTTCAGGTATGTGAACAAAGTGCAGATCATGAGTGCAGCTTGTAACGTCTTGGCTTTCAAGAGTAAGGTATTCTCAAAGTTCTTGTCTGTAAGGCTGCCACGTCTCCTTGTCATAACAGGACCACCAACTGAAAAGAGACGCTCCACTGGTGCACTGCTGGGCAGCCCAACATTGTACTTCGTGAACACCTCGAGCACACAAGAAAGATCTTTCAAGCACTCTAACGACTGTGAAGTGCGGGTCGATAACCACAATTTGTAGTCCTTGTCCCGTGGCGCAAGAGTTTTTTTCCTTCCACATTCAAATGTAAAAAATCTGTGCCGAAAAATTTACCGATCTGAATCGAGTCTGTGTGTAATCATCGTGAAAAAAAACGGTGTGGAACCGACCCAACTTTAAACATTGGGCCTTCCCAGATAGCGTTCAAAGTAATTCAAAATGCGTTACGCGTTACTTGGAAAAGTAATTCAATTACAGTTACAATTACATAAAACCTCATGTAATTCCGGAAGTAATTAATTACTAAGAAAATAATTGATTACAGTAATTCAATTACTTGTAATTAATTACTTTACAGGTCTGCTCGTTACACGAGTAAAAAGTATCGAAATACAGATATCGATAGCTCTTTTTCAAAGTAACGGAGTACCGCTACCGTTACTAAAAGAAGTAACGCAATACTTTGCCCGATACTTTTGTCGGAAATACGAAGATGATATAACACAGAAATCTCGCTTACGTGAACGCCTCATTTCATTTGTATAATAGCAAATTGGGCGACGAGAGTTTTGCAGTAAAAAGACAACATATTTCTTATGTAGCTCCGACACTTTGCTTGACTTTTATCAATACCCGGTTCTCAAATTCGTCTGCTGCGAACCTAGCAGACCGTAGTCCCTCCGGAAGCTGGCAGAGGCCAATAGGACAATTACGTTAGTGTCAGATCCACACATACCATGGAGTCCAATCACCAAGGAAACCTATCCGAGGTTACAATACCACAGTATATGTGAGCGTGACTCAGCGCGACACGGCGCTTAACAGTGGAATCCAGAGCGCACTATCAAGTGTTTGGCATAATTCCCGTTACAGAGCACGTAGGCGTGTGCAGAGGCTTGTCGAGCGCTAGGCGAACCAGTGCCAATGAATAAGAGTAAGAAACATGGTCAGTGAAGAAAGTGTGGGGCACTAAAAACGTATCGGTATCGGTAATGAATTGGAGATCGCGTTACCATAAATTTGTAACGGAAATACTTTTCCGATGTCGATTTAAAAAGTATCGCGATCCGCACTCCGATACCGAAAAATGTATCGATTACTGTAACGGCGTTACTTGTAATGGCGTTACGTACAACACTGCCCCAAAGCGAGGGTCTGGATCCGCCCCTGCATGCAGTCCTGCACATCCTTCCCGCGATAACAAATTGTAATACAGCCACGCTTCCTCTCTTCCCCGCGGAACATTCTACCGGAAGAAAGCACACACGCACATAAAAGAAGAATAAGAAGGAAAACACTGGTCACCGGGCAAAAGTTTCTCTGGGTATGAGCTTTCGCACCATGCAAGAATATCTGCTTTGCGTTAGGATGCGCCTCTTCTCGTCCTCTACGTTCGGTTTACTAGCACTATGTCATGAGATGAACACATGAATCACACTGCAAACAAAATGTCGTGAGTGATTGGTATTCTGGGATGACACAGAAAGAACTTACCCTCCAAATAAGCTAAAATAATGGCGTACAGTGCACTCATCTATCCTCATCTTATACACTCTCACATAGTCTGGGGAACAGCATCAATGACTAACCTCAACAAACTACTGCTTTGCAAAAAGAAAGTGGTTTTCCACATTGCCAATGTTCCTTTCCGGTATCGACGGAAGCTCTCTTTCGTAAGTTTAACATGATAAAGATTACAAATCTATACAATTTTCGCTTATCTACAGGGTATACCATAGCAGTAAAGCAAAATAATCGCACCTTCCTTGACCTAGCAAAATTGACGCATAACAGTCTCTTTTCGGTGCAGTGAACCTTATGTCCTTGTCATATTCCCTTTACATGAACGAACTATGGACTACAGCTAATTTCCCGTAAGCTATACCTTCACTTATTAAAACCCACATTCAGAATAGCGTCACTGTAGAGTCCCTTTCAACTTATTCGATGAAACATCTATACATCGAATGATAGTTTCGGCTCACCGTGCTTTGTGATCAATAAAAATAACCCTGGTGGATTGTTGTATATGTGTATGTATGTGTATATATATACTATACAGGGTGTTTCCTTTTATCTGCAAGAAGCTTTCATAAAATGGGGAGTGCCTTAGGGCCGTTTTACTTTTGTCATTGGATTACTCGACGGGGCTGCTACTAGGAAACCAGTTTTTTCTCAATTAGGGGACTAATTAACACATATATTTTAATCAACTTCTTCATTTTTGACTTTAGGGAGCACATAGCACTTGCAATCGGCGTCTCCGGAGTCCGCCGAAAGATTGATTGGCCTGATCCGGGTCGCGCCAGAACAAAAGCATAAAGCTCCGACATTACAAGTTTAAAAGTAACATGGTTTTGCTTTTGATTCTTTCCTAGTTGTATGCCGAGCATTCAGACACCAGAGTTTATGTATTTCTTGTAGTCGATGAACAACATGTTACCTAAATTACAGTTAAGAAGTAGTGCGTAGTTAAGAATGGGTGCGTTTTCTCCTGAAAGTGAACTATTGTTTAATTTGTTTTTCATTAAACAAATATATCAAATACTGCTTCAAAATACGTTTCAGTAGAAACATTTTTTGCCCCTGGATCATTAACTTTTTTTAAAGAGAAGATTCGAGATTCGTAAGATTCCGATTCGGGAACTTCTGGATTCGTCCCATCTGTATTTAAAAACTAAACCACATCAGGAAGGGCGACTATAGTCTCTTCACAAGGAAAGCAAAACGTGAAAAAGCTGAGCGGTAGTGAAAAACTGTTCCGTTCCGTGCTTTCCCTTGTCATCCCATATCGTCGTGCTTGGGTTAATAGGGATGTGCCAACCGAATCCGCGAATCCTAGACAAGGATTCGCGAATCCGAATCCAATTGCACAAAACAGCAAATCGAAATCTTTCGAATCCACCTACCACGTTTCTTTGTTTCTTTTTAAAATCGGGGCCTCCAAGCCTGCTTGGCCGGCGACCCCCGGGGCGCGCGTAAACCACAACATAAAGCTCACGTATTAGAAGTTTAAAAGTAACAGAGTTTTGCTTTGATTGTTTCTTAGTTTTATGGAGAGAATTCAGACTCCCGAGTGTATGTATTTCCTGTAGCCGATGAACAACATGTTAAATAAGTTACACTTAGGAAGAAGTAATTCCCAGACAGTACCAGATGTTGCAAATGTGTTTCATCAATGTTACTTCAACGTTGAAGTGTTGCAGCGATGTTTCATGCCCATATTCGTCGTTGTGGCGATATATTTGTTGCAATGTTCATGCTATGTCTCAAGGATTGCCTAGAGCTAATATTGCAATGAAGCAATGTTGAATATGTTACACTCAGGTAATGTGGCGTTTACATTGTTGATGCAACGTTTTCCAAGCAATGTCAATGCTATGTTGCATTTCTGGCATTCTGTGATGCATTTCTTCCAAAACGTTTAATCAGCAACGTAAATTCAACGTTTGTGCAATATCTTTGTTTCAATGTTTTTGCCATATTTCAAACGGTGCGTAGAGGTAACAGTGTGATTGTGTTTCCAAAGCAACGTGCGTGTGCTACACCGAAGAAATGTCGCAGTTACATTGGTGATGTGGTATTTGGGAACCAATTTTAATGCAGTGTTGCAATAGCATTGCTCACAAAATAGTGCACCAGCGACCTAATCTTTGCGGTGCAGGCGCTATCATTAGTGTGTCTGTTGCATTTGAAAAGATGCGTAGAGCTAACAGTGTGATTCTCTTGCGAGAGCAATGTTGCACATTGTACATTGAGGAAGCGTCGCAAATGTGTAATGGAAATGTTACCTCTAGGCAACGTCTGAAACATTGCAGCAACATCGAAACAAACATACTGCTGCAATGTTGCACGCTTTGCATGCAACATTGTCGAGGCACTCGCTTTGAGTGCTCAAGTAACACAATGTTTGCACGATCTTGTTCTATCTGTAATTCCCACCAATAAACAATGAATGAAATCTTCGGAACTTCCCGTTACGTTCGCCCGTCATTTATCGGTTTGTTTTTGACGACGTGTTCAAATGTTGCGGCAACGTTTCATGCACAAATGGAATGTTACTGCAATGCCTCTGGTTCTATATTCGTGCAGCACTTTAAGACAATGCAGTTTGGAAACATTACGATTATGTTGTTCAGGCAATGTTTCACGTGCTGCAGTGAGGGAACATTACAGTTAGTGTGACACTTATGGGGATAATTAATTCAGGCTGTGAGAGACATATTCTGGAACGACACTGCGGACGCACTATGGGAGATGACTATGGACAAAAGGACCGAGACGAGGACAACATAATCCCAAAGAAAATTAATCTGGCCGAGAACTTGAAATTAATTACAATCCATTTTCACGCACATGTGAATGCGCGCTGACCGTCGATATGGCTTTCTTCCATAGCGTCAGTGCGACCACAGCCCTCGAACGCTGGCGTGGCATAGTGGTTAGAATGATCACCTACCGTGCAAAGACTGGGAGGTAACACGGGTTCGAATTCCGACTGTGCAGTTTTCCCAGGGCTTCCCGGTAGGCTTTCCAGACGAATGTCGGCACCATTCCCCTGAAGTCTGCCCAGGAACAGGAGAATGCACATATATCACCAAGACTGTAGTGCTCCCGCGGTGTTGCTTTTGTAACGTTGCTACACTGTAAAATAAGTAGTCATTGGCAATGTTGCATCAACATTGCACTGCAGTCACAGCTTGCCGCCCCTTCAACTTGTCGAGCATCCTCGGCCCTTGGGACACCGCGGCCCACTCCAGGGCGGCCTTACGTCAGGGAAGCCTTACGAGGGGTGTTCAAGTCAAACCGGAACTTTTCATTTTTCGGAAAAGTAAAATGATCTTACAGGCGAGAAATTAGTTTTCTTTTTCAAAGTAATCTCCAGCTGCACTAATGCGCTTGTCCAAGCGTTTCACGAGGGCTTGGATGCCAGCAGCGTAGAAATCCTTACCGGCGCGTAGCAGCCATGATCGGACCGCATTCTTGACCTCGTCGTCGCATCTGAAGTGGCGGCCCCCAAGGAACGCCTTCAGTAGCCCGAAGAGATGGAAATCGCTGGGGGCGAGTTCTGGTCTGCAAGGGGGATGTGGCAGCAACTCCCAGCCAAGTTCCTGTAAGGCGCGTGTCGTGAGATGCGCGGTATGCGGTCGTGCATTGTCCTGTATGAGGAGGACTCCTTTGGTGATGAGGCCGGGCCGCTTTTGCTTCAGCGCCATATGCACATCTCTGAGAACCTGACAGTAATATGCACTATTGATGGTGGTACCACTGGGCAGAAAATCAACATGAACAGCGCCAGCCTTGTCCCAGAAAACCGTGGCCATGACCTTACCCGCAGACGGGGTGCTTCAGAACTTCTTGGGAGCTGGCGAGCCCGAATGTTTCCACTGTTATGATGCGCGTTTAGACTCAGGAGTGAAATGGTGCACCCACGTTTCATCGCACGTGATGATCCGATCAAGGGACGGCTGTCCGTCAGTGTCGAAACGGTATCTTAGCCCTTGGGAGATTTCCAGTCTTCTCTGCCGGTCAAACACAGAGAGTTGCCTCGGGATCCAACAGGCACTAACTTTCCGAAACTGGAGGTGTTCATGAATTATAGTGTTCCACGTTACCACAGAAAGGTCCGTCTTTCCAGCCAGTTCGAGACATGTTATCCGTCGGTCCTTGAGGATCAGGCGCTCCACAAGTTGGATGTTCTCAGGAACTCTGACACTGGGCTCTGAGCCGCCCCGGTCGGGTGTGTCCTGCACTGATGTACGGCCGTCTCGGAACCGTTTGCACCACTCAAACGCTTTGCTGCTGCTAAGTGTATCGTGGCCATACTGAGTGATAATCTTCTGTGAATTTCAGATGACTTTACGCCTTCATTCACGAGAAACTTCATGACAATTCGCTGTTCGATGTGCGCGCTCACCTCGTTGTCGGCCATCTTGTCCAGCACGTGTCTTCTGTTTTGCACTAACTTTGGAGCACCACGTGGTGAACGCGGAGGCCTGTCGTGTGTGAAAATGACGGAAAAGAAGTAGCGCGAGCCATTTGTACACTCAGGAGACAGAAAGTCCCGGCTTCACTTGAACATCCGTCGTAGTTGGCTTTTTTGAGGCGATATGCCTAAAGGACTCATTGTGACCCCAACATTCCCACCATCACGATCATGATCAGGATCGCCATCGCCGCTCCGATCATTCCCGTCATCTCTCATCGTCATCGCTCATCATCGTCGTCACTCATCATTGTCCCCACTCATATTAGACCCCTTAGCTACGGAGTAGCGTTCCACTCCTAGAGTGGAAAACCTCCCCACTTCATCATCAGAATATATCTGTTGTTGTTGTTGCATCAACATTGCAATATCACATTTTTTGCAATGTTGTTTCTGTAATATTGTTGCAAAATAACGAAGCCGGTCTTTTGCAATGTCACATCAGCATTGCGATGTCACATTTTTGCAATGTCGTTTCAATAACATCGTTGCAGCATACCGAAAGCGGTCATTAGCAACATAACATCAATATTGCATGGCAATATTGATGCACTATTGGTCACAGCAACAATTTGTGCTGACTGGGTGGTATGTCATCTCCCGAAATGTGTTTTTTCTATTAAACGAAGACATCAAATTCTACTTCAAAACACTTTTCAGTAGACGAGTTTTATCCCCTCTTTTCGGAGAAAGGATTCGAAAGATTCGTGATTTGTAAGATTCGTGGATTCGCAGAACCGTCCTTGGATTCGAATTCGAGAAATTCTGGATTCGTCCCATCTCTAGTATATGCATACGTAACGCTGCTTGATTAATGTTTCACTGCATCATGTACAGAAAGTGCTTGTCCGTAACTTGTTCTCATTATACTCTTGGCGTAAATAGGATTAAAGTGGAACCGTCACGAAATAGCTATATTGATATAATAATATATAATATAGCTAACAATAATAATATAATAATAATAGCTATTATGATAGCTTTTCGTCCCGCCTTCTCCACTTTGTGGAAATAAATAAATAAATAAAAAACAAAACAGAAGAAAAAATAAGTATTTGCTGCTCATGCCCCCAATATCATCCGTTGCCAGAAACAATATTTCTAATTTTCCGGCTTGTGTAGAGTTGCTGAAGGAGGCGAAAAGCCATGAGTAAGTTCCCGAGCAGCACAACCCACCGGTCTGACGTCGGCGGAGCATTGGTTCCCGAACGGGGTTTCCCCGGGGTTCAGTACCGGGAGCGCTCCGGGAGTGCAACATCACACCCGCACCAGCCCAATATTGCCTCCCGGTATACCGGGAGCCAATATTGGGCCGGTGCGGGTCGACGGCGACGCCCGACGCGTCCCCATTACGATTTCGGTATTGGTTCCGTCGTGGTTCTGGGGGGGGGGGGGATTATTGTATTTATATTTTTATATTAATGTTTTATGTATTTGTTTGCTCAGACCTTGGCAGTGGACTCCTGTGCCTGGTTCGTTCCCCTTCAGTGGCAAGGCATGCCGCGCTATGCTGCTGGCAAATTGGCATTGGATAGTGATGCACTATCCATAGCTATCCAATAATAATGCTCATGACAAACCGTGTAAAAGGTAGATATAGGTGTGTTCTGATTTATTGCGTGACCCAACGCTACTGAAACCATTCAATGTTCTTCTTCGGCCGCCGTCCCCGATTTTCTTTTGCGAGCTTCACGTCCACCATCCCGGTCAGGAGCTCCAGCCAAGTAGCGTCCAATTCTCCCATCAATTTGTTGCTCGGTGGCTGTCTGGTACCTCTTGAGCAACACATCTGGAAGGAAAGAAGTATGGAACGTACACGGAATGGTACGCAGATGCAGTTTCTGGAAACAAGAAGAACAAGCTTGTATGATATTTACCAACAACGCAAGAGTAGAGTCGCAAAGACGAAAAGTTATTTTTTTGCTGCGCTCCTTTCAGGCTGTACTCCAGTGCTACCGTGTTGCTCATCACCCAGTTCATGATCAGACGTACAGTTTCTTGCACAGAGTTTCCACCCATGCGTGACAAAAGTTCGACCTGGAAGAAAATACATGGGTCGACGTACAAATATTTGAACACCACGACCGGAAACAAAGATTTTAAAGTCCGAGAGTGTTCCATGCCTTGATGGGCAAAAGACTCACAGATACTTGGGAAAATAAAATGTGAAAAAACAAGAAAGTTACAGGTGGAAGAGAAACCCACCAGGTATACCCTGGCGCGGTCCTCACATAGCAGTGTTTCCAACTGCAGAAGTTCATTCTCGGTGCTGACTGGAAGATGTGGGAAGTTTGGTATCCCGTCAGACTTCCTTTGGCAATATGTGTCTATGAAACGCTCAACTGCCTCAAGGCGCTGCTCTACCAACTTCACGCTTCTTTTAATATCAAGCAGCAAGGTGATGACGTTTCGGTCGAGCCCTGAAAGGTGAAGTGTATTTTTGTTACCTCTGTTTGTCGAGGTGTACAGTTGTATCCCTTCAACAGTGATCAGGAGGCTAAGTGATAAGCATGAGTCGTAGAGCTCACAACATGGAAGGGGTAAGAAATGAATGGTCTTAAAATGCCCATTACAACTGGACGGCACGGAGCTTGTGCTGCCCACCTTGCACAGCAGGACGAGAAGACGGCACAGCCGTGTCTGATTGAGGTGTCTTTCGTCGTGCTTGTTCTTCAGGACACCCGGCACGTGACTGCAGAGAGCGCTCAGTGTCTTGGATATGCCTCTGTGAAGATGGGAGTGCTTGCAGACTTGCAGGGGGTTCTGGCATGGTGACACGATGCAAGTTCATTCCTCCACCTGGGGGGGGCATAAGGCACTGTGGCTGCGGTGGTCTTGTCCGTGGCACTCACTTAATGTGCTTCGCCGTCGCATTCAAGGCTGAAAAACATGCATGGATTCGTGACTGCTTTAATTCCAAGTGGAATCAACTATTTGCAAACACTATGGTGCTCTCGGCTTACTTTGTGAGCTGTGTGTAGGTTGTGTCGAATTGCAATTCTTGCTAGCCTTGTCGCGATATCTCCGCTTTCTTGCGTTCTTCCCCCTCCTATGGTAGCACCATCCACGGAGGACACTTCGCTGAAATCATCGTGGACGTAATCTGATAACTCGCCTTGAATATCCGCTGCACTGGCAGGGCTACTTGGCCTGCTGCTTTCCAGCTCTGTGCAGTCACCTTGAGCTGTTACAGTTGATTCCTCAAATGTGGAGATGTTAGCAGCATGTTCAGTTCCTTCCGGAACATTCACATCATTGGCCGTAGCTTCTTCACGCTCCACTTGTCGGAGAATTTGCTCCATCTCCTTGCGAACAGAACGGTATCGTGCCCATCTTGACATCCTGCTGGGAGAGCAGTATTGATTACACCACTAAGGACGCAGGCAGGTCCACCTACTACGTGGGAATGCAGCACCACTGATAAACAAAGATTTCAACGGGGCTGCGGTCCGGCAGGGGTAAAAGACAAAGTACGCGCAGTCACGGACGCCGCCAGGATGTTTTCGACCCCCTGGGGGGGGGGGCACGTCTCCAACTTTATACCAACACTGCCTACGAAATACTATAATGTCCACAGCCTTCGCGGGAGACGACTCCCCTTTGGCAATACAACGACTACACCACAAGGCAACCACGCTCACGGTAGCTACGTCACATCCTGGACTGCAGAACCCCTTCCTGATGGTACAGACATTTACCTAACATAACAAAAGGCTCTCTGCACGAGGGGCAAGACTCGAGTGATGCGTGGCCAATTCGGGGTCATTAACAGGTCGTCTGGACACTGGAAACAAGCGACTAAGAAGCAGTCGGCAACCGTTGATTGCCATCTGTCACACCAGTTTAATGTTCTGATATGACGCTTCGTATTACCTCACTTCTGACGCTTATTAGCAATCATATATCACTTCCCTTCAATAAGTCAAGCACCGCATATCGTACTGTGGTGTTAGAAAACTCAAGATCATGAACAAACCTTTGCTGAAGGAGGATTCTTCGAGTTTCGCAGATCAGAAACGCCGCCATCGCGTCTGATTCAAGAGGAGATGAAAACAAAAGTCACGCATGCGCGCTATAGCACGATGGAGCAGGAGAAGGACAGGGAGGGGACGAGGAGCAACTGGGAGAGCATCAGCCGCCCGTGGGCTCCCAGTCGACGTGCGCAGCACCGGATACTTGCTGGGATTATATCGGCAGAAGGTATTACCCTCTACCCCCTTTCCCACATGTGCCGGGAACGAGATGGGGTCGTGGCGGTTTCCGGTAGCGGATATTCCCCAGCGGGGTGCCGGTCGCCCCGATCGGGCCCCGACTCTGACCCGGCGCTCTGTGCTGCTCGGGTTGTCGAAGAACGCGGCACTGGGCTGTGTACCCTAGGCTCTTAAAAAAGTTGTGGAAAAACGTGGCATTGGGCTGTGTACCCTGGGCTCTTATCAATGTGGCGACCAGGAATAAATGCGCCAAATTTGATAGATACACGTTCGGTATTCACGGCAGTCTTAACCAATACAGAACATGACCGGCCTGGACGGACCAAGAAGACGAAAGCCGTTTCTCATATTATGATAATACGCAAACTCTCATCGCTTAATATCCACCCTACTTTACTACGCTGGTTTCAGAGTTATCTCAGTGATCGTTCACAGGCAACCCTTGTAAATGATTGTCTTTCTCCTTTCCTTCCTGTTTCCTCCGGTGTCGCACAGGGTTCCGTCCTTGGTCCACTATTGTTCCTCATCTATACTAACGACCTGCCAGGTAGACTCTCATCCTGTGTCAGGCTTTTTGCCAACGACTGTGTTGTCTATCGTTTCGTAACATCCTCTTCTGACTAATTATGCCTTCAGCAAGACCTAAACTCAATTTTCTCACGGTGCTCCACATGGCTTCTTTCTCTCAATTCTTCTAAATGTTCATATGTTCAGTTTTCTCGCTCCAGGTCACCGCTCCCTTAC
Source organism: Ornithodoros turicata (assembly GCF_037126465.1). NCBI lineage: Eukaryota > Metazoa > Arthropoda > Arachnida > Ixodida > Argasidae > Ornithodoros > Ornithodoros turicata. The sequence goes on from NC_088202.1 coordinate 15,137,665, forward strand.
CAGTACCACGTTGGCCATTCTCCTATACCACAGTCGTCTTCGTATAAATACTTAGGAGTCCATCTCTCCTCAAATCTCTCCTGGTGGGATCACATCCGTAGTGTTGTGCGTGATGCCAATCAGAAACTCGGCTACATACGCCGTAACCTTCGTTGCGCACCCTAAAATGTCAGGCGCTTGGCTTACCTAACACGTCGGCAATAATTGCGTCTGCTGTTGATAAGGTGGATTTTGCCATGTACATAATGTTATAGTCCGCGAATGAAGCGCTGCTTGTAACTGATGAACCGACTAAAATATAGTGTGCACTTTGCTATTATCAATTATGGCCGCGCTGCTCAATGAACTGTGTATTTTGCTGTTAAGTTGGTAACGGTACCGTTGCGCAACTGCATAGCGGGAGCAGCACACAGATAAGATCATTAAAGGCACGTTCATGCTTAATTCATTTAGTTATGTATTTTATCTTCAGTGTATGCCACACGTTGCAGCCACACGTTGTGGACGTGAGGCTGGCAGGTCAATTTATCGCTTGGGCATAGCTCCCGTCGTGACGAACCATCTTATGCGTATACATCTCGTGCACAGACTAAAGGTGGCGCTTTGCGTGGTCATGTAACGGTGGGAAAGCGAACTTTTTTGTGTGAGCCGTCCGATATCGAAACCAGTCAAAAGTGTATGTGGCGGGCGTCATGAAAATAAAAAATGTGTGAACCGGTTGCGTAACTTTGTCGATTTCAATCGTTTTAAACTCCGAACGACTACTTTCTGTCCTCAGCGGTCAATAAGGCATAAGACTATATGCAGAAGCAGGCGTGTCAGCGTTATTACAATTGTTTGAGCTTTCCTTCGTGCGCACCGCACTAGCCTGTGTTTTCTTTTAAACTTTTTACAGCAACCTTGGAAAGGTTGCACCTACACCAAAGGGATGCAGAAGTCTCATTACCTGAGTCGGACAAAGCCATAAGGTCCAAGCTAGTTGGAAGTTCATGTCTGAATTGAGAACACACATCACGAACGATATACGGTCTGATTTCGGCATCCAATAGATCCATCCATCCATAAATCCATCTGATTCGGCATCCAAGACAGATAGAATCCACGGAGTAGCATATTTTCTGACCCCTACGTTTGACGGCCGACACCCATCTTCTCCTGTCCACTTCGTGTGGATATGGCGGGAAACTGCAGAACCTTGTACCCGTTAGAGCATTCTCGGGGCCCGAAAAAAATGGTCCCTGGTTGAGTGGGCGGAAATAATGGTCCCGCGGGTTTCCCTGCGCCCAAAAATACAGCAGCCGTTCTGGAGAGCCGATGAAACGGATCCTTGCGGACCAAATGATATTATTCGCCCTCCTGATTCGTTTGTTCGCTCTCATTGATGCTAATGAACAATAAAAGCTGCACGCCATTCAATGAGGAACATAAAAGCGATCACATTTGCTGCACCGGTTGTACTGAGCGCATTACGACTGTTCCTTCTGTTCTGTTCTCTCGTTTTTGTGGAGTACAGATAACGCAATTTCTTGCAGATATGTCGGAAAAATGGTACCCGCGTTCCTTTGTAACAGGGCGGATTACAGAAGAGTAGGCAAACAGGCACATTACCTTCTGTATACGTACCAATAAAATAAAACACACATAAACGCTTTGCATAACTGAGCTCACTAGCCTGTCTCCAACCTCACACTCGCTGTACGGGGGGTCGTTAGATGTAGTTCCCAGTTCAACCTCGTGTTACAATTCCCTATTCAAGCTAGTGTTTTCCTGTTGTTGGTCAGACAGGTTTTACAGTTGTTCTGTCATACTTTCTATGCCGATGAACCGCATCTTGAGCTGAAGCGGAGTTTCAAAGCCAATGAAACAATGAATGAGAGGGCGACAGCTTTTATTGTCCATAAACATCAACACGGAAAAGATGCAGGGGACAACTGTAAAGCTCGTGTATCCTTTTTTATTTCGTTTACAATCAAGCTCAAACTTATAAACACAAAACAAGTGTCTGACCAACAGTAGAAATAAACTAGCATCCAGCGAACGATATCGCTAGCGAACTACTGCAATGAATGATGTCGCGCTTCGATGGTACTCATTGAATGGGGTGCATGGATTTTATTACGCATTAACAGGTGAAAAGGGCCTATGCAACTGATGGGGAGAGCAAATAGTAACACTCGGTCGGTTGTGATTTGTTTTATCAGTTATCCGCAACCACGTCCCTGTGTTTTTGGGCGCGCAGAAACATATGGGAACATTTATTGTGTGTGTGTTTCCTTTCTCTCTTTTTTTTTTCGAGACTGTCTGCAGTTAGTTTGTGCTGGTTCACGTTTCCAGTTCGTTCGGGAAAGAATGAGGATGAATTGAAAGCCACAATTTCATAAAGCTTTCGCATCGAATTGTGATGCAGACGCCCCATGCTGGCGAGACCGGGAGAAAACAAGGACGGGCGGAACAAATTCTATTGGCCAGGTACCGAAACGCATTATCGATGCACTGTGCATTATGGGTGGATGCACATCGCCACTGACAAGCAATCGCCTGCGAGTTGTAGTCGTCTTTGAACACAGGCAGGTCACCGGTTCAGTCCTGCTATTCCTAATCCGGGCTTCTCCTCCCGTCGACCTTCTTACCTTCCATCGCCCCCATGGCGACCCAGATTTTTTGGCCGTTGCGTCCATCATGTCATTACATCCATCATGCCGTTACGTCCATCGCGTCGTTACATCCATACCGTGCGATTATATCCATCGTGCCATTACGTCCATCGATGGATGTAACGACACAATGGACTGTTGGAACACACGGCGGTTCGTCCGCCGGGCCAGTTTACCGTTCTTTGGAACCCTTTGCATATGAGCAAAGGAACCGAGCGAGGTCGGCACGAGCAGAGCCGCGCGAGCGCGAAGTCGGTGATGCACGTCATGCACCACGGCAGGACAGGCGCGACTCTAGGGCAAGTAATAACGCAGGAACACAACCCCGTTGTTACGGTTGCGGCGAACGCGGTCGTTTTCGTCGTAACTGCCCGCAGCAGACCACTACCACCCCCAGACAACCCCGCAGGGAAACCCGGGACGCTGGCGGCGGTAATTGGGAATGACTCAGTTCTGTCGTCGGCTGCTGAAAATGTCGATAAAAAGCAAGTGAATTCTAACCATGCTATCTTGTCTGATAACGTATTGGCCTCGGTCCCGCTCGCATGTCGAGCGCAGGATGACATATGCAACATCGGACCGTTTATCGTGGCGCGCGGTCTGAGTAAGGACGTTGCGGCTTTGGTGGACACTGGGGCGGCTGTATCCCTGATAGGTGACACCGTCCACGATTGGTGCCGGGAGCGGAACATTTCCGTACGGACAACCAGGACCTGCCTAAGGCTCGCATCAGATGCAGTGGTACCAGCCGGAGGAGCAGTACGTCTCACTTTGACTGTCGACGGACAACGTGTCAGACAACGCTTCATCTACCTGCCCGGATTGGTGGGACTGATGATCCTGGGACGCAACTTCATTATCATTATGAAAGTTATTGAAGTAACTTGGCCTCTAATGAAATATAATGCATAGCAACACTGTGCCACCATATGCTTGTATACATGTACAGCAATGCACCATTTATTAAAATTCACTGTTCCCAGCAAGCGTAGCACAATGTCAGGTACTGGAAGGCAATGTGAAAGTATGGCGGACTACCGCAAAATCTACAGCCATTTGACCGTAATCTCGATTACGGACACACTACTGTCTTAGTTACGGTGATAACAGTCATAATTACGGCATATTTCATTGGTGCCGTATATATTACACTACTTGGACCGTATTTCCAATAGGAGATATGCAAAATGCGACGCGCCATCTCATGGTAACGGTTGTAACTAGGGCGGCCATATTGGTAGAGTCAAGAAACGCGCCCGTTAGGCTGCTGCTGTAATGCATGTATCGTCCTGTACGTGCACATACACTGCGGGATCGTACCTTTTTTTAGTTATTTATATTTATTTATTTATTTATTTACACAAGAATGCCCACGCACTGCTGCGTTTCGTTGTCTAAGCGTGGAACCAAAGACTGCAACGGGAACTGGGTTGGTATCACTCACTTCTGTTCAGTGTGCCTGGCAGTAACCCTAGAAGCGGCCGTGAAATGCAGTGAATGGTACGCACGCAGTATACCACATTTTTTTTTAAGTGATGAGGGTGGTGTACGTTGATAATACCGAACATAAGGAAACAGGACTAGCAAGAAAAACAGCTAGTACTTGTGTTACGTGCTGTCTCGTGTGTCAGTTAGCTTGTGCCTTTGTCTTCCAACTGTACTTGAGTTTCTCACCAGGACGTCTGCTGCTCTCATCGAGCCATAGTCTCCTTTATATTGAGTATATAGGAGGCTATGATCGAGCGATCGCGCATAACGGTCACGTATCGCGTGACGCACGCGAATGAAAAGATAGGTGTTGAATAGGAGGGGAAGTTTGCGATCGCGCAATGTTGCGATGCTGTGTTAACTAAGGCATTCATGTGCGGACCTCGTTGTGGATGGATCGCGCAAACAGGGCTTCCACAAGGGCAGCTTATTCAGAATGAAATAATAAATACAATTGTTGTTCTCCTCGAGCCTTGCTGGCACGCAAAACATGTTACATGCTAACAGTGTTCTGTCTTCTGTAGGTGTCCTTTCACCGTTTTCCAAATGGTGAGACACTAGTAGATTATTGCCATCAAGCGAGACGTAACTTAGTCACACGAAGTTCATAGCACACGATGACAGAAAAAGACAGACGGACACGGGCTATCCGTGCCCACCTCTGTCTTTCTCGTTAATAGCTATGTGTAATTTCAACCAACACACTCTTCACATCCTTGCGCTGATAGCACAGTCTGTTTATTTTGCTTTTCTCTTCTTTTTTAACTCAGAACGTCATAGAAAGAGCGCTTACGTATAGCGTACGATACACAAAAGTGTGTCGAGAAACTTCGGCGGACGCACATTTTACCGTATAGTGGTGAAGAAGGAAAACAGCCGTCACTTCGAACACACGTGAATGGCGCATGCACTAAACACCGAATACCGGGCGGTTGCTCGAGCTCGATTGCGCGTGCTAGTCAATATTGTGGACAAGGTGCTCCACTACAAAACAGCAGTTCACGTATCTCGAGTCACAGTTGTTCGTGAGTAGTGATGAAGGCAGTGTGTACGCTTCCACGGCGAAGGCGTAGGACTTCTTTTGCTACCGTCACGGCGGTGCCGAAAGAGCACAAAAACTCTGTAACGTATCCTCTGACAGGTGTGGCAGAGCACCTAAGTCGTTTCTCCACATGTTGTCATCATACATAGGGAAACGTCGCAGTTCAGTCATTTCGGCCGCCAGCTGAACCGGCCGGCGTCCCATACGCAACTCCCAAATCCTGACTCCACCAAGATGGCCGACCAAAAAGTCCTAACCAGTGTTACCCGACGTGAAAGTAATTTTGCATATTACCTATTACGGTAGCATACCTGTTCCTTTCCACGGCAAAAAAAAAAAAAAGATTTTGACCGTATATTTTACGGTGTTTACGGGTAAGTTTTTACGGTGCAGCTTGGGCGTCTCAAGTTCTGGTTCGGCTCTTTGTTGCCCAACACCTAGCGTTCCAATTGCCTCCCTCCAGTCGCCTTTTGCGGCCGTCTTGGCGGAATTCCTTCGCTGTCGAAGCCTCCTGATTGGACGTAACCTGTGCGGCATGATGTTGTGCACCACATTGAGACCTCTGGAGCGCCTGTGTATTTTCGTCCGTGCCAGCTGGCTCCAGAGAAGCTTACCGTCGCGAAGGCGGAATTCCCCGTCCTGTCCGTCCATTGCCCGTCCGTCTCAAAGCGACTGGGCTACGCCGTTGCATATGGTGCCTAAGAAGACTGGAGATTGGCGCCTCTGTGGAGATTACAGAGCTGTCAACGTGGCGACCAGACGAGACCGATACTGTTAAGTGTCTTTCCACTGTCCTGTTAAGTATCTCTCCACAGTCCATGGCGATGGGGACTGACCTTGAGTAACATGTGTCCCGCTTGTCATGGTGATACATAGCCAAGGGACGCTCGTTAAGCGCGTTCCGAGAAACAGAGACGGAACCCCGATTTTAGGGACTTCAAGGGACGAACCGCGGCCTGGAAAAGAAAAACGCGGGCAGATGCTCTCTGGACGCCACTGATGTAGGGTTGCTCCGGGGCTTTTGGAAATAAATGTAACTGGTTGTTAGTCGTACTCCATTGTAATGTGTCGATAGTATCTACATAATCGGGACGGAAAACACTCACCGCCCCCGAACAAACTTAACTGATACCCCCTGCCGAACGTCCAAGACTTTACCACCAACTTGGCTGGCGCACGCCTCTTCTCCAAGGTAGACCTGGTCAAGGCGTATCATCAAATACCCATCGCTCCTAATGACGTGTCTAAAACTGCCATCACGATGCCTTTAGGGCTTTTTGAGTTCCTCCGGATGCCGTTCGGTTTACGAAACGCTGCGCAGATCTTTCAACGGTTTATCGATACGATCCTGCGTGGTCTGCCGTTCGCTTTCGCTTACATCGATGAGGGGGGGGGGATATACATCGATGACATCCTCATTGCCAGTGAGTCAAAAGAGGAGCACCTGCAACACCTTAGCCAAGTCCTTTCCCGCTTGAAAGAGCACGGCATTGTTTCAACGTGCAGAAGTCCGAGTTTTTCAAGGATTCCTCGGACTTCCTTGACCATCGTGCCCGATCGGCCGGCACCTCCCTGTTGCCCGGGAAAGTCCAAGCCATTCAAGATTTTCACCAGCCGACTACTATTCGGCAGTTACCCGGGTCCTTGGGCTTTTCAACTTTTACCGACTCTTCGTCCCTGCTACTGCGGTTCTTCTCAGGGCTCTTGAAGATATCTTCAAGAGCTCTCGCGGCCCTCCCTCAACATCTGTGCTGTAGTCTCCTGCTCTCCAGACAGCCTTCGATGCCGCAAAGCAAGCCTTGGCCTCGGCCACCATTCTGAGTTTCCCTCACCTGAACGCTCCATCCTCGTGGACGCCTCCGATAACGCCATCGGATCTGCTCTCCAGCAAGTGTTGGACGGCGTTGTAGGCCCTCTCGCCTTCTTTTCCCGGACCTTCCGTTACTGAATCCTGCTACAGCGCCTTCGGTAGAGAGCTTCTCGCCGCTTACTCTGCTGTCCGGCACTTCAGGCACTTCCTGGAGAGTCGGCAGTTTGTGGTCTGGACTGACCATAAACCCCTGGTTTGCGCTTTCACTTCAGCTAGCTTGAGGTACAGCCCGCGCGAAACTTGCCACTTGGCGTACATTGCCGAGTTTTCCACCGACATTCCAATATCTTCTCCGACGCACCCAACCGGGTTGAGGCGGTCACGAAGCCTACGGTTCTTACACTTACTCTTCTCGCTCAAGAACAAGCAAACGATCCCGAGATGCAGCACCTCCGTGTCTTGCAGAAGACCAGCCTCAAGCTGAGCGACGTTGCTTTTCCTGGCTGCGGAATGTCGGCCCTCTGCGACATCTCGGGCTCTTAGCCGCGCCCAGTTGGGCCCTGTGACCTCCGTCGCGCTGTCTTTGACAGTATCCATGGCTTAGCCCACCTTGGTGTGCTTGCCTGAACCAGCATGATTCTCTGCCGTTTCGTATGGCCGGGTGCACGAAAGGGCATTCGTCTATGGGTGCGCGCCTGCACACCGTGTGAGCTGTCGAAATGTCATCGCCACACTGTCACGACTCTTCGCACTTATCTACCGCCCACGGACCGTTTCTCGAAGGTTCGCCTGGACATTGTGGGCCCGCTACCTAGGTCCCAAGGTGTCCGATACCTACTGAAGCGCGTGGATCGGTTTACGCAATGGCCTGAAGCGGCTCCCATGCCTGACGCCACCGCAGAGACCGTCGCGCGCACATTCCGCGTCATATAGATTTCCCGCTTATGCTTCCCTTAAGACTGTGACGGACAAGGGCCAGCAATCCGAAAGTCGCTTCTTCCAAGCTTTTACTCACATTGTGGGCAGCACAGGGCTTGGAACTTCGGCTTACCACCCCGCGTGCAATGGGTTGGTCGAACGGTTTCATCGGCACTTGAAGCAGGCCAGCATGGTTCACGACAACCGCACCCTATGGCCCGATCTCGTCCTGCTCAGCATACGTTCCGCCGTGAAGGAATACGTTCCTTGCAGCTTTTTGCTCTGCGTTCCTTCCTTCGGCTGAATACGTTCCGCCTGCTCTTTGGCTGAGTTGGTGTACGGCTCTCCTCTCCGGCTCCCTGCCGACGTTTTTGCCACGCCAGACGTGTCTGCCGAAGATCCTTTTTCTTTTCTCGCCCGCCTTCGCCGAGCTTTTGCGACCATCCGCTTCACGCCGACTCGCGCCTCCACTTCACGGGCCTCGTTCGTACCGCCCACCCTGCACTCATCGGCACACGTTTTTCTGCCAACGGATCGCATCCGCCGCTCCCTGCAGCCTCCCTATTCTGGGCCCTATAAAGTGCTCCGACGTGGTCCCAAGACCATCATCGACGTTCGCGGTACACCCCAGTCGATCTCCATTGAGCGTCTTAAGCCCGCTTTTCAAGACGACCCACCTTCACGCATCATCGCCCTCGTCCGCTCATCGACGCCAGACAGTCTCTAAGCCTCCCAGCAAGTCCGTAACGTGGGCCGTCACTCTCACCAGGCTCCAACAGCTCCCAATAGAGCCCATAGTTTTGATAATTCACGCAACACTGGCCACACGACCAATGAGAGTACAACGTTGTAGAAATTATGCATAGCTAGTCGGCCAATCAGGGGTCTTAACTTTGGCTGACCTTTCGGCCGGTTCCAGCTACCATCGACTGTTACCGGATTTCACACCTACCGCCGTTACCCGGTATTCAAAATAACTGAAGCTTCTTTTGGCTAAAAGAAATATTTATTTGACACAAAGCAATGATTCAAAGATGTGATACATGGGGGCACTGTGCATACAAAGTCCACTGCGTTGTTGACACACTGTAACCAAGTTCGAACTTGAAGCAAAACGAACACACAGTTCATTTCTTAATACCGAGGCAGTTTTATGGGTGCGTACCATTTTACATGAGCATCTTCTTTCGCTGCTTGCAGAGCGGAAGGCGCTTGTGTGGCACGTAATCCTGTCTTTGTTGTCAGCCCACAAAACCGACGGCGCGGAAGCGTGTTCTTCACTGTCCAACCGCTCCAACTCACGAAGCATTCCAGTTCCGGTGTTCGTGGGATAATAGCCGTGTCCAGAAACAGCATAACACGCGTATAATCACAAACTGTTCTGCCCATTGACACCACCGAAACACGGAACAGAAGAGGACGGACGCCGTGCCGGCCGATGCGTGCTATTTCGAAACTATATGCTGAAACTGCTGAAACGGCCACCGGGACGCCGCACACACATGCGCACGTACAAAATGCGATTTCAAAACATTGTTGACCAATCGGAGCGCGCACACAGCCTGGGCCAATGAGCTTGCAACGTTGTAGATTGGCGCAGTGATAGATATTCTACAGCCGTATCCTCGTTACCTGAGGAGGACTGACTCTCACCTCGTCCACGCGCTGTGACCTTCGGCCTTCCAGGAGAGAGCTCCTGTGGCGCCACCGACGACGACGCTCTAGTGCCGTGCCGGCTATACTCTAGGTGCGTGGAGCGCGCGAAATAAAACCATTCCTTTGTTCTGATCAGCTGGCGGCACCGGACTTTTTCTTTTCAAGCCCTCGACCGACGAACACACAGAGGAACGCCATCGTCATCTACAGATGATTAGGGAGTCACGCCGCCAGGGGCGGTACACTACCGCGTTGCTGGCGGTAATGTGATAATAAGTATCGCCGCACAGTAAGGACCGAGGTCCTCAATAAGTTTAGAGGTGTTTTTAGGGCAGGTGCGTTGGGGGATGGGGGGATATGTTTGTTGAAAAAACAAAGGGAGCAAAGATTAGTCAGACGTAGGCCGACTTGCTATTCCCTTAAAAAAAAGAAGAAAAACCACACAAACACACACAAAGGGGGCTCTACAGGCTGGTCGAGAGGCCTGAGGCATCAAGAAAGCTCAGGGGCAGTCGTAACCGCCCCCTGGTTGTGCAGGACTGGGCGGAGCAGAGTGGCCAAAGAGGCGTTCTAGTAACCAAGTTGTCGCACGTCGCGTTGGAGGACGAGCCGTTGCGAGAAATACCGCTTGCAGTATAATAGATAGTGCTCAATGTCGGCTCCCACGCAACAAGTTGCGCAATTGGGGGAGTTCGTCTGGTGCATTTTATACAGGAGTGAGGGTGTGCGTGCAACGTTCATTCAAAGACGATGGAGGAGGAGGGGAATGGATTTGACCATGGACTAAGCAATGAAACAAAAGGGGCTACGAATGAAATAAATGAGCTGCGTACAAGGCATTCACGAAATGATTGAGCTGTGTTCTGCTGGCTGTACTACGACGAACTAAATGAAGTCGAATAAAAAAACGAAACAAGCAGCGATGGTCAGTAGGAGAGAGATCATCATACTTGAAGGGCTTGTATGGGCACTTGAATATTTCCTACGTAAAAAAGGGGTTATGGACATTCTATGTCTTCCTGAGTGTGCGCGTGTGTGCCCCCAGCCATTCTTGCATTTTACACTTTCTTGGTTGAAACTTTGGAACTACATGGAGAACTCCATCACTTTAACTCGTTCATCTGTTTGTGCTTTCTTTGTGTAAGCGTCCTGGGATAGCCAGTTCGACTTCGTCACGACCCACGTTACCACTTTTTTTTTCTTTATCACATCGCCATCACCAGTATGATACTAAAGCGTCACTAGCAGACCCGAAGACACCAGAAACGTCATGAACATTAGAAAACCTCGACGGTGTTGCAGAAGGTTCTGACATGGGCCTATCGTTGCAGCCAGGTTGAATGTCTGCGGCGCTAGACCTTGGTCGTCGTCATCGCGGTGTGCTACGCGAGCTTGTATGTTCCGTGCAGAATCAGTTCGGCTAGGACCAGCAGTTGGCTCATCGGCTCTGCCCGAATAAACACGTTTCCTTGGAGCTCCCGTCTCTTTTCTGAGCCACATTTTTGGTGACCTGGACGTCGCGGGGTACCATGCAGCAGCCCCCACCCTCTCCGGGTGTACCCTGTTACCCACTCTGAATAATACAACTTTTGAAATCCACGCTAAGAAATCCACCCTTCAAAATCCGTCCCTTTAAAATTCACGCTTTCAAAATAAATCACATTGGGTCTATGCAGTCCAGTGTTAAGCATGGTTTCACGTGAGAAAATCAGTGTTTATGAGGGTCACACTCCAGAATAACGAGTCTTTATGCAATTCTGTGTCGTATTCAGCATATATCTCTCAATTATTCATTAATTTAATTAAGTTATAGGCGTAAATAACTACGCGTATGAATACTAGGAAAACAACGCTTCAGCGGTTCGGCCGTTCGGCTACCATTGGGAACGAGGCTATCTGAGAAAATGGAGTAACGACGGAGTCGTATGGTTCGTACGGTTTTGCTGATGTGCTGCATCAAAAAGGATAATCACTGCAAGCTCTAATAAAGCATGTTTCTTCCGCCGATTTCGTCAGGTATTTTTCAGACGTGTAACGACTTGGTGTGCTAACACGCGTGCAACTCATGAAGGAATTCATGGGTGAAGTGACATTGATGCAGTCGTAGTTGTTTTGGACAGGAAATTGGGTAGTGAAAAATGACCAGGGTGAGCAACATATAAAACGTACCGCAAAACTGCTGTGTCTACCATTTGTCACGACGTTAATCACGTAAACATATGTGAACGTCTCTTGCTTTCATCTGCCTCAGCCTACGAAGAACCGCTCATGTTATGTTTGATAAGTGCCGCGAAAAGTGATTCAGCAAGGTAAAACTGTGCCAGGAACACCGTCGTAGGAGGGAGGTGTTTAATCAGATCACAGTGAAAGATAGCAAAGGACTGTTAATGGTCATGTAGAAAGCAGGTCTCGTTCACCAACAGATGAATGGATTGTACAAATTGTCTTCCTGTCACTGGACAACTGCCATTTTCCTCCCGTCTATACTGAGAAATGTTGACCCAGAGCTTGGTTTCTGGATGCCACAAAGCACTTCTCACCGAGATGGTACACTGTTTGTCTCAATAGGACATTTACAGCTCAGTGGCATTACCACCTGAGGCAAGTTGACTGCCTCAGATGCTGTCACTGCAGTGCCCTAGAAGACCCAGAGCATATTCTTCGTTATTGCCCATACTACCGAGCTTTCCAAACTGCCATTTTCCGATCTTCCAATATTCTGGACTCCTGCCCCTCTCTCTAAAATTTCTTGGCCTATGGCTAAATCGAGCCCACGAATGCCTGCCCTCAAAGCTCTTTTGACAATTTTGGAGTCCATGGGACATTATTTCCTTCCTCACACCACCAGCAGCTATGGGGTAGGGTGTTGCCCGTGGCGATGAAACTCCCTGCCCATCCCAAAATAAAGTTGATGTTGAAATGATTAAGTCCATTTCTTATAACTTTCTTGAACAGCATCTGCAACTTGTGCGAGGTGGTTTAAACCACTCTTATAACTACGTGTTCTATGTAACCTAGGAATGCTGGTACGTGGGTGAAGTGGCTAATTTGCCACAGTACCAGAAATAGGAACACTGATAAATCTGTTACAGAATCTGGGCCAAGAGGATGAGCACTTCGAATGATCACAATTTTTAGTACCATGCAGAGGAAGATAGAGTAGAGTACCTTCAAATTTTGTACTACTTTTTCTGAATTACCGTATTTTCACGCATATTAGCCGCGGCGTATGCGCGATTTTTTTTCTCACGGGCGCCCTGCGGCTTATCCACCAGTGCGGCTTATCTGATGACTATTTTTTCCTGGTATTTTCCCCATACGCCAATTTTAACGAAAGGGCCGGCAGTGTCTCTGGAACAGCACTGCCCTGCCGATGCACGAACAGTGCGTAACAGGGACGGGTCCACATTCGAGTAGATTGATCTTCCTGGTGCATTCCCCCAACCAGCTTTAAGGAAAGTGGTGACAGTGATTCACGTCTTCTGGAAGATCACTGACCCATCAGTCCACGAAAAACACCTGACAAGGGCACAATCCGATCTTGGTAGAACTCCAGAACTGACCTCCTCTGTTGTACACTGTGCCGATCCCGGAGTATGGACCACAGGGTCTATGGCCTTCTCTATGGTCTCCTTTGTCGCACAAATCAGTCGTCTTGTATTGCCCGCGGCTTATCTGCGGGTGCGGCTTATCTGCCAGAAAAATTTAAAAACGTCCCAAAAAAACGCGTCCTGCGGCTTATCTGCGGTGCGGCTAATACGCGTGAAATTACGGTAGTTGTAATTATGCTGCAGCTACATAGGCAGCAGTTAAAATGCTACTCACAATTGCCAAAACTTCATGCTAGCACTCAATTCTTTTTAAAAACTTTGGTTGGTGATGTGATGAATGTTTCGGTGACTTCCGTAGGCCCGGTTTCACCAACTCTGGTTAACTGAACCAAGATCAAGGGTTGCCAATTCTTGAACTTAACACACACTTCGTTTTTCCATCGGTGATGCGGTGAATGTTTCAGTAATAATAACTCCTTTAGTGAAGCAGAGAGTTTAATGACCGTTCATTTTAGTTCAGATGCTGAAAAGGTTGGTGAAACTGGGTCATAATGTAGCCTTTGTGTTCTCGTACTGTGCAATGGTTTTTCAAGGGATTCAAACTACAAAAAAGGATAATAATAATAAAAATATTGGCATAACTATTTATACCTACTTATATTACATGTCCAGGACAGAACGTAAGAAACTCAACAGAATATAAATGTCATCATAACGTTGGTAGACAGACTGAAACCAAAACAAATCGGAAGGGGAGGGCTGGGTTCCACGAATGGGCACTTGTTCGCTGCCTCCGCTTGAAAGAAAAGTAGGACCGAAAGTCGCGTGCCCTTTCAGAGACCACTGTAATCCCCTCAAGATCGTGCGTTTTAGGCGTGACCTTGTCCGTCCCTAGATTTGAGCGTAGCTCAACTGCATCAAATTGGTGGCGCTGTTGAACAGTATGATGTCATTTGTTTACAAACCGGAAGAGATCTATTGATGCAATAGGATAGAAAGTCCACATACTTCTGTGCAGTTCTGTCCATTTTCTTAAGCTCTCTGTGTTTCCTGTGCTATTTCTGCAGCTGTCCTGGGGGAGATTAAACCCAAAATTTCGGAAACAGTACTTATTTCGCGCCCATTCACCATACCCAAACCACAATATGACAATTTGTGTTGCCTGTTTGTTCAGCCTTTTACAACCTTATTTCTAAATACTGCATCCATTATCATGGCTATGGCAGGAACAAACAGTCTGCAAAGCTTTGTTCAAAGTATGTTTTCTGCTTCCACCACCAATAGCATTCTGTTTGGCAATTGTAGAAGGGAAAAAGCTGTACTTAGAACCGTTGATACCTGAACAGAGGGCACAATATTCAGATGATGTGCCAGCCTAGCGAAGAGGATCCTGAGAGGACAAAGTATGAATCCTCTAAGCTGATCCGCAGCATACTGTTTAGTGATAAACCTAACAGCCTTCAAGTGAACCATTTTCAAACCGTTTCCAAGGCACTTTGTCCAAGGGTTTTGAATGCCAGCAGCGTAGTGCCAGGCAAGGTAGCTTTCGTGTGCACTTCAAGACATTTTTAAGAGCCTTAGGAGACACGTAACGAATATGTGATTTCCACTAAAGATCGGAAGATAGATGCACACCTAAATACCAGAAACCCTAAACTCAATTAATAGTAGGACCAAAATTACAAGGAAATATATTGAGGTTTGTCTTGTTCACAAAATAAATCATTGCACACTCTTCAAAGTTCATCTGTAGTTTCCATGGCCTACATCAACCATAAACACTGCAAACGACTCATTGAGCATAGTCGGTCCGCGGTACGGAAAGTGAAACGCATCATTGCCCATTGTGACCATGGTCATGCAACAGTGCTTGCGGCTTTGCATTTCTCACTAGTTTCTTTTATCCCTTTGTTATGAGATGACTAATGCTTTGCCAATTCAACAACATAATTATACTTTAGAACAACTTGTTTGCAAAGCAGATGTACTCGTATGCACTTTCTTTAATCGCTCCAGGAGTCTTTCTCTCCCGTAACATATCTCAGCAGGTGCAGCATGTCATATAGGTAACACGATTTTGGCACAGTATTTGCTTGATATATCCAACAAGCAGAGGTATCGAAGCTTTGTGCCAAAGTGGTGTGCCACGTGTCCGTGTAAAGACGAGTCGCTTAGGTGGAGTAGGTATAGCACCTTGATGTTGAATGCAAGGAGTTACAATGTTTGACAACATATATGTCATGGGTTAAATAGAGAAGTATATCATACACATCAGAAGAATGCCAACACTTCAGTGCTTTACATTCACCTGTTATTCTAATGGATTGAATTGAATTGGATTGGAAAAAGGGAAGAAAAATATGGAGAGGTTAGTCGTCAGAACTGGCTACTTCAAAACGCGTTTGGGGGTGAAAAAAGAAAAGAAAGAAAAATGTGAGCTACGAAAAAGAGAAGAACAAACAAACAAACAAACAAACAAAAAGAGGAAACAAGAAATGGGTAGAGTGGGTGTAGCAGGATAAAGCTTAAAGTAAAACGAGGGAAGGAAAGGGGTAGACGTTAGACGCCGAGAAACACTCACTGCACAATGCCAGATATAGTGCAAGCACAATGTCACCGACGTTGTCACAGAGTGTCAAGCAAGTTCGAAACGGTAAGGAAGTTCACAAGAGCTCGCAATGCCAGCACCTGGTGTTGCGCAGGCCAGTAGCCTAGAACCTTCCCAATGGAGAAAGGGCGATTGTCGAGGCGGGCTAGTGCCACTTCAAGGGAAAGACGAGGCTCTCTGTATCGACGGCAGGCTTCGATAACATGCTCTGTGTCCTCTAATAGCCCGCCCTTATTCTAATGTTTACTCTCCCTTCTATTGGAATTATGTATTTCAGCCTCATTGTTGTATTATTGAATTTTAATTTGGCAATCCTTTGACATGTCTTGTGATAGACAGGTTAGCAATGTAAGCAGTGTTTATGTGCCTCTTACAACCTGCATTTTTATGTCTGGTGCTCTTTTTGTGACAAGAGGGCAAGGGTTGCAACAACACACGTTCGCAAAAATTCAGAACCAGACACACGCACACAAAAAAAATTACAGCATAACACAGTCCTAATCATTTTGTCGTGTCCGTTTTTCTGTGTCGTCTGTTCTACATTTCTTAATTTTTTTTCGTGTGTAGTTTCTGGATTTTTAGCCCAAGAGCAGTTGCTGTAGAGGATGCTGAGAACATATGAAGCATACATTTTCTCATTCTCACATTATGTTGTAAGCAGCGTGAAATACAATTCAAAAGGAATTTAATGAGAGAGAACTTATCACCAAGATTAGTGTGGGAACAGCGCAAAGGAAAAATAATTCTAAACCATAATGGTTTCCTATCCTATTTGATGGTACATGAAAGTTGACGAAAGTTATTCAAATAATATGAAGGAAGTAACCGTGCAAATTATCAGTCAAACAGTGAAGCTGGCTGCAGTACGTTACAATGTGTCACATGTAACCTCAGTGTTTCTAAAACTGACACATGAACCTTGGGGAGGCCGCAATAGTAAAAGCGAGGGTTACCCCACTTGGCGAAAAGACAAAGCAGATGAAGTGAACGCAATATGCGACAAAACCAAGGAAACTATCTCGCTACAACTGCAATGAAGCTGTTTTACAAAAATACATGTTCAGTTCAGCGCGGAAACACTCGGGAACAGAGCTAACGTGCTTCCCGTTAGATCCGTCGCATTATTTCTCACTGTATCATGACGAGACCCCCGAACCCACAGCATACGTCACTTGCGCACAGTAGTGTAACATTTATATTATTGTATATGTGCCAGGGCACACCACGCACACATGCACAGACGAAGAAAGATATCAGCTGTCGCACACACAGCCATCCCGAAAGCTATGCCCATCTTCGTTGATGCACCCACGAATCCCCAGGAAGACTGCCGAGGCTTTCCCACTCGCATTAAGTACCTGTACCTTGAACTGTAAACAGTTTGGTGTACACTCCAGAAAACGAGAACAGCTGATTGCTGATGTCATGGGCGCAGTCATGCGAGCCGAGAAGGGCAATTCAACAGAGGAGCAATTTTAGGTGAACGCGAAGGTGGCGCTAGTGTAGTGCGCAACAATTTGCACTTCAAACGACGTAAAACATCAAGAAGTGAGCAACGAGGATGCTTGCATGCTCGCTCATTCGTCATTATTTGGGCCTGTAGTCCACATCAGGGTTCGGAAAGTCTGCTAAATGCCGATGGCCGGCAAAAGAAAGACGTGTTTGCAATGGTTTTCGCCCCGTCGCGGTTCCAGCGAATATACCTTTTTTGCTGCTTCCTTCCTCTCTTTTCTTTTTTCTTTATCGTTTTTTACTGTTGTCGGTTCGTTCCGGAGCCCTGGCTTGGAAAGATGCTCCCGTTTAGTTTTGGTATCGTCGGAAATTGGGGTAATCAGGGGCTTCGGAATGTCGGGGCCGGGGGGACAGCCCATCCCCTCCTACAGTTTTCACGGGATGGCCTTCCCAATCTGCATTACGACGTCCACTGTCATCAGAGAACTTGGACAAGTCATTGCTAGTGGCGCCTATTTTTGTATATGCCGCACTTCTCAATCTCTAACTCTGTGTCCCGCAGTGCTCTCCTGCAGGTTAGGTTAGGTTGGGTTGGGTTAGGTTAGGGCTCGCTCCCCCTTGCCGTGAAGGACTTCCCACGCCCCTACGGATAATAAGGGAAGTAGAATTATGGTAGCCACCATAGTAGAATAGTGCGAGCGAGGTATCTCCCTAATGGAAAACCTGAAACGGTGCACTACAAACAAATGTCACCTCTGTGGATAATAATTTGAAGCATGCAGATATGAAAGATTCATCTCATATCTAAAATGAACATGAAGAAAGATTGCCAGCAATTCTGCTCTTTCTGTTTCTCCAAAGAAAGAAAAACGGCTTCATTAAAAAAATTACATCTTAGTGAATTATGGAAATTAGAATGTCAAAATACCTTGCAGATAAGGTTTTCCTCCACTCGCATACGCGCAAATGCGAAACTAATGTACAGGGTAGTCCTAGTTTTATTTTTTTTAAATGTATTGAAAGGGGGGATATGTTTATTAAGAAAAAAAGAAAGGATAGGTTAGCCAGGCAAAGAGCCGGCTTGCTATTCTGAAAAAAAGGAGAAAAGGGGGAAGGGGAAAGAAAAGGAAGGAGAAGGAAAAAACAAAAAAGGGGAATCAAAAAGAAAAGGAAGGAAAAAGAAAAAAAGGGGAATCGAAACAAAGGAAAGAAAAAAGAAAAACGGGGAATCAAGAAAAAGGAAGGAAAGAAAAACAAAAAGCAACAGAAAGAAAGGAAAGGGAAAGCAAACAAGAAAAAAAAAGGAGAGGGAAAGAGAAACAAAAAGAAAGGAAAAGGAAAGAAAGAAAGAGGAGAATAAACACTAGCACAACGTTCGATGCAGTTCATGAGTCCTGAGACTCGGAGAAAGCCGAGGAGAGCTTCAGTGACAGGCCACTGATTGGGGTGCAAGACGGGGCCAAGAAGAGCGGCCAACGAAAAGTCGTTACAGCCAATCTGGAGCAGACGGCAGCGGAGGGTGTCCCTATTTTGAAGTTGCTGCTGGAAATACAGGAGTTCGTGTGGGATGTCAGCTTCCACTCCACAGACATTACAGTTTGGTGAATCTAGCCGTCCCATCTTGAAGAGAAGTGAGGGCGTACGGGCAACATTGAGTCGTAGGCGGCGGAGAAAGGATTCTTCTTGACGGCTGCGGTGGCAAGTGATGACGAACTCCATTAATGGGTCGATAGACCGTGGGAATGAGTTGTAAGTCGTAGTTTCGGCATGGAACTGCTGAGCACATGTGGCACACCGACGGCGTATGTATAGACGGCATGTGGAGGCTGTAAGCGGCAGAGGTGCCAGAGCCGAAGTGTGATCAGACCCAGCGCGTCTCGCTACTGCGTCTGCTCGGGTATTTCCATACACGACTACGTGGCCAGGGACCTATTGAACCGTGATGATGTAACCAGTGGCGAAGAGCGAAGAGTGCATTTTTGAAGCGTCATGGTATGCAAATAGCTTATTATGCTGGGGCGAGATGACGACAACATATCTAGTGATGCCTTGCTGTCGGTAATAATAACCCACGTTCCGTGCCCGGATTCGGTAATATGCTCCAGTGCTGCCAGGATACCGAACAGTTCGGCTTTTGTCGAGGACGCTGTCTAGGGGAGTTTGAAACCGTGCCCCAGGTCTTCATCCGGAACGTAGAAAGCCGCGCTCGAACTATCTTGGGTTACTGAGCCATCGGTGTATACAGGGTGTCCCAGAAAACGTGTCATTGCATTATAATAAAGAAACTACACCACCAAGAGTCGCATGCGGTCAATGGCGTTTGTTCTTACTGGGTTTTTGCCACCTCCTGATGTGAATGTCGTGTAAAGTAAGTTTAATTATGTAAATTTTTGCGAGCTGAAGTCGGAAATTTGCCTAGTAAAGGTCACTTTTTATCCCACCATGTGAAGAGCGTGTCTAATTTAGTCAAATTAATGATAATTGACAGGGATATTCAGGAGCTATCCCATCGAAAAAAGAGCCAAACTCGAACATGCTCTACGGAGGTCGCACAGAATAGCGCACGATGAACTTTTCAGCGCAATCTTTGTCAGTCCGACGTAAGGAGGGTGGAAACCCAGCCCACCCCGACATCGCAGAAAGAGATAACACAGGCACGGCTTATCACGTCCGACTTTCGCTTGGATAATACTTTCCCTCTCTCAATTTTAGGAACTGTTACTTTTTCTACTATCACTCTGTGGGCTGGCTTCGGAACCTCCTTTTGTCGGACTGACAGCGATTGCGCTCAAAAAGTCATCGCGCGCTATGGTCCGGTGCTCCGAAAAGCATGATGTTCGGCTATTTTTTTCAATGGGATAGCTCGTGAATATCACTGTCAATTATCATGAATTTGAGTGAATTCGGCACGCTCTTCATATTGTTGGGGTAAAAAAGTGACCTTGACTTAGCAAATATCCGAGTTCAGTTCGCAAATATTTACATAATTAAACTTGGAGTGCATGACATTCACATTAGGAGAGGGCAAAAACCTAATAAGAACAAATACCGTTGACCGCATGATTCTAGGTGGCGTAGTTTATTTATTAGAATTCAATGACACGTTTTCTGGGACACCCTGTATACGGCGACTTAGTCAGTGTGTTGAGGCGAGGTGCCCCAGTGTGAGCTGGTGGGCCACGACTATGAGGACGTCTCTCATGCGTTGGAGGCCAGGGATGTTAGAGTGAATACAGGGTCTTTCAAGAATCCACATCGCCGGTGCATAGGATGGTGTAGACGCGGGAGATGGAATGCTCCCTTTCAGGCGGGCAATGGCTCTGCCGAAAGCAGGAAGGCCGGGCAGTCCTCGTCAATGCGACAAAGAGAGTGGAGCGGGCGCCGTGTAATGTAGCGTGTATAAGCGCGAAGGGTATCACCGTCCCGCAGTATGTGAACCGGCTGCTCTCGCGCCTCTGCCAAGACAGAATACGTCTCCGTTGTCCTGGGGACTCCCAAACAGACACGGAGACTACGGGACTGGATGTTGAGCAGTTCCTGTTCTTGGGTTCGACTGAGACCATGCAGAATGGGTAAGCTGTACCGAAATGTCCCCAACACCAAGGCCTGATGGACACGATAGAGGTCAGAGCATGACGGGCCTCAGGATGCACCAGCAATACGCTTGAGTTCATTTACCAAACAGTTTGCCTTGGTAGCAAGCAGCTTCACATGCTGGGACCACGTCAGGCCACGGTCAATTGTAATCCCCAGGTATCGGCAGGTCGTGACAAAGGTAAGGGGTGAGCCATCAATGAAAAGCGGGTACTTATGAAATGATCTTCGTGAGAATGCCATGGCTACTGTCTTGCTAGGCGAGAAAACCAAGCCGCGGTGGAAGAGGTATCTTGAAATGATGTTTAATGAACCTTGTAGTCGGCGTTGGATCGTGTCACGCCGAACGGCGGAAGTCCAGATACATATGTCGTCAGCATATATTGTAATGTGAGTGTGATTATAAAGCTGCGCAGGAAGAGAAGCCATGATGATATTGAATAAGAGAGGACTGAGGACGCTCCCTTGTGGGACACCAAGGTGCACGCGGAACGTCGTAGTGTCCCCGTCAGCGGGGCGCACAAACAGGGAGCGGTCAGCCAAGGAAGCTTTAATCCATGACCAGGGGCAGCCCCCGACTTCAGCTTCTGAAAACGTCGCCATGATTGCGCTATGGAGGACACTGTCGTATGCTTTCTTGACGTCAAGGAAGACAAGCGGCTGTCAATAAACCTTCGGCCCTTGCCTGTTGTGTCCTACTGGTTAGAGTTGTGACGCTGTCCATCGCTGACCGGCCTGGGCGAAAACCCGCCATCTCCTCGGGAAAAAAACCTGTGCTCTCAAGGTACCACGCACTAAAACATATCACACCTTTTTGAGTTTAAAGTTGGAGTTTGATAACTCACACCAAATTCGGTGTGAAGTCAGTAGGGTGTAAGAATCTACACCCTTTAGAAGGGTGTAAATTGAAATATTTCTTACACCGCTTGTAGCGTAAAGTCGGCGTTTGATAACTTACACCAGTCCTGGTGTGAAAGCAGTGGGGTGTAAGAAATTACACCCTTTAGATGCATGGGCCGATCGTGATCTGTGCAAGGATGGGTACTGCTAAGAGCCATCTGAGGAAGCTGTGTTGCATAGCAGGCTACCATTATCCGTGCATCCACCAGAGGACCCACAGCCATGCGTCTGGTGGAAGTAAAATGTTGGCATGCATTTTGAATATATTAATTTTATTCCTGACCATTCAGGCATGGACACAAAGTTTAAACAGAGACTTTCTGACTAGACATCACACCGAAAGTGTTTGACTAGACACAGCTTGTACAGGAACCATGGGTCATTTTGTCATCACAATTCACTTTGCATGAGCTAAAAGTTAGACGCAGCAGTCAGCTGGGATATGATAAAGAAATTCACTTGATAAAAATGAAAACAGCAAGTGCAGTTACGCATATGCTAAACACAGTTCGGTTGATGAAACTAAGAACGTGTGGTAAAAGAAAACGTACATATATGCTCACTCCTTTCATCGTGTGCGCAAGCAGCCCTGTATGGAGTCTTGTAACATTGTATAATGAATTTTAGAAACTGCACTGCACAGCTTACAGGAGTGCTGAAAACTGAACTACTGTTACTGAGTACTGTTTCTTTCTTTTCATCTGTTCTTAGCATGAACTTTTACAGCTATAATGATACCTCATTTATTTCCATTTTAAGCCAGAAGTTCGCTGTCATTACCCTAATTACACTCTGTAAGGACCCAGGGTAAACAAATTTCATAAATGAATTAGTAGTGGTGTACAGGTTCGGTCAAAAACGTGCGAGCAGTGTCAAATGGAAATGGAAACCAGAAATAGGCACTTTCACTCAGGGGTGGATGGCTGACATTGGTCTCGAATTTGCATGGCAAGCAGCCTTATCGCAAGTGGTAACAGCGACTGCCCCCCCCCCCCCCTCTGATCAAGTGGACGTCCCTGTTTCGCAGGATGTCGCTCCGCAGAGGGTTGACGCCGCTCGTGCGTTTCCGGAACTTTTGTCGTCTCAGCCGGTACACCATTTTTACACCAAGATAGGTGTTGCATTTTGACTGTGGAGTGTAAATTGTACAGTACACCATCTTTGCACCTCGATAGGTGTTCTGCTTTTGGCTGTAGGGTGTAAATTGCAAAATACACCCCTTCAACACCTATATGGGCGTAAATATTCTTAGTGTGCAGCTCAGGCGATTGAATATTATACGTTCCAAGGTCTTCCCCACACAGCTTGTAAGTGCTATTGGGAGGAAAGAATCGATGTGATGCGGTGATTGACCTGGTTTCAGTAAAGGGACCACCATCGCGGTCTTCCACTCGTTAGGGACTTCCCCTTGGCTCCAGCTCTCGTTGAAGATCCGTAGGAGGGATGCTCGCCCTGACAGGGCGAGCCTTCCGAAGGGCCTTATACGTGATCTGGTCTGCTCCAGCGGAGGTAGGCAAAGGAGAGTCCAGAGTCGAGCTCGAGAAGGGTAAGGGGCAGGTACAGAGCCGGGTCTTTAGAAGACTGCATACCGGGTGGAAGACCTTGAGCTGATGAGAGCACGCCTGGAGGCTGCGCTGTGAGGCACACGCAATAGTCCTCCGAAATGCGCAGTTCAGAACGCGAGGTGGCCAAGGACAGGGAGTGGAACAGGTGTCGTTGTACCACAGGAGTAGAAAGTCCCTTGAGCACTCCCCAAATCCGAGACATAGGGGTACGGGGAGACAGAGATGTCGAAAAACGACGCCAATGATCCCGTCCGAGTCTACACAAGTGCCGGTGGACAGCCTTCTGCACATGTCGCGCTTCTTGGCGGTCGTGTGGTAGATGGGTGCGTCGCGCACGCCGTTCCGCTCGGCGACGAAGGGCACGGAGCCGCTCGTATTCGGCGTCCACTTAAGAGAAATGAAAAGGGAGCCGGAATGTCCTTGTAGCCTCCTGCGTCGCATTAGCCACTGCGCGACGGAAGTCCTGCTCATTTCGGAGCCCACCTCTTGAAGAAGCAGTCTTGATGGCGTCTTGATAGTGTTGCCAGTTTGTCCGTCTAACGCAATGTGAGGCAGATGACTGACGGACATCTCGTATACTGATCAAAACTGGGAGGTGGTAACTACCAAGGGTGTCAGCGTCCACGCGCCATACAGACCGGCGGGCTACAGATGGCGATGCAACGGTGAGGTCAAGACACGATGAAAGGTACGTGGTGTGAATAAACGTCGGAGAGCCATCGTTTAGAACACAAAGACTCCTGTCGGCAAACAGGCCCGCAAGTCCTTCACCTCTTGCATCACAGCGTGTGCTGCCCCAAATCACATTGTGGGCGTTGAAGTCCCCACAGAGCACAAAAGGCGCAGGGAGCTCATCTATAAGTGTTCCCAGTTCGTTCACGTTATAGTTGACCGCCGTCGGGAGATAGAGAAAGACGATTGTGAGGTCAAAAGGGGCGAAGCGAACTGTGCAGCAGACATATTCTCCAGTCCCAGTCACACGCAGATGGTGTTGGATGACCGGAATGTCAGAACGGACAAAAAGCGCCGCACGGCTTGTCCTACCACAGGGCTCAGAGATGAACGTAAGGTAGTTAGATAGTCGAAAGTCCTTGGTAATACACCATTCTGCGATGCAGAGCACGGGAAATTTGTGTCTCCATACAAAGTGGCGAAAGTCCGATGTCTTCGACTTCAGGCTCCGCGAGTTCCACTGAAAAATAGCCGTTGTTTGATGCTGAACTGTTGGTGCAAGTGGTGCTGCATTATTCATTGCGGGTTGCAAGGAGGCAACGATTACTTAGTAGATGTTCGAGAGCAAGCACGGCTTGAATCGCTGGTATGTCGGCTGACGCAGGGAGTTGCTGGACGATGGCGCGTAGCGCAGCAAATAGCATAGCGAGTACAGAATCAAAGACGTTGTCTTGTCCCTCCAGTTCACGGGGGGTTTGCTGCTTGAAGCTGGTCGTGCGTCGGGCAACTTCCTTAGGTGGCAACTCAGATAGAGGAGCGCTTCGCTTTGGTTTCTTGACGGCGGAGGCGAAAGACTTCGACGATCGCTTGCTTTCACGTGTGGGCTGCTCACTGCGGCCGGGAAGATTCGGGAAATGGGCTGCAGAACGGTCTGCACCAGTGTTGCGGATTTGAATCCACGGATTTGATTTAAATCCGGATTTAAATCCACCGGAGGGCTGGCGGATTTGATTTGCGCCAAAAAAAAATATGGGCAGGATTTGTATTTGTATTGAATCGCATTTTCCACCAATGATTTGGATTTGGATTCAATCGCATATTCCAGGCATGATTGGGATTTGGATTCAATCGCATTTTCCACGAATGATTTGGATTTGGATTGAATCGCCCCTTTTTCAGCGGATTTGCGCGTGGATTTCGCCAAGCTCCCTCACAAGATGCATGGATTTGAAATTGAGCGAAGCGCCGTTTCGCATTCTACGCGAATTAATGTGACCTTGTCTGAAATCTGCACACGCACTAGCGGCATCCTCTCCTCAGAGCGAGAGGAGTAGCCGTTTTGTTTCAATCACTTCCCCTCACCGCACCGAGGGAACACCAGGTGCAGTTCTTTGTACGCAGTTAACGTTATTCTGTCGATTGGACGGCACCTTTCTCGTGGACCTCTAGCTGAGTCTTCAAGCACGACCCGCTTCAAGCTTGCCAAATCATGTCGCGAGATTCTTGGTCTTCGCCATCATATTGAACGCATGTAGGTACACGCATTCACGTGAAAACAAAGTAAAAACGAACAATAAATATATCACATCCTATCATTTCGTGATTTCGGGAAGGCAATCCATTTAATAATGACCCCCAGGGTACAGTAACTAACGACCTGTGGCCTTTTGAGTACTGATGGTAGGAATTGACGCAGGCGTGTGTTTTTGGGCGTAGCTGAGCCTAGGCACGCGATAGGAATTCCTTCACTCAGGCGTGTTCGCCCAGTGCTAAATGACGAGGAGGTTCCTGACCCAAAATCCGCTTTTGGGAAGGTGTACCATACCTACCAACTCCACACTGTTCATGCCCCGTGAAGCCCGAGTCAACACCAACACGATACGTAATGATGGAGATGGGGGTTGGTAGGCACCGCCCCTCCCAGAGTGAGTCAGTCATCTACGATTCAATACACTTTTATCAGTATCACTTTTTCTATTTTGGTGTAACACAAAAATTTAAGGACAATTAACGAATTACGTGTTGGTAATGCAACAGAAAGTGCGACTGATTTTGGATAAAGATATCGATGAAATTAAATTAATTATTAATTAATTATCGATGATTTCGATTTGCTTCAACTCAACTCCCATCATTCATTCATTACATGTATTTTCGTTGGGCTTCCCTTTGCGCCTCTCTTCCACTGGCATTGCGCAATGAGTGGCCAGCTATCGGCTACGCGCGGCGAGGAGAGCCGTCTGACTCAACGGGGAATTAAATGACGGAGGACGAGTTTTTTTCGTGAGGAGGAATCTAATGCTATCACACTGCAGGCCGACGCAAGTCTGGGCTCGGGCAATGCTCGGGACTGCATAGCTCTGGGGGAAGTACTCATGCCCTCGAAAACGCGGCCCGTGTTAGCTTCCCGCTAATCGTACGGCGGCTGGTCGCGCGTGAAATACAACATCCACATTCAACGATCCCAACGATCCGAAATGGCTGCGCGTCTTCAACGTTTAAAGGACAACGGAAGCGAAATTTGTCCATTGCAAAAAAAGGGTCCGAACAAGGTGTAAATCTTATGTAGAATTGTGGTGCCACTAGCATTTTGCGAGTACGCTGTACGGATGGGCATATTTTTGACGATTACGAGCGCGCTGGGCCGGCCACCCGACACGATCGCCCATGGAGCGCGCCCGCTGCCGCAAAGCATTGCGGGAAAATCTGAGGAGCCCGTGACGTCAAATATCTCTCGCACTCCATGTGCGGCTGCCCGGTGAAAGGGATAAACACGGCGAATTCCGAATAACGCCTGAAGATGTTCGATTCGGAGATCTCGTGGAAGTCTGAAGGCGATATATCCTATGAGAGATGGGTTCGTACATGCTTCTTCGTCTCCGTTCTTTCCCCATCAGACGTATCAGGGAATCAGACGTACGCCGAAACGCCAAGTGGAGGTAAAGATTTGTGCCTTCCGTCAGTGATTCCCCACCCCACCCCACCCCCTAACACCCCCTCCAAAAAATTCTTCGAACCCCCCCCCCCCCAGGGGATTGTCATCTGGCCCTGTCGAGTATTCAAATCGAGCCTTGATGTTTACGATGCCTACTGGTTTTGAATGTTGTGAGTAAAGCATAAAAAAGTAACAGCGGTTTAACGTGGTTACACCGGATCATCGTGCGAGAGTACGGTGCACTCGGTGGATAACGTTGCTAAATGTGTGGTAACTGTACTTGTGAACCAGATATACAGGAACGAGATCAAGTGTTTTGCTCTCGCTATAAAAGATTGGTTTCATGAATGGTTCTATGAATCGAATACTCTGCTCAGAACGTTCGCAGTTGCTTCCTGCGCATGTTAACTCTCTGATAAAGATATCTATCGGAGAACCACAGATTTAGCGACAGCAGGTGACGCCTGATGGCAGCGCCGACAAGTACCACGAGTTAATAGATAAAGCTTTTGAAAAATGGGTTCCGAAAACCAAGGAGGCTATGAAGGGGAAACTTACCCTTTCACATGGGTACCCTTTCACATGCAGAGAACTGCTCCACGTTCTTCTACCACGCTCTACTTCTTCTCTACTTCTCCTCTCTTTTAATGTCACACAACATTTTTACCAGAAATGAAGGTGCTCACAACCCCGAGCTACCTAGGTGGTATTTTGAGGGCAGCAAAACAATGTTCACCGTAATAAATCGTTACTGTTTGAAAATTGAATGTCGCTACATTTAGTCAGAAACACAGTTGTTGATGGGCAAGGCTTCTAAAGCGCATTTGTACCCCCATTCCACTCCATCAAATCCCGATTCCCCCAACACGGAAATCCTGGGAAAAGCCACTGGGTCACACCATACGTGACGTCATAGGATATGGTCAGTTGGTTGTGACGTCATGCGAGGCCGTCACATATTATGTCGCCCCCCCCCCCCACTAATTTCCAACACCGCCCCTAGAAGAAAATCCTGGGAAAATCACCGCCTTTTTCGTGAAAATACAGAAGGGGCCGCTCCTTCTTTCAGCCTGATGTACTTCGTTGACAAGCCGAGGCTAATGAGCACCTCTGGCTTAGTTTTGAACCATTCGTCAACAATATGTCTCCTTGTCTTGTTTCATCTGTCTACAAGTAGGCAGAGACGGATTCCCGGCGAGAATAAGATTCCTATCCTTGGGAAACAATTGAAACATGACAGTCATAAAAAAACTCGGACATCGGCGGAATTTGAACTCCGCATCTCTCGATTGCCAGTCGAGCGCCAATGGCCAATACGGCCACGGAAACAACCACAGGCCGGTAGAGCGTGTTTGTTCTGAAACATATCCCGGCCGAATGCAATGTAAGACAGCCAGCAATGTAAGCAGCAAAGCTCTCACCCCTAGACAGAATGAGACCACCTTCCTTCGGATGGATTTTGGAGGTTAGCCTCGGTAATGTTGTCTTTGTAATAAACGTCAGTCGATGTTTGATGCTATGTTTGTGCTGTCTACCCGTGAGTCGTTCGTGCAAGGAACACTATGTCCTCGCGTTGAGGAAAGGAAGTCGGCAACATGCTGTAGCACAGCCAGGAAAGACTTCACAAGCATGTACAATTTTTCTTGTCGCGAAAATCAACCTCCGATCGCAAAACGAAATCGCGAAATGAAAGTCACGAACTCCAACGGGAGAGACAACGTGCGTCACTTCCGTGGTCTGCTACGGCGGCGCGGCGAAGCTCACCAGGGGCTCAGAGTGCTCCGCGGCCGAATTTTATATCGCGATTGTGGCGGCATTTCAACTAATATACGTAAATCTAAGTCGAATTCCGGATTGTTTTAGTAGACATCGCAATATGAGGCAAACAGCTTTGCAGCTTATTTTCGCTTCCGTCGTCCTTTAAGAGGGAGCACGCTCGGCATTGCACGAGGGAGCACGCTCGGCCCGTTGCCCGCACGGGGCGTGCGAACGCTAGAGGTGACACAGTGAGGTCGCCTTCTGTCCACTCTTGGGTAGTTCCATTTTAAATCGACAAGAGTGGGAAATTGACAATTTTTAATTTCCATGAAAAATATATATGTTAGATAGCATCTCGATTGATGACAAATGCAACAATTTCGATCTCCATCCGATGAACCGTTTCCGATATAGAGAGGCGGAAGGTTGCGGCGGCGAATGTTGGTTCGAATTTTTTCCCAACTTTGACCTCATAGCAACGCGCTTCTTGTTTTACCACATCCTTCAAATTTGGCTGATAAAAACTATGGGTTCAAGACAGCACGTGGAAAAAGTCCTGTGACTCCTACTTTAAAGGGGCGCTACGAAAAAATTCCAGAACACAGCACTTCCGGCAAAAACTGTACGATTTCGAACTTTTATTGTTCATGAGCGGGTACATGCATTTCCTTGAAGGTAGATTGATTAGAATCGCTAACTCATTCTCTATCGAATGGTATAGATATCATTTATATAGCTCCTCTGGTAGAGCGAGCAGACGGCTGTAAGCAGAAGCAACTCGCCAAATCACTCCCCCCCAATCGCCCCCCAAAACGTCAGTTTATACATTAAATGTCCCTCTCCCCCCTCCCCCACTACGCGCTCCGACAAAGAAACTGCCCCCCCCCCCCCCCCCAAAACCGAGCGTCTGGATCCGCCCCTGACACAGGCTGATACGTGGTGTCTGATAGCCTGGCACACGCTGAGCAGGCGTAACCGAAAATGCCTTTTTCAACTCAAAAATTTGTCCTAAAATACGAATAAAATTTCGGAAAGAGGACTGATAGGTTGGCCCTTTATATCCTCGTCAATCAGACGAAATTTATTGCTCTTTGTGTCACGTCACGCTGTTATTTAAGCACTGTTTAGTGAATGCGTGCAGTATTAGTAATTTGCAGACACGGTTATAGGTCTAGTAATGCTACTGCACGAATTTTGGCTCCCGGATTTGTGAAAAGATTCGATAAATCCGGATTTAAAAGCGGATTTGATTTAGGTCCGGAAAAACAAATCCGGATTTGAAAGGATTTGATTTAACGTGTCAAAATTAAATCCGGACTTGATTTGGATTTTATTTACTACCTTCAGAAAAAATGCGGATTTGATTTAAATCCGATTAGAGCGGCCAAACCCGCAACACTGGTCTGCACAACCAGGATGTGAACGGTTAGCTCTCAGAGGAGCGGTGTGTAGCTTCACACACAGTGCTCGCTGCCAGTGAGCGGCCACAGCCGCCTTTGCAACTCTGCATGCACGATAAGTCGCGGTATGATGCCCGCCGCAGTTTGCACACTTCGGCTCACGCCGAGCTGTGCATTCCTTGTAGTCATGCGGACCAGAGTACACTTTGCATCGCTATGATCCACGGCATTCTTGAGCGTATATAGTGACCGTATTTCTGGCATTTGAAACACTGAACAAGGGGGTCGACATATTCCGATACAGGATAGTATGGGAAACCAAGCGCGATCTCCGCAGGTAACACGTGTCCAGGTTCAAAGGTCAAGAGGACGCTGGACTTGACGATTGCGTTTGCACAGCCGTCGCTCTCGCGGGAGTATGCCATCTCTACGCCAATGACTTCATTGGGACTGAAGTATTCTAAGAGCTGTTCCTCGCTGTGTCGGCGAGGTACGCCAGTAATTCTACCCATAGTGCGCAGGTATGACTCCGGTATATAGGGCTGAACAGCGACACCTGCGAGTGTCTGGAGACCCAGCAGCCGGTGCGCCGAATGTTCGGATGACACGTAAACTATGAGAGTTTCTTGTTTGTTGATACGGTGATGTCGGACTTTCTCTTGGGTCACTGTCAGGATATCATGTGCTATAAGGTTAGGGTTCGCTTCCCAGAAAGAGTCCGAGGTGGTCACACACCGGAAAACGACTGGTATGCCGCTTGGACGACTTTTCCTATAGGTCACTAGTTGAAACGCCGCATCACCGTTCTGTTCACGGGCGTCCTGACCATCCATGCGCAGGTTGCTGCCGCCATCTGGCTGAGACCCTGCATCTTCGCTGTCTAGACCCTGAAGAATATCAATTTGGGATGTGCGAGGTGTGGGCAGTTTAACGTCGCTTGAGTGCCTTCCAACCGGGGACCGACTCCTATCGCCTGAGTTAGAAGTGCCCGGGTCGTCGCCGCGGCAAACGGAGGGCCGGCGGCTCCCCCCACCCAGTTCCATGGGTGGGCCCCTTCGTAAAAGGTTTCATAAAGAAGGAGTCTTCGAAAGATTGCAGTAAATGCAGAGGAGCTTGCTAAGAACGAGCTTCTTCTTGTTCCATTAAAAAGGGCTACGCCCACGAAGTATGCCTTTGTGGCACGTTCCTGTTTATTCTTTTTGTGTGTGGATTTCAGCTTGGACAAATTTTTATAAAAAGGCCACGAGAGCACGTCATGTTCACAGTTGAGTTCTACGGTCAGGCGCATATCTTTTCCAAGAAAGACTATAATGACTAATAAGGATGACCAATTAATTAAATTCATTAATTAACTCTTTAGTTAGGACGTCTTGAACAAAAGCCAGACTCCGATATGGGAGACTGTCCTAGTTAAAATCCACACCACGTTTAAAAATTTTGAAACACGCACGTGTATTAAAGTATCCATCCCTGAATTTTGACATGCAAATGAGCCAAAACCGAAACCGTGGCAACCACGTTTGAGGTGGTGGTCTTCACGGTACGGGATCTGTATAGTATACTTCTGTATGTCAACTGCGCTAGCAACTATATTGTATTGGCTCAGAAACCGTATGTTTATGGAACATAAAGAGACGAAAAAGGAGTCATAAAACACGAATATACTTCAAGTACTCTTCTCCTTAGGGAAGCGAGAGTTCTCCGTGCTATTTATTGACTCCACGTTGCACTAGTGTCAGCGCGCTGAGTGGTTAAGCCGTTGAGCGTTGAGCTGGAATTGGAATTAGAATCGTAAGTGAAACAAAAATAAAAATGAATAATACTAAAAAGAGAAAGAATAAAAAAAAGTTGAACAGCTGATCGAGGTCGGTTCACTCTGGAAATTGTCGCACCGAAGGCTAGCGCCTTCTTTGAACTCAGCTAAAATTGGCCCTCTGTTGAACGTTGAACGGTCCTTCTCGGCTCGCATGGCCGCGCCCATCAAATCAGCAATCAGCTGTTCTCGTTTAGTGGAGTGTGCACCTAATTGTTTGCAGTTCAAGGTACAGGTACTTAATACGAGTGGGAGAGCTTCGGCAGTCTTCCTGTGGATTCGTGGGTGCATCAACGAAGATGGGCATAGCTTTCGGGACGGCTGTGTGTGTGTGACAGCAGGGGCCCTATCCTGGTCAAAGTAATCGACCTCATTTACTTCAAATCTCTTTGTCATTGGTGCACAATCGAAAAAGGCGTGAATATTAAAAGTGCTTGACACCTTTTATCAACCAATGGCCCAACGTGTTATCTTGGAAAGCGACCCGCCTTATCGGTGTTTCCTCCTGGGAACCTGAAGGCCACACCTGTGATCTGCCCGCCCTGCCTTGTTGCTTCGGTTCTTTGGTGTCGGAAACGGAAAATTCTACCGGCGTAAAACTGAATTTCGTGGAAAATGCGCGGAAAAGCAGGCTCGTAATTTCCTTTTTTGCTGTTCGTCATTTTTCATGACCTACAGGTGTGCAAGACGGCAGTGTTTGTGTGACACCGTGATTGTACTTGGCATTTATAATGAGGTATATTTATAATGCGGTATGTCGACCTTCTTTTGCTACATTACTTTTCAGCTTTGAAACTAATCTTTTACGCCATTGTTTCGTCAAAATGACGTAGGCTCACCGTCCGAGATTAGAGTCGAGAGGCTGCCAAGGAAAACTAGGTATAAATTTCAATTGAAACGGGTGGGATTTAAGGGCGGAGTATTTCGTGGCAGCCCCGCCTTACAGCTTATGGCGTAAAGTAATCGATCTGTGTACGATTAGTTTAGGATAGGGCCCCTGATGTCTTTCTCCGTCTGTGCATGTGTATTAATAATTGGGAGTTTACGTCGCGAGACAACTGAGATCACCGTCTGTGCATGTGTGTGTGCGCGCTCTTGTTTAGAAAGCTTGAACTCTGCCCTAATACATACAGGGTGTTTCAAAAAACGTGTCATTCGGACTTTATAAAAAAAACGGGGCGACGGAAAAATACGGGGTAAAGGGCACTTGTGTGGCAACTGAATTTGCCATCTTGCAAAAATATTTTCATTTGATTTTAATTAAAATAAATTGAATTTCTTTAATTGAACTCCAAAATTTCCCAAGTCAACCTAACGTTTTTTTTACAGAATTTGAGAGCCCGTAGCGTACTTAGTCAGATCCACCAAGAAATCCGCTCGATATTGCAAATGGAACTGCACAAAAAAGTCCCGAAGTTGAGGCTTCAGAGTTTCGGTTATTCAACAGCGCACCAAATCAGTCGGAAAAATGCGCGGAGGGCAGGACATGCTCCTGCCCCCATGAAGCTAGAACAGTTTATCGCCAAACCGGCGTGCAGCACAAGACGCGCAGATAACAAGGCAGGTGACATTCCACCATACGTTGATAAGCAGCAAACAAAAATGATTCCGCTTCTTTTTTCCCGCCATGTGTTTTTTCGACCTTCTATCTTTCATGGGCAGGAGCATGTCCTCCTCTCCACGAACCTTTGCGTCTGATTTGGGGCGCCGTTGAATACCCGAAACTTTGAAGCCTCAATTTCGGGACCACGGTGTTCGGGACTTTTTTTTGGCAGTTCCATTGGCAATATCGAGTGGATTTCTTAGTGGACCTGACTAAGTTCACTACGGGCTCTCTAATTCTGTAAAAAAAAAAACGTTAGGTTGACTTGAGATATTTTGGAGTTCAATTAAAGAAATTCAATTTATTTTAATTAAAATCAAATGAAAATATTTTTGCAAGATGGCAAATTCCGTTCCCAAACAAGTGCCCCTTACCCCGTATTTTTCCGTCACCCAGTTTTTTTATAAAGTTCGAATGACACGTTTTTTGAAACACCCTGTATACAGTAATATGAATGTTATACTACGCGCAAGTGACGTCTGATGTAGGCCCAGGGTCTCGTCATGATACAGTGAGGGATACTGCGACACACTTGATTGAAAGCATTGCTGCGAGTTAGCTTGTTTCCAGACAGATTGTGCGCTGAACTGAACTTGCATTTTTGTAAAACAACTTCAATATAATGCAGTTGCAGCGAGATAGTTTCCTTGGTTTTGTCGCATGTTGCGCTCACTTCATCTGCTTTCTCTTGGACCCTGCTCGGGCTATCGCGGTCTCAATGGGAGTCCTGACACACGGTTTGGGAAACACTGAGGTATACTATATATTGTTACATGTGACATATTGTAGTGTACTGAAGCCAGCTTCACTGTTGTATTGTTTCTTCGCACGGTTACTCCTTCCACGTTATTTGAATGAGGAATGCAGAGAATGAGGAAATGTATACCTTGCATGTTCTGGAGATTCTCTAATTGCTGACCCCTGCTGTTGTGCTAAAATCCCACAACTACGCAAAAAGATTAACAAATGTAGAACAGGAGACCGAGAAACACGGGCACAATAACAAGATTGAGATCATAATATGCTGTAAATTTTTTTATGTGTCTCTCGTTCTACATTTTATAAACATGTGCCACATTGCCAGCACTCTTTCCCACTTGCTACGAAGAGAGCCTCTTCGTAATAAAAATGCAGGTTGTCCAATGCACGTAAACAGTGCTTACATTTTTTGGGGTCTTCACTCATCTAATGTTTATGCCAGAAAATGCTCCCCTAGTTCACATGGCATACTGAATATGAGCGTGCTCCAGAGCCACAAACTACATTTTAAATTAGCACTGCAGTATGTTTATCGGCACACATGTAATAACCCTTCATAAGTGCATCATGCAAGCTCATTGATTCTGATGCTAACTGCTCATCGAATAGCATGGGATGGGGTGAAAGACACTGGCATCACATGTTACGTCACTAGCAGTGACGTATATGTTACGTCACTGGCACTGACGCACTCACTCAGCAGTGACGTCACTAGCAGTGATTTTTTTTTCACTGAAGCCTGCAACTCAACGATGTAATTCACATCTTGATTGCAGGAAAAGTAAGCACATGTTTGTTATTACTTGGTATACAATTGAAACTTGTTGATGTGATGACGGTGATTCTCATGGATTTTATCAATAAAACCATTTTAGGATAAAGAACACTTGTCAAGGTGTAAGCTATGAAAAGTAGTAAATTGAGTGAGGCATTTTAAAATACCTTTCTTCCTTCATCTTTTCAATGTTGACATACATCTGGTTGTGTAACTGTCAATCTGGGCTATTCCAGCCAAAACCAGCCAGAGGTGTAGCTTGACTCTCTTAAATATCACTGAAAAAAATGGTGTGCAGTTTTTAGACGATGCACATATCGAATGTAAACCTTTCTTTCTCAGCATTTTGTTTTCTTGAACAATGGGGGCGCAAGCTGTGCCGAAATATGATAAAGTTGTCCCTTACGAGCTTCCTTCTGACATCTACATATAGTACATCATTTTTGTGCTTTCCTTGCCTGGTGTTGGAGGGGAAGCCTGGGTCTGCCATCCCAAAGGGCATGTAGAACGAGAATAAATCTGGTGACGTGGTGAGAACTCAAGAACGGAGCACATTTTGAGTCAAGTTTACGATAAATTTCTTTCAAATTAGCATTCTTCAAGGAGCCTCAGATTATTTGTGCTTGTAAACTGCTGCATGGAGATTAGCGTCACATAAAAATACCAAGCTGATCTATATTCATTGTTTAACCAAGCTTTTGAGAATATCAAACACTTGCAAAAAATTAATTTTTTTCAGATAGTATGTTCACATATAAGTCGGCTAAATAAAATCTTCCGTTATTTGAACAACCAGTCCTCTCGTACAACATATTGAAAATCTACAGGTTTATTTTACTTTTAAAAAAATGTCACCATAATGTGCTGCAGCTTGTTCGTCAGCTGAGGTCGTCTAGGATGCAAAGAAAAAAAAAACATGCCTTTGTGGCTGTCTCCTGCGAAAATCAACACTCTGCTTTTCTATTTTGAGAACCTACAGGTGTATTTGTTCTTACGCAAGAAAAATGTTTCGTCGGCTCATTCATATCCCATCTGTATGACGCTACGGCACACTTTGAACAAATTTTGTATTCTACTGTTCTGCCCAGTTTTACAGATTAGCTGCAGTCGCTGCTTCATAACAGCTTTGTCAACATTTATGGTTGTTTTTCACATACATGAAGTCATCTGGAAAGTAAACAAATATCATTTCACGGACAGACCCTCTCTTATAGCATGTTCAGAATCTGCTGGCATGTGTTTTCTGTAGATCTTATTGCATCAGCTGACCATATTGGCTCAGATCATGTCAGAATGCGACGTAACAGCTTTTGTAAACCATTTATTATGATCTCGTGGGCCCTTCTCCCACAACAGAAAAAAAAAAAAGCCCACAGTCTTTCTTTCAGTGGAAATAGGTGTTTTTGCGGCATTAAGAGAAAGTGGCTCAAAGTAATAGTACTTCCTTGTGGCCTGGGTGGAGAATGCCTCACTGCGCTTTATGTCCAGTAATTTCTTCTCCAAACGTATGTCTTTGGCAGTGAGCCACAACGTAAGCAGTCTTCAAGCCTTCTTTCACCCGGAAGAATAGCTTACAGCTCTGCAGGCATCAGAATATCTGCATGCAATAGGGGGCAGCAATCTAGCCCCATAGGTGCCAACTTTTTAAATGGTACTGCGAACACTGTCATAGTACCCTGTATCACGGCATAGAGCATTTATGTCGAAGTTATGCTTGTGGAGGCAAAGCGATGCTTGCCAAAGCGAAAGAGGCAAAGTGATGCTTATGGAGGGTTTCATTATGCCCTGCTGCTCAGTCTATGGCTTCTGCTTTTAGCTGGAGCAAACCAATAAAAAAAATGTGAGGAAAGAAATATGACACCTTCAGTCGCCATCGACCAAGCAAACTAAGTCAATAAAGGTCGTTGTTATTCACTCTGCTATGTGATTGTGTTCATGTTAAGTCACCTGTTTGTATCTGTTAGTACCAGCTAGCTTCCTTTTAATGTAACATGTATGTGACCGCATGGAGGACAAAGAGGAGGAATTAGCAAATCTGGCGTAGGAGCTCTCACACTGGCATAGCTGGTCAAAAAGAATATGTGGGTCATACATCACATAAAACACAAGTACCAGTATATTTTCAGCAACCACTGGTTAATTTCTAGTAAGTGCGGTGCACATAGCGTGTCCATGGACTGATTTTTTAATTCTTGGAGAAGTCATATTTTTGCAGTTATAGGGGATGACAATATGTTCTAGATCCGAAGTGGATGTAGTAATTCGGTCTCGTTTAATTATTGGAAATAGAAGGTCGGTGCAAATGCAATGTTGGTTTCCCTATGTACTGCTATAGTTTTCAAAAGCACGCTCGTGCGCATTTAGTGTGAGGACATGGCCCCGAAATGATGGTTGTGTGAGAGTAAGTCTCGGAGCGTTCTTTTTGCCTTTTCACTTGAACGTGAGAGAGAAACAGCGCTGCAGAACTGCACGCAGCACATTTAATGTAGTGTCGCGCAGGATGCAAGTTTTATAGCGATTTCATATTTCAGCACAATATTTATAAGCTGTAAAAATAGGTGCAAGGAAACCATTGCATAGAATGAAGTAGCTAGTACCGTAAATTTTAGACCTCTTCTTGGCGTGGGTGCTTAGCATAAAGAGTGACCTGCTAATAAACGTACTTGGCGATTTCTGAATGTGAAGATCATAGGAGAGAAAGGAAGGCCAAGAAATACAACCAGAGGGTGCCATTCATTTCTCACGCTTCTGATTTCAGTTACTTATTGCTCTTGGTTTTCTTCAGTTCCGATATCTGATAACCAGAATTTGCACTGTATATCCACGCGAATAAAAAAGATGTAAAAATTTATGTGAGAAAATTTTATGGTTTTTAAGACCTTGAAAACGGCATTCTTAGGTTCCAGGGTATTCAAAGACGAGTGAAAACAAAGTGCTTGAAGTATTATGACTAGATACATCTCTTGCAGCTTTTGCATGGCAAATCGTTGTCTAGGAAGGTGCGCGAATCAATGTGGCTGATCCTGAAATTAGAATCATATTTCGTTACACTTCGAGATTACCGTATGCTGGTTACAAAAAATAAAGGCACCTCTGCTGACTTAAGTTATTCATCCGAGAAAAAAATAGTTTTTACTTGCAAACAAACAAACAAACAAACAAACAAACAAACAAACAAACAGTTTCTTCACATTCATATGCAGCTTATTTGCAGAAAGGCATTTCGAGAGCCTGTCCAGTACCTGTCCCCTGCATTTATCAGAACGTAGGCTCACAAGGAAAACCACAGGGAGGAAAGTACACAGGCAGGTTCTGATTTCACGATTCTACGGTTCTGAGGCTCAACACACACAGACGGACAAACACAACACATCCACAAGGACCGGGCTTTTTCGTCGATCGTCACTTTTCAACCCTCCGATTTCACAACCAAGGCGGCCCTGCAGGAGAATGGCGATGCCCGCGACAATGTTCATAATATAGCAGGTGTCCACCATAGCTGGAACCAACACCTGGAACTGATTTGGTGACTTACGACACGAATTCAGAGTTCGACATACTGGCATTTGACAGGCGAGCAGCAGAACAAATCATTAACTGCAGTGTCAACAGAATCCTGATAGCCGGCGAAAAATACAGTAAACGATTCGTCTCGTACTCTCGTTCCCAGCCCACCGCAATAGGCCACACCCTGCGGGGAACTATTTTGAGACGCGGGATCCAAAAGCCTTCGCTGCTGTGAGGTTGTCGTGCCTATTGACCAATCAGAGACGATTTATTTTGAAAGTTTGAATATGAAGCGTTTGTATCGGAAAAGTTTATTCTTACGGCTTTAACTTTACACCGTGGATTTTTTCGTGATTTATTTTGGGGAGTTTATTCTCGAAGGTTATTTTGCGAAGTGTAATCCAAAGTGATCTCCCCTCTCCTGCTTTACCAGGAAATCCGGCGCCGCCATACCTGGTTCCCAAGGGTGCAGAATATTCTGGTTGTTCCGCCTCTGTGTAGCACTACGCCGTTCGACTCCCATCCTTCTGGACCCACAACCCCGACGTCTGGTTCCTTGAAGTGGAATGCCAGTTTGCACTCGCCAACATCCCCTCCCAACTGGCCAAGTTCCGGCATGTTGTCAGCGACCTCCTACAAGAGATTGTCGTGCAACTCATCGATCTCCTCTCCGCTCCACCGCAAGTTCATCCCTACGACAGCCTGAAAGCAGCTACTTTGGAGCGCACCACCACATCCGAGCGCAAGCGTCTGCAGCAACTCGTCACTGCTAAGGAGCTATGCGACTGCCATCCCAGCGAGCTCCTCCGGCACATGCAGAACCTCCTGTGAGACTCGCTCTCAGCTCCGACGAGGCCCTTCTCAAGGAGCTCTTTCTGCAAAGGCTTCCGCATAACGTGCAGATGATTTTGGCTTTTGCCACCGCTGCCGTTGCAAGAACTAGCCGTCCATGCAGACAAGATCATGGAAGTCTATCCCAGTCATTCTGCGCTATTCCACCTTCTGCGCCTGCGGCGACCGCAGTCCCGCCAGCTCTATCACCGTACCCTATTTCTCGCCTGCCTGAGACATCTGGTCAAGACTCGGTCGGAGTAACTCCGCGCTGATTTCAACCGCCTCTCTGCCATGGTCGCTTGGGCGGCACACCGCAGAGCTCCCGGCCCCGGCATCGCACCCGGCGACGCCCCCTGTCTCGATCCTCTGGACGACGGCGTTCTCCATGCTCCACCTCTGACGCTGCCACTGGCCCTTGCTGGTACCATGAGCGTTTCGGATCTGCTGCCCGCCAATGCACACGCCCTTTTACGTGGTCACCAGCGGAACCTCAGCGGAAACCGTTAGCGGCTTGCCTCATTCTCCAGCTCTTCCAGCAGCCGCATCTTCTTTGTCGTGGATACCGCCCCCTGCAGTCGTTTCCTGATCGATGCCGGCGAAGAAGTGATTGTGCTCCTTGCAAAACAGGTCGACCGCCATCGTCCCGCTTTATTCTACTTGTCGGCCGCGAACAACACCGGCATCCCAGATTTGCGGCAGCAAAGCCTCACCCTCAACATCGCCCTGCGTCGAAGCTTCCACTGGGTTTTCATGGTGGCAGACGTAGGTCATCCTATCCTCAGCGCCGATTTTCTATACCACTTCGGCCTTTCCATCGACATGGCTCGCAAGGGCCTGGTTGCCACATCAACGAACCTCTCCATACGAGCCATCTCCGCCGACATTCCTACCGTCACACCCGGCATTCCCATCCACGCTTTGCGGTCACCCTATGCGGCGCTGTTGCGTGAGTTCCCCTCTCTGACACAGCCTCCCGACTGGACGCGCCCTGCGGCCCATGACGTCGTTCACCACATCGAGATCACCGGCCCTCCCGTTTTCACCCGCGCGCGGTGTCTCGCTCCCGACAATCTCAAGGCTGCCCGCGCAGAGTTCGTCCATATTCTCTCCATTGGCGTGACAAGACCCTCTTCCAGTGACTGGTCCTCCACCCTGCATATGGTCCCCAAGAAGACCTGGTGAAGGCATATCACCAAATCCCTGTTGCCCCCGCCGATATTAAGAAGATTGCCATCGCGACGCCATTCGGACTATTTGAGTTTCCGCGTATGCCCTTCGGACTTCGCAACGCGGAACAAACGTTCAAAAGTTTCATTGATTCCGTCACCCTATGCTTACCTTTCGTATTTGCCTACATTGATTACCTACTCGTAGCAAGCCCTTCGCCAGAAGAACACGTGCAACACCTGCGCCAGGTTTTCATCCGCCTTGCTGCCCATGGCATCGTCATCAATGTACAAAAGTGCGTATTCGGCGTGACCTCCACAGAGTTCCTGGGTCACAATGTCACTACGGACGGGATGACCCCCTCGCGAGCAAGAATGAAGCCATCACAAACTTTCCGCGGACACATTCTTTACGGCAACTCCGCCGTTCTTTCGGCCTGATTAATTTCTATCACCGCTTTATTCCCCATTGCGCCACCACCTTGCGCCCTCTGGAGGCACTCCTGTCTGTGTCTCGATCAACTGCTTGTGAGCTGCCTTGGGAACCCGACGCCCACTCGGCTTTCCTCAAGATCAAAGCCGATCTCAGCCCTGCCACTCTCTTGCACCACCGGAACCACGACGCCCAGAGGGCGCTTATGGACGCCTCCGGTATGCCCGTCGGCGCCGCTCTCCAGCAGAAAATAAGCGACTCCTGGTGTCCCATTGGTTTCTGGTCCAACGCCTTGAAGCCGACCGAGAAGAAATATAGCACTTTCGGCCGAGAGCTCCTGTCGGCATACCTTGCTGTACGTCACTTTCGCCATTTCCTCGAGGGTTAAGCCTTCACCATCCTGACCGATCACAAGCACCTCGTCCATGCTTTTCGATCTGCCAGCAGCCGCTACTCCCCTCGGGAAATCCACCTGTCCTTCCTCGCCGAGATGTGCACCGACATCCACCATGTCAAAGGCATAGAAAACGGTCCTGCCGATGCTCTGAGTCGCATCACGTCCTTATCAGCCGTTACCAACTCTCTGTCCCACTCTGCAATTGCTTCTGTTCAGGTCGCTGATGAAGAGCTCGACTTGTGTGGTCACTGCGACACAGTCTCACTATCTCACTCAGACTCGAAGACGTTGCAATGCCGGACTTTTCCGTCACCCTCCGTTGCAACGCCTCGACCTCCCAGCCAAGGCCATTCGTTCCGGTGTCGCTCCGGCGGGCTGCTTTCGACTCCTTGCACAGTCTGGGGCATCCTAGCGTACGTGCCACCCAGAAGATCATTGGCGATCGCTTCGTCAGGTCTCGCATGAACGCTGACATTCGTGCCTGGGTTGCGCCATGCCTTCCATGTCAGCGTTCCAAGATTCAGCACCATACTGTCTCCCCCTTCGGGCCTTTCAACCTCCCACGCGCCCGGTTCGACACCGTTCACCTCGACATCGTCGGCCCCCTTCCACCATCCTCTGGCCACCGACACATCCTCACGGCTGTCGACCGCTAGAGGCGCTGGCCCGAAGCGACCCCGATGCCTGACTCGTCCGTCGAAACCGTTACAAGGACATTCCTGTCCTCGGCGTCCCATATCGTCACCGCCGACCGAACCGCCCAGTTTCACAGCCGTCTTTTCCATGCCCTAGCTACCACCCTCGGCACATCCCGGGTCCGCACTACTTCCTACCACCCAGCTTCCAATGGTCTTCTCGAGCGCATCCACTGCCACCTCAAGACCGCTCTCATGACATATGAAGACAGGGTGCACTGGGTTGACCACCTCCCTTTGGTCCTCCCTGGCCACCGTGCTGCCCTCAAACCAGACTTGGGCTGCAGCGCTGCTGACCTCGTCCACGGGTCCACCCTGCGGCTATCTGCGGACTTCCTCGTGCCTTGCCGCCATGACGTGCAAACCATTGATTCTCTTCGGGACCTTCACGACTTCTTCACGACTTCTTTGCCCACCTGCGCCGTGTTCCTATACGCGCCAACTCCTCCCGCACGCCCTATGTTCCGCAACAGCTAGCGTCCCCTTCCCACGTTTTCCTCCGGACGGACGCCGTGAAGAAGTCGCTCACCCAGACCTATACGGGCCCTCATCCCGCCAACGGCCGCGCTGGCAAGAATTTTCGCATCTCCATCAACGGCAAGGAAGATATTGTCAGCGTGGACAGGTTGAAGCCCGCGTTCATCGAGAACCCCATCGTCGCCTCCTGTAACTACGGACCTACGGTTTCCACCTACCTCACTCTCACCGAAATCCAAACACGTCACTTTGTCGGACAGCCCTCCGCTGTCTCTACTGAGGGGCTATGTGGCGCCCGACCTTGGTCATCGACATCGCGGCGCGCTACGCGAGCTTGTATGTTCCGTGCAAAATCAGTTCGGCTGGGATCAGTAGTTGGCTCATCGGCCCTGGCCGAATAAACACGCTTCCTTGGAGCTCCCGTCCCTTTTGTGAGCCACATGTCTGCCTGCTCAAGTGAGCACTGAGTAGCCGCCTCTCCGTTTCGTAGAGCTCACATTCTACGAGGACATGTGTGGACTCAATGTTCGCAACGACGCCACATTTGGACCATAGGCTGAGCTTACAGCAACCGATGCTTCCTTCCTTTCTTTACTCTCAGGTCGGGGTATTTACAGAGGGGAGTGGTATATACACACACTCTTAAAAATGAACTTCACCGCATAGCATGCTCCTAGCCAACCATCACCTCGAATGATATCGTTATCTGCCCTGATTCGTTGAAGACTGGTGGTGTACGCCCTCTTTGTGACATTTATGCTGTTCATAATTGTCACAAAAAAGGTGTACGCCTCCCGTTTTCAACAAATCAGGGCAGACAACGAAATCATTCGAGCTTGTTGGCTATGAGCGCGCTATTCAGTGAACTTAATTTTTCAGCGTGTAACATATAATCATGTGCTTAGTACAGTGGTAAGTTTATCATTGAACCCTCTTGTGTCCCCATCTCATCGTCAGCATATATTGTCGTTGTTGGGTCTCTGAGGGCCACAAAAGGAGCAGGCAGGTGGTTCGAGTTCTTAGCTGTCTTAGGAATAAAGGATTTAGCAAGATAATTAGTGCGGCAAAGGGGAACAAGTACCTTCTCAGGATGGTCCTGTAACTGGATATGTGATGAGGAGAACAAAAGAGTGTATACCTGGGAACAATGTTACTATAGTAAAACTTGTGGAAGAGTTCCCTTCTATATTGTTCCAGCCTCAGAACATCAGTTCTCTCATGTTCAACATTTGCCGCTTGCGTCGATCCCTGTCGTATGAATGTGTGTATGAGTGTGCAAAAATGTAAGAGTGAAAGGAGGATGTGTGAGAGAGAGTGACTGGTTTGTCCCTTCAGATGATGCACCCTGGAAGTCGCTGAGAAGGTGTGTTAGCTTAGCTCAATTGGTAGAGCCATGGACCGGTAATCCAGAAGATGTGGATTCGAGTTCTACAGCTGGCTAATCATCTTTTTCATCGTTAATTTCTTAGGCAACTTGAGGCCTTGTATGTGATTGTCCCTTCTATGTTGTTCCAGCCTCAGAACATCAGTTCTCTCATGTGTACGGGAATCTTTATCACATAGGTGCTGCACTTGAGCTCATCTTGGTGGATGATGTCTGACTATTGAGGCGAGAGATCCACGAATCCCCTTAATGGATATACATATTGTACAGCAGCCTTTGAGCCTGTGTAAACTACCCAGACCCGCGGAGTACGATACGATATCTCTCGCAGAAACACAGG
Organism: Ornithodoros turicata; assembly: GCF_037126465.1. NCBI lineage: Eukaryota > Metazoa > Arthropoda > Arachnida > Ixodida > Argasidae > Ornithodoros > Ornithodoros turicata. The sequence goes on from NC_088202.1 coordinate 15,181,851, forward strand.
GTATCATATAGCTCAGCCGACGTTGATGATGTGCGGTGTGAGAGACGGCATCCGTGCGACACATCTTCTGTTGGGGTGACAGAAGCAGAGGATGAGCAGTCTCGGCTGGTGTGAAAAATCAGTGAAAAGCGTAATTTCTTTCCAGGGACAGCAGGCACATGAGAATGCATAGTTGCTCTTTTTCTGGTCGCTAATTTATTTTAATGTAATCGTATCAGAAAACAAATATCAAAATAAATACACAAATGCTAACGTTACTAGACACTGCCGTAATATTTCCCGATGATGGCAAAGAAAGGACAACATGCTTCACTCATTCCGACGCAAACTTTACAAAGCGATACATGGAAGCATTTACACAAATATACGAAATATTGATTCATCTGTACGAACAAGCCATTCAATTCTCTATACATAACCGCGGTCAAAAATGATGTTAAGTATATGATGCTCTTATGTTAAACTATGTTACATTGCGGCACATAATTTTCTCATGAAGACTATGAGAGTTCACGCTGGGGTGCGTCACTTAATCAGGAAACATGATTTGATCACACCAGCTACACCTAGTGGCAGTTCATAACAGTGGACACAATGTGTGTGTGTGTGATGTCGGAAGGAAGTGACCTATCCAATATCTATTGCATGCATTGATAGCCGTGTGGGTGGATGGCCTATCTGCCAAAAGAGTTACAAAATAAAGTGAAGACAACTTATGACTTGTAAGTCACAAAGCGTACTGTAGCTCCACAGACAAATAACGGATAAAGAAAATAAATTCTAGACTCCCGGGAACAACCTTCCAGCATCTACTTGCACACAGAATATATTGCAGTCGTCTACCGTTATGCGAGTGACCTATAGTGAAACACACACGCTCGTGCGTTACAACGAAAACAAGTTTCATGAATTATTCGTTTAGGTCTTTGGTTAACAACGATGAGACGAATGTATTTAGTTCATGAAATAGCGCTCTGGGCCTGTGTTGCATTTTAAAAAGCGACCTGCCACAGAAAATAATGGTCAATATTTAAAACAACACGGAAGTAAGGAGCTATCAACCCACACGAAAAACGACATCGGCTCGACATCGTGCAACGGCATAATTTGATCTATACACCGCATGGTTTCGGACACAAATGTTTCTTTTTTTTTTTTCCTTCACACGGCTGCGTCAGTTTATCTCTATTGTCTTTCTTCTGCCGGTCTTAATAACTTCGACACGCAAACAAGTTATTTTCGCATAATACAGAAAAGGCGACCCTAAGAGGTAACAAACTGGGTTGGAATCGCGAAGACGCAGTGTGTGGCACTTGTGAAAATACACAGCGTTTCGGCCTTGTGCGATATTCTACGCATCTCTGCAGCATTTTTAAATGTAGTCGAAAAGCGTAGTGAGACTTAAAGAAGAGCACGTTGGCATACTGTTAAGTGTTGGAATACTGTTACGTGTATCAATCACTGATATATTATTTCTTTATTTCTCTTCTATTTCAGCTCTCAAAAAACACTCCAGATGGTGCAGAGTAATTGCTCGTCGCTTTAAATGCGTTACTCAAGCCTACCTAAAAGCATCCTCACGATATTTCACTCTTGTGTCATATGATCAAGAAGTAAAAAAGAAGGATTGCTGCTGCCAGTAAAGCAACGTGCTGTTACGACTGCCAGATAAGAATTGATTTTCGAGTAACCTGCTGATATATATTATCACTTGGTAATTCTTTCTGCGGTTAAGATAGCGTTAAGTGGAACCCCTTGATGTTCATCAAAGCGCATGGAACAAAAGGGGAAAACATCCCACCACTAAACGTGAGGAAAAAGTGTTGCGAGCATATAGTGGCAGTCAAGAGCTTTTTCCTTGTTCTTCATCTAGTGCGAGTCAAAATTACAGAACGTAAGAGCTTAGGTTAGCTTATTACAAGAGAAATGCCCTCCGAATGGAGCTGTCGAAACTGCTTCAGAAGACCCCATCACTGCTTGATATTTAGTATTGCTAACCCTAATAATTTATTTTGTGTTGACAAGAACGAAGAAGACAGAGTTAAAAGGAACGTAGTAAATAGTGCGAGACGTTATCCATTTGTTATTTCTGGTTATCCTGCGACAGTATACTTGGTGTAGAAATTCCCTGCTCGTCTTGAGCAAATAACACATTTTCCTGGAAACCTGCAAACACAATTGAAGTGGCACAAACAATTATGCAGCATACACATACGGGATCTTATGGCAGAAAAGAAATTCATGACGAAAATATCTGAGCCTCAAGGAGGAAGCGGAAGCATGTACACATGTCCAACTCAATTTTCAAATCTAATGCAACCGAAAGCAGAAATGTTATAGTCTTTGAAATATGAAAATATGGAACATCAATCAGGAACACATCTTCTGCTGCAAACTTTCCGCGCCTAGGAAAAAAAAAAAGTGTTTGTTTCAAACTGGAAGCAGGGGCATGCCTGGCTATGTCTACTCGGGGCGACCACTTCAGTACATGCAAATCAACCATCTATACAAGGTGTTCAAGCTAACGTTCACCGGCGTCTAAAAAAACACAGTGCGTCTTAAGCGAATGGAAACTGCAGAATACTCTGAGGAGTCGTGTGCTCTAATGGCTTGTGTGTGTTTTTTTTTTATGGTGGTTTCATTAATTAGCTAGCTTTTTAATTATTCGTCTCCTGGTCGAGATATGAATTGCGTACGCAATGTGTCGAGTTTTTTCCGGGTAAGAAAGAATGCGCGCGAAATCCAAAAGTGCACCGCATGACACGAAGCGAGCGCATCTACGCGCGCGCCTCGATTTCAGAGGTCTCAAGCGTAGAGAACTACTACTACATCCGTTGTCTGCGACCTTCAAGTCGGAGCTCACCCCGGTGCACGTTAACTTGCACACCCTATATAGTACGTCTGAACGCAAATTCGTTACAGGAACAAATTGGTTACATTCATTTCATTGCTGTATCTGTAGTTCTGAAGAGTGGCTATCTTGCCGAGTTTGAGGTTACCATTCTCGTTTCAGCCGCTGTACACCGGTAGTCCATTCGTTGATTCAGGGAGAAGTACATTGTTTGCACGTCATAACCCATTAACATAGCAATTCTTCAGTGTGGAGGGAACATGTACAATGCTGCACAAAAGTCCACGGTCTAGAGTCCCCATATTGCTCCCATCCTGTTAAGGTGATCATTGGAGCCTCAATAGACATTAAACTGTCCACCCATCCGATTGGCTTTCCACTACCTTCCGTCAATAGTGTGAGGGAGAAAATGACAACGTACCCGTGCTCCATAAGCCTTTGTCCAGCACTGTACAATTACACTGCTTCGCTTTCGTTCGACCTGGCGAATACGCAAAATCCAATGTTCCTGGTCATTATGTTTCAGGGTCAAACGAAACTAGCCTGCACTTGTTCACCTAGCTGTTTTCAGCAGCTCAGTTAACCAGCTCCATGCACTGTTAAATTATTAGGCGTCATTAAATGACATTGTAATATCTACGTGGTACCACCTCATCGAGTTTCAGGCCATGCGCGCCCCTGCTTGTTCAGAATTGCAGTGTGTGTGTGTGTGTGTGTGTGTTGAATGGAGCCTTTGGGTACTCCAAACAAACGAAAATGTCTTTCTAATGAACGTCACTTAATTCACAGTCAGCCGCAATCAGATGTCTTTGATCGGCCGAAGAAACACAATGCGACTCATAGCAGCCGAAGTGTTCACCAGAAAAAAAATGACAGCAGCACCACAGTGAGGCAGCCCATTACTTGAGAGCTGAGTGCTCGTGCAGGCGGGGAAGCGTAGCTTCCGTCTGAGGACTCTTGCAAAGCATCTGAAAGAGGAAGGAGGGGGAATTATTACACACTGCTCTTTACACTTGCTTTGAGCTAACACGGGCGAACAAGAATTAGACCCCATGCAACGCATTCAGAGGGAAGGTATTGGTTAGTCAGATTCCAGGAGGTTCCACTTAAAGCTCGAAACGTCACGGGTTCGAATTGGGTGGCAGTGACTTTGTGCCGTGGTACAAGTTGCTCATACCCCTGTTGTGGTTGCGATAGTGATGTTGTGTTCGCCTGCCGAAGTTGACCTCTGTAAGGCGGGGATGTTACACTGCCGTCGAGCCAATAGCAGTTGACGCTAACTACAGATGGGAGCCTTTACACGTCAGCCCCGGCTGTCGTCGACATTTCAATGTCACTTTGACTTGAACGAAGAGCGGAGAGCGTCAACCTCAGTTCTGCCATCAATTCGCAAGGTGGCAGCCGAGACTGGGTTGACCCAGAGCCGTATATTAAAAGGGAGTCTGGCCATTAATGGGTCATGCCTATACCTGAAGCTCCACCCACTTTTTCAGCTTTCCGACCAATGAAGTCTTGAAATATGGGGCGCTATCAATCAGCCTATCCTCACTATTTGCCCCCTATCCAACATGGGCAGCGCCATTTTGGGTGGCAAGTGGATTGGATGGGATTGAAATGGATACCTCTCGCAATCTGCAAAAGTAGTGGATTGTTGGTGCAAATTTCATAAGCGCCACCTAGGGAGCGTAAGGCACGTCGGGAATTGTCGTCTGCTTCCGTCGTTGTACCGCTGCCGGCAGAACCACCTGCTGGGACACATTCTGTTGTCGGTATGATTTTTAAACAAATGTACATGAATAGTTGGAATATAAGAGGCAAGAATGTTTATATCCATGAAATCCAGCTGTTAAAAATAAGATTGTACAGCACAGCGCCGTTTTTGTTATGATTTCGTCGTGATCGCCGTGTTCACTAGGCCTAACACCGGCGACAAAACGTATTATTTTCAGTTAGATATCGATGGATGAGCATAAGTTGAAACTGATTTCCGAGAAATTTATATTAGGATGTACATTTGCAGCGTAAAATCAGGTTAGTCTGTGAAAATTTTTTGTCACGAAATCCCCGCTTCACTGTGCTTGTTTTCGTCGCCATTTTGGGTGGCAGTATGGTGTTATGGCGACCTCCTTGGTAAAAAGCAAACCAATCAGAGGAGCGAAACTGTGATTGACAGGTCGAGCCTCTTTTTGTGACTCCTCCCAATGGCTAGACTCCCTTTTAATATACAGCTCTGGGTTGACCAACAATCATGCGTCAAACAAGAGTTTCGTATGGATTGTCAATTGGCACATGTAATCGACAGCCCTCGCTTTTATGTGGCATATCCGCGTGCATTTGGCCACAAAGCGCGAACGGCACCCGAAAAAACTGCTGCTTATAAGCAGGCAAACACACGAAAAACAGGTGCCTAATTAAATTGTATTGATCTAATTTCTAATGACATGTCAGCATTACGCGGTATACAAGTTAATGGTAACGACACAAGGAAAGAGCCTTGTAATCACAGGCAACTACCGTTCGACTGAAGGACAGTTGGGAGGTTCAACTGCCATCGATGTCAGCACTTCTTGAGTGTGTCTGTGTAACATGGGCATAGGGCACGTTGCCGTCTGCGACTCACAATAAATATACTATAGTTTCTTGTCCTGAGACTTTAGTGCATGGTTAGGAACCCCTAGATGCACTAAATGAAACCACGGACTGGGCACTCTGGCATCATCGCGCATTGTAGTGACCGGAATCTCTATTCTGATTAGCAGTGAGGCAGTGGATGCATTCTTGGACTTGTGCTTCGGATATGGAGGAACTCGCTACTATGTCTTGTATCTAAAAGTGCACAGTTGCAGTTTCTACAGCACGCTTTCCACGTTGCTTATGCCACAGGCAGGTTATAGGGTATATGTTCCCGGGGTGTTGGTGCCACATTTTTTTGAAAATTTACTGCTATCCTGGAAAAGGTATGGTCAAAATCGGCAGAGTACCGGCGGAGAGTGACGTATCGTCTTCCTGCGCCGCCAATCTGTCGCTTTATTTATTGACATTAGCAGATGGCATAGTGTCCCCTATTACAAGTATTACCATTGAAATTTAGCAAAATTGCTTTCTGGAGCTTGATATTTTTTGTCACGGAATAGCTTAGATAAATCAAACGTAAGAGCAAAGGAAGGCAAACAACATGAAAGAGCAACGAAATATCAACCCAGCTTAATAAACCACAGCACATGCAAGGTTGATTAGATAAAGATTCCCTTAACGTAAGCATAGAAAGCAGCTAAGGAAAAAGGCCTCCAGAAATGCAGCTATCATGCATTTCCATTTGGCCTTTTCGTCGTTAAGCTAACTCTAAACAAAAATAACGTTCAGAAACTAGCAACGGACAACAAACAACAAGCAGCAAACAGAAAAACTGAAACGTGGAAGAAAGGAAGGTATATGTATCGCTGTTCTCGTTGCCCGCTTCTATGGCGTACACGCGTTGCAATGAATGGGATGGGTTTGTAAAGTTTGGTCTAGCCTGCAATGGATGCTGAGAGCAAGGAAAAAGAGTATCTTGAACTAAAGTCTGCCTTGTACAAGTAGTTGACGTTAGCACACTTGTTTTTGAGGAAGTGTCTTGTAGAGCGCCCAACTAAATACATGTTACAGTCCTTCAAGTTACTTTACTTAAAAGCGTTTTCTGGATAATCCACCAGCTGTCTCCTACGGGTTTCGCCCCGGACAACTTTCAGAAAAACGCCTATCACCAGCCAGTACCGCGAAGTTCGACCGTTACCTCCCACTATAGTCAAACCCACGAGCAACGTCAGACTATATTTCGTCTCATAAGTGAAATTATTTACGCACAATGGTAAATTTTTGGAGCTGATTGGGAAGATACTTCAGTCTGGGAAACTGACTCTTTGTTAACTGACAGTAATCATGATGAGATTAAAATTTAAGGGTTGTTTAGGGCGGTTTCGAATTCAAGAGTTTCATGACCCTAAATTACAGACTTTCGAAATGACGGTTTTTCAATGGTTTCCAAGTGTGTTCTTCCTGAAGCTACGTAAGGCAGTTACAGTAAAGCGTTTTATGTTTATTCTGTTCCATTATTCGAGGCTATACTTCAAAAGCACCATTTTGAAAGACACAATAAAATGCCATGACGGTAGTTTGGTGGTCGTTTTAAGGATCCTGCTTCTACTTCTCACGCGTTCAACCAAGCTAGTGCAAGATGTCGGTATCCTTGTGAAATATAGCGCAATAGCTACATTCACGTTATTTCGTTCCATTTATTCCCCTCGTTGTATCCGGATTTTTGTCTCGTGTGACATGGCGACGTGGGACAGCACATGTTTAGACTGATGCAGGCAATGACACATGCAGCAGGCCGAGAGACAGAACGAAGACCATAAAAATGTTTGCTGCTTGTACACTACCGGGGTCATTAGGCTGAAGACCTGCAGAGACCTCTGTGTTGCCTGGGCTGTGCATTGGCTCTGTAGGGAGCGCTGTATTGGGCAGAACAAAAAACCATGCAAATGCGAACAGAATATAAGCCTACTTAAAGTGTGTAACTTGGAATGTAAGAACGTAGATGAACGAATAGACTCAGAACACTACGATTATGCAAAGTCGTGGAAGTGCTACAGCGGGAATGGGCGTGGATGATGGATTATAGCAACTCTAAACACGACACACAATACCCAGGCGAAGGAGAACACTTTTGCTTGTCTATAACCATAACCTTCAAGGTTATACGAGACTGTGTCAACAATATCTACGGGTCTCGCAAACCTTTATGATTTATAGCAACATGCACGTCAAAATTGTTCCCCAATTTCTTTTAGCCTGCAAAGGACCTTGGACCTGAAGCGTCGATGCTGAAATCTACAGCACCTCCTCGTGGCTGTCTTGTTTCCCCTTATCTCTGTGTGTTATTGAAGCCGTAAGCATTCTTTTTTGTCATAAATAAGAAGAAATGAGAATGCGACTCCGAGGATTCCAGGCTGGTACAGCAACCTTGGACCATCGTGTCTTTCCTCCGTGTGCTGTTCGGCTTATTTCAAGGTAAGAGATGACACCCGACTCAAGTACTCATGCATTTTATACGACTTTACAGGTTACCAGTGCTCTTGTCTTTTCGTTTAAATCCATGCATTACATCACATGAAACTCTAGGATATAGCTACAGATTTATCGTGAAACGTGAAAAGCGGATAACTGATCGGTGCCACTTAAAAGTGTCACTGATTAAGGAAAGCCCTTCTAAAAAGGCACCACTGTGAACGTACGGTTTTTTTTTTTTTTTCTTTTACCTGTGCTGAATGTGAAGTCCGAGGGATGACTCTTGCCGTGTTCATTGACGGCCACAGCATAGGCGTGGTACTTAGTACTAGGTTCTAGATTGGTGATCACGTGATTTACAGTGACTAGCGAGTCCATGGATGTCTCCTTGTTTATGGGAATCGTCGTGTTCCTCCACATTGCGTGGTCGTGCTCGTCCTGCAAAACCGATTAAGAATAATGTAAATTATAAGCGTTATACATGGCACACACACACAGAGAAATAGAAAAAAAACTAGAAAAACTACAAAAAAGACAAATGATGTACAGTTAGAAAACTCTCACTCTGAGGAAGACATAACATTGAGTCAACAGGCAGAAAATATCCTGAAAAGTCTGGACGCTACATAAGAAGCAGCAATTCGCTCCAAACTACACGATACCTTCTCAACGAAGGCTGACACAGAATTAATAGTTGGCCTGATCTTCATCAGGCCAATTATTCTGAGCTTCTCATGTGCCTGAATGTGATCTGCCAACGTGGCAGCCTCCTGTGCTTTCGGCAGTAGCTTCTGTGGGTATAGTTTTCGAAACCATTCAGATCGCACGGCCCTGTGTACACCATAAGGGTAGCTTGATGAATGATATTCAAACAATAGGCCTTCATGCATATTCACAGGCCTTCCTCAGCATATGAAGAGCACAGCAATCTAACATATCGTCCCAAGCAGCACGCCAATATTGGTCCAATATTGGACCCATACGGGCTGCCAAGATTGTCAATATTGGTCCAATATGGGCTGCCCTTATTGGCAAGCCCATTTTGCGCCAATATTGCCAATATTTCTGTGATAACGCCAACGGGGAGTCCGTGTAATAATAAAGCATTATCCGGTTACTTCTGTCTTTACTTTCTTCTTTCTTTATACTTTCACTACTTCTTTCTTTTTGCTTTTTCATTCCTCCAGATCACATTGGTCCACGTGCACACAAATGAGGAAGACATTTGCATACAATTACAAAAAAAAAAAGAAAAAAACAACAACACTGCATCGCCCCAAAAACGAAGAACGGGTGCTACGCCCGTCTTGCTGAAGTTCACAAGCAGTCCCACGGAACTGCCAATGCCAAACATCCCTCGGAAGCCTTCATTGGGATCGCAATATTACATGAACCAAAAATTTCCAACCCGCTCCGAGAGTACAAAGGAGCAAGAGCGAAACACTTTCATGACGGCGACGGACATACGCCAGAGCAGCTCACACTGCTTGCAGCAACTTGAAAGCACCTAACTTTACAGAAGAGCCATCCCTTCCTATCAAACACTGTGTTTTTTACTTGACCTGCCGCAATTCCGTTGTCATTACAGGAACCAGCGACATTTTACCCGTGAAACGTCCGATCCGACTGTCACCCATGCGCATTAGTTGTACGACGCGTGATTTCTCTCAAACGATGCGCTCGCTCTCCGTCGGCTCGACCGATTGGCATTGGCATCGCGAAACAAAATGACGGCTGCTTCCAGAACGTGGAAAGTTGAGTTGTTGAGTTCTAGTGAATGGGATTGCCGCGTGTGTTGGCACATTGTTTCGAACAATGTGCATCATCTGCGGGAAGCTGTTGGATGCAACGACGTATTGAATTCGGCATTTCACACGCTTCAACGTCCAATCTTGCCGTGCTGCTTGGGCATTTGTGCAACGGGCACATACCATTTTCTGCATTTTCTGTCAATAAAGGGTTTACACGGGCAATATGGGGACCATATTGCCAGGATTTCTCCAATATTGGCTCAAACTAGATCACTGCACGGGCTCGGGCTTTCCCACGGGCCGGGCTTCGCGTTTTTTAGGCGGGCCTGGGCCGGGCTCGGGCTTTCCCACGGGCCGGGCTTCGCGTTTTTTAGGCGGGCCTGGGCCGGGCTCGGGCTTCAGCCACCGGGCTGGGCACGGGTTTGACAACGCCAGACATGGTCGGGCATGTACGCGAACATATTTCACTTCATGAGACTGGACAGCTGAATTTTCATGCTGAATTGTTCACGTTGTTCACTGTGAATTCACAGCTGAATTGTATCATCTGCGCATGTAACGACGTATTGGGCATTTCACACGCTTCAACGTTCAGTCTAACCGTGCTGCTTGGGCATTTGTGCAACACGGGTACGTACCATTTTCTGTATTTTCAGTCAATATGGGGCCCATATTGCCGGAATTTTCCCAATATTGGCTCAAACTGGGCAATATGGGGTCCATATTGCCCGGTTTTAGCCAATACGGGGGAGATCTTGGTGAAACGGGCCCCATATTGGACCCGTATCGCCAATGACCAGCCAATATGGGCCCAATACTGTGTGCTGCTTGGGGTAGCTCTTGCGAACCATCGTAGCTAGCGAGCGAACTAATATACGTCCTGATCACCGTATTTGAAAACATTCGTGAAAAGACGCACCACACAAAACTTTCCATGGAAGCCAGTGAAGCGCGTAGTATGCATTTAAACATATAAGTCGTAATTTATCATCGCAAACGACCAAGAATATGTCTCAGTTCAATGAACAGAGAGCAAGCCATCTGTACAGCTTAATGACCTGCCATTACAAAAAAAGTGATTTTTCCAGTGATTTTTTTTTTTTTTTCAGATGCATTTCCGATACGCCATATATATTTTATGTCACAAACCAAAAATATAGGCTCAAGCGACTACAGGATCTGTTGAGTTCCTACAGGGGCTCCTGAGTTCCCTCCCAAAAAAGACGCATACGAAGGAAACAATTTTGATCTTCCCATTGCACTGATTGAATATTAAATCTGCATGAAAAATAAAACGTGAGCACGAGCAAGTAGTCTTCTTGAAGTACATCGCGCTTTTGTTGAAAGCCTCGTGTCGTAGAAACCTCTTAGAACTAGCACAGGAACCCCCAGGACTGTGTGAGAATACGCCGAATGCCTCGAACTTCTAGGATCGACTATTTTGAGGCAGCCGAGTGCTGGGATCTCGCCTCTTTTCTTGCACACGAGCGGCGATGTCTGTGATGTGCTGTTGTTGTTGTTATTGTGGGTGTAATTTCGAGAATTGGTGTGGGAAAAGGTGTAGTGGCCATCAAATTTCTAATGTTTCGCTACGACAGGTCTGGCAACAGTGTGCTGTTTACTCTGTGTTCTCCAGCTATGGCGGTTTGAGTTAGTTGTGGTAGTTATCGTGTTCTTTGGGGAGGTCGTTTGGTGAACTACAGGTCATTTGACCATCTGAGGTTAGTATGCACTGCAAGGATTATGGTTCCGGATCTCGAACGTACGCAAGCAACAGATGCGCCGTGCCCATCGGATCGAGTAACTTGTGCGAGCGTCTTGCTGCAGCGTGCTGTTTGGTAAGTGTTGTCTGTGTATTTTGTCTTGTCTGGTTGTCTGGTTGTCTGGTTGATTGAGGTGTCTTTGAAGCGGGTATTTTGAGATTATGTTTGAACCTTAAGTGGAATGCACGGATTAGATCAGAGAACAGTGCGCGTCGCGTTGTAACGGTCACATGTGGTCGTTAGGCAAAGTCAAGGGGTATACGTAACAAACGAAGTTGGTGCAATTTGTGGTATCAAGTAAAGCAGCAGGCAAGAGTCAACAACTAGAGAGGCAAGGGGTAGCCGGCAATGAAACTACAAGGCCACAATCCTCTGATTTTCGGTGAGATGTGCTGAGTCAATGGCTGTGCGCGTCTTCTGAACAAGGCCCTGGCAAGTTTGTGTGTTTGCGATGGCAGAATGATGAAATTGGTAATACACTTGACCAGAAATCAGAGAGGTATGGGTTCGGGTCTCGCTACCGACACTTCGCTGACCCTTTACCGATTGCAGCTTTGTAGGGACATTGGTCTTTTAACTACACTATGATTGTGTGCTTCTTAATTTCTACGTGACTTCCATCTTTCACACCACTCGTGTTGTGTCTTTTGTCTTCTGCAGGTTATTCAGGCACCTCCAGTATGGAGTTCATCCACCAGCTCGGCTGCGTCTATGCCGTGTTGTGCTTCAACTAGGCTAGCCATCCGGCAGGTCGTGGCCAGCTGCGACGCGCGCTTCGACGTCGAAGGTGCATTCCGGAATACTCGAACGCAAAACAGACATCCGGAGAAATCACCTAGATGTGAGGTTTTGCGTACAGCCGCGATACCAAGCGACTTTCACACCTTTCATCTTCTGGTCACTCTACACACGGCGATACCGTGGGTAATGGCCGAGGAGCAGACGACACGGAGACGCGGAATGAGAGAAAAGTCAGCAGACATTTCTCAGAGGTTACAACGGTTCAAACCGAAGCACTCATGTGTTGCTTTTATTATTCAAAACAGGTCAAAGAGTAATTGGAAACCTGTCTCAAATGCGTTACGAAGTACTTCAATATCGCGTGACACATGTGCGCCAATCCGTGGCAGGCACCCACTGTTTTCCTCGGCGAACGTAGAAGGTCGCCGCCGTTCACTTTTGAGAAGTGCTCAAAATTATTTAGTACGCATATATGAAGAACTGAGAAGTGATTACTTGTGTATGTCATCTACTCGTATTACCTAATTTACAGGACTCATTCATTGGTTGGACCCCGCTCGTTCTTATGCCACTTGGTCATCTTAGGGTTGGTTTTTCCACTTTTTCTATTCACGTGTTCTGCAGTAGTCTGATCTCCACTTCGTCGGGTCTCATATCTCCATATTTTTTAATTTTTCAATCCATCAGTCAACCAATCAATCAATCAACGCAGTTCTAGAGTGTTGTACAGATGCGCGTGAGCAACACGTTAAAAAAGAATGAGAAGCAAGAGTTTGTACGCAGTTCAATTTCGCATTGGCAGTGGCAACGATTTGTTTGCTTGCCCAGGTTCGCCTCGTGTTGGTGGAATGGTCTCTTACGCGTTGGAACCTTACGCGACTAATGCCGCTGCTCTCGGCGTCATGCACACAACGCATATTACTGTTAATTGATGATCAACTGTAAGAATGACATCATGTTTGCATCATGGCTCTGAGAGTATTGTAAATAAATAAGTAAATGAATAAATAAATAGATAAATAAATAAATAAAATGTAAAAAGAATGGGGAACACCGCCAACCAGTATTCCTGATCTTTGCTAAGACTTCTGTCTAATGTGGGGCTCACTTGTTCCCAAAGTTAGCCGCAGGCAATATAAATAGTGTACACACCGGCAGGAGTGTGATGTTTGTCTTCTTGACGTCTAATGCCTTCGAGGAAACGAGACCAAATTTGGATCGCTCCCTTCCGTAGCGCGCATAACGAGTCTACGCTGAGCAACGCTTATTCCGTTCTATTCGCGGCTATCAGAGCGGCTGTTGGAAGTGTTCTCTGTTCTGTTTTAGACGCCTTTATTTGATCAAGGCCATTCGCCTCTCTAGTGATCGTTTTACGCGTACACATAAGGACATGCACGCTCTGTGTTGGTCCGTTCTTCTAGTACAGAAACTAGGTAATCCAGTTAGGACACCACGGTAAAGGCGACGTTACAGTTGCAGTTGACGGCTGATTTTATCTATTTTTCTTCACATTATTCCAAACCGCTACGGAAGCCACCTCTCATTCTTCAGTACTGTAAAACCAGCTTGCTACAAGAGTCTTTCCCGACAGGAAACGTCTTATATTGATTGAACAACCGAAGTGTGCATTCTGGAGAAAAACGTGGACGGAACAGTACTTTTACCACCAATAGGTTTTAGACACCCTACCTACAGGCCCGAGTACGAGGGTGCGTCGCTAAAACCTTGTCCTCCTTCTGAGGAGTGTAACCATCTACTACGCTAAAAGAAACCATCTACTACGCAACATACTGCCGTCCCATGCGGAAATGTAAATTTAGATGGTCCATAAAAAACCTCAAATCAGGTACTGACGTATGGGATAATATAGCAGGATACACCACCGTAACGTACGTACTCGCGTATTTTTACATAAACTTCACGAAAAAACAAATATCGCGCTTCATCCTCAGACCTTCGATTTTCAAAGATATAAAGTAAATCCAAGATATATATATATATCTGTATCTCTAATATCAAGTATATCTAAATATAAGGTAGCCGTTAATCTAAATTAATGAATAACACTGTGTGCGTATGTGCTTCATTGACCGTAGGACGACCTGAGGCTACGGCTGCCTGCTTTAGGCCACATCAGCCAGTCGTCTATTCTGCCTTATTTCTCTGACCACTGTGAAAGACATGGGAGCGAGCGTATTCTTCCTACAGCTCTTCCCAGCCCGCTGACATCTGTAGAACGGTCTCCTGAGATATGCCAATCTCGAAAAGAAAGTGGAGTAAGGGCTCAGGATACACTCGAAAGCATACCGGACCTCACTAACTGTGGAGGTAAACTTTTCCTTTGAAAAACAATATACAGGTTCGCTACATATTAAGCACTGTAACTTACTTCGGCCTTTCTAATGTAGACGATAAATTCGGTTGCTGAAAACGGAGTTGCCGTAGTCAATGTGATGGAATAAGTCTTCCTTGTTGGAGCCTCAAGAGCAGACACCTCTGGCCTGGACGGCACCGCTGCAAGAAAATCGTTCATCAAATGGACAGCCGTTTGTCACAGTATATACGTGCGACTCTCTACACACTCTACGCTGTGTGATTCTCAAGCTCTATCTGTGCATTTACATGTCCTACGCATACAGGTGTGAGATGGCTAGAAATCAGCTGTAAGACGGTTCGTCACTGCTGCAGACGTGGTGTTGGAAAGATGTCACACTTGCGAAGAGAACTCTGGTCGCATGAGAGAAGCACGCGTTGTTCTCTTACTTATCGCGCCTATCACACCAATTATCACCTTGGTGCTCTAGTCCTGTGTCAGATTCAATGTTAATATATATTTTATGAGATTACATATCATAAAGGTATTCTCCTATAGAACACATCACGTATCACACCAACTGCTTTGGTATCCTTTAAGATCGTGTGCATCTTTTCATGATCACGGTGCGATCAAGTAACGGCTTCACGTATGTCGCGCGCATGTGGCTCGGTTTACAGGACCGGCACTTCTACAAGGTGTCGATAAAATAGCAAATTGCCGTGCACTTGATCAGCATTGTGGTAGACGCTGGCCAAATAACTTTGGCAATAAAGTTCGGTGAATTAGGACAGAACACAAATGCAGGTTAACAAAGCGCGCGGGCCGGGCTTTGCGTTTTTTATGGGGGCCTGGGCCGGGCTCGGGTTTGAGCCACCGGGCCCGGGCCGGGTACGGGCTTCACAACGCCAACAATGGTCGGGCATGTACGCGGAAATATTTGGCGAGGCTGGACAGCTGAATTTTAATGTCACTCTTTTTTCTATTCTCACTGATATTCTCACTGAGAACTATCACTTTTTTGTATGTGATTTCGTGTAATGGGTCTGGATTTCACACGTGCACTCACACACATTTGGGGACGTTTGGTGTGGCGGGCCCGCTGAGCAAGTCCGGCACGAGGGTCAGTTAGGTTAAGTGTTGGGGCATATTTCGTTCCAGTGAGAGTCCTGTACGAGGGTCAGTTAGGTTAGGTGTTCTGGCACATTTCGTTCGCGTGAGAGTCCGGCGCGAGGGTCAGTTAGGTTCGGTGCTCTGACATATTTCGTTCGCGTGACGGTTCGGGAAGGGGGAATAATAGCGGTGCATGCGCAATAGAGCGGAAATGAGTCTCTCTTGATCTGCAAGGTACATACATATCGCCCACGCGCCACTGCGCGCTGCCTTCCCAAGCAAGCAAGCACCAAGCACACAGCGACTTGCCGGCAGAGAAACACAGCCTGTAAAACACAGAGCGTACCTCCCCACTCTTCACCAATTAGCTGCGTCCAAATTATCCTTATTCCTACCCTGCGGCATGTGCAACATGTGACCACACTGCGCAGACAAACCTTACGTGTAACATCACAGAACCACAGTACCATTTGTGCTCTTTAGTAAATCAAAATACGCCTCCGAGCCTCGAGAACACATGGAGCAGAGGCGGGCTGGGACCGGGCCTGAGCATGGAAACAGTCGGTAACGGGCTGGGTCCAGGGCCCGGGCCGGCGGAGTCGGGCTCGGGCCGAGCCCGGGCTGGAAATCTACAGAAGACGTCGAGCCCGGGCCGCGTGCGGGCCGAAGCAGCCGGACCTGAGCCGGGCACGGGCCTGAAAATTAGGCCCGTGCAGTGCTCTAGTTCAGGACAATGGCAATGTACCGTTACGGCCCTTCGCGCTAGTCTCCGTCCATGGCAATGTACCGTTCAGAACGATTGTACAGGTCCTGGAAGCTGCGGGCGAAGTCCTCTTTTAGGATGGTGTTCAGCACCCTCGTCACACTGGGCTAAATGTCGGACACGTCGGCAAATTTGTTGTCTTTTAGGGAGATTTTCAGTCGTTCCCAAATCTGTCGCTACAATGAGGTGAACGCTGTCACGCTTGATGTTGAGTTGCTCTGCTATCATTCGTACTGTTAAACGACTATCCACGGCCATAAGTCCCTTAACCTTTTCGATGTTTTTTCTGCACTGCGTCCAGATGCAGGCCCCTACTCCGATGGGCGTCAATGACGCTCTTCCGGCCATCTCGAAAACGTTTAAACCATTCCTACACGCACTTCAAGGACACGGCATCATCCCCGTACACTTGCTTCAGCATAGCATAATTTTCGCTGATTTCCCATGTTTCAAGCAGAATAGTAAATTCGTTCTTTGCACTGAACCGCCGACCTCAACGCCCACTCATAACACACGCTGTTGCCAGACGACCACGAGCCTATGTAATTGCGTTGCTGGTGAACTTGATTTGCTCTTGCATGCCAACCTCGTTCACTGAACTTTATCGTGGTGGTTGTGGTGGTGGTGGTGATGGTGAAAGGGCTCGCCGTTGTCGGCCTCATAGATGTGGGCAACGTCACGACTGACGCCCTGGGAATTGTGCGTCCTGTGCCGACTTCTAAGGGAACTGTGCCTCCCCCTGTGGAACATATGTCTCAAAGCGTCTGAGGAAAACCCCAGGAAAAACTACAGACAGTACAGCCGGCACCGGGATTCCCAGAACCAATGCCCAGAACCAATGACAGCTCCTCTGCTCCTACGGGTGCTGTGCTGCGTGCTATAAAACTACGTGACTCCATCAGGGCTGATGACGTTGCGGTCAAAGCGACAGACAGCATGAAGTTTTAGAATGCCGAGAGCTATTCGCAAAAACGGTTCCGAAAGGATGACAAGTGAATCACGCCACTTGTTTCAACTCACTGGCGTGACACTGCTGGTACTGGATTAGACAATGTTCTTCATCGTACCTTTTCGGTGGAGTGCTTCTGATCAGCTGAAACTTGCTATTGCAGTACTTGCCGCAATATTTTGGAGAAAGAAATATTACTGATTACGTCAGTTACAGCGGTTCGATGTTCTCATCGCTCATCATTATACATGTTTCGATTATAATACAGTGAGGTATAATGACGCATGGTCACCTGGATACTCAGGCAATGGGGTAGGGTACCGCACCACCGCGGTGAAACACTCCATCTCATCGTCATCATCTATTGTTGTTATTGCTGTTGTTCGATACTCTGAAATCGTATATCGTAATATCTCGAAAATCGAAGGTGCTAGAGCTATGGCTATTGTCGAAAAAAATCAAGAGACAGCGGCGGAAACCGTACCTCTTGATTGCCGGTAATGTGCGCTAAGCTCGTGTTGTCTTTGTTAGTTTGTGCGTTCTAGCCTCAGACGAGTAGTTTAGCATCATGTTCGGAGCATATCACTTTGCTGCCCTTTTACAGAACTAACTTACCAGACAGCTGTACGGTGTCCTTCGTGATGCCAAAGCTGTTCGTGGACTCGCACGTGTAGTTGTCGTAATAGCGCTCACTGACTTTTCTGAACTTTGCAGTGTACTGGTTGCCCACAGTGTGCAGGGTCACATCGCCAGTCTCCAACAGCCAGGTGCCATCACCGCGCACCCAACGGGTCGTCGCCTGGACGTCGCTGTGTGTGATGCACACGAGATCTGCCGTCAAGCCATCAGCGTCTTCGGCCCAGCGAATTGACGCCTTCACTGTGGGCTTGCCTAGTCAAAAAAAAACAAAAAAAAACACACACACAAAAACTATGAAGTAACTTGACGGGAAGCAATACTGAATCCAATAGAAAAAAGAGTAAAATGCTGGCAGACGCTCAAGAGATTCGTTCACTCAACACTTGTTGATCACAGTGGTATACCTAAGCGAGCGGAGAATGTAGTTCGCACATTGAGAGTGCGTACTGGGCACGGAGGAGAAGTAAGGAGAGACCGAACTCGGCTCGCAAACGACGGCCCTAATTCCACAAATCTATTGCGGCCGCGACGTGGAGCTCGCGTTCCCTCGGAGCCTACCTCTCCAGAGATCCCGCTGTGGCAATGCAATATTTTACACTTTAATGCTTTACGCTATAGCGCGCCAATGTGGAGCTTGTTAAGCAAAGATGCACTTGGAGCACCCAGAAATGAATGACTGTTTTTGTAGCTGGCTGCTTTGTTTTTTAAATATTGTATTCAGCCTTCTTTCTCTGTCATGATTAATACCATCGCGAAGCGTGGAAATCCCGGTGATCAGGAAGGTAACCAGTGATTGAGCAACGCAGCAGGAAAATACAGACTAATATCAATGACAGACAAGGACAGTCGGCGTCAGAATGTCCCCGTCTGTCCTGTTTCTTAGTCCGTCTGTCCTCTATCCTACAGCGCTACTAAGTGAATGAAGGCATAACAGTCCAGTAGGGGCGTTGTCATCCCTCACTTCGGAAGCCATGGCTATGAGAGGCAGTTTCTGAGACCTTGGAAGCAATTACATGCAGGTCCAAGAGTATTGCCACAAGAAACCATTTCTTTTCTGGACGAAAGAAAAAAGTTTCGAAAGAAGTCGAGAAAAGTGAACTTTCCCTGACGCACAAACATCATGTTTACTTATCAAAATATTTTTAGTATGCGTACCGAGCGCGTAAGCGGAAATAAGAAAAAAAAATGCATTACCATGGCGTAAGATCGGAGGAGCTAGTCTAACAGGGAACGCTAGCGCCGCGCTGTGGCCACAAAATATTTGTGAAACTAATGCCGACGCTTTCTCAACGGGGCGCCATGTCGGAGTTCGCTCTCCCTATTTCTCACCCGGGGGACTGGGCATTTCATACGACGATAGCGGACGCCAAGCAAACGGGGAAGCAGGTTCACATTTTCTGTAAACACGAATATCTTATGCGCATGCTTCGAAAGTATGCAAATGTGATCTATGTACGCCGTCTCTGGCGAATGTTTTGCGCAACATGACTACCGTAAAAGCAACATGCGTAAAAGCAACATTTCGAAGCATGTGGACGCACTAAGTTGCGACTCGGAGGCGTCGAGCGCCCGCCTAAGTCACTCACAGCCGTTAGCGTTGTGGGCAGAGCTGTCCTGTAGGAGCTGACCTGCCACGAA
The DNA here is from genome assembly GCF_037126465.1 of Ornithodoros turicata. Classification (NCBI taxonomy): domain Eukaryota; kingdom Metazoa; phylum Arthropoda; class Arachnida; order Ixodida; family Argasidae; genus Ornithodoros; species Ornithodoros turicata. The sequence continues at coordinate 15,201,419 of NC_088202.1, forward strand.
GTATAGTAATTTTACCAACTGCATGCCGCGTATTCATTTCATCACAGACTTCTGTCAATAAGAAAACAACGATGGGCAATGACAAGGGTACTCAAGTTTGCTGAGATGATGATGATGATGATGATGATGATGATGATGATGATGATGACGGCAACAGAGGGAAAATATGGGTTTGTAAGTGACGTAGTAAAACTGGTGAGGCACAAGCTTTTAACGGCTTGCTGTTCCAGATGTCGTGTGCTTGTTGTCCCGATAATCGCCGTATATCAGGAAAGGTGTCTATGTAGCTGTGTTTGGGTGATATATTTATTAGGAGAAAAATAAAAAGGGAGAAAAATAAAAAGGGAGAAAAAAGTGGGAAAGGTAATCCAAACGCAGTGTCGGCTTGCTATTCCACGCGCAAATTATCAGAAAATAAAATGAGAAATGAAAATCGAAACAGAAGAAGAACGAAAGAGCTAAAAAAAAAAAAAAACGCGTGAGAGTAATGTGCATGAGGGTTGGGCACTGATGAATGAGCTGACACAAAACCTGATGTCACAAGCTGTGAATGAGTTGTGCTTGGGTAATGAATGAAATGTTTGTTTTGATGATAGAGACAGAAAACGTAGCTTACCAATCACTTTGACCAAGATGCGTGCCACCTGAGGTTTCCCGATGCCGTTCGACGCCGTACACTCATACGTTCCCGCGTGTTTGCGTTCCGCCGCCAAAATCTCAATCGTATCGCCTTTTATGAGGCTGCTCAGGTCCAACGATGAGTCGTTCTGCGAAAACACACACTCGCATTAGGAAAGCAAACAAGAGAGTCGTTAGTACGCGTGCACCTACCACAGTGCGGTAACTCATTGGGTCTTCCGACCTTTGCTGCATAAGACATCGAAGGCCGAGTTCAGAGAGTTGTAACATAAAGAGGCATTTCCTCGCCTTTACCTTCACTATGCTCACAAGTTGTTTCTGTGCTGGTGAATCTAACCCCTGCTAAAACTGCATCGCGAGGGTATCTACAGACAGTTGGGGTATCTATTTCCGGGAATTAAACTTAACAAAAAGACGGATAACACCAAAAATCACGTTCGTTTCTGTCCGGCAGCTTGGGTCATCCGGCATACATCTCTATCAGGCAAACAAAAAGGGTTAATAACATAATAAATTATACATGAGCAGGAATGACGACGGACAGACTTCTCAACAGAATTTCAAGCGGCAGGTGCATGTTAACTTCGGCACGTGTTCTTTCAGGTCTTCACTATATAGTCTATCGTAGTAATCATACTGCTTTCAAAGTTCACCTCGCAGTCCACATAAGTCCACGCAGTCCACAATTAATCGTCTGTGCATATTTCTCTATCATGGCATCAGACACTCGTTAGTACAATTTATCATATCGTATTGCCCTTCTTGTACCCATTACGATTCACTTCGTTTGTCATGTGTAGGGGTGTTATAGCAGACTGGAATCATATTGCTAGCAGTCATTGCCAACCGCGCCAAGTTTTAACAACGATGCATTTTATTGTTACCATGATGTGAAATAAGAAAGCGCGTGCATGCATGTGCAAGCTAACTGCAACTACGGTGTGTTAGTCATACGACATGACGACGTCTTCCAGTACATTATTATTATTATTTAGTATTATTATTATGTCATGGAATTTACGCGGAGCTACTTTGTTTCGACTTGTGTCCGAGTGGTCATTCCTTATTATCTGTACGCAATATCTCTGAAACACACAGTGATGTATGCTGTAGGAGACCCATAACTTGTCACAAATGTAGAAATAACATAATGATTGCCGACGTATATCTTTCCTCTTCAACTTTCCCCATATCCCGTCGTGAATACAGCATACAGTTCAAGCCATGCTACTGAATAGGAACAGACCCTCGACATTATTATGATGATGATTAGATGTGAAGCGCACTGCAGGTGGGCAGCGTGCGAGGAGCAGCTCCTTAATTATGTTGCTATATATTCTTTTCCTTCCCAATTGGTGGTCTAGGCAGAAACTTACGGTTCAGTGGTATTCAACCGGAAAATCGTAATGAACGCATGTTATGCGTACAGAGGAGTGGCTGACTCAGAGAGGGGGGTTAGTTTCAACCAGTGCATTCCATTCCCACGCAAATAGGGATAGACTCTTCCGTTATGCAGCTCTGCGCCACGTGGAAGGGCAATCGTTTATAAGGTCGTCTGCCCCACTAACGATGTATCCAGCCCATTGTTGCCGCGCTTCAAGTGCAGCAGGCGATCACGTTTGGCGTTATTCCTTTCGGGACACGGTATAACTATTAGCTAACGAGGGGCGAGACAGACATCTACAAGGGCACCTACACATACGTGGCGTACGTGCCATACGTCGCGTGCAATGTGTCACCAATGACTCTCAGTCGTGGTAGTGGTTCTGTATTGAGTGCCTACCTACCCTGACAATAATTCGCAAACGAAACAGTACACACATTTGATGCCGTAAAAAGCGAACTCAATGCAAGGCTAAAACAGCAGAAGCACAACGCCTAGCGCACTACTAGTTACCGTGCACTACGAAAGCTTCCCAGTGAAAGCCACTTCACAGGAAAACTACGCACGACGAAATGGGATGGCATGCACAAATATTGGATTCGGTGCAACCAAACATTCAAGAAGATCTGCAGAAGAACGGGATTATAACAGGGAGCACTACTGAGTGAACTGTCAGCGTTACAAGGCACAGCAGGAAGACACGCTCAGCCACTTGGTTTCGAAATGCCACTTACAGACCTCGTTGACACTGTACGCTTGGGGATGCCACTATGTGCCTGAAAGCATTCGGAAACAATATTCGCTCACAAAAGAATACGGGCTAATGAACAGAAGAAATAATCCTGGGGTGGACTGAACCAGTGTTGTCGGCGTTTGAATATCAATGCGCCTCTGGTGCAGATGAGGCGTTGTCGATCTGACCGTAAGCAAAAGTAACATTTTACACGTGACGTACCCAAACTAAATGTTAGGGATGCGCTTCGAGGACAGCACCTCAAGCTGCGTGTAACATCATCGTTAAGTTTATAAACTATTCTTATTTTGCAGTCGTACGTCATGAACCGCCTCTGGTGGAACCGCCAAAAATTTTAAACAATTGGTGCCAATAGTAGTAACAATGTGACTAGGGCTGCGAGAGTGTAACAGTGCTTTTTTGTCATTCATTTTGTCAGCGCTCTTTTGTCAGTCATGTCTTTTAAATGTCGAGTTTTCCTTTCTTTTTCTGTTCTTTTTTTTTTTTTTTGCGCTAGCGAATGCATTCTGCGCGTAACATTATTAAATAGCACCGGTACTTTCACAACACAAAACGCACCCTAAGACATAGCGTGGCATCGCGCTGTGGCAAGAGTGAGTTTCAGTATATCGTACGCTATTACCTCTGCGTACGTAAGTGATAGCGTTGGTTGTCGTGCACACGCACTAGACTAGACTAGACATAAACAGAGGTTTGCGCTCTGCGCAGAACCACCACGCTATCCCTTACGTACGCAAAGACGACAGCGTACCATGTATGAAAACTCACTAGCATTTGATGCTGCCACGCTATTGTGTATTCTGGAGCGTTCAGTGACACACGCAGCAATGTTCGCATTTGTTGCACTTAGTTTATATTTGAAGATCTAGCAACAGTTTCTGCTAGGATTGTGCTAGTACTCGAATCTTTCAAATATAGACGCGAATATTTGTGCATTTGATTCCTATTCCGAATCGAGTTAATGTTTCCCCTAAGACCTTTCCTTTGAATAAATATATATCCCCCCCTGCCCCCTCTAAGCGAAATATGTTCGAGTACTCTCGAAGAGAAGCATACGTAATACCGAATACCGAACTTAGTAAGTGCTATTTCATATTCTGATTTGAAGTACATATCGCTAGCACGTGCTGTATATGTAAAGTGTATTCGGTTCGTGTATAAAACTATCCGCTTTGTATTCGCTTCGGTTAAGCATTCGTTTGGTAACTTTCTTCACCAACGCTAAGTTTACGTCGTCTCAGTAGATTAACGTTCTTGACTCCACCTCTCAATTCTATTTAAGGAAGACGGCAACACTGGTTCCGCTTGGATACGCCCTTCGCAGACAGAAACAAGCTAGCGCAAAACATATGTAACATAGGATTGGGAGGAGTTCTGGCAACGAAAGAGGCAAAAACGCAAGAATATTCGGGATTGCGTGACAACAGAACACTGCAACCAACAAAAAACAAACAAAATGATAACACTCGAGCAAGCAACTGCTGAAAGAAGGTGTACTTGCGCTTCGTGTAACAAAGAACGCCACCAACATGCAACAACCAGGAAAACATCTAGAAACTGATGTGGCGTGAACCTGATATTAGCAGACGTCGTCCAAATTGTAAAATTCGTGCTGTCTCCTTGTTCTCTAAGGGTTTTAAACAGTCTTGGGTAAGTTACTTCTAAAAAAGTAACTGAGTTACAGTTATAGCTACTTTCTTGGTCAAGTAACTAAGTTACAGTTATAGTTACCTTCTTGGTCAAGTATCTATAGTTACATTTACAGTGACTCAGAGAAAGTAACTTAGTTACATTACAGTTACTTTTCATAAAAATGACCATCAGAGGGTGATACAATTGTTAAAAACGGACATTTATTTACATTTACTTGAGTGCGATAAAAGTAATATTGCACTTAACCAGAAGCTGTATAAGTCAATATGTGGCTCTCCCACAGGGAAAAATACGACATGTGTACGCGACCTGGCGCATCGCGGTGAAAAAGAACAGCATGGTGACAGCGTGTAGAGAAACATACACAAGGATAAGGAACTCGCCTCAAGATGATGAACGGTACGATAGGGTAGGGTACGGTAGGGTAGGGTAAAAAAAAAAAAGAACTACATTTATTCGAGTAACTAGTTACATTTTGCAGTTACATTCGCAGAAATAGTAACTAGTTACAATTAAAAGCTACTTTTCTGGAAATGTAACTAGTTACTGTAACTAATTACCCCCAAAGTAACTAGTTACAGTTACAAGTGAAAAGTAACTTAGTTACTACCCAAGACTGGTTTTAAACAGGTGCTGTAGACGAACGACTCCGCAGCATTGCAACACGCAGGTTTGTGACGGACCCCTCATCCCCCACCCCACCTCTATGAAATGCTATTCAAACGAAATAGACTTCTACTAGCGAATAGCCATTATGGCCGTCACAAAGGCCTTTGACGTGCAGGAGTTCTTGGCAGCGACTTCTAAGCCCTTTCTTCCTATAAGAGATGAGGACCGATGTGGTACCAAGATGAACCAACGGAATAGCGTCAAGAATGTCCACTTGTTGCGTAACTAATTGTCTGCATTCCGTAGTTAATGTAAACACTCATAGTATTCCGCATGGGGGAAAGCAACATTTTTCTATGTCTTCTTGCTCCAGTTAGGGAGGTAGTAGCAGATATACCATTAGAAATACATCATGACGACCAGGAACAGGAATACCACAACCGGACTCTGTCTGTTTTCTGCTGTCTTCCTCACGTTTGTATCGCATGCCGCTAATATAGAACGTTAATAGATCTTTGATAACGTGGCATCCGATGTACCGCATCTATATCCCACCTATTCAACGGATAAGATTATGAGTCACGCGCGCTGCCATTGGTGTGGTATGTACGAAAACTTCATGGTGACGTTACCATCGGCAGACTAACATTTGGGAGTGATTGGCGGCGAGACCCTCACTAGGGGCGTCACTGCGCCGTCTCTTGGTGGGGATCCCCGTTTCGGTTTCGTTTCTGTTACTCACAGTAAAAACTGTCATATTGGAATAAAAATGCGATTTACTTGGAACACATATGTCGTTTTCTTCATGAATCACCAGGAGATATCAATGCTGGACAGCCCCTAACACGTGCAATGCCTTTATACGCAATGCAATGTGAGAATACTGCCCGGGAACATCCCCACGACAGGGTTCGTTCAGTGAACACCAGGGGGCGACTCCCAAACTTCTCGGCACCAATAGTTGACGAGTAGTAACGTCACCGTGAAGTTATCGTACATGTCGTAACCAATGGCAATGCATGTATCGGGATGTTATCAGTTGATTGGGTGGAGTAGATCTTCGGATGTCACGTCGTCGACGATCTACTAACGCTCTCTGCTCTCTAACATCTGCTCCCTTCCTAGAACGAAGAGCTACCTGACAACGTCGCTAAGATGAACCTGTCATTCGGGCGCAGTGTTCCACAGAACAGCACCTGCTTGTGTCATGATATGGTGCCGTCGCACCGGAGGTTTGAGGGAAGTAGTGTTTACCAGGTGCTTCCACGTCACCGTAGGCGTAGGATTGCCCCTGGCGGAACAACGAATGGTAAAGTTGAGGCCCAGAAATACTTGCCGCTCACCACTCTTCGGACTGTAGTCCAGTTCAGGGGGTCCTGGAGAGAATCGGAAGAAAACAGAAGTTGTTAAATGACTGTGTTGCAACATGTGTCACGGGACGATAAGCTATTGTAAAGTAATTGATCAACGACCGCCCTTAGAGAGAGAGAGAGACAAATACATGATGACGATGATATGGGGATGACTTCCGCTGATGACCGCCCTTAGCGAAGTACATGAGTACACTAAATTAATCTTGCATGTTCCAAAGACTATAACTGAGTTACCTATAACTGTCCCTGTCGGTTGTGATGGATGTGTCCGTCTCTAGAATAACCAAAAGGTAATATGGAAAGCACAGGTGTTACTGCAACGTAATGGGCACGGGGGAGATGGTAAACACCAGTGGGGTATAGCCCACATATTCTGCAACTCTCTAGGCAGTTACGATACAGTCCCACGGAGCTTCTACCATCGTTTATGTCATAAATATATATATATATATATACCGAATGGAAGACGACAGTCTAGACAAACAAGCAAGCACACAATAAGGCCTTTCAGTATATCGGATGGTGTTCACGGTGACGGTTCCGTAGATATTGTAAGCCATTAGTCTGACTACGCTGAAGTGGCTGACATCACGTTGTCATCTTTCTCGTTTGCTCGCATGATTCCTGGGGCCAGGCGTAATCGCGTTTCTCCACTCGCGTTTCTCTCTTCTCGGTACACCCTTTTAGCAGAAACCTCGCTGCGGGTGGCTCCATACTTCCGTTGTTCCGCTGGGAATCGGCACTTCATCGTTAAGGGGTTTACATAGCAAGATGTGTGCACAACTTCGTTTTAACTGGCAACATCACCAATATCCACTGCTCAATGATACTGAGGAAGGTCAACGAAGCAGAATACGTCGTCTGATCTCGCCTGCCTTGTTGTACCTCTCTTCTTCTCTACGGAACAACCTACGGCTACACTGCACCAACTCGCCTCGGTCATGCTCCTGTACCAGCTTATTGTGGTTTTAGCATTGATATATTAGCGGACGCTAGCCACCGATGAAATGTATTCAAATTGGCTTCAACCTTGCTACTTCTCTCTGCTGTCACACGGCAATTAGATAGCCGCTGGAATGAACAATTTTGAACGGAATGATACCTAGCAGCTGTTACAACGGGCATTTTTACTTTCCAGGAATACTGAGGAGTACAGTGTAACTATCAATTAGTAGAGGATCGTGAAACGCCATTGAGGCCCCTAGGATAAGAGAAAAGTGCTGCGGGCAGCCTCAGACTCCGTGAAGAGGAAGGCACTAAACAAAAGTACAAACCCGAACTGCAACAACTTTAATCAACGGCCAGGAAGCTTGAGGACAATGGTTACAGCTATTACATGTGGCTGCACTCACAAATTTCCTTTTGCACTCTCAACACCACTCATGGTCGTACACCAATACACTATATTAGATATGCGGCTACATATAATGGACAATTAAAATACTTTGAAGATTCCCAAACCGTTTTTGTGCTGCCTTTCTTTTTCTTCGCTATAAACGCTTTTTGTGGGCCAAACCTATGACAATGAACGAATCGATGGATACCAACTATATACTGCACGCGGCGCAAGACACCGTGTAACGAATAAATATCTGAAGGATCAATGGATCGGACTGTTGGAGAAAATACACTGTTTCGTTTTCTTCTTCTCCTGTTATTCTAACGTGCATGGTACACATTCCTAACGTTGCTTTTTTGTCTATGTATAAATGCTTAGGGTCCGTTTGTCACGGGGGACTCACACCCGTTAACGAAACTGTCCCTGCCCTCCCATTTCTGTGCCGCTCCCACGCGTGGTGTCGGGTTACCGCTCCTGTTGGTGTGCTCGGCTCCTTCCCTTTTCCCCTGAACTTGAAAGTCAGTTGCAATAAAAAAGTTACTCTGTGCGGACGTTTGTGTGCGCGTGTTCCATCTCCTATCGGCATATCCTCGGATGGCATCTCCTTCCCGCCTCTTCCCAGCGTATTTAGCCCTTTAGAGCTACACGGACCATGTGGCAGCGGCTTATTGTCACTGGTGACCGACATGGTCAATGCACGTTCGTTTTAAGAATCAGTGGAATGCCCGTGCGACAGCAGTGTAGGACCTGATTTTTTGTGCACCTCTCTTCGACGCTTCGCCTCAATACTTGCCTGGTAAGTAGACCTTGTGGTGTATGGAGTTTGGTATTATCTGGCTGTTGATGCGGCACGTGTAGGTGGCTCCGTCCCCCTCTCGTACGCCGTCGATGAAGAGACTACCCTTCTCGTCTACTGACACATGGTCGTCGGGCGTTACCTTGAAGGAACCGGCGAACAGGACGTCCTCGTTCTTCATCCATACACGGATGGTGCCTTCGTCTGAAACGTGAGCCACATGTTTAAAACGCACTGGGAGGCAAACTTAGAAACGTTACGCGGAGCTCCACACCTAAAGCTCAAGTCTACATTCCTGCTGTAACAAGAATTTCCTTAGATTTTTCGTCACACAGACGACCAGTAACACAGACGACCTGCATAATAGAGCCACTAGGGATTGCAAAGAAACCCATTTATTGTATTTTGTATCAGAAACCAACCTTCCTCAAAACATCGGCACGCCAAATATAACTGCCGTCAGTGAACCTTATGCGCCTCCACGAATTTTCGAAAGAACACACAAAGCTGCACACTTTCAGATTCTCCAAGACGCTCTGACGTCACGGAGAACACTGGTGTATGTGTCCTAGCAACTGTGCCGCGCAGGTTCTCAGTCTCCGCTCTCCGCCCAACGCTGGAAGACACCCTGCAGCTGTGGCGAGGATACGGAAATCGACCTTCGATTAGCAATGTCGCCAGACGCGTGGCAGATTGCGCACTCTGTATAGTGACATACTTCTCAGAAGTAGCAATTAATGTTAGGACGAACTATCCTAAAATTCACTTCTAATTCTTCCAAAAGTCTTCTTAAGTGGTTTCCCGTAGTGAGACAATATTTTTGGGAGAATACCGTGTGAGCCACGTGGATTCCAACGGTGTAAACTGGACAGGATTCCGGAGGCTCGAGATTTAGTCCATGGGGGTACTTGAAAGCGACTGTCAAAACCCTAGTCGAAGCTAAAACGACGCTGACACATCTTTTTTGTACCTCCGTCACGCAGGGAGTCTTCAATTGCCATTGAAAGTGACGCCCACTGAAAGTGATCGTAGCGCTGCCAAGCGTATAACGTCAACTGCTCAAAGAGCATTCTATCCAATGCTTTTTTAGAAGTTCACACGTTACTTGCTTGGTGGCACTACGCTCATGTTCAATTGCCATTAGTTTCAACGATCGTCGAAGACTGCAGCTCAGATGCGTCATGCAAAGGGTTGCAATGAAATTGTCAGCCATTCAGCTATGGTCGCTAGGAGAAGAGCACGACTTCAAGACAGATATTCAATCGCGGTCCACTTAATAATTCAATTTTACAGCACGCGCTGTCTCTACGGTGGCGTCATTCTCAGCTGCTCCAGTTTTTGCTCAGCCAAGGGGACACCGATTAGTGACTTGCAAAGTACGTTTTACCGTATAGTCGTGTCACCATAAGAGTCCCCAAACACCGTTATCCCGGTCGCAGCCTTGTGATGTCGAACAAGGAGTGCCAGCTCATGTTTACGTCACTGTAAAGCCGAAATGGGGCGTCAACATGCCGTACTTGTTTATATCAAAGTACAGCTCTCTGCTGGACGAAATTTTGCGTATGACGTCGACACGTCACTTGTCAGCGAATACAGCTCTAACCCCAATATCAGTCGACGGCTCCAAACTGTCCCTTTAAGCGCGCTTCGTGTCACAGGCTGCCACACTGAGGCCGTCGCGTTTCATGAGGAGACATCCGTCGGCAATTCCCTTCATAACCAGTATACGCTGCTTCGAAAGCTAACACTCATCTCAATACCCTTGCACATTTCTACAATGACATGCGACAACAGACTATGCGTTAAACCTTGTAACCCCTCTGCATAAGGGACACTACAAGAGCAACGACAACGATAACTACGTGAGGAACATGTTATGGAATGTTTCGAAAGTCAACGGCCGGTGAACGAGCAGCATCAAGTTTTGTCACTGGGTGCCTGCCTGGTGCAGGTGCGGGTGAGCTACTATGCGTACCGACATACAAAAGTTCGTGCACAATACAAACAGAAGAGTACAAGCCAAAAGTACACAGCAGCAGAAGCGACATACTTCTGTCGCACAATACGATAGTCAATCAATACTTGCCAAAATTTGCTATGTCGCAGGGTAGCGTTAACTTCTGGTCAATATCCGCATTGAATGTTTCATTCTTGGTGATGAACTCCACTAGCTTGTCGACCGGAATTTCTGTGTCTTGATCCTCCGCTGCTAAAGAGAAGACAGTGCAGATCAGCGTTTAGCAAAATCTTGTTCGTGTGGACGAAAATTTCGATAGGAATACTACAGCAGTACCGGAGAAATCTCATGGAAATTTCGCTAGTCATGAAACAGTTTTGACACTTTCACACATGTGGGTCATGACATCATGAACGCATGTACATAATCTCACAATATTTGTCGTACATAGCGAGGTACAAACCTCTGAACGCATGTACGCGTCAAGCTATGACGTCAGAGGAACGGTAGCAAGGGTTAGTCCCATTGGTTGCCATAAGCACGTGACCTCTCCGAGGCTGTCTCACCCAACTAGATCTTTTTTATGCCGTGTTAGCGCCGCGAAGCAACTGCGACTTATCAGCGGCGTACAGAAGTGCGCAGATGGAGGGACGGCAGCAGGAAGGAGTGGGAGACAGTATGGTTAGTACGCGTCGACTTCGATCGACTTCCGGGGGAACTGTGCCGACGGCCGTCTGGAAAGACTACCGGAACACCTAGGGAAAACCTCGAGCCGCATAGCTCGTGGTAGGACCCGAACTCAGTACCTCCCAGTCTACAGCACGACCTTGGAGTAACTACCAGCGAACCGATGTATTTATCCAGAGTGCCATGCCTCTGGTAATTATGGATTCAACGCAGGACAATATGTACTCATGGCACTACGTCTAGACCCCACTGAAATGTGGTCTAATGGGCTTGCATTATGGTTACGTCACGTTCGCTTTTCCATACGTTTTCTATCGACAGGTTAGGCCTATCTAAACATATTTGAACGAGACTTATTATGAACCGGACTGTGAAAAGCAACCTCGAGGGATGATGATGATTTCTGACGAACAACAACTTTATTGCGAGATGATGTTATGGGGAGTTTCTTCGCAAGTGGCGATAATCTACCCCATTGCTGGTGGTGATGTGGGAAATGAAATAATGAGCCCCTTCACAATACCGATCGGAGTCAAATGGTGTCCAAAAAGGTCAACAGAGCTTTGAGGGCAGAGCGTTTGTGGACTGGTTAGCCAGGGACCAAGCAATTTTGAGGGAGAGAGAGTGCGAGAGTTCAGCTGGAATCTCCAGTCCAGGAGGTGGTGGTGGTGAAGCGCAAAAGGACGTAATTCATTGGTGTAAGGACATAATTCATTGGTGGATAAGGGAATGGAAGAGCGTCCTTTTGCGCTTCACCGCGACCAGCCCCGACAAAATACGTAAACTGAAACAAATTAATTACTTCAACAAATGACCCGCTTCAGTGGCAGATTTTTCTCGAAAAGGCCTCCACTGAAGGTCCGAAAAGGGGTAGTACCCATTTTAATGCCGATAGCGCACTGCTATAGAAGTTATGTTTTTTACGAAACTCATTTGAATTTTTATTTAAATAATCAGCGCCTCCCACTCATTCACACGGTGCGCAGCTTGTAGGTGGTATCGGACAGATACTTGTAAAAAAGAAAGTTCGTCTATTGGTGCACCTGTTCGCGAATTATTTAGCCCGGGGATTTAACTGAAACACCCGGTATAATTAGAGCTTTTCACTTGGTGTATTGCGGTGCAAACGTGAAGCAGACGAGCTTGGAGACAATAGCCTGCGCTGCACTCCTATTCCTGTACCTGGCTTACGTCATAATGATGTCACTATCGCTGGGGCTTCCTTAGCTGCAGAGGGAGTGCAAATATTCAATACTCGTTTATTTAATATGTAAGCGGTTTTAGGAAGAGAAACTTGGCAAAGTAGACTGGTAAAGCGGTGGCAAACACTACTGTAATGGTCTCACTCACACGTCCCCGGATGCGATAGTTCCTTTAAAGTGCAGTACTAATTACGATGTTGCAAATGTAGTTCAAGCAAAGTACATTGTCCTTGCACTTGTCCAGTACATTGTCGTTTGCATGTTACTGTTCGATGGTGACAAAGAGCGACAAAGCAATATGGTTTTGAATGTCGTTAGCCAGTGCTTTTTATGAAACACGGCTAGTTCAGTTCTTACTTATGAATATGAACTGAGACAGATGGAATTATTTGCATTTACGCTCTCACGACAATCAGCTGTACTAGTGCAAATTATGCGTCTGTCCAGTGGAAAGGGTGCTAATCAAGAAGGCATAACTTGACACAAAAAGGAAGCACGTTAAAGGTGGTGTCCGCGAGGAATCCGGAATTCTAAAGTTAATGTGATATCCACTTAGAGATGCCTTCCAAGAACAAAACACCAAAAGATTTCGCAAAATTTATTCGTGTTTTTCTATAAAACATCAAAAACATCGAATTCGATACCAACTGCCAGCTGCCGGTTAAAACGGCCCTTCCGTGCTTCGCCTCTTCGCTAACGTAATTGGCATTGCCGGCGAGATTCCCAATCGTTCAGCCGACGGCTTCGCCAGGCTGGTTGCAATCCGATACCACCGAAAGCATGAACCGAGGTGTTTCTAGCGACTGTTCGGCAGCAGATTGCGAGTCGGAAGACCACAGTTTGTGACGGACAGCCTGCCTTCATGACAGACTCCTGTGACGTCGGTCCGCACACTGTTGCCTGAATTCAGCCGGGAGCGCGCAGCCGGATGCAAAATCCGATTAAGTTCATTCTCTAACGTCCCCGACTGTTGCAAAAGAAATATTCCGGTTACATGTATTTCAGGCACCAACTATTCCGATCGCAGCTTCAGTTCAATTGGGGTTTTTGTCCGTACACCACCTGCAATAGATCAGCTTTCCAGCTCTTCATAGCGTCTTCACAAATCACAGGATTTCTAAACAAACACCAACGAGCAAGAAGCGGTATGCAAAATGACACGTTTTCTGTCTAGAAAGATCTCTACATTACCTAAGGAAAAGGAAAAAATGTAAAATTGTGAAACAAAAGCATGTGTGCCTTCTGTCTCTTCCTTCTTCAAAAATCATATGGAAGCGTATACGAAGAGGAGTCAAGTCCTGTAGATCACATAAGCAAAAATGCAGAAACCGACACTGAAGATATTTGTTTAAGTTTAATTTATACAAGGTTTCGCGTGGAGGAGCTCGCTTCTTCAGGGGGGAGGGGGGGAGGGTTCGTTTATCTAAAGAAATAAGAAAGAGAGGGCGGTCTGCCTGCCGAGACGAGCGGCAAGTTGTCACAGAGAAAGAAAAAAAAAAGAAAAATAGGCAAGAAAAACGTTACGCTACGTTACGAAAGCTGTTACGTTCATTGCAAAGTTCGGTGGCTGTGCCATCTTGTGGTCACCTTCGGCTCACACCATACAGTTCACCATAATCACTTTCAGTTGGTCACCACAGGTTCGTTGTTCACAGTTGTTATAGGTTGTTGGTAACTCAGTTCGCTCACAGTCCACTCGCTTCTTCAGGTACAAAGTAAAGTGGTGACACGCGTAAGTATATATACTATAGACATATACACACGACTAAACACACTGGGAATTGCTGGGCGATACATTATGTGTTGACCTCTAACAGTTTAAGAAACTTCTTAAACTGTTAGAGGTCAGCACTTGTCCGCCTGTCCAGCAAATAGTACACATACATGTGGCACCATAGCTCCTCTCCCCCTCTTTGTACAACATTGTGTTTAGTCGTGTGTATGTGTTTATAGTATATATACTTATGCGTGTCACCACTTTACTTTGTACCTGAAGAAGCGTGGTTCTCCACGCGAAAGCTTGTATAAATTAAACTTAAACAGCAATCTTCAGTGTCGGTTTCTGCATTTCAACCGTCATATAGCAAAACCCAATAACGCGTTGTTGAATATGGTAATTGGCGCCGACAACTGAAGGGAACAGTGTAGCAGAGCGATAAAACCTGGTATTGTGAACACTTAAAAAGACTGAAAAATAAGCTGCCGCGCTTCCTTGAGCACAGCATGTGTGCGAATCTTTCTGTTCCCGATTTTGGGCTGTTGTAGCTAGGATATGAAAGTGGTAATTTTATGGCTTCTCAACATTTCAAACGTGTAAACGGTGCATTTTCTTCGTCTGAAATGGCCCTGCCCCACATACAGAATTGATTGACTAATTGGTTTAAAAAAAACAGAATTATCTACGGATATGTACTTATTTTATTTTTCGCAATACCAGTGGGGTACCGCAGTACTCCATATTAAAGTACCCGCAAAAGTACTTACAGTAGAGTACACAGTACACACTTAAAATGTGCTCAAAGCAAAAGTACAAGTACTCAGAAATGTACTTAAGGTACAGGTCCCGACAAAAGTTTACGGAACACTTGATTGGTGTATATAGTCATCTGAGCGACACGGTTGCTGCAAACAGGAGCAGATAGACTTACAAACAGGTGACCGGGTACTCGACGCACCTCTCAGTAAGTGTGTCCGCTCCCGTTCGCCGCTAGGGTGTCGCTGAGATCAAGAAATACGTCGCTCTGGTGTTCCGTAAACTTTTGTCGGGATCTGTACTACTTGAGTACCTGTTACCTAAGTAGTGGGCATCATATGTTCCAAACATATTTCATATTTCTTGATTGTTTTATTCTTATTTTTCTTCTGCGTTGTATTTTGAAGGAAATAACCCATCTCCTCTGAACCTCGTTCCTATCGGTGGAAAGCCACAACAGCGCGTATTTAGACTGTGTTCCTGGTATTCTCCGTAATGACACGCAAAGCTGACTCAAGGCGAAAGACAGAACCCCGGCCGGTTTGAATTTCAAATGAACACTTCCACCTCCCCATCTCCAGTCAATCGGGTCCACCCCCCAGCGTTGTTGAGAAATATCCCTTCGTCTTATCATGGGCCCCAATACGAAGGAAGAATGATACGGGAGGCATCCGCAGTGATGGACCACCGCTTCGCGAACAACGATGTTACGCGATAAAAGTGAAATATGTATCAAGTGAGTCAGAAGCTCATTCGGTCCGGGGGACGCAGTATTTTTCTAGAATGGCTGCTTACATGTCCTTGGGGGAAGCAGATTATTATTATTTTACCGTAGCTGACATTCAAATGGCGGTGTTCCTTGTCTTATCGACGTACGTCATCGTACCACGTATAGCTACTAGGGAGTTTTGCTGCATCGGAATGCGCTGAAAGATGGCAGTTGACAAAAAGGCAGCGAGTGCCGGCAGCAGGACTCGAACCGACAGCTCTGTGATTGCCGGTCAGGTGTGCTACCAAATGCAGTGCACCGACTCTCGCTCTCGTCAGCAGCGTGGTCATGGCGGTGCTGCTTCTAAAGAGCTCCCCGTTGTCGGCGTCGCAAAGGCGGGCAACGTCACGACTAACGCTCTGGGGGAATGTGCGTCCTGGGCCGACTTCTAAAGGAACTGCGCCGACATCTACTTGACAGCGTCTGAGGGAAAACCCATGAAAAACCCCAGACAGCACACCAGGCAGCATATTCAGCTCGTGCTCGTGCTCCAGCGGCGTCAGCTCGTGGTGAGAGGTGTGTGTGTGCACGGCCAGGCGCCATCACTCGCTGATCAGCAGCTCGCGGATCATGGCATGGGGGGGGGGGGGTGGCAAGTTTCGGGGCTTTAGTGAGGCTTAATTGTTATCTTTGTCTTAAATGCTCGCTCAGCCTGTACAGTTTACGTTCGTATCGGACTAGTGTTTAAAATAATCGTTCCGAATGCGGAATGAGCCCATCGCACTGTTCCTTTGAAACGGCCAACGTAACATTGTTGCGTCTGAATAGGGCAACCTCCTTTATCGTATCGTTTTCGTATGGTGTTTCCGATCCACTAGACACACCGTTGATGGTGGAAAGCTGAACTCCTCTGCTACTTCGAAGCTGCAGCGGCCGCATATTTAGCACATGCAAAAGCGAGACGGCCAAGAGTTAGAGATTGCACGGAGACGGATTGCCAACTATCAAGCAACCCAGTTATCGGTTTCGTTACTCTGCATACATATAGAGCTGAGCATTATTCTTGTAAAACTGCATTACTAATCACAGAATAAAGCAGATGAGTTCTCACTTCGGCGCATCTATTCCATTTCCAATTTCCCTCTATCAAGCCCGAATATTATCTTTTTTTCATTTCTTTTTAGGAATAGTAAGTCCTCACAAATAGTAAGAGGAGGAATAGTAAGTTAAGAGAAAAATAAAGAGGAAAGGTTAATCGGCCTACGCCTGACTAACCTCTCCTCCTTCCTTTTTTTAAATAAACATATCCCCCCACCACCACCAAAAAAAGAAGAAGACGAAGAAATCGAAACTGACGGCCCCCAAACCGTGGCTGCGTATACAGTGCCTTCCATATTGACACCATGTGTAGGTAGATTACGAAGAAACAAAAGCATCGCAGATCACGCTCCGCCGGGGATGATGACTTTATCCGCAGACCACAAACCCGGGGGACCACCCGCAGTGGCATAAACAATTTGCTACGGAACACCCGTTACGGGTCTAGCAGGCGGAAGGGGAAGGAGAATCTGTAAGGAGGAAGACAATGACTTCGACACATTAGCCGGTCGTCTTCATTCGAATGGTCCCTGGAGAGACCACCGCAGAGGACATTTCATCCTTGATATCTTTACTTGGAGCATATGCAGTCGTTAGTTACGATGCTTTCAGGACTGGTTTGGATGTAGGTACACGATGTACGCTGTGAAAATAAAGCCAGTCGTTCTCTACGCGAATCAAACAGGAGTCTCTCTGCGCACAGAGCACGTCCGATCATGCGGAATGTGTAATGGATGGAGCACGACTTTTGGTCTAGATTGCGACATGCTAAACTTCCTGGAAAATTGGAATGGTACGTTTTCCATGAAACAGGCCTCTGGAGGGGCGTTGTTCTGGCGAGAAAAAAAAGCTATGTTTGACGTGGTTCAACAATTGACTTTCTGTTTGAGTTTGTTTGACTTTGTTTCCTTTACTTCATTTCCTTAACACTGGTCTTCGTTTTTCTGCAACTAATGAACGCAAAGCATACCTTGGGGAGGCACTATGAGAAAACTCTATGACTGTGGTCGATTTGTAACGGGACAGTGACTGCTAAAGAGCAACGGCTAGCACATACGCATTTCAAGTGGGACCAATAGAACCGGCTAGAGCTGTCGCACGTTCTGTCGCACGATTTGTTTGCTTGTTGGTTTACAATCGCTCCTATACGCGAGCTACTTGGTTACAAAATCCCTCTGACTGATGGTGTGAATCGACCAGTACCACGAGAAACGCTAACACAAACGCCTTGTATACGAAGTGAATTTTATTACCGTTGCTTGCCTACCGCTGCCTATAGAATAATGTTTGGCTTCGTTCTCCCCAACAAACAAAGTAATTAGGGTGTGTGCAAGCGAGGGTCTTGAAGTTTCCTGGGGCGTTAGTGATGCTATTTGTAAGACGAAGTCTTGTCTTGAACGCAATAAGTCTCTCCTTTTCACGCGAACTTGCGGTATATTTTAGACACTAAGGTGTTCGGATCCCGAGACCGCATAATCCCGGGATCCTGGCACATTTCCACGTCCCGAATTCCCCAGATTTCGCGACGCCATACTGAGGTTTAGGGTTAATAAATCTTTCGGTTCACAGAAAACGGGAGGTTGGTGGCACGTTTGCTACGTAAAATGAGAGTCGAGCTTCCCGACATTTCTGTTCGCTCGCCTCTAAAACAAAAAGGAAAAAAAAATCGTCGCAATCCGAATCCGAACCAAATGCGTCGTTCGCGCGCGCTGCAGATGGGCGGTCGAGGAGTGCAATACATGTGAAAAAGAAAGAAGAAGAAAAAACTCTGAAGACTTTTGATTACTCGACGAAAGAACTTCGCACCCATTTGCGATCACTACGAGATCGGTGAATCGGCTACGGTACTGAATCGGTGCGATCGGTACGAGATCACACACAGCGGTCTGTGACCAAAGCAGTTCTGACTTTCTTGAGAGATTCAGGTCTGACGAACAGCCTGTGAACTCAGTCGTGCAATCTCATTCTACTGTGCCCCACTCTCACCCTCAACGCATTAACCTCATGCTTTCCTTTTAAAGTCATCTTCTGTGATCCATCTCATCATTCTTTCACCGTTTGTTAGTCATCTTTTTTTGTCATCTTTGTCTTTAATCTACCTCATCCTTCTTTCATCATTTGTTAGTTTTTCGTTATTTCCTAATTCTTTTTTTTATTTCTTATTTCTTAATTTTCTTTATTTCTTATTCCTTCCTATTTCTTTCTTTCTTAATTCTTATCTTTTCTTTTTATTTATTTATTATTATTTCTTATTTCTGGAATAGCAAGCCGACGTCCCGTTTGGCTGACCTTTCCCCGTTTTTTTTTTTCCTTTTCGTCTAATAAATATATCCCCCCCCCCTTGCGAAATCACAAGATGAACGTTCGAGGAAGCTCTAGAACAAATCATGTACCGAATGTAGATCACGATGCTCCTTGCTGTTACAGCACCTTCTACATCAATTCTTGACTCCCTCCTCGTCAGCACGAAGGAGTCAGTCGAATAGTGAGTCGCACGTATGGTTGCCAAGTGTGAATCGTTGCTCAATGCGACCAAAACGTCGCAGGATATTCGTGACGGCAGATGTACGAGGGTATGTGAGAGGGTACGTTAAACGAGTGGCCTCCGCTACTTCAGTCCAGGTCATAATAGGAAGGAATATGAAGGAATAAAAAGAGAGAAGAGCCTACACTGTTATTCGAAAAGGTGTTCTTATGGAGTGAAAAAGGTAGATTTCCCATTTCTACTCTTTTCACGTCAGATTTACACTTCAAAAAAGGAGAAAAGATGGTCATCTACCCCTTCGTTTGAGAGGAATGGGTATAAGAGGTGTACGAAACTCGCGGAGAAGCGGTAACGCGTGCATCTTACTCCTTCTTACACCTTCTCTTCTCGATCGCTCCGCCGCCGTGCACTTTCATCCGCGCATGTAGGGCACGTAGTTCCCAATATTTTTAAACGTTTCACACATTAAATCTCAAATATACATTTCCGTGATGTTATAAAATAGGTGAACTCTGTCTCTCGTTAGTCGTTAGTCGTCACCAACGCAAACAAATTATTTGTGGACATGTTTGATTCTGCCGCACTCTTGCACCCATACGCGTCCTTTCACGTCGGTCTGGAGTGTGGCGAACGCAGGTTTGTGTTTGGTAGTTCGCAAAGTTTTCACTGTGGCTGAGACGTTGAAGATTGTATGTGTGAAGCTCAGAGTTATCAAGGAATTTATACTTTTCGGAAGGATTCTTCGGACAGAAGTTTGTAGGTCCACCCGTGAGTCCGGCCGTGAGAGATGTTCTTGAATACGGTAAGGCTTAACAAAACCGTTTCATACTCATAACCTTTGTTCGATGGAGTCAATTCAGCAATTTATTTATCATTTTCAGGTTGCATACCAGCTTGACTGATAATGAAGCGTGTGATTGAAACACAAGTGAGGTTATGTTGCTTTACGGGTCCTTACATTGTGTTTGTGGTGAGTCGCTTACGACGTACGTCTGTTTGTATATATAATTGGGTGTTTACGTCGCGAGACAACTGAGATCATGAGCGACGCCACAGCGGTCGGTCTGTGGATTGCTTTTGCCCACCTGAGGGTTCTTTAACGTGCGATGAAAGCTCATCACACGGCACCCCGTATTTAACGTCCCTCGCGGAAGACGGCGTGTCTGAGCAACTTGTACCCTGCCACCAAGTTGCTGGCGTCCTTGGCCGGGTTCGAACCCGCGATCTCGGGATCAGAATGCGAACACGCTACCGACTGAGCCACCGAGGCCGGTCATACGTCTGTTTGTTTTGCAGTTTTATTGTGCAAATTGGCCGCTGGACGTTCGAACGCTGGAAAAGACATGCTTTCAACAAAATTGTCCACACAGGCCTCATGGTATTAATGTGTCAGAACTTGCAGTGCTTGTGTAGGTACTGTGACTTTCCCGATTTGCATTTCTTTTTGTTGTGTGTGGTGGTCGATACTGGACACTACTAATGAGCAAGTCGGTTTGGAGTCGAATTTGGACGTATGTACTATTTCACTCTTTGTACCTGTTTCGTGTCTCTATGGCTAATAAATGTGTGTAACAGTTCACACTCGTTGTTCTGTGGTGCCAAACTGACGTGTTCCACTTCTCTCGTTCGGTATTTCGTATTTCACTTCTCATTCGGTACATCATGTGGGCTACAGAACTCCATCGAAGGGGTTTATCTACTACAGCCCAGAAGGAGTACATGCTTACTCCTTCTAGAAGTGGTAAAGAACACTTCTCTGGAGGGGTTCGCAATGGGGCAAGCCGTTTACTCTTCTTCTTGAGTTAATGTCTACCTTTTTGGATAACAGTGTAACGCACCAATGGATAGGAGACGGGCACGCTATCGGTATTTGAAATAACGTGGACGCGGCAAGTGGAAGAATTCCTATTTTTCGTGTTTTAATGTACCCTGAGGCATGTGTTGTGTTCGTCTGTTTGTGTGTATCAGCCTCACGACCCTTTGCTTTCTACCATTTTTATGCGGTTACAGTCGTATACGACCTCGTGGGGATAGTTGCACAAGAATCCCCAACCCGTACCCGGGATCCACATCTAAACATTCCGAAATTCCCGGATTCTAAAAACGATTCTGTATCCGAACCCTAGCTGAACCCTAGCTGAGGCCCTCCCACTCACTCTCGTTCACTTCTATTCTACTTTACTACGCTGCATTATAAATTAATGAAACATTGAGATTGAGAATGGTAATGCAATCCGATCATAAGTTGTGTTTCATGTTTTTCGGGAGAAAATGAACCAAAAACGTTTCACTGTGCGACCTGTACGGTACACGAGAAAGAAAAAGCACTTCGAGGAAAACAGATAAATCAAATCCATCCCTCACTCCTATTTTCCGGCTACAGTTTACCATTCATCAAAATTTTTGATGCAGTGGCGACCAAGTACTTCCCTTTCATTTCTAGGCTGTCACCTAAATAAGAGGACCTCAAGTTTTCTCTCAGTGGTGCAGACCGTACAAAGGTGCATCGATATTAGTTCGACAGTGAGTTCAGATTTTGTCGTTCGCTCTTGGAGTTATCTAGTGCGTTTTACTATCCCGCCACAATCAAACAGTGTCCAATTTGTTGTAATGTGATCATATCGATTTGCATTTCGATTTTTTGTTGCACAATCGAGTAATTTAAGTTGTGACTAGTACTCGAATATGTCGACGGCTGGACAAAGGTGACGATCACCGTGTTGATAAAACTTCTTCACTGCGATACATGCCTGTCGCTGCCATCATCTTCACCTCGCTGACAGTGACGATCATGAAAGTAGAGAAAAATATAGCGACTTAGGCCCTGCTTAGCCCCCTTAGGAATGTTTTCCATTCGTCGTGTTGCGAAATATTCAAAGGAGACAAACTTCACTTGCCATCCCCCATCCATCAATAGGAAGGCCAACGTTCCCTATCCCTTACATTTCTCTCTCATACTCGTTCTTCCCCCATCACACCTTCAGCAAACCCAGAAATATGTGAAAAACGCGAAGACATAACATGTCCTGCCGTCATATGTGCTAACAATGCAACGAGGGGAGGAGAAGAAAAATCAGATATATACAGACGAATCAGCATGACCTCTTTCTTGTAAGCATGCCGTTCCTCGGAAACCGTCCCCGAAAGCTGTCTCTGATCTATCAGAGCCACCGAAAGCGCCAATGACAGCCGCCACGACTTGATCCGGCCGGGTGTTCTCCTTCCCTTTGGGACATGACAAGGTGTCCCGTCTTCCTCTCGATCACAACACCATTTCTGGAATCTGCCATCTTTGCTTTGTCCAGTCCACCGCTAAACATCAGGTGCACGTCGAAAGCCAGACTTTCAATTGATGGTGATCCTATTCGCCATGGCTTCCAATGGATTTCGAAGCTCTAATCCCTGGCATGGATGGGCTTCCTTTGTTAGCGTTCCTTTCGCTGGGTGAAGACCCTATAGATGATACAGGTCAAGTTGATACGCTTTGATCAGTCCTCTGACCTAAATTTAGGTCGATGTATAAAGACGGCTTATGTTGACTTCATATTCGGTTCTTTATGTTGGGCTACTCATTTTGTTTGCGAAGTATTTTCAGGTTTGAAACTGCGTAGAACCTTTTCTCTGTGAACTTGTTTTTGGTGTAAAGTGATTACACTCGTGGACGCGTATAGCAGAAAAGCTCGTGAGGGTAGGGTGTGGGTGACGTGGGGATTCGGAAGCTCGTGGGATTTGCAACATTTATACATGTAAAATACGTGAGCGTGCGCTTCCTGAAGTGAAGTGTGAAACGAGCAAAGTGTCTATGTCGATTTGTTATATAAGTGACGATGGTCGCCAATCATAATCACAAAATTAAGTTGTTGTTGTTTTCGTCGCTGATGGTCTCCAACGAAAGATAAATTCAATCGTGAAGGTCTCGTACATTTTTTCTTATCGACTTGTTTCTTCCATCATGCTTAGGGTTGGGGATGTCGAGCCGATTTCAGAATCTCGGCATGCTGGCTTTCTGAACGTGGATCCCGAGACGAAATCACGATTTTTGTACAACTGTCGAGGTCGTATGGTAACCACTTGCCCACCCACATATTGCAAATAACTGATACGGTGCACCTTTCCTATACGCAATCATGCGTTTTGCTATTCTTTATTTTTATTCCTCCGCAGTAACAACTGCGTTCTGGTCTGCACTTTGAAGTAGGCGAGTCTGGTATTCTGGAAAGCCTTGTTCTTTCATTTCTTTTCATTTTTTTACTATCCAACAGTGATGAAGGTCAAAAGTGTGGGACGCACATCTGCGCTATTTTCTGTAGTCTCAAAGAAAACAGGGATCAGTATGATTGTGTCCGGGTTTAATGTTACTTGTAACCTTTTCTCCACTATGGACGGACGGTGTGGTGGGTTGCGAGTCTGCAGCTAACGTGTTTGTCACGTGACGTGGACGACGCAGGTGGTTCCATTTCGAATTGCGACGGACATTTTTCGAGGAAAGAGCGTCTGAGAAACACGGTCGTTGAGATACCGTTTTCCTTCTTTCTTTCTTTTCACACGTATCGACAGTTATTCGCTCTCAGGAAAGCTGAAATTTATTATCCCGAGTCCTGCGCTGGATTTGGCATAGCGAAATCCAGGGATTTCGGGGCACTGAAATGTGCCGGGATTTCAGAATTTTGCGATTTCGGGATCCGAACAGTGATGCCTCTCGGCAACAAATATGGCATATGCACAAAACGTACTAATCTGTGCGCGACATAGTTGGCAGTTTTAGTAAACCGTTGGCAAGGTTATCGTGCCTATCGGAACCAATCGAAGTCGTGGGTAACTCAGAATATTATCCAAATCACGTTATCAACGGATTTCTAAAACTCTCTAGTGTTATGCCGATAAATGAAGATTAGCTTACGTCATCAATAAGAAGGCACATATTTTATATTAAGCAATTTACCATCCTCAATACTGATTGTGTCAAGAGAGAGTTTTAGTACATCGTACGCTATCGCGTTTGCGTACGTAAGGGATAGCGTTGGTGGTTCTGCGCACTGCGCAAAGCTCTCTTTCTGCTATTGGCGTGCGTGGAACCATCAACGCTATCCCTTACGTACGCAAATGCGATAGCGTACGATCTACTAAAACTCTCTAATAAATGTAACGTACGTTAGAGCTTTTCTGGTGATAATAGTGAGTTTTAGTGCATCGTACAATATTGTATTTGCGTACAAAAGGGATAGCGTTGATAGTTCCACGCACGCCAATAACAGAAAGAGAGCTTTGCGCAGTGCTACTTTGTAATCGCTATCAAGTTGACACCGTACATTTTGATTTCACGAAAGCGTTCGATCAAGTTAACCATAAGCTGTTACTTTCAAAGGTTTGTCAGTTTGGATTGTGTAATAGATATTGTCAATGATTGAAAGATTACCTGTTCAGAAGGAGGAACGTGATACGAGTTGCCGGAACTTTTTCCGTTCCGTTTGAGTCTGTGTCTGGTGTACCCCAAGGAAGTAACCCAGGTCCTCTTTTATTTTTGGTATTTGTAAATGATCTTGCCGGTGTCGTGAAATATTGCCGACTGTTAATGTTTGCTGATAACGTTAAGATTTTTCGTTCCATATCTTGCTACAGGGATCACCTGTCCAGAGTGGCGGTTGCCTGAATGATAGACTTCGGAAACATGCTAATAATGTCAAAAACAAATCAAGTACTTCTGAACTTTTTGAACATCTGGAAGGCTGTTCTGGTTGTTCAGCAGACCTTCCCGGAACCAACTGTTTAATCTCCTGCAATGACAAACTGTCCCGCACTCTACTAGAATCCTCCCTAATAGCAACTACAAAAGGATGTGTGAGCCAACCTAGCATTGTCATCCCAGAAGGCTTGGTCACTCTCCTTAGCCCCGTTAGCCCCGCATAACTTCTTTAATCTTGACTAATTCCATGGGAGAGACTCAAACACATTTTATTCCGTACCGTATTCACTTCTGAGTTTTGCTTGTATATTTATATTTGTATATATTTTACTGTTACTGTTACCAATATTTTTACTTTTTATCGTCCTTTTTTGCAATCCGTACTGCTCTGGAATACCTTTCCATTCTTTGTAAGCACACACGTTCCCTTGTGCAGTTATCGATGCTACCACCGACCGTAAGAGGGTCGTATTACGCGCCTCATGTTCACCTACGCTGAGACGCCGGAGTGTACACTTTCTTTCTTTTACCCTGTCTCCCTTGCCCTCTGTGTATTAAAGCTTCATTGTTGGTTCGTGAGTCTATCTGTTCATCTCGTCCTGCGTTCGTCCTGTGTTTTCCCCTCAAACTCAAGGCAATGTTAATATCAATATCACATAAATGCAATCAGCGACTGGAGTTACTTAAACGGCATGTCTATAAATGTTAAAAAGAAGTTTTATCTTATACAAGAAAACAATAAACATTACTGTTTGATTATGACATAACGGGCGTCCAAATAGAGAGAGTGGAAACCAGTCGTGACCTTGGGGTCATTTTCGATCGGGCGCTGGATTTCAACAATCATGTGTCATCCCTGTATTCCTCCGCAATGAGGATGATGGGCTTCATTTGTCGTATATCTAAGAATTTTAGTGACTTTCGCACTGTTGTCTGCTTGTTTTATTGTCTAGCACGAAGCAAGTTAGAGGTTGCATCCGTCGTTTGGAACTGTCTCTCTAACACACTCTCAGATCACCTCGAAAATGTGCAAAAGAAGTTTGTGCGAATCATCTATGATCGGTACTCACAAAGAAAATTGTTTTATGAATACAACCACCTCCTTACGAAGCTTAAGATGACATCACTTAAACAACGTCGTTATATTCGAGACATGACTTTCTTGTTCCATGTCGTGCATGGTAAAATAGATGCTCCTTTATTGTTAGCCAGTGTTGGTTTTCATGCGCCATCTAGACATTGTAGAGTCCATCGTACTTTTTATCAATTTTGTCACTCGTCTTCTCCTTTGGCGCGCATGCAGTGTTGCTTTAGTGACATTGGAAATACTAGTGTGGACATTTTTGCTGCTATTTTTTTTCATTTTTATCTTCTTTGTAATATTTTATCTTTTTGGAAGTTAACCGTCTGTAGCAGCAGCGTCATAATCATCACCAGCACCGCCATCGGTTACGCGCAGCACTGCGCGTGACCGATGGCGGTGCTGGTGATGATTATGACGCTGCTGCTACACGTCTTTTTCCTGCGCCTCTACAGGGTGGTCCACCAACCCCGACAGAAATTCACAGAAAAAAACGTAGGCCCCGGAGAGACATGCGGTCAAGGGATTTTTTTCTTCCAATAACTTTTGCCACATAACCCGTTCCCCCCTCGTGTGGCGTGTCAATGTAACCTCCTTTCTTCGCAGCTTTGCTCTCAAACTACGAGCCGTCAGAAAAGAGGTGGAGCCAAGGGATCATTTCCACGGATTTTTGGCGAATTTATTTCGGCAATTGCCATTGCATTACCAGCGGGATTATGTGCTATACTGAGTAAAATGACCACGTGGAACCCATTTCCGCAAAGAAAATGTGAGGTTGCCTTGGGAAATTTCGGAGTTCAATTCAAAAAATTAACTTTCCGTCAATTGAAATGGAATAAAAATGTTACCAATATGCGGCAAAACTTATTGGCAGAAAAAAATCCCTTGACCGCATGTCTCTCCGGGGCCTATGTTTTTTTTACTATGAATTTCTATCATGGTTGGTGGACCACCCTGCATGTAGGCTCACGCTGTTGGCGGGCACGTAAAACATATAAATAAATAAATAAAAATTGTCCAAAGCCTTCCTAAATGACGGCAAAAGATTCCAGAAATTAATTGCCGGAAGTCCCACAATCCTCCGGCGAGTACGTCGCTAGTTATAATTTTTTATTACTTTAAGTAAAACATCCTGTATATATATATATAGTTGTCAGCTTCGTGACCAATACTCAAGTATCTAAAATGTGTCTTACTTTTTGAAATATTTTGCACGCTGCTCGAATTACTTGTTGCTTTTCAAGTATCTTGACTGTATCTCAAGTACACTGTCGCTTCAGTATTCGTTTTGAAACCATTTTTTATACCTCTGTCACACGGGCATTTTCGATCCTGCTCGACCGAACCTGCTTGAACCCAATGGAGATCGGATGGTGCTACACGGCCGCTTCCAAGCAGGATCGAACTTTGATCGTGCTCGACTCAAGACAGTTCCCATAACAGGATTGAGAATTTCAAGACGGCTCGACGGCCGCCATTTGCATCCTCGACCCCGGCGAACTGTCATAACTTAAGACGGACATGCGCGCGAAGCTACAAATGATGCTTACATCGGTATACGATAAATTACCACTAATATCGCTGTTATATAGGAAACGCGAAATTAATGAGTTCCGTTTATTCATTTGCACAGGTCAACCATTCAATGGGCACTGAAAGTGGCCGTGTAGCAGCGTCAAAACTCGAGCGTGCTCGGGAAGTTCGATGCAGATCGGATTCGAGAAGGATCGAAATGCCCGTGTGACAGGGGTATTACATAACCCTGTACATGTCTGGCAAGATGTCCTGACTCCTGTTACGAGCTACAACGACCTTCAGTTGAAACAGTGCGACAGGTTGACGAATGTGCTGTACTGGCGTGCCGCCACGAGTTTCTTTCATCAGCGGACCCATTCTAGGTCTAGCCAGCCGCCCCCGAGATGGCGTCACTCTTTAGCTGGGCCTCGTTTATCATCGGCGCGAACGTGGCGGCGTGCGCCGACCACCACCTGCGGCGAGCAGACGACAGCCCGGTTTCGCACGCAAGCCCGCACGCCTGCCTTGTTCGTATGCGATGAACTTTCGTTTTCAGATTATATTCCCACGGGGGGTGGTAGGTTGTCATGTCCCGTTTAAGAACAAAACAGGAACGAAGATTAATTTGCCGGGGATACTATGACGGGGATAACAGAGTAGGAAATGTGATTTTTCTGTTAATCCGCGGGCTCAGGGGTTAATGGAATACACAATATAAGTTTGCGGCATTTTGATCTACGAGCTACAAGTAAGGTACTGTAAGCTGGGGTGGAGCATTGACTGGTAACGATTCGACTGCTTTCTACGAAGCAAGTCGTTATATCTCCCCAGAAAGGGACAAGCAACGTTACTACACTCTACACACACAGGGTGTCCCAAAAGACATGTATCAAGATTTTAAGGAAAGATGGAACGCTGTGCACTAAATAATAAACCAGATGCTATTAGTACACGTGTAACTCAGTCGTCTTATTGTGCCTAATTGAATACATCATTTTATGTAGCCAAAATATTAGTTCAAGGGCCGCGATATCATTTGGAAACACCTAACCGGGTTGTTTCCAGCAAGGTGAGGTTCGCGTTTTTTATTTCTCCTTTGGGGCCGTGTAAGAGAGCCCCCGAAATTGTTATATGAATGTACAGGAGCTGATTTAGCTGTCAAGTTTAAAAAACGAACTCGTGATTTGTATTCACAGCGAGGCAGCCGCTCTCACGTGTTGTTCATGCAAGCATATAGGTAATATGTCTTCTGATACGCTAGAAGTAGCAACATGTCGTTTCCCAAGGATCACTTTTGCATCCTTTACTGTTTTTACTTGATGAGAGTGACATCGCTGTCACCTGCGACATCCTCAGCTTTTATGTATGGAGATCAGGTGACACCGACTTCTGTTATGTTTCGAAAAGCGCTGATTAATATAGTATATTGTAGATCCGGCAAATTTATGGACTCGTCTTCTGTAAAAAAAGGAAGGAATAAAGCTCGAGCAAGGCCAAATCTTTCGGATTTGCTATGCCATCGCTAACAAGGGCTCAGATTGATGTTGGAGGTTCTCATCATCCTAGTAAAGAGAGAGAGAGAAGCAGGAGAAAAAAATGACGAGTAGTTACCCATTGGCGGACTAGTCCAGAACTCGCTTTTAAAGCGAGACAATAGTCACTCCCAGTGCCCATGGGCCTTGTGGTATTAAAATACGGGAAAAGCGCCTCAAATTACCTGACTTATATCCATTAAATCTATGTGTTGTTCCACAAATCGTACCAGCGACCAAAAAATAAAAACATAAATGAAATATCGCGCAGGGATCAACAAGTACAGCTTGGGACAAAAGTTTACGGAACACCGGGGTGTCACATTTCTCCAATGGAGCGACAACCTAGCTGCAAAAACGAGTGGACATACATACTGAGAGATGGATCGAATAGCCCGCCACCCGTTTTCTATTCGATCGCTTCGTGACAGCTAGCAGGGAAGCGCTCCAATGAAGAAATACGCAGGTGCCGTGTTCCGTAAACTTTTGTCCCAAGCTGTACGTATGATCCATTACCTATCGTCTTTGAGGCGGATACGTCAGTGATAGCTCGCAAACAATTTACCTATACATCAGGTCAACAATACATGTTTGCGAACAATGCAAGCACCGAGTACGGCGTACAGTGTCTACGAAGCCCACAATGTGCTGAGCCAATAAGCGTTACACGTCGCGCGGAAGACCTGTTCCAAGACCGTTCCTGGTTGGGGTCAAGAACGTTTTTACATACACGAAAATTAGTGCGTGGACTGAGCAGGGGATGGCTCATTATCATTTGCCAATTAGTTCCGCATGGGGAGATACGTCTTCACAAGGGACGCTAATGACCAGGGATTCGGAAATGGCGCGTGGCAGACCGACTTTCTTGTAGCGAATATTTGAAAGTGCGTCTCGAAGGCCAGCTGTTCTCTGACAACACGCGTGCCTGCACTGAGGAAAGCAGTTTTTCTACTACTTCTTTTTCATAAAACGGCGTATCACAGACCTGACACAAATTATGATCGCTCCATGTAGAGGAGAAAGAAATCGTTGAAAATCGTAAGGCTTAATGACTTTGATGTCCTTCGGGATGTCGTGTCTTTGAACCAAGTACACTACAGTTCGAGAGTTTAGTACAGCAAGCAGGGCTCGAATGCCGAGCATGGTGTTTTCTTCAAACACCTATTGCTGCACCAAGTTTTGTTCCAGTTGTAAAAAAACGTCTTCGCACAAGTGTATACTTAGTGTAGTATATACAAGTATATACAAGTGTATACTTCGCACAAGTGTACACTTGTAAGTGTAGCTTCGTAGGTCAAGAGCCATAACCATCTCTTAAAGGTTCAAAGACGCAGGTACAAGAATTCACACCACCATCTTCGGTTTCGCCCCATTATTCGCTCATGAACGGTATTCACCCTCTACAAACGGATTGGCGATAAATCCCTTCCTGTTTCTCTATCATACCCTGAACTACACAAGACAGTGATTGTATGTCTTTCGGGGTCTGCAAGACGTATATACATAATAGCAGTATTTCCGATATACATTACGTTACTTGATATTCCCGACGCACTGCTCGCTTTGTACCTATTTATGACATATAGCATGCAGTATTATCATCACACATATTGTAGGCGAGATCACAATCTGAAAGGGTGCCTTTTTTAGTTGTGGGAGATGCGGAGGTGGGTAGGGGGGGTAGTAAATGTGGATAGAGTAAAGGACTGAAGACTTCGGCGCTGAAAGGCGACGCTGTAAGAAGGACGATACTATACGTGATACGATAAAATACTTCAAGTTAGCTCTGTTCGATTAATGTGCCAAACGAAATATTTGAGGTACCCCATGCTTTCCATAGTCATGGAATAACCACACACACACAAAAAGTATGCTACCCATTTCAAGTAGTTAGGCTCATAGAAGCCACGATATCATGCACGACAAAAAAAAAAAAAAGGACGCGTTCATTCCCACACCGTCCTGCCAGCATCCCATCTCAACTTCCGCACGCGCGAGCATAGCTACCGGAAGCCAACGCAGAGTTCATTCCGAGCCTAGAGTACTGCAATACTATATTCAGCGGGACGCCGTCGTCTCCTTGGGATGTGTCCAACGGTCCCGAAAGTACCTCGCACGTTCCATTCTCGTCTGTCTCGTCCTATCTTTAGCGCGCCATGTGCTCCCCACTCTGCGAATCGTCTTCCAGGTGACGAGACTCTTCACAGAGGTGTAGTAACGAAGGCATTTCCCCCCTTTCGCTTTCCTGGGAGAATGTGTGCAATGTTCCATCGAGATGACAGACGCTCGACCAGAAGTCCGGTACGTGCGCTGCGTGGACAAGTGGCTTCCGCCGAACGACGACAGCGGTCACCAGGCAGATGGAGGGCGACGAGAGACACTTAAATGCTCGTGAAAAGTGTTACTGCAACGGCGTGAAGTATCGTGAGGTTCCCAACAGGCTGTTAGGAAACTTCGAAATATATCTGTCTTCGTCACTGGGTTTTAAGAATTGTGAAAATCAAGGTATGAATGAAACGGTGACGACAACAGGGCAGTAGGCACTTGCAAAAATAGAAACTGCCATCATGCTCTCAAAGGAAATTGTTACTCGTCTACACCTTAAAATCGGTAAAACAGTGCAGTAAGACGGGGTCTAAAAACGACTAGACACATAGAGGCACTACACCTCCAACTCTCGTCTCGTCGTTTTTTAGTCCGCTTCTCATTGCACTGCTTTACCGATTTTAATGATGAATACCCAACAGGCCCAATTTGCTTCACTATTTACACCTTGTCCAGTAACACACACTTGTGTGGTACAGCGACACAGAAGTGCGCTATGTGAAACGCCCTTCAAGATGGTGTACATCTCAAATACTCTTATTATTGCACCTTTCAGTTGAGCCTGTGAATAAAAAAAAGTGTTTAAAGAACTTTTACAGGCTGAAAACTGTAAAAAGTAATGCGCGCTGAAACACGCTTTCCATAGCGAATAAACAGCTCCCAACTGAATAAGCCAGCTTAAGCTCACAGGACTTTAAAGTTATTGTCGAATATAGAGAGTTAGGATTGCGAACGCAAGGAAATAGCGTTGTTGAGACAATGCATGCATCGAACGCGAACGCAACGCAAGCTTGCGGTCATGCGCTCATGGAGAAGAGAAAGATCTGATCACAACGGATGCTTCAAAGTAATACCAGAAACCAAACTTCTGCAAACTCCCGTGGCTTAGTGGCTGCGATTATGGCATTGCATGGCACGGCTGTGCTATCTGGTTGTTTTCCCTTGATTTTACTCAGACGCTTTAAGACAAATGTCGACCCTGTGCAGTCGGCCCAGGACGCGCGATCCTCCCCCGGATAAACGTGCCGCCACACCGGTAGGCACACCGCTCAGAAATAGCACACCACCACCAAACTTCTTTGTCGACCACAAGGGAGCGCTTCCTGGTTATATCTTGGATGAATCAATCATGTGTTCCTTTTTCCCACGACATGTCTCTGACGTCACTACAAGTAATGTATGTACAATCACGCTTTCTCATGACACGAGGCAATCGCCGTATCAGTGGCAATTCTGTACGCAGTCTGCGGTACGTGAAGGCGTCCGAGAGCGGCGCGTGACGGGCGTATATAGGAGACGCCGCTACGACAGGGAACTGCGTGACCGAAGAATGAGTGCCGGTGTTCTGCGCCGAGGGCTGGAAGAATGTTACGTACGTGACAGGGGCGGAAGGGATACGACAACATATACACGCTATACATCGCGTCTTGCTCCCTGTGGAGCACCTCGGGAACACCTTGTCGACAAGATTGGTCCGCCATGGAAGGGGCCACTGTCCCGTTGTAGCAGGATGAGACAGTTGCAGAACCCTCGCCGGCTGAAATATTGCACTGCGAAGTGCACGAATAGATAAGGGTAGCGCATAATGACTGGGATCCGGACCCATCATTTTTGTCTCTGGTTTTCTGCGTTACATCGCATATTGACATGTCGGAAAGACTGCGATGAAACCCCGATGGCTTCGATTGGCGGATACACGAACAGTCATTGACCTACCTAGCTCCTTCAGTGCCGCCCAAGTTGATACTATAAAGAAAAGGACAGCCCGACAGCATATATTTGGAACGCAGAGTGCATACGACGACAACGCACGTAGTTACGTCCGAAAAACAGACGCATCTATACTCAGTAGACTCAACAACAACAACAAATCGATTTTTATTATGATGATTGTCCTGCTGCTGACTGGCTGGATGAAGAGTCCAGCCAGGATCTCGATACCACCATCACTGACACAAATCGGCCACAGAATATTAGACAGACAGTGCGTAACCAATCGTGACATTTTCCACAAAAGTGTGCAGTGCACAAACTATTAAGCAGCTGCAACGAAATACAACTATATGACACAGTGTTAGTGCATCATTATCCGTGCTCTATTTGTATTCCTCTGTGCTATATCAAACGGGAAATGCCACTGAGGCTTTCGTGTTGTACAAATAAGAGACTCATAAAAAAAAATTTGTAGTGCAAGATACCCATCGAATACCACAAATATGTCTCCTTTCTTTAGCTTTCGTACGACGTTTCACAGGCTTCGAGTAGGCGCTATAAAACAGCGTCCAGCAACAAATCTCGAAATAGTTCAGTAGCCTCCCATTGCACTCGCGCTTTACTGCACTTTGAGAGCAAAAGATACAAACAGCTCCACTTGACGCGTGCCTGGCCTTTGTCACTGGGCGATACGGCCACCCTCAGCAATCCAGAAATTTTGCGGGAACACGCCAACGCTGGTGCAACGACCCACTGGTGATACGAACTGACGACTGTGCTGAAAATGCACACAGCCTTCGTAGCATTTATGGCCGCGGTACAGTGGTATGCTGCGCCTTTTTATAGCGGGTGCAGGGAAATATAATGTTGCATCTCGAACATTTCAACTTATTTTTGAGTAAAAAATCATGGACCGTATATGCCGCCATGGCTATCGCGAATGGGATCTTCTGAAAGATTCTAAAAAGGCGCTAGAAGATGTAGAGCAGGTTGGTTGAAACTTGACATGATGGAACTGCCGCACAAGGTACTTCACATTCAGACACTTCTCGCTCATGAACAACAAACGCTGTCAGTGTCCGTCAGTGCGTTCCATCATACCAAGTTCTCAAAAGGCTCCAGTAAGCACTGCTCCGTCGAAAATGAAAAATGGGGAGCGCTCAAGCAAGTGTTCCCTACAGACAATACAAGAATCCGCCATTTACCCTCTGATATGCTGTATTAGCGTTGCATAATCAGCCTTCATTTTATGTGAATAGTTTCTGTCCATATGATCTCATTATACGTTGCCAAATATTGGTAAATTCAGTTTAAATGTCATGTGATATCTTTTCTCCCTCTTTTCGGTGCTTCAAGAGAGAAATTACCATGCGCCTATCGTAACAATTGCTGCTCTTATGTCTTTTTTCATACATATGTTAAAATATGTCAAAATATGTTAAAATATATTTGTGTGGATTTCCCTCTTTTTTGTTTATACCTCCTTTCGTTTTATTAATTTCTCGTACTTTGTTGTACACTGTTGGCTGTGTATGGTACTGATGTGTCTGATGTTGTATGCGCCAATACTGAGGCCCTTGAGGCTGTTCTTGGGCACCAATGAAACACTCTCTCTTTCTTATAAATGGGTTAAATTAGATGTTATATACACAACCTCTAAATTTAATTTTAGGCATAAGATCAGTTCTTATGTGACTGGAGCAATCAGAAAGCAAAAGTGGGGCGACTTTCAGGTTCGCATTCCGATTCACAAGGACACACAGCTTCTATGCAGAGTGTGCGTAACTTCTACCTTAATCTTACTCTACTATTTTCAATGCACGTCTTTCATCACAACATTGGCCAGAGGGCGTCAGTGACAGTGCAGCGATGCGTGCAGTGAAACACAACGCTGGTCTGGTGGTTTCGGTCCCAGCCTGCGTAAAGATGACCTCCGGATGGGCGAGGATTTCCTACGAAGAGTGTTACGCTCGCCCAAGCGGAAAGGCAAAGCAAGAAAAGCAGAGATGGAAGACGATTCCCACGCCTCGAATCAACCGCCATTCCCTCGAGTTTCTGCCCCCCCCCCCCCACCACCACCACCAAAATGAATCGGGCTGCTTGCACGGTCGTGCAGCGTTCAGACGATACGAGAGTGCGACACTGGCGTCGGAAGAAAACGCGCACGTGGATGTAGCCTATAAACACGTTCTCCACAAAGTGGAAAACGTAGAGTTCAGTTAGATTCTTTTTTTAAGAGGGATGTGAGTGACACAACCAGTACACCAGCTCGCTTGCACCATTTTAATTCGTTCAGAGATAAAGGTTCGTTGAAACAACCTGAATGTTTGTTCGAAAACATTTGTTCCAAAATGTTTGTTCCGAGGTTCAGTGGGAACCATGTGCACAGGCGCACCAGTTATAACATAAACACACATAAAGAAATGATGAGGAGATGCGGGTGATGCCTGCCAGCAGGCTATAGATGGCACCAGCTATCAAACTTATATTGGTCGATTTTCCTGTATTTCTTCTTAATTTTATGTGTCTCTGCTGCTTCATCTTCCTTTTTGTTTTGCTTTTGGGAATGGCTAGCCTACATCATGGCTAACCTTTCCCTTCTTTTTTATCAGCATTAAACATATCCGCCTTATATTGTTCAAGCAATTTCCGTGAAGATCTATTTCTTAAGGTCCATAATAGCATAAAAATAATGACGTGTGCAAGAGCTTCCCAAAATGTTGGAGAGTTGCTACCTTGTAGCATTAAGACGTCCTTTTGGAGAGGCTGTTCAGTGTTGCCTATTGAGATGTGTTCCTATATCTTCCCACTCCCCGTGTGTAGAGTTCCACACTTATGCGCACAGTATACAAGAACAGGAAGGAAGACCCTCTGAGGAGACCTCGAAGGACAGATAGTGTGATACCCGTTTCCCCAATCATCTACCTCAACAACAGGGTCACATTTGCACAACGTGCCTCCACTGCGCAAATTCTCCCGTATTGCCACACAACGGCCAACAGGTCCGCTATATCGCGACCACAGTTACTCAATGAATGGGTGCCAAATTGTTTGCCCCGCATCGCTGGCAATGTGGCACGCATAGCGGGAATTCTTTGAACTACTGCGATATGGAGCGGCATTTCCCCTTCCTCCGCGTTTTGTGAGCAAGGGGTTCTTTGATGATGAGAGGATACGTTCACTGAGCATAACCATCTTGCAAATGGAAAAAATATGCCGCGATGACTTGTTCCGACGCCACGCTTGCAAGCGGCGCCCGCGTGTCTCTGCATTCGCGGACGAGATCACTTCCTTTCAATTCCTATGACTATTCGTACACTATATGTATTCACTGATATAGACGTACGTGTATTCGTACAAAATTACGTACGTACTAGGATGAATGTGTCTTGATTTGCATATTCACGATAAATACAGAGTATTTTTACGCCTTTCAGCATGTCAAGGTGCTAGTTTTATATGTTATTTTTGTAAATAAACACCATTTATAATTCAGCAGGCTCATCAGAAAAGGTATATGAGCAGTGTTGAAAAATTTGTTTGTAAAACACCCATCTGAAACAATGTTCGCAATGAAATATACGTCCCCTTAAAATACAAATAATACCTCACATTTACACCGGAAAGGACTGTGCACTGAAAACCACTTCGAGCCGAAGCACCGTATGTTTGTACCGCAAGTGTCTAGCGTTCTATGCTACGCAGTTATTGGTTCCGGTGGAAGCGGTAGTTGATATGGGGACCTGTATGCCTTTTTTGGAGAACTCCCAGCTTAGTGGCGCAGCGTAACCCAAGGAACGCAGTGCACCAGTCGCATATCTGCGACGGGTGCAATGCGTTAATTGAGTAACAGCTTGGGACATATTTGTCTGGAATAGACAGCTTGCGGTTTATCCTGTCTGAATGCTACAGGTATTGCAAGAATGTTTCTTTCGACTAATAGACACGTACAAGCAATCTTGTAGCAATCGAAACAAGCAATCTTGTAACGCCTGGAGATTCCAAGCCGGATAAACCGTGAGCTGTCGATTCCAGACAAGTATGTCGCAAGCTGTACGTCTATGTAACTTTGTGGAGAGATAGATGTTTCTCGTTCATTCCACACTTACACAGACAATGGATATGTAAGAATGATGCTCCGAGATTGTAACGCGGCACCATATCTCAGTATGCTCAGCTTTAATTTAGAGAACACTATTTCGTGGTAGACATGTGACGAGAACATACCAATCCATGTGAGACAATAGCTGTTTCGCTGCCAATATTCATAGCCCACACCCTTAAAAATGAACTTCGCCGCATAGCACGCTCCTAGCCAATCATAATCTTTATGATGCCGTTATGATGATATCGTTATCTGCCCTGATTTCTTGAAAACGGGAGGCGTACGCCTTTTTTGTGACACATATGCTGTTCATAATTGTCACAAAGAGGCGCACGCCTCCCGTTTTCAACAACAGCGCACTTTATTTCCGTGTAGGAGCACGGGGTAAGTGTAAAAAATTATCGATCGAACTCTACTAAAGCGAGAAGAAGAGCAGCAGCCGCTTGCCTGCAGCGGTGTAATCGCGAGGCTGCTTTCTTTCCTGTACGCCAGATACGCGAAACTGGAGACGATGTTTTGCACGTTCACCGCACACGTGACGCCGTGACTCAGTTGCACGCTGAATAGTACCACGTGACCACTCATCATAATTATGCGGCTGTTACCCAAAAGATACCCGAAGCAACCGTAGAACTCAGAGACCGCATATTGGTCCTCTCCTTCCAACCCTGCAGTGCGTCTGGATAACGTCTGACCCTTACTGCGCTCATTCTGTGTCGGTTAAAACGCAATTAAAGCTGCGAATTATCAACAAACCCAAAGAGTTCACTCAGTGTGCTACATCAAACGGTTTGATGATCGTGAAGACAGTGGGTTGCTAGAATGGTCAGCAGGCGGTCTACAAGAGGTTTCATGCGTAAAGGGGCCTGGAAGGACACACACACAAAAAAGAAAAAAAGAAGAAGAAAAAAAACGACAACGAAACTTTATTTCAATAATGATGAGTGCGGAACTTCATGGCATCGGTTTGTTTTTAAACAATAAATAAAAAAATGTCCCCAGCTGGCAAACGCCTTCCTTCATGCCCTTTGAAGTCACACTTTTGTCGTCTTTCTTCCGCCTACACAACACATGACACAGAAATTAATGCAAACATATAAAAAACAGGGCATCAATGCCAATTGACGCAGGCATTCATGTCGACATAGAAGCTGTCATGCTTTATTCTTTTAGCGACTGCCTTTTTAAACTCTTGTAAAGAACAACAGCTTCAGCTAGATTCCAGATTTCGCGTAGAAACACGCCCGACGCAGTTCACACTAGCGCAGTAAATTACTATAAATGCACGGATTTTCAATATTATATATATGTCGGTGAAACACAAAACAGCTCGTACGACTGGAACGATATGCTTACCGCCGGTAATTCAACCTACATGTGCACGAGTTCGAGCACGCTGGCTCTGCCTCTTCTTCCATACGTCGCGTGGATATGACTTGTTCGTATTAATAATGCAACATAAATTAACATATGTGAGTCATTAGAGTGGCGCAAATCATTTGTACGGATTACGTTCCCGTTCGGTGATTTGCGCAATGCAGATGGCGGAGAACAGCCCTTCCGGACCGACGCTCATTTATCATAATCATCCCCATCTCGGTGCAAGTCGTAACGTCGCCTACCAACGTGCGAGTAACCACGGCATGCATGCGATAATAGAACCACCATCGCTTCACGCCAAAGAGAGCTTCCTATCCAGCTCGCTCCATGTGAACTACGTTATTCACTATTCACAAGGAGCGAGAATGCCCTATTGAGCACCATTCACACTGGCAACCATCCTCGGCCCTTGATCTATCCAGATCGACCATCGCCAAGCTCTTGAGTACTTCAAGATTTTTCTCCGGGACACTGGTCTCCTCTCTACCCTATGATGTGCCTGCGTACCTCTGTGCTGTGTGTGTGTGTGTTTTTGTGTGCTGTGGTTTTGCCTACCGTTCTCATGATGTCTCACTGATTCCACTGACTATCGACCCCTATTTAGCATCGTTCACCACCTCATCATCAGGACACATCTCATCCTGTTCATTGTGCCTTGGGGTAGTGGGCCGCACCTTATGTGGGGAATTTCCCCGTTCATTATCCAACCTATGACCTGTGAGCTATTAACTGAAAGCTATTATGGTGAACTGTATGGTGTGAACCGAAGGTGACCACCAGACGGTACAGCTACCGAACTTTGCACTGAACGTATCGTCGCTGTGTGTCGTGTGTCTTGTTGGTGTGTCCCGTTTATTCGTGTTTCCCTTTTTTTTTCTTTGCTTCTGTCTTCTCTCTCCCTGTGGCAACATGCCGCCCGACACGGCAGGCAGACCGCCCACTCTTTCTTTTTGTTTTCTTTCTTTCAATAAACGATACCCCCTCCATTATCATTATTTGTTGTGGTGGTGTAAATGTTAATGATCGGTATATTTTCATCCCATGGCCGCATCAATGGCGAGATAATTTAGAGGGCTTCTAGTTATTTATTTATTTATTTTTTTTTGTTGGATTTCGCGGTCCAATCTAAGAGCGCACATGTCGACTTGCTCATGCTCCTCAACGCTGAGAAACAAATGAGGGAGCAGCGAATATATAATCGGCTACCGCGATGATGGCATGTAACATGGTAAAAATGCATTTAACGTACCCGCCGCAAGTGGTCCCAAGGCAGCGAAAACAACTCAATTGCACACGCGTAACACGAGAGCTAACTGTTGGAAACATTTAGGTAAGCCCTCTCCACCAGAGATGTCCCCGATGTTTTGGGCGTGGCACTTACTTTGGTGGTTTTAAAATTAACTTAATTCAATTAATTTCTCAAATAATCAGTGATTGGTATTGGAACCCTACAGCAAACCGCAACGCTAGAGCGTTGCACGTTAATTCTTAGGTGTCAGCCAGGCACGTATAAAGCATCGGAAATTTTCATGTATAACGTTTTGGCGTTTCGATTTGGTGCGGGGCTAAATTATTTATTCATTATTCGTGAACTGAACTTAAGGAACAATGACACTAATTATTTAAAGTTAAGTCACCAACGTAAATTTTACGCCCAAACATCCACAACGCAGAGAGCCTCCCTAATTTGTTTCCGGACCTGTCTTAGGCTCGGTACATAACTATGTTATCCGAAGGGGCACTCAAGAGCCTAGAAGAGTTTGAACTATACAATTAAATGACTCCCTGTAACGACGCTGTAAACTAATTTACATCGCTTTAGAAGGAAGTATTTAGAAATGCAGACCCATTTTATGTTTTTCTTTCTTTTAATTGTGCACTTCTGTGTTTTTAGTATGTGCTGTTGTTCTTTTTCTTTTTTCTTCTTTTTTTTTAT
This sequence comes from Ornithodoros turicata, assembly GCF_037126465.1. Classification (NCBI taxonomy): domain Eukaryota; kingdom Metazoa; phylum Arthropoda; class Arachnida; order Ixodida; family Argasidae; genus Ornithodoros; species Ornithodoros turicata. The sequence goes on from NC_088202.1 coordinate 15,241,847, forward strand.
TGCGCACTACGCCATCAGAAAATCCGTGCAGTAAACTCCAGTCTTAGAAACAGAGATTTTCATACTTCTCCGAAGCGCAATTATTTACTTGAATCATTACTGACGAGAGCGATTAAACATGAGGGATTAAACGTAAGGCACTTAATTAAAAGTAGATACTACTTTTGTTCTAAACGCATGCGTTCATTTTTACTCCAGTTATCGTGTGAAAAAGCGTCGCCGTTGTTCTCCTTCGAGGCGCTCTCTTGTGGGGATCCAGAACGTTACTCACGTATAGTTAACAGTGAAGCTGCTACGTATTCATCAACTTACAACTCAGGAGAACTTGATTTACTTGTCTTGCACGATAGGAGACAGCGCTAACTGCTTACCTGAAAAGAGAAAAAGGAAGAGTTACTTAGTGAAACAGTAAAAAATTATCAGCCGGAGAACGCCGTCATATAGACACATAAACATCAGCATCTGCTCATCGTATTTCACGCCTAAACTGCCTAATTTATTATTGCAAGCAATGAATCAATATCAGCGGAACATCACAGACCGCAGAAAAAAAAAAAAAAACATCTGAATGTCACTTCGTATTCGTCACTTCGTGCAAAGTAAACAAACGAAGTTGGGCATACATCAAGGCGGGAAAAGTTGCATCAGAATGCTACGACATTGAGAAACGAGCATGCAAATGGAAACGGAGTCAACCACCGCGATATTAAAGATGAAGGCGGTCTCAACCCTCTCAGTGCACCGATGCGTGAGGGATTTCTTTTAAACGCCGAAAGGAAGCGAAATGCAGTTGACTTGCAAATTATCGCACCTATATCGCACCAGTGTCTCAACTGTTCCGCTAACCACTCCACAGCGCATACTGTGACAGATTTCAAATAGCAAATCATCTGATACAACATGGTGAAAAAGTTGTGGATCTGACTCCCTTACACCTCTCAGATGTGCTATAGTTTGTAGTCCCACGTATCTCTGCAAGTATATTGCGTTTCGCCGAGTGTCTAGGCATTTTCTTTCTCACTCCTAGGCCTTCTTAGTCCGGCATCGGGCACCTCTAGGGTCTAAGCGCGCTTCGAAAGGTCATCGTTTTCATTCTCGAAGCACACTCTACTGCAGATAATAATAATAATTTGGGGGTTAATTACGTCGCGAGACAACTGAGATCATGAGCGACGCCACAGCGGTCAGTCTGTGGATTGCTTTTGCGCACCTGAGGGCTCTTTAACGTGCGATGAAAGCTCACCACACGGCACCCCGTATTTAACGTCCCTCGGGAAAGACGGCGTGTTTAAGCAACTTGTACCATGCCACCAAGTTGCTGGCGTCCTCGGCCGGGTTCGAACCCGCGATCTCGGGATCAGAAGGGGAACACGCCGACTGAGCCACCGAGGCCGGTATTCTACACTCTTAGAAAAAAAAAAAAAAAAACGGTGTACTTTAACTCCTTTCTTTTCCACATATATAACACCCTTTTGGAGAGCACAATTAGGCTCAAAAGGGTGTCTCCTCACTCCCTCAAGGGAGGAGCATAACACCTTCTCCCTGCCGGGGAGTAATATTACTCTCCAGTAGGTAGAAAGGTGTTATGCTACTCCCTTGAGGGCGTGAGGAGACACCCTTTTGAGCGTATTTGTACTCTCCAAAAGGGTGTTATATATGTGGCAAAAAAAGGAGTTAAAGTACACCCTTTTTTTAAGAGTGTACTGCAGAGCCTTCCCTTTCCGTTCCATTCATTCAAGAGCGGACCACTGGATCACTGGACCACTTTCCAGCAGCCCTTAAGCGTTGAGAATGTGCTTTAGAGACTGTGACGTCATTGTCGTTCAGTTTTGTAGAATACATCGGAAAGCGATCAGAAAGAGACAGTCTCCTGACTCAGAGAGGGCCCTCACGAAGCACACTTGGCCCATGGGATTCCTGAAGACGGATAGAGAATATGGCAGTAACCGTGTATTCACACGAGCACCACCTCCACAGAATGTTCTAGTGGAAGGAAAAAATAGCGAAAAACTGCTCCTGAGGCGGAAGTTGCACTGCGTCTTACGTTGAGCGCGGCGTACTGTGCACATAGCGCACGACACCGTCGGCCCTGTCGTCTGTTATGGAATATCTTGTGGCTCAGCCGCAGGATTATTCCCTATGGTTAGAAGATCACGAAAGGATATCACGTTGAGCGCTCACGTGGCTGCAGAAAGCTCCGATTGTTTTGCGCATCTTCCGCTGGAGTGTTCTGGGGAACCGCGCTCATATGGCCACGCGGTAAGCCACCCGTGGAAGACACCGAACTGAGTACGAAGAGTAATTCAGAGTCCATATTTGTCAAACACTGCACACTGTCCTCGACGTTCTGCCCGACGCGAAAAGAAATATGAATTCATGATTAAAAGCGGTAAAGGATGCTTACAGCGCAGTACTAAAAACACGCAAAAACGAAGGGGGCGAACACAACACCGATAGACGCGTTGGTCCCCTTAGTTTTCGTCTGTTTTTAGTACTGCACTGGAAAGGTTTTTACCACATTTAATCATGAATCGTCGCCAAGAAGCCCATATTCTTACTATCATGATATTTGGATTGTACCTGCCATGCAACATGGGTGTTCGACACGAGAAAGCATCCAGCGTTCACCACTACAAATCGGAGGCAAATATTTGGGGCGCACCACACCACACCACCCGCCACATGACCATCCCATTGATGTATGTATGTATATATATATGTGTGTGTGTGTGTGTGTGTGTGTGTGAGTGTGAGTGTGAGTGTGAGTGTGAGTGTGAGTGTGAGTGTGTGTGTGTGTGTGTGTGTGTGTGTGTGAGTGTGAGTGTGAGTGTGAGTGTGTGTGTGTGTGTGTGTGTGTGTGTGTGTGCTGGGTCCCAATTAAAGAACATGGATACGCAGCTGTTGAGCGCTACGGCAATTTTATGACCTTCTCCCAGCCTTTGTGCAACGCCGTCAGGGTATCAAGGGGTATCACGGGGTATCACAGGGTATCACGATGTATCACAGGGTATCACAATCACAGGGTACTATAGTGTGTGACCATCGGGAGTGCCCAGACGCCTGGGACATTCACTAACGACACAGGAACGGTTAACGCTTGTGGACTTGTCAGCTGTACTGAACTGTAGTTATCCGCAGCCAGTGTGCCTTACATATACAGAGAGATAGTACATGCTTTGTACACTCTTTGTACATGTGCTCGATGGCGTGTGCCAACAATATGTGCCGCACCTACCACATGTGTTTGCATGTTCCACCCGTTTCATTCCCAATAATAAATTATCAATAACCTGCACGAAATATGCGTAGGCTACCGCATATTTTGCGATATGAAACACCTAAGGTCATCATCCTGTTGTTGTAGATCCAATGTGTATCGCGGCGGTTCAGTTGAAGCGGGAAAATGTGTTAGTTGCACTGAATGGTATAGTATTCACTAGAAGGTGTACACAAAGAAATCTAAACCAAGCGACGCGCATGGGCGCTCATGGAACGTATAGTTGCTTCTGAAGCGAGCCAAATAGTTACTTCGCGTTGCTTTGTTTGAAAGCGTGCATCCATATGTCAGCGAAAACAATGCACTGTATGGAAAGCGAGTTCCTCCAGCAGATAACACCTAGCCTCACAACGCGTTGAAGAGAACGGAACGCATGTTTATAAAGTATGAAAGCGGAATGAGATACAGATAGGGCGGGGGCGTGAATGTTTCACAACGCAACTTTGAACACACTCGCATATCTCTTCATTCCTGGTGGTACCAGATAACCCTTCGATGCATAAGCCCGCTGCATGCATAAGTGCGTCTAAACACATAGGTGTCCTCAAAAACGTCTATAAAACATCGAGCGAGTCAACAGTACCACACTTTACTTAATTTCCGAGAGCAGAGCCCCACAGGTCAAGAAACCAGCTTTCGTTTTTACGCGCAAAAAAAATTGTATGCTTCTTCTGCAGTGCAACAGGCGGTGACGCTTCCGCTATTTATGGGGTGCCTGAATACTAGCTCCCTCTGTGCAGAGGGAGCTAGTACTGAGTCACCCTGGTCATCTGGGTTATGTAGCACGCTGAAAGGAAAATCGCAGAAAATCAGAAAGCATGGCCGTGCTCACCTGCCGAGAAAGACACGGGAAAGACAGTCTTTGAACATTGTATAACAAAGGACTGGTGTATGTGTTTCGTGCGGGTGGGAAATCAGATGTACTTGCTGAACGAGTGAATTATTTCCTGCCACTGGTCCACAAGAGAAGAAACGCCAGAAACGTTGCAAACCGTTGCTCCTAGCCGGATTACAAAGCCCAAAGGGATCTTTGTGACATTCTTGACAGAAGAGCGCCTGCAAAATACTCTTCTCAATGTGGAAGACAAAACATGCAGCGAACTGAGTGTTGAAAACGCAGCTCAGCATCTCTGACGTTTTATTTACCGGACACCGGCCAGGGAATATTTTGTATTCCCTCCGACGTGGATTTGGACGTGATATAACACAATATAGTAACATTGCAGATATTATGCAGCAAAAAGACAGTGACACAAATAGAGGAAGACACAACACGATGACTGCAATGCACAACACGATTGCAGTCATCGTGTTGTGTCTTCTTCTATGTGTGTCCCTGTCTTTTTGCTGCATAATATCTACAATGTCACGTTACCAACTACCCCAACTATATCAACAGTGCTACAATATAGTAAGTTGCGGTGTCATAATGACGTCGGAAGTAGTAACTACTTGGTTATCCCTGTACCAGACAACAAACTGTTGCCTTGCGCTCCGTGTCCGATGCCCATACTATTCTAGTACCTAACAGTCACGGTAGCGCCGGCGGCGAACAAAAGGACATCTGGCTTGGCGCCCATTGCGGTGGCACATTTCGGGTACGCTTTCAGTTGTGGCCACGCCATCCAACTTCCTGAGTCAACAGTTTGCTTGAAAACTAAAATTCAAGGCCGTTTCACTCGCATCCGGCAACAGAGCGCCTTTTGAATGACGGGATGTTGGCGACCCAAGAGTACGTTTCGGTATAACATTCTCTCGAATGATTTCAGTCATAATGATGTTTACGCAAGCCGAAGAGTTCGAATAGAACCAGAGAGTTCAGCGCGGTTTCGAGCGAAACTCATTTTAGGTTGTCCTGACGTGTGAAGACGCTATGGGCACGCGCCATTATCAGTGTCACTGTGCATTATCACTCTGCATTATGATTATCTCGCGACCACACATAGTTGATGGAACATTTTCGATGCGGGTCCCGACGCCATGTTACCGATTCTTAGTCCCCAGGCTAGACAGCTTTTCTTCGTCTTTGTTTTTTATATAACAGCAGTTCATTTAACATTGTTCTATTAAGCGCATTTGCGAAACTTTCACAAATGTTACTGCAGAACCGCAGAGTGTACAACTCGCTACACCCACAAAAGCCGCGTGTCTAACGTTGTCCCTAACGTTCCTAATGTTCAATCCGATGCCTCTATCGTAGTCCCCCTCCTCTTCTGTCATTCGCTCTCTCTCCTGCTCCCACAATGAGCATTCCCAAAAAAGCTGAATGAAGAAGGGGGCATGTCGATATTGGATCACCGTTGTTGGCCACACGCGAGCCCGCATCGTCACGACCATGGCCAGATAGGGATGAAGGGCGATGGGTGGTGGGTGAGGCACACTTGTACAGTAACTTGAGTAGAGTATGTAAGATACGTATCCTAAATAATTTTGCGAGTAACGTGGTATCTTGCAATAAAGGTGGGTAAACGAGAAGATGTTCTCATAGTAGGTCATACCCTCATCAATTGTGGCTACGTATCGTGAAGGCGAGACACCCCAACTCGCCCCTCTGTTTTAAGAGTGTACCATATATTTCCCTTTTTTTTTACGAAAATGTGCAGGACACATTCTGGGTGTGTATTCCATCAAGAGAAGGACCTCTATCAATAAAAGCTCGCCGAAGACAGCTAAAGCAATGCGACTAGTTCGAAATTTGGAGGGGACACCGGTGGAGACACCGGTGTCTGATACTCTGCTGGCCGTTTCGGTGGGGAAAGGGGTTCAATGCAACCCCCTTTTCACACTTCAAAGGGAACCGAGTCGACACCTCTCTGTAAAGTCTGCTGGGCAACCCAGGGACTGCACAGCTGGTTGTGGGAGTTTGGTTGCAGCACCTCTTAGAATTTACTAGGGATGTGCCAACCGAATCCGCGAATCCACGAATCCTCGAATCCTAGGCAGGGATTCGAGATTCTCCAATCCGAATCCCAGAGCCCAAAGCGGCGAATCGAATCTTTCGAATCCATCAACCACGTTCGTTTGTTTCTTTTTCAAATTGGTGCCTCCGGAGTCTGCCGAAAGCCTCATTGGTCGAGAAGTGTTCTCTTGTTTGTTTGTTTACATTGCTCTGGACTGAAAGAATTCAGGTAGGAACTGTTACATTACAAGTTTAAGAGTAACCTGGTTTTGCTTTTCTTTTGATTGTTGCTTAGTTTCATGAAAATAATTCACACCCGAGAATTTATGCAGTTCTTGTGGTCGATGAACAACATGTTAAATAAATTACGTATAAGAAGAACAATATGAACTATGAAGAACTATTTTCTCCTGGAACTGAAGCATTATTTAGTTTGTTAGGTATCATATTCTGCTTCAAAGCACTTTTCACTAGAAGTGTTTTTTTTTCTGCCTTTTTCAAGTCTTTTTCATGAAAGGATTCGAAAGATTCGAGATTCGTAAGATTCGTGGATTCGCAGAACCTTCCTTGGATTCAGATTCGGACTCGAAAAATTTTGGATTCGTCCCATCTCTAGTATTTACCATCACCTTGCAGTCACCACCAAAGAGCAGAACCTGCAGTTTAAAGGAAAAAAGTGATTAAATGGGGGGGGGGGGGGGTAAATATATCTTCTAGTCATCTAGATTGCAAATACTCTTCGTGCTCGTCCCTGACACTAAAATTACACCCCATAAATGAAAAGGAACTAATGATTGTGGGCTGGCAATCCATCTATTCTTTAAAAGGAGCTAAAATTACTGTTTATTTTCCTAGAGGGTGTGTCTAATCCACAACGTTGCTGTCACGGGTTCGGGTCTGAATGAGTGGAATAAACCTACACCCGTGATCAATGTATAGATTCGGACCCGGCTAGTGGAGGGACTGTGGCCAGTGCGGTAATGAATGAGCCCAGACTCATTTTCAACAAACAATGAAATTTGCACTTTTACTGAGTACTTCACGACAAACACAGAACTGAAGGTATGTCACACGCTAAAACATTCCACCTCTGCGATCCTACAAACTTTCCCAACGATACTCTCTGCTCAATGAACCTAAAATCACACTCGTCACCCAGCACAAACCAAAATGCACAAAATGTATCCCGGCTTCTTACATTCACAATCAAAACCACTACTCAGACTACTCAACAAAATTGCACTACGCCAGTCTCATAGAAATCACTTAGCTGTATAGGGGTGGGGAAGTCCGTAGAAACTTCGAAGAGCCTGAGACGTCTTCTTGTTGCGGCGGCTTGTCTTCTGCGTTTCCCTCGACGTCACACCGTGGCACACAACTCTTGCACACTTCACATCAATCAACCACTTTCTATGCAGCAACCTGCATTCGATACTACAAACTGATCGTCGACACCGTTACTTGAAACAGAACTTAGTGTCGCCGCCACTCTTCCCAAACTTCCCCGGCGGGAAAACCGCTGCTACCCCGTTCGCGTTGTCTTTCTTCTCCTTCCCAAATCGACTACCGGACTCCCCTAATTTCTTCCAACTATCTCCTTATATAACCTCGTTAAACGGGGCTTCCAAAACTTATTTCACGGCGTATCCCTCATTTCTTGGGCGGGAAAAAGGGTCACCACGCCCCTGCCACCCAACACGACTGGCTTCTTAACATAAAAAACGATAATGTATTTTTTCACTTTCCAAAAGACAGAGTCTGGAGACAATTCCCAGAATTTGGGGGCCAAAAGATTCTGGACGAAAAACATGTGGCATCGGGTTACCGTAAACGGTGCGACCGACCCAAAGATGCCATGCCTGGCCTCGCCGCAGGGGGTTCAGAACAACCCGGAGTACGCACACATAGTTGCGTCGAAGTGTCCGGTTTCTTGGCTCGGACTGTCCCTCCAACGCATCTTACAAAACATCTGGAGGCAGTAAATTCCGGAATCCCCGAGCTGTCATGGCCAGCCGACCAAGTGCCCGTTCTAACTCTTGTCTAAATTAACTCGCAAAAAAGGAGAACCGAAATATGTTTACACGCAACCTCGCACAACAACTGGTTGCCCTGTGACAGTTGCCAATAGACAGTCTGACGGCAGCAAAGATACCACTGACTCGGGAAACGTAGGACGCAATGAAAGTTGCGAGTTTCTCTGCACACAGAGCGAAACCATATTCTCCGATAGTATCTCAGGGCTTTGGTTCACTTCTTAGCATAGAACTTGGAGTACAAGCATCGTGTCTTGCATGCGCAATACTGGCATGCGAACTACACGACCTACGAGGTTTCCCATTTCGGATGCACACTTGCTCGTGTCAGCAACCGTATTTCTACTTCAAGATGACAAGTGGAGGAGATACGGAAGATATTGACGCCGGAAGCCTGTAACCTAATGAGACTAAATCTAGCTGCGGTTGAGCATCGTTTTCAAAACAAGTTATCAACCAGACAAGGAAGCCACCGAAGGCAACATTTCTGTCGTTTCTCTTTCGTGTTGAAATTTCGTTCGTTGAGTACCCCCCGAAATCATATAGATGTAACTTGATCCCGACTTGACTTGCAACTGCCTTGGGAGAGTCAGTGCACTTCAGAAACCCTCCTCTGCTTGAAGAGTTCTTACGCAGCGAGCTCGATTTGAGATATTAGAATTAGTCGGGCATATGGCTCAGCGTTCGGTCTACGTTGAACCCGACTTGGAAAACGCTGCAGTAAGGCAGCTTCAGAAAGCCTTATGAAACTCATAATCTTGTCTTGTCTTGTCTTTACATGAGCTGATGCGTCATCAATTTGTTTACAGGGCCTTTGCACAAGTGTTGGTACCAGACGACAGGTATAACACATATCATGAGTCCTGACGGTAAGAAATGTCGTGGTTTTCATGCCGCACAGCAACTTTTAAGTACGAAATTGTGCGAAAATATTGCTCGGAGAAGCAGTTAAAGTTAGCAGGCAGCAACTTGACCAAGTAAGCCAGCGGGAGGATTCATGAAACACGCAAACAGTCTTGAGCGAAGACACGTCATCAGCAAAGACTTGCACATGTCAAGATGCGGCTTCAAGTCAATACATACAATTGCAGATACATCTGCAAGTTTCTTTCTTTTTCCAATCCAATCCAATCCAATCCAGATACATCTGCGAATTCGGGGGTAACTGTTGTGGAATGAACGAAATTTGAATGCAATAGTATGACATATGTGGATAAAGGACATTACGAAGAGGAATGAAATGGCGTAGTGCTGGTTAAGGTTCAGCAACGGTTTTATCTATCCCAATAACTACATCCTTCAGATCAGTAGCAGAATGGGGTTTATTTATTCTGCACTCAGAGAGCACGTGTTTCAAATTTACTGGCCATTTAATGGTTACACTGACTGCTTTGAATATCTGCAGAAGAATTTTACACAACGTCAACCACAATGAATGCTTCGCTGATTGCGTCCGTCACGTCGTAATTGAATGACGCAACAAAAACTTTCTACTTACTGTTAGCGCCGCGAAGCAACTGTGGCTATGAGCGGCGTACAGATGTGGACGGATGGAGAGAGGACAGCAGGGAGGAGTGGGGTACAGGGGTATGCGTTCTGACTGACTTCAGCGGAAACTGTGCCGACGTTCGTCTGGAAACTCTTCCGAATATCCCAGGGAAAGCCTCAGACTGCACTGCCGGTGGTAGGATTCGAACCCACCACCTCCCAGTCTTCGGCACGATCTTGGCTACCACCAAGACGCCTTAACCCGCTCGGCCATGCCGCTGGTCACCAAATGTAGAAATAATGGATTCGATAATAGAATGCCAGTTTGTGAAGTTTTAACATTTCAGGCTGGTAGTTGAGGAAAGCCACCAGCAGTGGGATCATCATCTTACTAGTGCTTTTTTCTCTACCGGTGTTCTTTAATAGAAATATGCAACTGGCCTTCAGTGTTGTGTTCATCCTGCCATGTTTCATTGCCGTCTACTATGTGAAGAAGAACAGTTTCGTCTTGCCTTCCATTCTGGGAGAACTTGAGCTTCGGCAGCCGAGCAAATTTTGTTGCTGATCTTCGCAAGTATAACTTGTTGACCGCTACCTCAAAATGATAACGACCTATCGCGAACAATAATTACTAGTAACAGAGCAACCACCCACGAATAAGGCGAGATCTCAGCCCGAGGGCTCTGCCTGATGACAGCATCTCTCGATGAGTGAAATCGATTTTCGTCGAGCTCGCTGTCAGGCCGCGGGGATGAAGATTGACGCAGGGAGAGCCGACTGGCCAAGTACGAGACCACCGGCGGTGAGAGACGCGTGCACCATCTGCAGCTGCTATCACGCCATTCACACGGCCGTTCAGACGTTTCAGAGTCTCCTCCGAAGCCACTGATATTGGCGATGTATATGGCTGTGCGCCTATATGAACCACTTGCCTAGAGGTCTAGATATGAACGTTCATATGGGCGGTCTAATAAGATTACACCCTTGAACTGTAAAGGCTCAGATTTTGTAGGTAAAGAAATATGAAGAATGCCATATGTTTCTTACCGAAGGTTAAAAAATAAGGAAAGGAAACACGGGAAAGATGTTGGTGAAAAGGAGCCTGCACACAACGTATCTGTTTCTCTGTCTCTGTCTCTCTGTGAGGGCGTGTTGGTTCTCTCTTACGAAGGCACTGAACCGAAATGTTAGCACTCTCGTTTTACCAATAATGAGATATCACTTTAATATTATCGATCGATATACTATCTTTGCAATGTTTACGACAGCAGAAATAAATCCTGAAGGCATCACAAGGCGTTTCGCTGACCCTCTAGCTCACCCAACAGGACACATCCTTGATTTGCGTTCCTCTTCTACATTGAAATCGTTTCTTCATTAACAGCTATCACAAAGCAGAAAACACGATGTACAGAAAATACGAATATAAATGGAATCGAAGTATAATAATACAACCCCGTTCCCCTATTCTAAAGCGCTAAGATGATGTGTTCCGCCTCTTTACATAATCGTTCTGGAGTTGCTGCTCGAAAGGTTTATACCACCACCCCCGTCGTCGTCGTCGTATACATAGCATACATACCATACGTGATGACAATTTGCGCGCCACATAACACGCATTAAATTGTTCCGCTCCGATTAAATTGATTTCCGCGTCACATAAATCTGGAGGTGCGTCCGACCAGAAGGGGCGAGGTAACCTTTGGCGAAGCTTCCCAAGCAAGCAATGGCCGATGGCCGACGGTTGGCTAAATATTGCCTGCTGGTTGGCCAACGAGCCGTCGGCCAACCAACAGTGGCACCATGTTGGCCGGAGCACGGCACAACGGTGGTTGGCAAGCAGTCGGCCAACCAACGTTTATGCAATGTCGGCAAGTGCGTGGTACAGCAATGCTTGGTAAGCGGTCGGTCAGTTAACGCTTACACGATGTTGGCAACCGCACGGCATAACGATGTTTGGTATGCAGTCGACCAACGTGTTCTGGACAATCCAGCATGTCGAAACATGCTGGATGCAACGCCAGCAGACAACGGGTGCAAGCAATATGGCCGATGGCCAACGGTTGGCAAAAAGTCAGATGACAGCTGGCCAAGGAGTCCTTCGGCCAGCCAACGTTGGCGCAATGTCGCATAGTGATAGGCAGACCGAGGTTTGCAAGCCGTCGGCCAGGGTACAGGGGTCGGATTCACAAACGCGATCGTAAGTTACGCTAAGATGCGCTAAGACGTCGTAGCCTGCGACGCGCGTACGACGGCGTCCTAAGCGCGATTCACAAAGCTATCGTAGTGGAGAGGGTACCCCTTTGACGAGGAAGAGGAAGTTGCTCGCTTCCTGTCACGTGCACCTCGGAGAGAAGCAGCCAAAAGGTGCGAGACTATGTTTTCGCTATTGTAACGATAACGAAAATTTGTAATCGCACCAATAAGAGTCGTCCCATTAGAAGAAGACGAACTTCTTTCATCATTTCAAAGACGAAGTTGTTCGTCCCCAAATGTTTTGTTACTGCACGTGCTCTCGGTCTTTCGGTAGCCATAATGGATGCCATGCAATCACAGGCGAAACGCGTTCGATGACACAGCAAATATATTCCCAGTATGTTCGTCTCGGGGGGGGGGGGGGTTGAGGGTTTTTTGTAAGCGGTGTGTGGTACTCAGTTTTGCAGCTTTTATGGCTTCTTTTGCCTTTCTTGCAGACAATTTGGAGGGGTGTTGGTGGTGTCTTAGCGGGGTGTAGGGGATGCTTCAAAATCCCTGCGACCCGATTTTACGGAGCACAAAGTTGAAGCATTTGTTGAAGTTTACCAAGCAAAAAAGTGCCTCAATGTCACTTCGGGGATGGTCTCGAAGGTTCTGTGGCAAAGTGCAATGCGTTGGCGCGTATTACGGAGTCTTTGTTTGCCATGTCCAAATCCACCGCTGCCAAACAACGCCGCCATCTTACTTCGTGAGACTGCTCGGGAGCTCTCGCAGGATTCCGCCGTAAGCTGCGAAGATTTTGCGACGCGCGCCCTTCGTGAATCTACACTTCGTCGTAACTTTCCCGTACGACGGAGTTACGACAGATTCCGTCGCACGAGCTCCTTGTGAATCCGACCCCAGATCCGTACCAAGAAGCGAGCTCGTTGGCCAAGGTCTTGCCAAGCTTGGTCCAATCGCGGTATGTCGCCTTGGGGAGAGGGTAACGCGGGACGGTGTATTTGTGCATAAGTTCGATTTTCGATGGACCAAGTGCATGTCTGAAACCAAAAGCAGTAAGAAACAGAGACATTATCTTCATGGTGAGTTAATATGACAAGGAATTCATCATTTCAGTGTTATTTGTGCGCGCATCGAATTAAACTTAGACACGCTCACCCTTCATTTTGACTAACAGGCGAACAGGACACTCCAATTTGTGGACGCTCGCGAGGCAACCTATGTACAGTATCTGTTCTTCCTCGGGAAAGAAATGCAATTGCTTTTCTTTTTGGGCTGTTCCGTCCTGGTGGTCTCGGGCATCTTGCGAGCTTTTATGATTTCCCCTCTCTCTCTATTTTATTTTGTTTATTTTTTCACTTTGAACGCCGTGCACATTGTCCATTGTGGAAATTTTTTGTGCTTAAAAACGCCGTACTCACTGTACGTTGTGGGGATACGAGCAACAAACGAAGAATGATAAATCGTTACCAGGCCGTGAGACAATTCAGTATGAATGTGAGGGACGCCGCTGGGTTGCTTTGGTCTGTATCTTGGCACAATGCAGGCTGGCCAGTGCTTGGCAAGTCATTGGCCAGGGTACAGATCTGTATCAGGAAACAAGCTTCTTGGCCGATGATGTACCAACCAAGGCCAGGTAGGCCAGCCCAACTATTACCAAGCTTCGTCCAACCTTTGCTTGTTGAGTTGGACCTCCGTACCAGTTAAAAAAAATACGTCTGAAAAGCCATGAATTGTTTGTAGCATTCCAAGTGAAAGTGCTAGGAATAGTTCAGTGTTATAAAACAACAAATAAAATAATACTCAGTAGACTTTAGTGCTGTTGGCGAAAGGGTCTCTGGCCAATGGTCGGCAGCCAGTCAGTCAAAGTACCGAGCCAACAAAAAAACATGCTTTTTGGCCAACCATTTCGCGTGGCTGGCAGGAGGTCGGCAAGACGCAGGCTGACCAATGAATGGCCAAGGAACAGATCCGCACTACAGAACAAGCTTGTTGGCCAACCTCATGCCAAGGAAGGCCATCTTAGCCAGCCAAGCGTGCGCCATGCTAGAGCCAAGCTTTTTCTGTTGCTTGGTTATCCATTAGACTAGGATATATTAATTATGGCAGTCAATGCGAGGGAGACATCATCACAAGTACTGATGTATATCATGAGGGCTCATATTGCAAGGCATGCAATTGAGTGACGTGTGTCAATCTGGAATATCGCCTGCAGTTCCCGAGCAGCCACATAATGACGATACCGGTTACCGCAGTAACAGCCACTGAGGCCCCCATTTCCTCTCCGCTGTATCATATACGGGAGCAGCGAAGTCACGACCGACCTGCTGCTCATTAGAGCTCACTGGACCAGAGGGAGCAGCCGATTACTCGCGGACCACAGGGGGCGACTAAACACGCGCTGATGTGCGAAAGAACGCTGGGAGACCGCCACAAGGAAATCCCTCCTCCGTGTAGTCATTAACTGAGATCCCATTATCGACTCACCCTGCGACGGGCCTCAACGCATCTCCACGAACAGAACGATGCAGGTTTGTTGCGTACCTTTCTGTCTGGGCAGGCGAGGTGAAAAACAGCTCAGAATTGCAAAATTGCAGAACAGAAAAATTCCTCCACATAACAATGGTACAATAAGACCACGTTTTGATTGTGCAAAGCTCTGAGAGCCAGTGTTCGATAGCGAAGCTGACATCAGTATGTTTCCTTGCCCAATCCATGAAACCAATGCGCAGTTCTCACAGAGAAGCACCCACACTTTGCGGCCTGGTGCACTTTCTGAAAGACTCAGCGCTCAAAATATCTGAAGAAAATATTTTCTTCTCTACGTCTCTCTCTTACAGAATGCTATGTCACGTCAATGTAAGCATTTTATTGCGCAATGCTCGGATATACTCTTTTTTTTTTTTTTCGTTTGGTGCAGTCAACGAGTCAATCAAACAACCCATACCATTCAGGAATATATTCGCCAGGTTCTGCCACTTCTAGAATATTCATAAGTTCTTGTCAAACCCCTGTCACATGGCAAGTTGAATGTCATTCCCAGCTAATGACATTCGTTCTGTGTCACACGGTGAAACCAAATGGCAGTACACGTGAATGACATTCCCATTTCCCACTCTCACCGACTGCGTACCCCAGTGGAGAGGTAACAAAAAAAAAACGATAAACCGTTACAAGAAATAAAACACGAATGAAAGGCTGTAATCCAATATTTTATCACGCATTGAATAACTTTTGACACGAAAGGAACATGAAGGAATGATGGGATTACACTGTCTTTCGGAGAACTACCCTCGTACTCAGTCACCATGTTGACAAGTGTGGTGTAGATAGACTTCTTACTTGTATTTGCTTGGGATACTTAGCCAACTGAGCGTCGTCGCAACACTTTTGTGAAATAATGATTCGTCAGTTTCGAGAAAAAGAAATACAAATATAACTAATCTACCTGTATGATGATTCGTATGTTCCGCCCTTGTGTCTTAATTATCGACGGTGACATCATTTGCGAATGACACTGTTTCTTCATGTAGCTCGATGACATTCGGTGCGACAGTCATTCTCCGGGAATGTCATTCAGATTGCCGTGTGAGAGGGGTATTATTTGTTGCTATTAACCGAACTCTTTCAAATTAAATTAGAAAAAGTGCAATGTCCCCAAGTATTTTCTAGATTATATACAAGCTCCATATATACAACCTCCTGAATACCATCAATATTGTATCCTGCGCATACCATGCGTTATAAATTTCGCAACTCCTATTCTTTGAAGTGCCATCCTACAGTTTGCAATAGACACCAAATCCTAGAAGTCGCTGCCACGCCACTACCACTAATCCGTACTGCCATCACTAGATACGCGTTCCGTTTTCTCTGGGGTGCTTCGGTGGAGTGGGACGCAAGATACCGCGAGCACCGTACACGTGACCAAGCCGGTTTAGCCCTGCCGGTTGTGCTCTACAAGTGCTTTGCACTTCAGTCGCGCATTTATTTCGAGGCACTGCACACTCCTGAACACCCAGCGTGCGCATTAGTGCAGTACTCCCTGGGACGCGCCACCTGGTGGTTCATTGAGAGTTCTAGGTTTCGGCCTAGGTCTGAAGTCCTGTCTCATCAATACACTGGCTGTGTTGATGTTGTAAGACGTTTACGACTCCAGCCTCCTGACGTTGACATCCAGTTATGGGCTGTCAGCGATTTTTATACGGGTATCAGGGAATTGCAGTCCGGTTCCACAGTCCTTTCGGTGCCGACGAAGCTGTCTTGGCGTCGAATCACTGCGGGATGACTAGATGCCCGCCGCGCCACTCTTCAGTGGAAGCTAGCCCACAACGTTCTTCCTCTTCGCGAACGATTACGCCGTTTTCATATTTCTCGTTCTGGCGGTTTCCCGTCCTGCGGGATGTGTGAAACGGCCGAGCACTGTTTTTGGGCGTTGTCACGTTTCTCTTTTGCTGTGGCGCAGGTTAACGCAAGTATTTCAGCCCTCGATTGTCTCCCGGCCCACCGTGGGGTTCCTAGGACCGTTGCTGATTTCGCGCACTCAGCGTAACCAATTGGCTTTATTAATTACGGAGATAAACTTTCAAATTTGGATCCGTCGTTGCTGGCCGGTTTTCGGTGGCCCAGACTTCGCAGTCGCAGCTATATTTCAGGCTGTCAGGTCAGGTATTCGTAGCCACATCGTCCGTGTTTGGAGTGTTCGTATGGTATGACCAGTACGAAAAGCAAACTCTCCTAGGGAGTGTTGTTATCTATAGCTTGTGGGATTGTAACGTGCAGTAAGTGTCAGTGGAAAGGTGACTACCTTCATAGGTAGTTTTCCTGCTTGATGACAGTACAATGATCGCCATTGAGGGAGATAAAGTAGTGCGTGCTTGTCCCATCCTACAGTTGGCAATACGACTGCCTGCTCTTCGTTTTTAGTACGAGGGCAGTAAAAATTTTTAAACGTGATGTGGGCAAGCTTGCGCTTGTCCCATCCTACAGCCGGCAATACAACGAATAAAAGGTTTTCGTTATTTCTCTTTTTGACTAGGTTAGTTGAGAAGACAAGCAAGAAAAAACGTTCAGGGCTTCAACAGGGAGCAAAAAATATGCTTAGGCAGCATTCTTTTTTCGCTTCCCAAGCAGCACGCCAATATTGGTGCAATATTGGACCCATGTGGCTGCCAGGATTACCAATATTGGTCCAATATGGGCTGCCAATATGGGACCAATATGTGGAGTGCAACCAGGCTCCATATTGGACCAATATGGGCTCCCTATATTGGGAAGCCCATTTTTGCCCATGTTGCGACAATATTTCCGTGATAACGTCAACGGTGAGTCCACCTAATAATAAAGCATTATCCGGTATAATATCCACCACTGATATTACTTCTCTCTTCTTTTTGCTTTTTATATATGCTGATTTCATTATTGATGCACGTTGCATAGCATTACAAAAAAAAAATAAAGAACTTCATCGCCCTAAAAAGGAAGAACAGGTTCTACGCCCGTCTTGCTCAAGAACTCGGGCAGTCCCACGGAACTGCCATTGCCAAACATCCCTCAGAAGCCTTCAAAGGGATCGCAATAGTGTATGAACCAATGTTTTGCAACCCGCTCCTAGAGTACAAAGGAGGGAAACACTTTCGTGATGGACATACGCCTCAGCAACTCACACTGCCTGCAGTAACTTGAAAGCATCTAGCGTTACAGAAGAGACATCCCTTCCTATCAAACATTGTGTTGTTTACTTGACCCGCTGCAATTCCGTTGTCATTAGAGGAACCAGCGACATTTTAGCCCGAATGAAACGACCGATTCGAGTGTCGCGCATGCGCATTAGTTGTAAGACGCGTGATTTCGCTCAAACGACAACGCTCTCAGTCGGTTTTACCGATTGGCATCGCGAAGCAGGATGGCGGCAGTTTGCCGCAAGTGGAAAGTTGAGTTGTTGAGATGCAGTGCATGTTACAGTGGGTTTGCCACGTATGTTGACTGTTTCGAACAATGTGTATCATCTGCGGGAAGTTGTTGAGTGTGACGACGTACTGAGTTGGGCATTTCACACGTTTCAATATCCCATCTTATGCCGTGCTGCTTGGGCATTTATTGGTACAAGTATACATATACTATACATATATACCAACACGGGTACGTACCATTTTCTGCATTTTCAGTCAATATGGGGTGTACACGGGCAATATGGGGCCCATATTGCCGACATTTTTCCCATATTGGTTCAAACTTGGCAATATGGGGCCCATATTGCCAAGTTTGAGCCAATATGGGGGAAATCCTGGCAAAACGGGTCCCATATTGGACACGTGTCGCCAATGCCCAGCCAATATGGGTCCAATATTGTGTGCTGCTTGGGTCTCTTCTCTGTCGCTTCTCTCAACGAACGTAATCAGCAATGCACAACCAAATGTGGCCCCGTTTCTCCCCTTGACCGCGCTAGGCATCACCCGCTAATTTAGTATAGGGCTTGAAAGATCTAAATGCGGTTTGACAGACATTTAGGAGAATTACACGCTCCCGACAACGAGGTCGCACAGAACTGCTTCCAATTAAACCACCAAGATGAACCAGATAAAAAGGGACAAGTAAGTAAAAAAGCGAAAACCATGCAGCGATCGCAGACTACAAGTATACACGTAGGGAACTGTGATGCGAGGGCGGTCTTCCTCTCCTCTTTATTTGTAACACTATGTTAGTCGGCAGCTCCCACATACTGGCGAGTAAAATTCCGCAACACCAAAATAGTCATAATGGCTGTTGGCAGCATCCGCTAATGAAATTATACCATCAACAACTCTAGAGTGATTTTCCGTTAGTGCGGGTTGCTAACACTAATTCGAACTGGCGGCTGAGCGCTAGTAGCTGACGTAAGAGCAGCAAGCGTGGACGCAAACGCGGAGAGAGGTTCGGAAGCGTCGTCGAGAGGCCGAGGCGAAAAACGCGATATTCGCAATATCACGTTATTGACGAAATGTGCATGGTTTCGTCAAGTAAACGTCTTCAATGACAACGGACGCGAAGCGCTTCCGGAAATATTGCCTCTCAGAGTGGCATCATATTTAGCTGGTCGGCGTTATCGCATGGACGCGAGACTTTACAAAGACATTCCTGGTATGCGTGCGACCATAGCATCCAAAAAAGGAGAATTTTCATATTTCGGGCTGGCGGACGTGTTCTCGCTGAAGAATGACAACGTCGCCAACAAGAACAAAAAACGTAACGTGATATCAGACGTGCCTGACATCGTGCATGACATGGGGTAACGCAAATAATACGATCAACGGGGCTAATATAAATATATAATATAATATTCATATAAAGAATAACAGGTCGAATTCCAACCTCGAAATTGCATAAAAGCAAATAAAGGTTTTTCTGTTTTTGTCAAAACAGATTGAAAAACATCCACATTGCATTCAACGCGACAAAGAGCAAACCAACACAGCACAATGCGATCATACTGTGCAAGCACAATGAAAAATAACTCGATGGTAGTTCCAGCTTTCATCACTGCAAGATTTCCCGCCATAGCTGTTATATTAGATCGGTGTTTCTAGGTGTACTTTCGAAAAGGTCGACCTATATAGAGACCAATTTATAGAGCAAATAAATTTACAGTTCTAACATATCACCTCCTCTCAATTTCACAGTGCCCATCTGCTTATCTCACAGCTCCTCCTGGTTAGTATTCTGTTATCCTCCATGCGACTACAATGACTTAGCTTGTCATATAACACTGTTGTCCGAAAAAAAGAAAAAGAAAATATACCCCAATCAAGATGCGTACCTACAACGGTCGCCGACACGCGTGCTTCTCAGCATCATTCTTCTGACGGCGTAACAGAGTTTCTCTTCGGGAAGGTATTTCGTTGGTATGTTTTTTCTCTCGCGATTGTTGTCCAACGCCGACTTTGGCGGGCGATTATGACATTGGCGACAGTGCGAGACAAGCAACGGATAACTTAGACGCATTCCAAGAGTTATGCTGCAGAAATCCAACGCAGCAAGCGGCCCTATACAGTATCTGACTTGTTGCATTTGTCGCTCGATGAAAATCTGCCCCTCGCACTGATGCACGTCTACAGCTGTGCTTTGGGCAGCGATGACGTAATAATACAACGGGGAGCCGTTTAGGAACCAGTGTCACGATCTTCAACTCGTCGTTATTCCGTGACTGGCCACGGGTTTTCGCACGACGGCCACTCGCAGCGTTAATTTGAAATTACGTCCTAAAACAAAACGGTTTTCACGTTCTTGTGCATGACGTATGAAGAGCACCAACTTTAAAAATAACGATGGCGAACGCATTATATGCCTCCGTAATATACCTGGACATACAAGTATAATCCTTTATTGCGTCCACTCCCTCCCGGGATCTACCCAGTGTCACAGTCGGTAAATAGCGTGTGAAGTGATATATCACACCAACACAATAGATAACAGATTAAAGGAAAAAGCGCTGCGCAACATTAATTAATTAAGCGCTGTGCAAATTAAAGCGCTGTGCAATTAAAGGAAATGCGCTGTGTTCATTAAAAATCAACAGGAATAAACAGCAGATCCAAAAACCATTAAATCAGAAAAAAAATATCAACATCACCAGTTCGAATATCATTGTAACAGCATTGCATTCGAACAATAGGAGAGGATCTAGCAGGGAAACCAGAGTAAAAAGTGCAAGGAAACATAGTTCGCCTTGGAGGGGCGTAAAAAACGAACATCAGATAAAAGCGCGGATGCGTCCACTAATCCACGGACAAGCTTGTGAAAAAATATCATATCATGCAGCCGCTCCCGTACCTTAGAGATACGAGAAATAAACCTCAGAGATCTCATACCTGCAGAGTACACATGCGAGACATGGTGAATGAACTTCAAGGCACCATCGAAAATCACGCCGAGATCACGGATAACCTCAACTCTCTGTATATGCAAGTTATCAAGAACATAACCAAATTGTACAATCCGGATCTTCTTCAGCGTGAACGATACAATTTTAGTCTTGGACACGTTCAGACAGAATGCATTAACACCAGTTCTTAAACGATGAAAGATGAAAGTCACTGAAAAGGTAAGCCAGCTGTAGGGATCGAACCCACATCTTCTGGATTGCCGGTCCAGGGCTCTACCAATTGAGCTAAGCTAATTGTGGGTTCGATCCCTACAGCTGGCTAACCTTTTCAGTGACTTTCATCTTTCATCGTTGATTTCTTAGGCAATTTGAGGCTTTGTTTGTATCTGTCCCTTCTATGTTGTTCCAGCCTCAGAACATCAGTTTATCTCTTGACCAGTTCTTAATTTCCGCTGCATCCTCTTGCAGTAATAAACAGTCCTCCGTAGTTGAGACGGAACGAAAAATGTTTACATCATCCGCAAATAATAGTACCCGAGGTACTGTAGGCAAGGGACAAAATGAAGTCGTATGTAGGATGCGCTATGGCTCTTGGTGCTAAGACCAAACAACAATCACCTTATTGTGACGACCTAGTAACCTCTCCCAAGATTCGTGCAGCGTGTGTGTACCTAAAGGAGCGCATAAGAGCACAGAGTCCGGGTTGCCTCCACAAATCTGGCCAGCCCCCCAATATCTTCACTGAATCGTTCGGGCGGCTCTCGTCTAGTCAGCGCCCCTTCTAGAAATCATCACCACAGACCTCTCTTGCCCTCCTGGAAAGCATAGGTATGGCTACGTGACGTATACCGGCAACCCGTATCTCGTACACAGAAGGGTTTTCATAAAAGGAACGTTGAGTCACACACGACGCATTCCTGACTTTAATGAACGTGGCCTTGTGCCATCGCGCAAATCACTCTGTATTCCTGCAAGCATTCGCTCGATTCCGCCGTCACCATTTTTTCCCTACCCCTTTCCTTCTTGCACATTAATATTCAACAACAGGCAGTGCTAGTTCATTTCGCGCCGCAATTACACGACATCCACCTCACACGCTGCTCCACTCAACGCACATTCCCCCGTGGCCTTCTTCCTGAGACGTCCAATTTGAAGCGGTATGCTTATTAGTGAGCGGAAGAAAATTGCCACCTTCGCAACGCTAATAGGTTACAACGAATGTCTGGCAGTTTCCGTACCCACACCCAACGGGCCGCAACCTCACATTACCGGCATTTGGGTACACACAAACATAATGAAGCGCGCTGTCTGCTCTTTTATTTTTTATTATTTCTGTATCGTTTGTTTTCCTTGTAGTGTGTCTAAGAACGAGAAACCAATTAGTGGCAGGCACTGAATTAGTAAGTGGGATTATTATTTAAGAAAACGGTGCGCCGAATTTTTAGGTTGTGCTTGGAGCTCAACCCTTTCATGTGGACACTTGGGTGAGGAAGTGTGCAAGGATGAGAATCTCGTAAACAGATATTCTGTGCATCCATGTTCTCCCTCTGACAAACTCAAATCCCTGTCTGCAAAAATCGAGAGGATACGATACGTTACGGTAAATCCCCGAGACAAGTGGACGACGAGGAACGGACACGCGCACACTGTCTCAGGATACGACGTCGCAGCACCCTGTCGTCAGTGAATTAATAACAATAAAAAAGCAAGTGTAATAATGAGCACAACAAATCAAAACAAACGCGTAAAGACTGGCGATGATTGAGGAAGTTTCCCGCTTCATTTGCGGCTCACCTCGGCAGGACACACTTTCCAGCGTGTGATATGAAAGGATGAGACGACGGGTGAACAATGATCCATGTCTTTGGTATGACGCAACAACACGTGTTCATACACGCTATTCCCGTTACGTTAAGTTACGCACGCCGCGTGACATTCATGGTCGAAAGCCAACGCATGAACCGCTCATGACCAGATAAAGTCGTTGCATAAATGACTACACTCATGTTCACTCTAAGGACGGCATCTCCGACGCTGAAGTAGAACTTCATAACGTAAGCTTACTACATGTAATGTGAAAATAACATTTGTCAAAAGTGAATATGACCCGAATAAATTCTACAGAAAACGTTCCATGAACTATGTGGTTTCTGCTGGATAAATAAGGGAAGCAGCAACTTTATTTGATGGTGATGATTGGGGAGTTTATACAGGAAGAAAAAGAAGCGGCAACATTGCCGTTCCTAGCTTAAGAACGACTTTAGCAGTTTGAGATATATCCTGGTGTAATGATGGTGGTGTATCCTGGTGTGTATCCATTTTTTTATCACATGACCATCACCATCACCTGGTGTAATGACCACTGAGTGCTAAAAAATGTGAACATGCTTTTCCTGCGGTTTCTTAGCCGTACAGTAGTTATTGCCACTATTGTGATGACAAAAAAAATTACATACAAATACGAGGGGTTTTCAAGTCAAACCGGGACGATCTGTCTCCTGAGTGTTCAAATGGCTCGCGCTAGTTCTTTTTCGTCATTTTCACACGCGACAGGCCTCCGCGTTCACCATGTGGTGGTCCAAAGTTTGTGCAAAAAAGAAGACACATGCTAGACAAGATGGCCGACAACGAGGTGAGCGCGCACATCGAACATCGAATTGTCATGAAGTTTCTCGTGAATGAATGCTTAAAGTCATCTGAAATTCACAGAAGACTTCAGGCTCAGTATGGCCACGATACACTTAGTCGCAGCAAAGCGTTTGAGTGGTGCAAACGGTTCCGAGACGGCCGTACATCAGTGCAGGACGATCCCGGCCGGGGCGGCTCAGAGCCCAGTCTCAGAGTTCCTGAGAATATCCAACTTGTGGAGCGCCTGATCCTCAAGGACCGACGGATAACATGTCTCCAACTGGCTCGAAAGACGGACCTTTCTGTGGGAACGTTGAACACTATCATTCATGAACACCTCCAGTTTCGGGAAGTTAGTGCCCGTTGGGTCCCGAGGCAGCTCTCCGTGTTTGACTGACAGAGAAGACTGGAAATCTCCCAAGAGCTAAGGTACCGCTTCGACACTGAAGGACAGCCGTTCCTTGATCGGATCATCACGTGCGATGACACGTGAGTGCACCATTTCACTCCAGAGTCTAAACGCGCATCAAAACAGTGGAAGCATCTTGGGCTCGCGTTTGAGTAGTGCAAACGGTTTCGAAACGGCCGTACATCAGTGCAGGACGATCCCGGCCGGGGCGGCTCAGAGCCCAGTGTCAAAGTTCCGAAGCACCCCGGCCGTCTGCGGGTAAGGTCATGGCCACGGTTTTCTGGGACAAGGCTGGCGTTGTTCATGTTGATTTTCTGCCCAGTGGTACCACCATCAATAGTGCATATTACTGCCAGGTTCTCAGGGATGTGCATAAGGCGCTGAAGCATAAGCGGCCGGGCCTCATCACCAAAGGAGTCCTCCTGCTACAGGACAATGCACGCCCGCATACCGCGCATCTCACGACACGCACCTTACAGGAACTTGGCTGGGAGTTGCTGCCACATCCCCCTTACAGTCCAGACCTTGCCCCAAGCGATTTCCATCTCTTCGGGCCACTGAAGGCGTTCCTTGGGGGCCGCCACTTCAGCCGCGACGACGAGGTCAAGAATGCGGTCCGATCATGGCTGCTACGCGCCGGTAAGGATTTCTACGCTGCTGGCATCCACGCCCTCGTGAAACGCTGGCACAAGTGCATTAGTGCCCAGCTGGAGATTACGTTGAAAAATAAAACTAATTTCTCGCCTGTAAGTTCATGTTACTTTTGCGACAAATGAAAAGTCCCGGCTGGACTTCACCGCTCATATATACACAGTCCAGTCGGGTGGTAGTGACAAGCACAACGAATACCATAAATGAAATACTATGGCGCATTGAACTTTAATAAACACGAGCTTGCGTTCAGTCCCTACGCCTCGTCAGGTCAAATAGAAATAAGTTATTACTTATTCAGTTGTCGTGAAATAACTCGAGAGTCGAGACCCATATTTGTATTGTTTACTGACTAGATGAGTCACAAAAGACGGGAGCCCCATCTTGTATTGTTCACTAACTAGTGAGCCCCAACCGTCTTACGCCCAGCCTCTTTTTAATTTCTGGAGAATTCCACATTCCAGTGAAACAACTTCAAGTTGCTGGGAAGGCGCTGCGTGGACGAAAGCAGGGTGGTGACAGTATATTCATTACCACGTTGGCTTTTAACCGTGCGTCATTACAAATACGCGTTATTCCAAGCCTTCCGTGAAAACCTCACGGCGCGTGCCCTTGTATGTAGTCATCAACGCATGAAAATATAATTGCTCACGCATTTTGGACGCATGGAAAGAGGCACGACGCATAGCATTGCGTAAGACCCACCATGCCACTAGGAGTGGCATTCCTAAGTGTGCCATTCACTGTTCATCCTCTAGCGGAACCAGAGGCAGTACTCTGAGCGTACTCCTTTGAACAATACACGAGGAGAGACAGGATTTTCATGAGATAGCTTTGTAGGGCTACCCATCACGTGGATCCATATGACCACGTGATGCGGTCACGTGATATGGCCACGTTGCGGCCCTCTAATGCTGCCACATGTAAACGTATGTGGTACACTGTGCAGAGATGCAGCCATTGTTGTTGTTGTAGTTAGCTATTGACCAGTACATGTCGTTAACATAAAGGTGCGTAGGCTGAAACACACAAACACGTCAAATTTAAAAGTCGATCGAACTGGGCCCTGTTGGTATTCAGACAAAAACAGCCACACACAAAAATACGCTGAAATATGAAAAAGCGCTAGAGACTACGTCGAAGACGAACCACACTCAAATCATATTTCTTCTAGTGTATCACAGCGTTGCGTCGAATTGGGGGGGGGGGGGGGGGGTTGACATAGGGGCTCGAGCGGTCTGCCCGTTTAGATATGGCGTCGAGTGGCTTACGAAACAAGCAGATGTGTTATTTCTACGCAGGGATGGATACTAAAAAACGTATTTGAGTACTTTCAGCTGTGGTTCTTCACTGTTTCCTACAGCATATTGCCTCATCCTGCATAGGACAACGTCGTGACCTATCACTGTGCCTCTCAGCTGCAAAGGCAGAGTCCGCGTCAATGTCTCACACTCAGCAGGGGCAGTCTTCGTTTGTGTGTGTGTGTGTGTGTCCGTTTTTCGTCGTCTCCCTAGTCACGGTTTTTTTTTCATCATGTTGCAGTCCTTTATTCCCCCTTTTAATTTGGCAAACAAAAAATAAGCCTAAGAAATCGAAGCACCACTAGCGCAGCAGCTCGCACCCTGGCCTTGAAAAACATACACACGTCAGTCAGAAAGAAAAAAAAAAAAACAATGCTGAAACAAAATGACGGTAACCAGCGCTTTACGTACCAGATGTACAACGCCGCAGCAGCGACTTGCAACGGCAACCAAAGCATTCATATGTACTCGTTGTGAGATAGGTGTTCATGATCACGTCCTTTCGAATCGTGATATAGATACCATTGACTGATACCAGTCCCTCTGGCTCCAGGCACGCCGAACAACATCTGTTGGGGTTAGAGAGAAAATACTAAGAGATAGAATAAATAATCGGCCAGATGGTGGCCTTCCAGGCCACGACGCTATCATCGCACAGGGGTTATCTCGTTCCTACCAATTCGCATCGTGTTCAAATTTTTATCAGCCTGCAGCGAGAAGCACGTCAGTAATATATTTTACAGGCAGATGTTAGATACATCTCTATATGGAACGCGTACTTCATACAATGTGCTTTCATGGAGGCAGCTGTTCAGCCAATGCCCGGAAGAGGGCGCAACGCGCACCAGGGTACGAAAGAGTTCAGCTGTTCTCGTCAACCGTATGCTGGACTGTCATCAGAATTCGGATCAGCTAATGGCGTTCGCAATTAAATAAGACAGCGATGAATAACGATTAATTAAGCAGCTCGGGTATGAAAGTTGACAACTGCGTCAGCATATTCCCTTCGTGTCAAATATGATGTTAGGGGCAGGTGGAGGAAACAGATGTCCTGGTGTGACAAGCTCAACCCTTCATGCGGTTGACGGAATTGCTAGAATACAGCTGTATAGGAAATGTAGATTGTATGACTGACAGTCCAGAAAGGAGTAGCTCTTGGCTGTTGTGATAGCTGTGGGTTGGCGAAAACGTGAAGTGACTCTTTTTCAGGTGACATGAACGAGTCGCTCCCTAATTAAGTGCGCAACAGGGACCCAGACGGAGGACGTGGAGCGCATCATCCCATTTCAAAATGCACTTTTGCAACATGCAAAAACTTTTCTCCGAGGTTGAACACTTTAACTTCCATGCAGTACGATATACAGGGGTCGTTCAAGGTTGAGCGAGAGTTTTGCTCCAGGAAAAAAAAAGTGAGTTAATAATGTAATTGAATAGAATGTTCGGAGGACGAAGTGCAGTCCCTCTCGGGTCACAGGCACGAGCAGCAATGCAGCAGCGGCAGACATCATGGCGGCGAGCAGTGTGTCTGCAGCTGTGGAACAGCGATGCATAATCAAGTTCCTTGTGAACGAATATGTCAAACTAGCTGGGATTTTCCAAAGATTTCCATTTGTTTGGGCTCCCTGAAGAGCACCCTGGAGGAAAGACATTCCACACAGATGATGCCCTCCAGAAAGATGCTCTGCAGTGGCTACGACAGCAGTCCACTTCTTTCTATACGCCAATTGCATCAAAGAGTTGCCATAGTCATGACACCGGTGTCTAGACGCACATGGTAAATACTTTGAAAAGCAGACGATAGTTTGGTGCTTCCAATTTTCCATTACATTTAAAGAAATAAACGTCTCGATCAACCTTGAACGGCAGTTGCACTTCCTATGCTGTTTCATTTTGTGAAACCTGTTGACCTTGCATGATACAATCTCATTAGTCCACATACAGTATCAATCCAAGTGCCGCAACGTTTCTATCTGACAACATGTTGCGCATGTACAAGCAGGCCCTCCAGTCGACGCCTTTTATCAACACACCGGGCTCTAAAGTTGAAATCAGCATCCTTTCGCGTTCCCCGTTAAAAGGAGGAATTCCTCACGCCAGCAATCAGGTACCATAGCCAGCCAACTGTGGGAAAGCAAGTACCTCCGTACAAATGATCACCGCGGAGACACTCGTCAAAGATTCATCCAAGGGAAGATAAGTGCTGCAGTCTATCAGCCATCCTTCAGTCGACTTAGCTCAGTAAGCACATATTTTCTTTTCCATTAGTGCGCAATGAAGCGCACACCGCAGCGTGCGTGGGGCCCTAACTTCGTTACCGAGATGTGCAGCGAGTAGAAAATGGACAGAATTGGATTCCCATAATAGTAACTCCAGAGAGGCCGCCATTAGCATTCCCTGATGCGTATCTATGTTCTACTTCCTGTATTGCGGTTCCAAAGATGCCGTTAGTCTTAACTCTGCCCACATGGACATACTTATGGCAAGTTGTAATTGAACATAACTTCCTCCTGCTTTTGAAACTGTAAAAAAAGAAGTAAAAAAAACGATGAAGGGGCGAGTACAAGAATAGAATGAGATGCTAAAAATAATTACGCTCTGAAAAAACGGTTTAAGGCAAAGGACATGTCTCCAAAACTGAATTTTGAAACCATGTTACCACAATTGATTTCGAGTGAGTCGACTCAAGCGACGTCGAGGACTCTAGCTATTTGGAGCGTCTTACCATCGAGTATACTGCGGCGTCTGTGAAGTCTAAATGCCTCCATGGACAGAATACATCGATGATTGGGCGGTCTTGTGCTATTCGATGGTTCGATCGCCTGGAACGTATTCACGTGCTTCGTTGTGATGGTCGGCGCGTTCTCAAGTCAATGATTGATTATTTCGATTAGCGGCCTCGTGCTGCATAATCAGCCGCCAAACAGGGCCCCGAACTTATAAGGCCCCCGCAGCAAGAAAGTTGATTTGACAAACTTCAATTCGCGTTTTCACATTTTTTAATAATAAAATACACACGTGTTCACGTTCACACGGGAGGAACTGGTCATGCTTGAAATAATAAAATAAAACACAAACAAAACAAATGCATCACGGGCGATGAAAGCGGCTTCAATATTGATTACTCATCTCAAAGTGCCTTAGTTTCGGAACCAGGAAATCTCGAATTCGTGCGTGTAAAATTTTCACCACTTAAGATGTTATACTCTTCTTCATTGAAATTGCCTTTACCACTTAAGCGGCCCGTAAAGTTCGTAGTCTGGACAACACTGTTTTCCTTATTTCCTTGCAAGTGTTCCCTTCGTCCGACGTTCCCTGTCTTCCGTTTTGTACTGAGTAATGTTCCGCATGCTCTATCTATGCCCAATGTTTCGTTGTTTTTTACGTAGTGTTAAGCTTTACAGAAGTCGTTCTACTGAGTCGAAGGCCCCGTAACAACTTAAACGCAAACTGTGTGCAGTAATTGCGTACGTTGACTAAAATACGCGAACATTATGCGCGACACTCCTCTTGGAGATCACGAAAGGAAGCTACACAACGTGTATCGTCGTCCCGTGATTCCAGAAATCATTGTTCAGGTCGATGACGTCACGTGTCTCACGTTACGTGAACTTGAGGACCTAAACACGAAAACAAGTAACGTGGGTGTCGCATCACACGTCACATCTTAGCGCGACTTGGATATCCTGGTGACTGAACAAAACATACAGTATCGCTTTACCGAACACCCAAGGAACTCCAGCTACGTGCAGTATAAGGCACCATTTTGGTAGATACACGATAATATCGCCTTCACTGTGCATTTGTCGGTGTCTCCTCCATTTAGCTCCACTTAAAGTCAAGAACAGTAACTGTCACCAACTGCGTCATAAAAGAACAGACAGATAGTAATCACGATAACAGTGGAACGTAAACTTTATCCAGTGAGTACTAAACGATCACTCCAATTACCTAGTCAGCCACTGCCGCAGGTGCTTCTCAGGCGAACAAAGCGTACAATCACCTGATACAAACCACACCAACACACATCGAAATACAGGCATCGTCACTCGGTGCAACGAGAAACGCCTGCGAGAAGCTGACACACGGGTCTAGGTCCTTAAAATAAACCACTCTGCTACCCTTCTTCAAATATTTACCAAAGCACACCTTCGCCGGAAGATCTTTCATCTCTGTTTCTTTCTTTTCTTTTTTCTCAAATTCCTTACTAGAAACCGCTACATTCTTGAAACTGTCGCATGTCGCCAGGGCATTCAAAATGCGCAAAGGACGGCAATCGGCTGCTGGACGAGTGGGAGTCGCTATTTTGGGGTAGCGCACGAAGGGAGACACCCAAAGAGGCCCTTCTTTGGGAATGTGTCAAGGAGATCCCAGACGCCGCGATGCACCCTCCCCAGGGTCGAGGGCTCGACTCGCAACCAGACGCTGTGTGACGTGCCGGAAACTGTAGTACATCGTTTCAGAGACTCTGTCAAGCATATATTCGCGGGCATCTGGTTCGGTCCATCATGACTCGTCCTTTCAGGTCCAGACTTTCGATTAGTTTCCTTTCAGGGGAACTGCGATCGGTCACGGTTATATATAGAGATTATAGATTATCTCGCTGCTTCGCATGGACCGTCTTTGAAGGCGAGTTCGAGGGACTTTTAGGGAGACAGCGCGTCTGTTTCACGTTGATAGAACATAAAAAGAGATACGTAAGTCGGCATCTCACGCGTTTGTGCCCAGTGATTTATTCTGACCCCCCTACACCTCCTTAAACCCCCAAATGTTCAGTGACACTCCCTTACTTTTTCACCTGTGTAACCCCTATAGGGGGTGCTCTTCCGATTTCAGCTTGAGACACATGTCGGTAATGATATCTTAAGCTGTAATGACGTAACTATAATAATGACCCCCCCCCCCCCATTTTTTTTCCAACACCCCTCGGTGCTAGGGATTCTCGATAAAGCATTGCCTGTACCTTATTTTGCGAAGATATGTCATAGTAAATGTATCCTAATCATCAATAACTCCTGGCATGCAACGTTAACTGCGGAAGCTCTTTACAGGGTTAACTGAACGTAGCAGATATACGGTTTCCTTATTGCTGTTCTGCGTGCCTGTCGTTATTCGTACTTGATAAAAAGATAAACGATGTGAAAGTGGCGATGGGAATATCTATAAGCACGCGTTAGACGCGTTATTTTCAGCCTCACCTCATTATCGATGCCACACAACCATCAAAAGAGAAACATCCCCCAGTATTGAAACTCGTGAGCCAAAATCATCTGCATGAACCCACCCAAACTACGTACGCGGGTGATTCGTACTAGTATTATTTACTAGTACACTTCTTACACAAAATAACCTGAGGTTCTTAAGAGTCGAGGACATACACACTAGAGCACTGTACGGACCATATTTTTAGGCCCAGGCCCGGCCCGAGCCCAGCCTTTCATTGATTTACCCGCCCGGGCCCGGCTTGATGGCTGCATACCTAGCCCGGCCCCGGCCCAAGCCCGAAGAATTCTAAGTTCCTCGGCCCAAGCCCGGCCCGAGCCCGTGGGCGGGGCCGGGCTCGCTTTTTCGGATAAGCCCGAGCCCGTGCAGTGGTCTAATACACACCTTGCTTTCCGTTCTTGGATTTTCCGCTGCATCTACTGCGACTTCATTACGTGTCACACTACGAAATGTGGCGTTCTTTAACAGCTCCCACGGTTCCGAAGGTCGATTCGTCAATATATATTCCAATCAGCGACTTAATTATTCAGCCTTTGAAATGCACCGACAGCCGTCTACAAATTCGAGATTTACAGCGGCCGAGTTATCTGATAAAGGGAATCTCTGGATAAACATTGAAGCGGCGTTGACTGGCGTTAAGTCGTTTCACCTTGGGTTCATTACGAGGCAGGGCACGTACAGAGCCGCTCTGGAGCTCTCTGTCATAAACACTCCGGCTCCATTGCTTTCCACCGTTGTTCAACTGTCGATGATGCCAGCGGGTGCCCACGTATTTTATAAACTTGTTTAGTGCTACAGGGTAAGTGTTTGTACGTGTTAGAGCGGACCGGGAAAGAGATACACGTACCCAACGTTTTCAAAGCACGTTACAAATACGTCGACCTACCATAATAAGGTGGCTGAATTTGTTTTGCCTCCTGCTCGTGTTCCCGCGCACCCTGGCATCAGTCTTTACTGACGCATAATATATATCTGAAGCATCGGCGTAAATATGTATTCAGAGTGCATTGTATCTTTAAACTTTTTAGCAAATGCGGTACTTCTACTAGAACCTTAAACTGCTGCATTCTCGGACACCCGCTACAACAGCACACGTCACTAAATCACTTCCATTCCTTTACTATGGTGTTTGACTTGACATTCGTCTGTTCGACTACTTTTCCGTGCATTGTCTGCTCACGTTCTTCTTTCTTCGTTTTCCTTTTTATTTAGTTTTTATGGTTTTGTCGAGGTCTTCATCGGCAGCTTGTGAATGCGTTTTCACGAATGTTTCCTCGCCTAGAATGTCGGAATAGCCAGTCCCTACTGCTGTCCAGGATATTCTAATCTGGGGAGCGTAGTGGAGTAGTGCTAAAGCAAGGAACAATGAAAGAGTATTTGCATGGCAAACAGTAATTTACTTCCGCCTATGTAGGATGGTTGTGAATCGAACAATAGGTGGTTTAAAGCTTTCTCTTGTAATTTGTGCAGCGCCCTTGCTTCCCTTATGCTGCTCGTCTCATGCTGCCCTCGGCGTCTTCTGTATTTACTTATTCATTTATTTCAACGTGCTTCTCTCTTTTTTTTTTTTTTCTTGCGTTTCGGTAGTGCGGTCTATATTTTCCCCGTTTAGCAAGTCAACTTGGTGCTACGAATAGAATTTCTTCTCATTGACAATCCAAGCCAAAGATATGCTATATTCAGTATTTCCTGTTGTTAAGCGTTCTTTCGGACTGGACTGGATTGGATGGGATTGGCAAATACAAATGCGACATGCGTTTCTTGGAAAGCTCAAGTGCTCGTTGTTTCATTTTTGGTGAAACTTCCAGTGGAAAATATTTGGCTTATAATGCCTGCTGTTAGAACAACAACACAGAACGGTTGTCAACCTCTAGACGCGCACATGTGTTGACAGTCGCCCCCGAAGATGACGTCACAGTCTCTGCTGTTGGGTGAGCCGACCTCCTTGTGATCAACGCCGGAAGTGGACCTTAATTTATTGAGGCAGACAGCCCCCGTTTCCGGTTTTCATTCAGTGATGACAATTTTCCGGAGAGACCGTCACCCACTTTCCGCGAAGGCTGCGGGGACAGCATGTTAGTTCTTCATCCATAGAGTGCTCTTCATTCCATGTACGTCCAAGTTACGATTCACTCCCTTCTGCTGGTAAAGACGAAAATTACGTAATTCGTCCCAGTACAAGTGGTTGTACAACGAATTCCCCCATGTTCGAGAGAGGAAAGCCAAAGCTGTATGATTCTCAGCGTGTGTGCACTACGGTTCTGAGCCCGGAATCCCGGGATTTCAGCATAATTTCACATCCCCAAATCCTGGGATTTTGCGAGGCCAAGTCCCGGGATTTCGCGATTATAAATTTCGACTTTTTTGACAACAAATATTCGGTGGTACGAGTGAAAGGGAAAGAACGGTGTCCAACAGACTGGTTGTTTCAAGCGTCCCTTCCCCGAAAAAAAAATATCACTTGCAATCTGAAACCGAACCAACCTTGTCGTCCACGATACATAACAACGACGTTATCTGCTGAATCATGTGAACTACGCAAGCCATAGCGGAGAACAGCCCTCAAGCAGCATAAAACTCCCAGGAAATCGGAAGGAGTCCGACTACAACAAGAAATATTGCAGAATCTCTCTTTTTGTTCTTTTGATCCTCACGAAGACGTATATTTGAAACATCAATACACACATATATATATATATATATATATATATATATATATATATATAGGGTGTGTGCAGATAAACCTAACCGGCATTTGCGAACTTAGGTTGTTGTGTACGTAACTGACGAACTTCCGGTGTATGCGTTCGAAATCTACAGGAAAGTCGTGTAAGCCAGACTCAGCGTAAAAACTAAACAGAGCGACGAAAACGTCGGGTTCTGTGCATTAGAATAGGGCAACATGGCGGTCTAAGGAGAGTTGAAAGCCACTGCTTACGAGTACCAATGGGTTGTCTCGCGAAGTATACGGCACGTACAAAAATAGTTTTTTTTCTTCTTCTTCAGTACTCTGCCGAAGTGTCACAGTCGCTTTGAAGTATCTCGATAAGCTATCGTTGGGTAACGATGTTCGAAAGGCACAGACAACTACGTTAATTCACTTTTATCGCTTACGTTTACTACTTTACTACACGTACCTACAAAAGTTTTCTACGTTACATGCGTTTCGAACAACGTTACTTAACTCCACTGTATCCACTCTAAGAAATGTTGTAAATTGAGGAGTAATTACAGCATCTAGTCCGAGATAACTATTCGATTAATCAATCAATCAATCTTTATTTTTCCTTTGCAGGTGGAACAAATAGCGAAAAGCCAATAAGGCTTGACAAAGGCGGATTCCTCCTCATTTTAATACTCTAACCCCCAAGTTTATTCCCCAGCACTGCAACTATAGTCCCTGAACTTTACATAAGCTCTCGTGCATTTAGTCCTGAAAGGTACCAATGGTTGCGGTACATCTAGTCCACAAAAGCACTATTCTTAGGGTGTACAGAGATGCCAACACTAATATACATTGGCGTGCCAGATTTCGTTTCGATTTCTGCGTGGGCGGCACCTGCAGCGGCAGGGTGACGCAACAGTGCTACACTGCAACGTCCCATTGGAAATGCACGGAGAAAAGTTCGCGTGGCTAACGGTTTCGTTACGCAGAGTTTGGTTACCACGATTTTTTTTTTTATATTCATCGCATGAATTCCTCGTCGTGGGTCACCGGAACCTCGTACGGAAAGCAGGGAACGCGCAAGGTGCGAAAATGTTGGGTTACTTTTTCTGCACATGGCCTATCTATATCCATTCATACTGCGTATGATTCCCATTATTCTGAAAGATATTTCGCATTTAAAGTCTCATGCGGGGTGCTATACGTGTCGCAATTGTACCCATTACAATCTTGTGTCGGGTAATCGCTAGCACGGCGCAATAACCGAAATGCAATCGCGACAGAACGACTTTCGAAGCATAATCCGAGGCTCGCTTATCGGCCGGGTTAAATTAAGGCCTCCTTAGGGAGATATTGCCGGTATCCCATTGAGATTCGTAACGGCATTCATATAACGAATCACCAATTTCCTCTTTCGAGGACGTGTTTCGTACTTTCGATTGCTCCCTTTCTTTTCCTTTCTTTTCTATCAACCGTCTATGTGGAGAATATCCATTCACCGAGCGTGATTTCGACGCGTTACGCCTGCACCCGTTGTCGTACGTCGGGTCATTCTAATTTCGATGGAGATGCAGCACCCACGACGTTGCGCCTCGAAGAACAGTTTCCTATTATCGGAATTGAATGGGAAATTTCTTCCTCTCTCTTTCACCACGCGTAACTGCGTGCGTCCGTGTAAGAGAATCGATTACACCATTCGTGCGTGTGAGTATATCACAAGAGGAGGAAATCAAGAGGACGGACTGAAAGAAAGGAAACTGATTACAAAGCAGCTACTGTGGAAATCTGTGGGAAAAGAGAGAGAGAGAGAGAAGAATCTGAAACACCGTAACCCAAGAAAGGGTAAGATGCTTTACGTGTATACACCATGACTCAGACGATAAACCCAGGTATCAGACAAATATTTGCTTCCTACATGTCATACCTATTTGCTAATGACGGTTTCGGCAAACGTGCATTATAACGTATTAGGTGGCACCATTGCTGTACCCGCTACTACAACGAAGTAACGGAATACTGCTGTCCGCTATTCCACAAAAAAAGTAGCGCAATACAAGCATCGCTACATATTTGAAAAGGTATAACGCGATAGCGCTACCAAATAAAAGCAATGTAAATACTATGCCGCTATTTTTTCTCTAGCGTGCCCTTTAGGCCACAGCTTACCGTACAGGCATCTTGTTACGGAACGTGTGACGGTGCAATATTTATGTTCCCTCACATAGCCCGCATGCAGCATGAAGATCACTATCCTCTAAGGAAAATGAGTAATTTTCATCTTTGTTGAGACTAAACGCATTCCACAAAAATCAGTCCCTTTCGGGAGTAAATGCATGCGACTAAATGAATGTCACAGAGTGAGGACTGCATTTACCGCTATAGTCTAACAGTCCAAGGCACGTAATTCATGTTCATGGCTGGAAATGTTTTGCATTAAAGCAGGAGATGTCGAGTGATATAAAATCTAGCGACATGCATAGGGCACAATTTATCAAGGAACAACCGCTATTTCTTACTC
This sequence comes from Ornithodoros turicata, assembly GCF_037126465.1. Taxonomy (NCBI): domain Eukaryota; kingdom Metazoa; phylum Arthropoda; class Arachnida; order Ixodida; family Argasidae; genus Ornithodoros; species Ornithodoros turicata. The sequence continues at coordinate 15,277,992 of NC_088202.1, forward strand.
TGCGCGGGTCGAAAAATGCTAAGGTAGCTAAGTCACATATCATGAAATTCACGAAGAACACATATTTACATAGACTGTTGCATTCAGGAGACCATATGCGAAGTTCAGTAACTATTTGCAGAGCGGGGAAGTAAATGTCGGGGTTAGGGGACTAAAATGGGGAGTAACTGGCTAATCTAGGTGGCTAGAAGCTGCAATCACTCCCCGTTTTACTCCTCTTTTTTCCTTACAGTGTACCTACAGTCAAGATATATTATTTCACACTTCACAATGACCTTGAGATGGTGCGCAATTGCGACATAACTTAATGCACATAGCGCATATGTACATTTAATAACCATCCCGTCAGAATGTTTCGAACACAAGGCCGTCTTTCCGCAGTAATACTATTTTGTTGGAGGTATCCCGAATCCCAACCTCAAACTTTTTCGTCTGCTTACTGTTGACTCTTCCCTGCATGGTCAAATGGCGCGGGGGTATCCTAAAATGCCGCCATGAAGAATCCGCCGTTTAAAATCCCAAGCGGCGCTAGCGTAGCGTTGCGCACGTACACAGCTGTGGGGAGTCCGCAACTGCGTGGCGAACTGTCAAAAACCAAACCGAAACTAACCTAACTCAAAATAAATTCTAACCCTTTCTGCTGATCTGATGTGGCCGCCGTGCTAAGCCTTACGGTCGCCAGAAACCTGGCTTTTATTCACGACAATATCTTCTGCCGAGGTCAAAATCACGGTGCGAGGTTTGTCAGTGATATGTGTTATTCAACGCTACCATTGCGCCATTCTTCATATTTAAGCTTTAATTCGGAAATCTGGGATTTTGGACATCTGGGATATTAAAGGATGGATTCTTAACGGTGGGACATCGTGGCATCTCCAGTGGCGCAACTGCCATCATAGGCGACTAGTCATCGAGTCATCAACAGGTACCTATCAAGTGGTAAAAATATCAAACGAATGGCATAATGTTCCCTTGTGCTTTCGCCAGCGCCGACGCCTCCAAGCATAGACAACCTGTTGGAACACTGCATCAAAGCTTAGGCCTCACAGGAATTAGGAGTCCCTGATGAATTGCCTACCCTCAACTTCCATTCTTCCAGCCGCACGGCGGCTTCTCTTATACAAAGCATTTGACAAAACGAAAAACTACGCGGAGTACCCTTTCTCCGGGAGTCTACCCGTGCGAGATTGCCTCTACCGTAATGAAGCATTTAGCGAAACAACGGTATCACGCAACTTTTCCCTAAACATGTCAAACGCTGTAAACAATCAATTGCTTTAAAGTTAATCGCCTGTGTACCGCCACCAAGCAAGTGTGCAAAGAGCATTAATAAGGACGTTGACATACACGGACTCCCGAATAATATTATTACTTGTTATTTTGTGTGCCTCCCGTAGCGTATTTATTGTAAGGAAATAACTAGATCGCATTCGCAACATGTGTAGGCTAAGGTAATTGTATCTTGCCAGCAATGCGTCACTTCCGTCACAAACACCTTAGAGTAAAATCGACGATACGTTTGGAGTGCAATCACTGTGGCGATATCTCGTTGGTTTACGATATATTTGCATTCCTGTTCCAAAGGATACGATCCCAAGCAGCACAATGTACTCAAAGTCCAGTGCAATAGGGGTGGACGGTATGTGTCTTATCAGTGTTCTTTAGCTTCATGAGTCTGTTCAAGGCCTTCCACCTACCCGTCCACCCCTATTGAACTCGGCTTTCCGTACATCGTGCTGCTTGGGGACGTTTTGTTTATCTGCTCCGAACGATAATGTTCCAAAACACAGTTTGAAATGTACTATCAACACGCTCACAACAATTTGCCACTCACTGTATGACGAAAACCAGCGTTGTGGAGTGCGACGTTCCGTCACATTAGAGAGTTTTATCAAACCGTTGATAGCGTTGCTCTCCTCGAAGCATATCAACCGAACCAATCAGTGAATAAGATTCTGAGTCACACACGACTGCGATTGGTTCCGATAGGCCGGATAACATTCCCAACGGTTTGCTAAAGCCGCCTCATCATCTTATTACTTTTGCTTTGTGATATATTTTGATTTAGGAATAGCAAGCCGACCTTCTGTCAGGCTGACCTTTTCGAAATAAACGTTCCCTCCCCCCCCCCCCCTATTATGACGTTCTAACTAAGTTTAGTGCATCGATTCTATGAAACGTTGCGTGGTGTTTTTTATATTTTTGTGAAAGTATTCCTACTGCACTCAGGGCCGCTGGTCGACTCATAACTCCTTCTTTGTTCTGTTAATACCCGGGGTACCCAATGCGTCCGTCGTCCTTGTATGAATTGGTCTAATGTATAGTGGTCATCTTTGCCGTGAAAGTGAGTTTCCTTGGGGCTGGAGAGCGTCAACGGATTTTTGACTGTTCAATATTTTGTTTGTGTGGTGTAGTTTCTGCGAATTGTTTGTCCGTCGCGTTTTGTGTGTGTGTTAGTGTTGTCTTGTTTTGGAGGTCGTGATGTGTGATTGGCCAGGACGTGCCACGAGGCACGTGCGACGAAGGACGAACAGTAGCACATAAGCCGCATTGTGACGTCAAGGGAGAAGGAGAGCCAGAGCCGGGAGTAGAGACGAAGCTAGCAAGTACAGCCGAGCCAGCGGACGACATTGAGGACGAAAGCGGGAGCCCGGGTGGAGGCCTGGAGGGAGACCGAGAACGGCGGCCCACGGATCCATCCTCGACCGAGATCGCGGCCGACGTCATCTTCCATCTACGCTGACCTGGGCTACCGAATCTGAGGCTGGGAGCACCCAGGTACCGTAAGTCCGTGACTGACCGACGAGGGGCACCAGCCGACAAGGAGAAGCGGGATGAACAGACGAAGGCAGCTGGTGAACTCCAAGGACCGAGACTCCACATGCAGGACTGTAGGCCAGTCGCTCTAGTCAACCGTCGCAGCTGCCGCTATAGACTCTGGTCGTTGACAACGAACGGAAACCGTAGCTGAGGAAGATCATGGAAGCGGCAACCGAATCCTGAACCTGGAGAGCCGGACTGCAAACCTACGCTGAAGTCATCTTCAGTGTCTGCGGCCTCAGGAAGCTGGTCAGTCTATTCTTGTCGAGGCGTGGGTCAAAGTTCTGAATACTGGACGCATTCGGTTATTTTTTGGAGTGTTCGTTACTGTTATTTCTGTATGTTTTATCGTTGCTACCATACCGCACTGTGTAAATATTAAATTGTGTTTGTTAACGTTAATCAGTTTATGAACCTGATTCCTTCTCACCTCTGCCGGTGCCCACGCGAACGTATCCCTTGTTTCGGCAGTTGTCAGAAGACCATATTATGAACTTTCGCAAATGTGAGCTAAAAAGGTTAAAAGTATGCACAGAATAAGCCAAATTATATTCTTAAATATTCGTTTACCATTAGCTACTGTGAGAGCTACTGAAATTGAGGAACATCGTCATATCAGTCTGCCTGATCAACAGGGAACTAAAAGGAATGACAAGAAAAAAAGTGTGCTTCGCCTTATCTTGCTTTTTTTCTCTGTCCCACGTCCTCCATGGTACGAAAAGTAGCGGTAGCGGAGAAAGAGTCCGCCGCTACCCGTATTTGTATAGGAAATACTTTTTCCGCAACAAATTCAAAATCTAGCGGGATCGCTGCTCCGCTACTGGAAAAAGTAGCGAATACGGTATAGCGGCGCTATACTAGTAGCGCCGCTATCGTACAACGCTGGATGGCACTCACAGCAGATGCGTGTTAGGAAGTGAGAGATCGGCGTAATATCAATGTAATACTGGAATAATGTAATCGTCGTAATCTTCACCACGGTGGATGACAAAAAGGCGATCTATGATAACGGGCATTCCATATAAATTAGGAACTCAAGTAGGAGTTTTTCAGGTGGATACCTCTGTGACATCACAGACTATACGCAATATCCATCAACGTGACACCCATTGTGAGACAGAACTGACTCGGCTATCTCATAATAGCGCGTTAACCGTGAATCCCTTCTGTCCACCTTCACTCCCGAGACGGGGCCTTGAAGTACGGGCAAAATGGTAACGTTACAGCAGAATACAGAGCATGGCGATTTCTGTCTGTCCGGTACCCCTCAGTTAACGTTCCAAGTTTTGTTTACGTCGTGGACAGCGTGCGAGGAATCCCAGGATGAAAAGTATGCTCTGCGCGAACACTGACAGGACAACGACTGCCAGCCTGCGGGAGTGATAACCTGAGCCAGATCGCGCGTTCGCATGTGAAAAACACATAGTGACACATCGTGGCAACTCAGTCGGAACTGCAGGCATACTTGCCATTTTACATTTTTATTATTAGCAGCTTTTCAGCGACCACTGGAGCGAGAAGTTGCCAACTGCTTCAAAAGACGCCCACAATAATCAGGCTGGCAAGAAGTCGGTCGTTTTGTAGCGCGAGAAAACAAAAATAAAATTGACGCTGATGACCCACAGTCGATGATCTGCCGCCCCTGGATGGGCAGGCTAACCACCATGCCGCCGAGCATCGCATGGCTGGAGGGAAACGCCCTTGGTCTCAAAAGGAAACCTGCGGGTTGCGTCCATTGGTATCTCGGAATCGTCGTAGTTCGAGGGGAATTGCCCGTTTTGAAATCTTGAAGACAGTTAGCGTGCAGACATTGAGAAACGGCGGATGATGAGATCTTTGTGCATAGGAACAAAAGATGGAAGAAACCCTTTTCACTTTGGAGCCTACTAAAATGTGTAGGATAACGATGGAACCGGGCTGAAACCAGTTCCATTGTCGGAAGCTTAATAGCACGTTCTGTAGTGTCGGACCATGTATTGTTGTGGGTAAAATGCATAGTTCGTAGCGAAGCATTTAGGTACAAAAGGTCGGAGTCAATGATCCCTTGTAGCACACAGAGATCTGTGCAATATCAGACAGCGTTCCACAGTTAACATCAGGAATCGCTACGAGTTGTCACCACGGTTATACAACATCCAACAACGAGCTTACAGAATCATACGTGAATACTCGCTACCTATCCGGTCTCTTCCTCAGCTCTTTATAACATCTGTGAAGCAAAGCCAACTTGTTCACAAAATAAAGCCCGCAGCTACATCATCTTCAAATTTACGTTTGGGGAAATTTATTAAGACAGAAGACATCCCCTCCCAAGCAGCACACAATATTGGGCCCATATTGGCTGGTCATTGGCGATACGGGTCCAATATGGGACCCGTTTCGCCAAGAATTCCCCCATATTGGGTGAAACTGTGCAATATGGGCCCCATATTGCCCAGTTTGAACCAATATTGGGAAAATCCGTGTACACCCCTTATTGACAGAAAATGCAGAAAATGGTATGTGCCCGTTGCACAAATGCCCAAGCAGCACGGCAAGATTGGACGTTGAAGCTTGTGAAATGCCGAATTCAATACGTCCTTCCATCCAACAGCTTCCCGCAGATGATACACATTGTTCGAAACAGTCAACACACGTGGCAATCCCATTCACTAGAACTCAACAACTCAATTTTCTACTTTCTGGAAGCAGCCGCCATCTTGCTTCGCGATGCCAATGCCAATCGGTCGAACCGACTGAGAGCGAGCGTGGTCGTTTGAGCGAAATCACGCGTCCTACAACTAATGCGCATGCGCTACAGTCGGATCGGACGTTTCAAACGGGCTAAAATGTCGCTGGTTCCTCTAATGGTAACGGAATTGCGACAGGTCAAGTAAAAACACAATGTTTGATAGGAAGGGATGGCTCTTCTGTAAAGCTAGGTGATTTCAATTTACCGCAGGCAGTGTCAGTTGCTGAGGCGTATGTCCGTCACCGTCACGAAAGTGTTTGCCTCCTTTGTACTCTCGGAGCTGGTTGGAAACTTTTGGTGCATATACTATTGCGATCCTAACGAATGCTCCTGAGGGATGTTTGGCATTGGCAGTTCCGTGGGACTGCCTGTCTACCTTTAGTTGATCCTGCTCTTAGTTTTTACGGCGAGAGCAGCACTATTTTTGAAATGTGATATGGGCAAGCTTTCGCTTGTCCCATCCTACAGTTGGCAATACGACTGCCTGCCTAGCAATAGTTGATCCTGATCTTCGTTTTTAGGGCGAGAGCAGTACTAATTTTGAAATGTGAAACGTGATGTGGGCAAGCTTTCGCTTGTCCCATCCTACAGTTAACAATACAACTGCCTGCCTAGCACTAGTTGATCCTGCTCTTCGTTTTTAGGGCGAGAGCAGTACTATTTTTAAATTGTGATTGGGGAATCTTTTAAATTGGGGAATCATTAAATTCGGGAATCTTTCGTTTGTCCCAACCTACAGTTGGCAATACGAAGACGGGCATAGCACTCTGCCTTCGTTTTTGCAGCGATGCGCTGTTGTTTTTGTGATGCTATGCAACGTGGATCCATAAGATGATCTGGAGACATGAAAAAGCAAAAAGAAGAGAGAAGTAATATCAGTGGTGGATATTAAACCGGATAATGCTTTATTATTACACTGACTCCCCGTTGGCGTTACCATGAAAATATTGGCGCAACATGGGCAAAATGGGCTTGCCAATATGGGCTGCTAATATTGGTACAATATTGGCAGCCCGTATTTGACCAATATTGGGAACCTTGGCAGCCCATATGGGCTAACATCACCCTATAATTCTGCCTTGATGGGCAGTAACGCTCCCAGTTGAAAATCAAATGAGCAAACGTTATGTGAACAATTGAGGAGGCGATTCAAGGAGGTATTCTTTCTCTGACACCCATGAGAAACATACAGCATGTATGTGTGTAGCCGCATACCACAGCCTTCGTATGACGGTGTGTGATTAAACTATAACAATAACAAAAACACACAAAAACAAGGAGATAACGTGGTGTACCCGATATTTTTAAACCAGGGAATAGCAAGCCGTCCTTTCTGGATCAATTTTCCTGCCAAAATATATAGATCCCCTCTCCATTCGATTTTTTATAGCAGCCTACACGAAGGTCAAGCCATTGTAGCGGTACGACGGATCAGGTCATCTTTGTGCAGTACAGAAACAACGATTGGTATCGGTGTGTTGTTTAATGGCCATTTGGGTATCTGAAATGCAACATCGCGGCACGTATATTTCAATTGTCACGCTCAGGATCTCCGTCAACCCGATTATGCCTAATAGACGCATATATACGAGAGGCTCCACTGATAAACGTGCATATCGCTTTACCTAATCGTCCATATTGAGGCAATAGGTGTCAACACAGGATTGAATATCATTGAGGAGGTCCATAATGTAATTTACTGCTTCTTATACGCCATCGTTGTGCTAATAGTCCCAAGGAGATAAGTCTACTATTCTCCTCGTTGTTGAAAAAGACGATTTTTTTTTATCCCTATACGGTCATTATGGACAGCCTTCTTGCGAGAGATGAGTAAATAATATAATCAGAAGGATGGTTAATAAAGCATTATAATACTTTTCGAGCCGCATGCCACATACTGTTTTCTTTACGGCTTACTACATATATAGCAGTCACGACCTGGCTATGTAATTTATTCGCTCTTAATGTCATCCTTCGACATAAACTAATTGCTTCCGTAAGTCAGTGGCCTGTCGTCCACGAACTCTGCCCTCATGACTGTGCTTGAAAGACGTAATCGCTATGCAGATGGTTCTCATCAGACGTTCTTATCAGTGAATAATCTTTTACAACACGTTTTTAGATTATCTGGCCAGTCATCTGACAAGCAGACAACCTGGTGCGAAGGGTGGTTTAGTGAAGGGCCACCGGCGCAGTCATCAACGACAGAGGTCTTAGGGCAGGTCATTTTTGTTGATGAAGCGAAGGGAAAGAAATAAAGTATTTTGCACCAAGCCACACTGTCCACATGCCCCACTGGTTGTTCGCGACACGTCTCCTGAAACCATCGAGTATTCAAGAACCTCAACAGAATGTTCCTTGCCAGGCCCTCGACCGCCTCCGCTCCTCATGTGACTGCAAAATTCCAAACAACGCATAATTTTCAGTAGATATACACATAATGTGAGTCATCCTAGATATGTGTGGCGACGTGCATATTGTTACCACTATCTTAATTGAGATAAAACAGCGTCGATATATTGTTGCCCCATTCGACGGCCGACTGGTTGCTGCGGCTTGAGGGCGCTGAGCTTCAGTGTTTTGTTATTGAGGTTATCAACTTTTAACATCATGTATTGTCCTTCGGCTACGATTCTCGAAGCGAATCCAGACCACTGTGAGCCATTCGCCGCTCCCTCACCTTTCGGGACATGTTTGTCGGCCATTATTGTGCCCGTTACTTGTATTGCGTCCCAACAAACCCAATAATCACGAGGTTAGGATACACATTGTTCTTCCGGTTTTTTCTTCTATAATCAAACTCAAACTCAACTGTTCCTCTTGTACCGGTATTCACCATGCTATTCTACACATACTGGTAGGTGACATCGCCCGCTACATGCATGCGTGACTCAATCTATATCGTCGCGGAAATATGCTTCACTAAGTGACTCTGATCAGCATATATATTTCCAGCAGTCGCCCTTGGTGGTTGTGTGCTCCTTTTGCTCTGTGCCTGTCGCGCCTTGCTGCTGTTACTTAGCCAACATGTCAAGTTAACAACTACCCCGCCTTTCTACGTTATTGACTCTGATCAGGACATAGCGTGGGGTGCGCCATGCATGCGAGAGCACGGAAACGTCTCATTCCCTGTAACCACGATTCTCCTCGCTATATACGAATCCAATACTTATTTGCATATGCGTCCTGTCACGCTGTGTGATCCGGGAAGATCAGACGGGAAGTGCAGGGCTCATTGCTCCCCACCCCTGTTATCATGAAGGTTACTTCTCAAGATGCGACCGGAAAGCAAGATAGACGAGACGTCCGATAAGAAGCGTGGGCAACGAGACGACAAATAGGCAGCGCGAGGGGCAAATGGCCGCCTGTGTTTTGAGCAGCTCCCCTCAGTAGAAGGAGCACTAACCCGAGGGAGGTTAAAAATGTTTTAAGTGAAGTATACGGTGCATTTCTAAATGGTAATAAATGTCAATGAAGAGAGATGTCTTACGGTGTGGCTGCAGGTTCTTTTTGATTTGTGGAAGGCGGGGAAAAGTTTCCTGAAAGCCTGATTCGATTTCAGCTTGGAACGAATGTCGATTATTCCTCTTCCTTCTTTAAAAGTTTCCTGTTTTTTTTTTTTTGTTCCAGTTTATCGCATCTCAAGAGGAAAATTTATCTCACTTAGTCGTGAGGCGTGGTTGGTGGGATAGTAGAGAATGCACGAATAAATGCTGAATGCAGATGTCTCTATTTCCCATCTTTTTAAAACGAAACGAGGCAGGTTACACACACACGCACACACAAAAACAATAACATACTTAAAGACAAGAAAGAATAATATAACGCCTCTCCCCGAACGGCACATGCACATTTACATCCAATAGAGGAGTGCACAGAATCACGACGCGGTCTCAAAAAAGAGTGTTTCCTTATCACATCTCACTATGCTGTATACAAGCGTGTCAAGACAGTGAATATTGAGAGTAGAGCAGTTCCGAAGGGATAGCGATTGGGGCAGCCGCCACGCGCACCTTCCTATTGAGGTTGCGTCGGACGGCTGGTGTCTCAGGAGCTCAAAAGATCGGGCAACAAACCAAGAACCGAAAATATTTTCGATTTATAATTTTGCCAAATGGCTTTTCACCATTTCAGTTTACATAGCATGAATTTTTCTGAAGACGAAGAGCGCACATGTATAAATGCTACGTGATGGCTTCTCTCTAGCTATTGTGCTTCTAGAGAGGGCTAGCTGGCGCTTTTTTTTTTTGTTTGTTTCAGGAGTGAAACTTGCTGCCTTGGCTGAGCAGGCCCACTTCTTTTTATTGTTATTATTATAATTGAACGTAACCCCCCACTCCCTCCCCACTTCACGGTCATGCTGTCCTAGGAGGAAGTTGGCCTGGAGACACCTCAGATTGTAAGAAATAAGTTACACTAGCGTCAATGTTTCTCTATTCTGATACACCCGTCTTCCCAACCTGTATGCCCCACCTCATTTATTTCCTCATTCTTTTCTCTTCCTCTACTTTTTTTGCTTGGCTGACCTTTCCTCCACCTTTTTTTTTCTCTCTGTTGTAATAAATATACCCCGCCCCTCAGGTGAGCGCCACCTGCTTGTCAGATCAACCTGTCCACAAGAAAAGAAGACCAAATCACAAACCACGGTGCAGATTGGAAGAAAATAGGACTCTGGCAACATTCAAAAACAGAACTACGAACTCCTAACTCATTTCCCGAAGTAAATGTTGACGGAAATGCCGGATGTTTAGGCTTCATCAAAATGACGTCACTGTTCAGCAGGCGATTCCCTCTTCCTGGACGCCACGGACAACGCTCGCTCCCACCGCACCGCATGGATTACCATCCATGCACGTCAGTTTTCCCTCACTGCCAATAAGGTACCACATCCCGGACGAGAGCACTTTCTTCCACTTCCATCCATTGACGCGTCGAAGAAGCATCACAGTCAAGTTCAAGGCAAACTAAGGCTAGTGGCCCCGTGCTCTTGTAACTCACGGCCACTTGGCCGCAGACAAGACGCAGAACCCCTTCGCGCCTCCCCATCAAAAGGGATGTCAACGCACATAGACGATGCTTCTATCCATCGGGTAACAGGCAATGGAGCAGTGTAACCTTCGGGGTCAGCAGGAAGCGGATTCTTCATGTAACCATAGAGGCTTCGAGAGATGCTCGGCATGTGCCGCCTGTATGGAGGCGTGCGCTCTGTGCTGTGCTGGGCTGGGCGTATAAAGTATGTTTGCGATTGTTCAAAGGCGGTTATGTCTCGAAGAAAGAAGGGCACGATGCTCGATACATGTTTTTGTTGGAAGCGGAGCGTGCCGGAATGTTAGAAAACATGTTGCCGCGCACTCTGTTACAGAGAGAGTTGGATTTCAGGCCTTCAAAGGCGTGCCCACGATTCAGAATGGCGCTGATGTTTGGGATAATCTCAAGATGGTACCTTCAGTACCTTCAGTAGACTCTTGGAAAGCTTTGTTTCTGGACACCAGTAATCGTATATGCTAGTTTTATCAACTTATTTTTGTGGCATTGGGGATGAGATCTTTCTTTTTTTCAGCTGCTAGCTTCCTTCCTAGAACTTATGTACATCGCACTGGTTATATGACAGACTTGGTCGAGCGTTTGGGTTGCATAACGTTTGCTCGTTGTTGATTTGGTTTTATAAGTGCATACGCATCGTACTGAGCCCTCATGCAAACTTTGTAAATGACCCCGTACTCACGGGATAAGTTCGTGAAGTTACTCGGAGTACCGAAAGGGGCTGTCTGAGTTGAGCACTGAAAGACGTTCGAGGTCTGATTCTGCTTGCTAGGAAGCATGACTTTCTATGAGAACAAAATAGTTTGGACAAAGCACCGACCATCCAAGTAATAAGGATGAGGAAAAATTACAAATGTCTGCTCCTGGACCAAGAGACGATGACAGCATTTTTTCATGTTAGATACACGAATATTTCTGTTACTGTAGAAGTGTTTTTTTTTTCGCGCGGAATTATTTTTCGCGTTTTTCGCGCACACCTCCAAAATCGCGAATTTAAGTTCCCGCGAATAACTCTGGCCATATGAGGGCGAAAATCGTTAGGCGTTCGACGCTATACCGCGACTACCTGATACTTTCTGCTCCATGTAGCATAGGCTGTCTAAGCAAGCGCAGAAGATCGTTTTATCCTATCAGGCAAGATGAAAAGAAATGAAAATTCATCATGCTTTTGTTACTCCTATAAACGCTTTGCACAATACACGCAATATACCACTATACCACGAAGCCAGAACATGCCTTTCCCCGCATTCTCAAAACCAGCTTGAATGATAGTACCACATCTCAACCGAACTGGTCAGTGCCCCGAGTGATAATAAGAACTGCTAAAATAAACTGGCTAACTTGCACACGGCCAGTACTATGGCCTCCTACAGGGTCCCTAAAGGCCATTTGACAGGACCTTTCCTCCTATCTCTGTGAGGAGAAGAAAGGAATAGACCTAGAATGCCGCAATCCACGTGAACAACGGATGTCTTAGTACGTGCCGAAATATGCCCGAGTATTGACGGCGGCACTATATACAAGAGCAAAGCACTCCCGGAAACCTGTGTCGCGAATTTAAGTTCTCGCGAATCAATCCTCAAAGCAGCTCTGCTCGAAAACGCGAAAATATTTTCCACGCGGAAAAAAAACACTTCTACAGTATATCAGACAAAGTAGCAGTTTGGAAAGGGAAAAAGAAAAACAATACTACTGTTTACGATAAAGACAAAGAAAATCGGGTGCAAACCACGAGATCACAGCAATCATTGCGGATAGAACATACAACAACAACTTAGTTTTAAGATGATGAATGGGGAGTTTCATGGATAGAAGATATACATTCACTTCAGGATTCCCATTTATAGAACACTTGCTTGGACACAACACATCATCATCGCATGCATATGGGTGTGTGTTGGAAAATGCGTGCTGAATATCCCGCCTCAGCGCAAGGAGTCTCTTCGTTGTGCACCGACCTCCGAAAGAATGCGACTTGGCGCTCTGCGTCAGCACATTGCATTCCTTCGCTCATCCACACACACAGACCGTCTTGATCCGACTCGGGTGTTTGAGCTATTTAAAGTTTAGGCACGGCTGCCAAAGCCTTTCTCCGAGGGACACTTCCGTGTCACAGGCACGGTCTTCGACGTATTTATTTACTTTATCGAACCTCTCCAAACAGCGACTTCGGGAAGCCCTTTTACGGAAGCTGGAGAAGGCGTCCGAGTGAAGCACTCAAATAAGCTTGGTCAGATTTTGCCTCTCGAAGAACTACAAAAAACATCTATTTTTATTTTTTCGTATTTATTCGTATTTTTTCGAGTAATATGTATGTGAATCGATCACACTACCTGTGTTTGATTGTTAGGAACACGTGACACGCATTAGATAGTTTAACGTGTCTAAAGGCACCTTGCACCTTGCCTCCAGAGATATTGGAATATTTGAGTGCTGGGGAACCATGATTGAAGTGAAAGCGACAGCGCCTCTTGCTTCTATCTACTTTCACTGGATCGCTGTATATTCTATTTCAGGGAAAGGCAGAGAGTTAATGTTTCGTGCCCGTCGGCGTGCATTTCGTTTCCTTTCCCAGACAAGAAACGTAAACTGAACACTGGCTGAAGTGAATCAAGCCGCAGCACACCAGAACCTCAGTCCCCCCCCCCCCTCACCAACGTAATTCCAATAAACGATTTCGACAAAGTAAATACCCACTGCAGTAGTCAACGTAGTCACAAGAGGCACTGTAGTAACAGTAGTCAAAGTAGTCAACTATAGATGTCTGAAGATTTCAACCGACTCATGTCCCTACGCTTTAATTAGATTTTTTGTGTCACCTCCAGGACGAGCGTAAAAGGAGAACAAATAATTATGACAAGTGCTTACGAAGCTGCAGAGCTTCGCAGGGTCTAATCAACGTAGCCAGAAGACAACCTCGGTTACTTCAACCAGGGTGTGACTACAATTGGGCCTTATTGGGACTTATTGGATGACCCTCCCACATGGCTGTTCATAAATATCGAATGATCCGCGAGAGTGAACACAGGTGTTACTAAAGCTCCGACTGATACAGTCTCCAGTGCCCTCGCGACTGGCTATCGGCAGGCATACCATTATTATTACCAACCGCTGATCAATCATCATCCTCAAATAAAGTTGCTGTTGTTTTGCCAACCGCTGCACTCGCGAGCTTCTTTCGCAGTTTTCGAATTCGACCAATTTCGAGATTCCGTGCATGGAATTCCTGTTCAACGCCAGCAATAAATCCAGCATCAACTGCAATGAAATAGTTATTCTGTGCGTCAAAGCAAGCTATCGCTGTGGGCGACACCAAACCATCAATTTCTTCGGCCCGACGTTTTTGACTGCACGAAGCATGGGGAAGCCGTCATATCGTGATGGCGGTGCCCCTCCTCTCAGCACCGACTCGGAAACGTGTGACTCATCAGCAGGCCATATCGCCAAAAACGCCCAATAAACGTCAAAGAAAAAGAAGAAAACGCTGTCTGTTTTATGACGTCATTAAGGCAGCAGATGACACTGGGAGCCTCCAGTATATAGTCAGCTCCTTCCCTTCGCCACATGCCGTGGAATCTGCCATCTCTAATTTAGGACGCTACGGAGGCAAGACTCATTTCGTCGGAAGTTGGAAGGGAGAAGTAGAGCAGGGAACGCCGAGAAGAATTTCAGAAGCCCGCTACGTGGGATGTCAAAAAGCGTGTAAGCGGAGTGAGACCGAGCGGCGAGTTCAAAGACGGGCGCCTTTTTCCAGGATTGCTTTTCCTTGCAAGGTGAAGGCTACAGAACGGGACCCGATACTGAGAGTGTGGAATCTTCACATATAAGCTGATGCTACTCAAGCCCAGAATGAGCAGATCTTAGATCCTGTGCTTCATGCAGAACGCGCAGTTGCCCGGGGGGGGGGGGGGTATATTTATTAGGACAAAGAAAATGGGACATCGGCTTGCTATTCCGCAAAGAAAAAGTAAAAATAAATGAAAGAAGAATAGAATAAATAAAGAGAAAAGAATTACGGAATAACGGATAAACCATTATACGGTGAAAGAAGGATGAGATACATTAAAGGCAAAAATGACTTAAACAAGAAAAGGAAGATGCCACCGAGTAACACAAGTTGTCGCTCGCGTATTCATCAACTGCCCTTGTTTCATCTTCACGTGCTGTCCACGCACTGAATCGTGGCGACAGCAGTGCTACTGTAGGCGCTGGCGGAAATGTAACTGCCGTAGCTTTATATTTGAATGGATACGAATTCTCCTTAACTATTAAAGAGTTCATCAAAAATTCACGATACCGGTTCCAAAGACACGACTGACGGATATCACATTGTTTCATGTGACAGCTTCCTTTGTTGTATCGCTTTCTGCTGGGGTGCTTACGACCTGCGGAAGCTTCCAATTATGTGCGAGTTTGTTTTAGTAGACAGGCAGGTGTTCGCGATAACAGTTCCGAAAGCCGATCCCCTGTCTCTTTGAAGCGTGTGACACCACATTGCTAAGCTTGGATTTCATAACTTCCTTTATCGTACCGTTTTTGTAGCATCCTTCCGATCCACCAAAACTTTCTTTTAGCGAGTTTAGTACATTGTAAGAACTCTACGAAAACGATACGGCAACGGAAGTTACCACATCCAAGCTGCAATGTGATATCACCCGCTTCAAAGAAACACGGCTATTGACATCATGTACCGTTATCGTGAACACTTTCCGATCTATTAAAATTTGTAATGATCTTCGTAACCCGTAAACACTATCGTAATCCTTTCGTAAACTCGAACCCGCGCGCCCAAACGTGCAATACACTGCGTGTGGGTTAACGGGTTTTCTATTAACGCTTTCTGATTGGCATTTAAAGGCTGATCAACTGGTCATGTCGTGCTCCTTGCAAGTTTACATTATCTGACACATGAGAGGTAATATAAGCAGACTCTTAGCCTCTCTGAACGCATGAGTCATCCCAACAAGAACTTAACATGCAGGGTTTCCATTTTTGCGGATTTGAAACATCGGGGCTTTCCTCTACAACAGCCTAGGTGAAACCACCGTCGCGTTTTTATTATTTAAAGAAATTATTTATGAAAGCTCGTTAAGCGTGTCACTGGTTGTTACAACAATATTAGTCGAATAGGTGTGTGATGTGAAGTTTTTTAAGGTAAACGTAAGGCGGCTTTATGAAAATGTTGTCCAGTTTCTCGTGACAAGCCCTGAATGTTGAATGGTCTCAAAAGTTACACGTTAACGTCTTAGCACCAAAATGTAGAAGTCAGTTTCCAGATCAGGATGCCCGGCAAGTACGTGTAGTTTTTGAGAGTTTAACCGAACAATCTCACGCGACGCAGGGTGCCTTCCCACGCGATAAGAGTTCAGCGAGCAACGTTACGAACATCCGGTCTTACGCTGTCTCCTGCCATTAGTGCATCTTGAAAGCAATCCTCAAGAAATGCCTCACCCAAGCCTCCATGAAGGCAAAGATGGTTGGGATTTTCACAGAATATGCAGTTCAAACCCTTTACAAACGAATTGCCGGGCATCATTAATGTGTAGCGCACGTAACATCCATTACGCTACAGGAGTACATGTCATACTGTTTGCTAGTGACTGGGAAATTGTGTTCATATCATTAACACAAAGCGACGCGAGCGCCTTGTTCTTCAAACGTACAGACAAATTTCCTTGTACAAGCAAACATACACCTAACCCAAACTAGAGCAAACTAGAAAAAAATAAGAAAAACGAAACAGCTGAGCAAGAACAGTAGCCGAGGCAATCCGCCTAGAATACTTGCCGAATACAGAAGCTCTGTTGTGATCTCCCGTTCAGGAAAATTCCTAATCCTGTTACGAGTATCTCATTAGAGCGCGGCCGCAATACGTAAAAAAAAGAGAAAAAGAGCACGTAAGATTGAAAACGGTAATTTGTCGCTTGTTCTTGACAATCGCAAGATGTCAATGTTTAATTCTTTCACTTCATATCATTCATTACTCACTTCGGACATTTATATACAACAAATAATGAGGCAAAGGAACAAACGTGTAACCATAGTGGAAAGGGTAATGTTATAGTGCCGGCGTATTCTTTTTGTAACGAACTGTCTCCAGAACATCTGCTTTTAAACAACAGATGAACATGCTATCTTTGAAGGGAGGTTCCTTGATAAAATACACGCTACAATGTGCTTCACAAAAACAGTGTGTGGTTGCATTCGATGAAAATGTAAAGACAACACAGAAAAAGGAAAGACGCCAAATATTTTTTCTTCCTCACAGCCGTAATTCTTTTAACTACAACTTATTGGAACCGCAACGTCGTGCGCGACGCAGCAAGGTCTTTTTTCAGAATCTCGCCACAACAATCAGACACAGTATCCTTTTCTTGAGACAAGGTTGCAGAGAAAGCGAACATGTGTAGTGTAGCGCCTGCGTTTCATTCTCTCCTTTTCGCAGTACGTGCAAACCCTTTGTCTTCGTTCCCACAATTAACAGACGTAAGTATGTATCCTCCCCTCACGCTCTCATGACTACGTCTCGACAGACCCACAATGGGCAGCACAGTGTCAGTGCTAACGGCAGGCTATGGCTTTCCCACATGTCAAGAAACTTCTACCGTGTGTAACGCGCTTGCAATGGCAGTTAGGGCGTATAAGAAAAGACGGCTCTGTGTGAGAGACGCCGAAGTATCCGACAATACATGAGAGTCAACGTGCTTAGTTAAGCACCCAAAGAGCTCCAAATGAATTCCTCCTGGGAAGTATTCTTCGGGCATAAAACAAGAATGCTGACCCCAAGCGAACTGAACTGTATGTGTTGGCTGGAGTCTACTGCATGGACACCTTCTGTATTCGTTCCGCGGCATGTGCCCATACTGAGTGTGGTGTGATCAGCGCTGCACCTAACCGGCAAATAAGACGTGTAGGTTACTCACACCGCTTTCTAGCTTTTTCAATGACTGTCCTATTAGAGTGTTTGTATGTATTCCGTGCCCTTCACTCCAATATGGCCCATATATAACATGTCACAAGTAATAGGGCAGGGCAAACGTAGTTCCAGCGGCCCCTTCAGTAACATGCCTCCAAACAAGCAAGCGCTACAAACAAGGCAGATCGCTGAGTGACCCACTACATGGCTGACCCACCACATCTGTGAGCTTTCCTGCCTTGCTTATCATGTACCTTAAACTTCCTTTTTTAAAACAATTCCATCAGCACGATAACGTTTCCTTGTATGTCTTAGAGAACTGACCCATAACTATATGCCTTTCCACGCTACCGGTTGTGAACATACATTTTTAGGGGTTTAACTTCGCTGATTTTGCTTATTTACTGGATTAAAACGGCTAATGGACAACGGAACTACTATGACGGCTCTACCGTGCTGTCCGAGGATAAGAAGACATCAGGTACTCACACTCTTTCGCACTTAGAAATCTTGAAAACTGCATGACTCACCTGCAAAAGAAAGTAGAAAGGACAATTTAGAAAACATCGTTTTATCAATTCTAATTGGGCTCGCGCTAAATTCATGCGCTTTACATAAGTCGGCTCGTGTGTGTTTTGTGGAAACGAGCAAGCTCAGCTTCTCAATGATTACAGAAACCGCAAAAAGTCATTGCCATTCTGCTATCATAAATACTCTTCTCAGTGGGTTTGTGTTGTATAATTTGAGCTTTGTGGGGGAAATATTGATGTGAACGGAATAAATCCGATAAGGTCTGTAGAATGAGTGCCTTCCGCCTCTAGGCATCGTTAACTACAAGACGAGGAAGTCATTCATCTGAACGGGATGTAACTGTTGAGCGCAATAAAGACCACTGAAGAAGAAAAGAGAACAACAACCGACGGCGACCGAATGTTATGTCACAATCTCTTTGGAAAGCCATCGAGCACCACAACTTCATATTTCAACCGCGGTTGGCCGCAGCACGCACACTGTGAAACGTCGCGGCTGAATATTGTGAACTGTGCGCCTTTCAGAGCGGCACAGTACAAAATAGTAACAAAGAGACGGCACAGTTTTAATCGCCTATACAGCCCAGATGTAGAAAACATCGACAACATACCGATTACAAGTCTGTTCGTGATTCCCATGCACGGTCTCTACACCGAAATTAACGCGAAAATTTAACGAAACCATGTGTTCGAACGAGCGCATTTCAATGCCATGCATCTTTCACTTCGGAAACGTACCGCGCCTTCTTTTCCGAATGTTTGGTTCCTACATGGCCTCATAACAACGTAGGCGCGCGCACGTATTTTCAAGTAAACAATCCTCGACATATCATTCCATGGACAGCGATACGCGCGCTGAATAAACAGAACAAACACACACGAGGGGCATCGAGAAGTACTCCTTAAACGTCGACAAAGAAAACTCGTTGGCTCCGCACATACATTTCCACAATCGTTTCCCGACACACAGACCCATCGTGACCATCTTCCACCAGCGCCTCTCTACGAGCCAGGGTGGAGCTGGCCTACTTTATCTCCGCTACGCTACGACGAGGCATCGATATGGAAGCGAGGCTCCTTTCATTTTCTTTATCTGGACTCATAAATTGGAACGGGGAGCGAGCCATATACTTTGGCAGTGCCATTAGGCATCTATGGCTGGACGCAGCAGCAACAGCGGCAAAGAGCGGGCATTAGGGCGAGAATTGCGCCTCAATTAGGCGATACGTTCGCGGCTTCGCTCTGTAAGTGGTTGTTGACAACCAAGAGGCTGCGTGACAAGTTACTTCGGCCGGGCGTTGGAACTGCAGAGGGACGTCTGGTAGGCTTCGTTCTTCTTTCGATCATCTGATCTGGTGAGATTTTGTGCTCAAGCCTCGTACAGAGTTTGCAGCATGACTGTCAATGTCCGTCAAGCTCCAACGGCCAGTGTGGACCCATGTTACAGTGAAAAGTGCCTCGCTGAAAAGTGCCAATTCCGTCGTGTTGCGTATTTACGAGAAATTTACGTCTAGCTTGCCTCAGGGTCAGGGGTCTTAGACTCACACAAATGATGTGAACGTATCTACGTTTCTCTTCGGACTCTTTGGACCAAAATAATAAAGTATTGGGTTTCCTTGCACCTTGAGTAAAAGGGGATATCCAGGCATTACTGGTGAAGTCTGAGCAACACATGTGTATCTAACGGCGAACGGAAGGCGGAATCGCAAAAAGAGAGTATGCGGACTGCCTTTCACAGCATCCGCATCCTCGTCTCGCGAGAGTAACAAACGTTTGTAGACTCACGGAGTTTGAGCAAACAATCAAAAAAGCACTGGAGAGTTTCCGGAAGGAACTTTAAGGCACATTGAACCTGCAACTGTTGCAGGACGTTTCTGAGGAAACAAACTCAGTATCTAAACTTTGTTCTGGCTCTTCTCTAAACAGCATGCCACGCATCGTTTTTCCAAACCTTTCCGGGTGAACAACACGAAATACGGTAATCAGCGATGACGGAATGGCAGCTGGTGAAAATGGCAGTCCCCAGACCTTTCCTTTTTCATTAAATAAACTTTCATACCCCCCCCCCCCCACACACACACACTTCTATGTTCAATTATCCGCAGCTACTACTACGGTGAACGGAAAGTATTCCATGTTGTCTGTAGCCATGCGAGAACGACATTCCGCTAGCTGAGAGGAGTAAAAGGAAATATGAAACAGATGTGATAGAGCTACTCAAAATTATTCCTACGCGAAACAACGTTTCAGCAAACTGTCACAGGAACTTTTAGGACACGCACTCAGAGTATTTCACCGATTTCTACAATGTCGGCTTGCTAATGACAATGATGATCTGGGCAAGAAAAAGTGGGGACGTGAGCCGCAAGAACATCGGGGTAGACTATATCACACCACAGCGAGTAAGAAAATGGAAAATGAAAAATCAGTAGGCAAAACAATGTACAACACGGCGAAAGTTCAATCGATGGAGAACACCTGCTGAGTGTCGACCGGAGGGGATTCTTCGAGAAACCTGATTAGTGCTTGGAGCACTCTCATTTGATGGAGCGCTGGCCAACAACTACGGTTACCAATTGCTTTTGTCGATTATGTTTTCCATTGTATTACAATGCAGGGCTAAGACATTTGAACTATAGAGAAGTTGTCCTGTTATGTCATGATGTTATGAGCCAATTTAAACTGTAGTAGTAACTGCAGTTTGCTTTTGCGCTCATTTTGGCGCGTTTCAAGAGGTGAGAGATCTCAAAAAGTGCAATAACTGAAAAACGAGAAACGCTGCAAACAACACACGAGTTCAACGGCGTTGAATGGCAGAGGGTCTAAACGAACCACTGTCGCTTCAAGGAGAATGTCACTGTCGGAGCATTTTTGGACACACAAGGAGAATATGCCCAGTGTCTTCCACTACGTGACACGAATAGCAAGCTACACAACAAGCCGACTTTGGCGTTATGTCGCGTACTGTAGAGATTCCGTTACTACCCTCACGTTCGTATCAGAACACGAGAAAGGATTATAAATGCTGTTAGTAGGGCGTGAGAAGATACATGAAATACTGGAAGCCAAAACTTGTATATGGCGTATGTAGATTCAAAAAACCAAATGAACAATTAAGCTATGTGCCATACAACACAAAGAACAGTCAACGCAGGCTCCTCGACAGAAAGAGAAGGCTTCGTTCCCCTGAACTCAATTAACTGCAGTCGCTGCTGGGGTCCTTCACCTGTAAGTCAGTAGTTCGGACAGGAAAAGGCAGGAGGCACATGCACTGGTGAAATGAAAACAACATGTACTATGGGCTGTAGACGAGACGTCACGCAAGAAACAAGATGGTAACCAATTAAGTGGTTCCTTTCGAATGAGCAGATGTTCTTGTTAGCCTAGTTGGCCCGCGTCAGCTGTGCCTGTTCGTCGCCCATGACCCGAACGCAGCTGGGTTCACCGCATCTAGCGCCCCTCTACGGCCTCCATCCAGCACAACGAAGGCATCCGTCAAACGGCCACGAAGGAACTGCACACGCACAACCATTCATCTTTCCACACTTGAACCAACAAGGCGAGACGCGTTCGTCGAAAAGGAAAAATGCGTTTCACTCGAATCCTTTTACTTGTCTACGCCTGGAATACGGTGGTATGTTGCAACGGAAAGAAATATACGCTTAGGAATAAGGGGATTCAAGAGGTCTTCGCTGTCTTGGGCAGAGGTAGAGAACAAGTCAGGAAACGGCGGCATTACTCATGAGGCGACTTTGAAGGTTTGATGTCATGTTGTGGTGAACGATGCCCCAGATTGTCCCATAGTTGACGGTTTCTGCTCTTTCCGAGGGGTGAATTTCGGTGCAGACGACGAAACATCACTTCCGTCGTCTGCTTTAGAAGCCGTTGGCGCTCCTCTCCGGCATGCGTTCGAGGAAACAAAGTAGGGTGGCAATTTTTGGAATCGTCCTACGCATAAATAAACTGTCGATAAATTTTACCGTCTTCCATAGTGTATAAGTTGGGGCGTAGCGCAGTTCCATAGCAGAGCATATAGTTACGCGTACCTTGCGCAAGAGGTCTCCTGCCAAAGACAAGTACAGAAATTCCCTTCACAGATCAACGACCTTTTCTTTCTCGCTACACTTTTTGCTTTTCGTTCCAACGGCGCACAGAAGCGAGCCACAGGTGGAGGTCTTCAACGCAACGTAACGGACAACAATACTCTTCCCGCTTCGTTCGAACACTGAGCAAGAAAGAGATCCGAAACAGACGTCTGTGTATGCACACCGGAACTATGCTAACAGTAATATCTAGGAGTGTAGCAATTTTGAAGTAGGCGTGACAACTTCACTTCCTGTCGGACAACTAACCGGAAGCACGTGTGTATTGTGGCAGCACACCCGGTGACGACGGCCATCTTTCTTACCACAGGATGATCGATAACAGCTTTGATTTGACTTTGTGTGTTTTAGTTATATTCGCGTGTCATCAACCAGTCGACGCAGGATGGATGAGATTTTCACGAGCGTGAGAAGCGCTCTGGTGACATTGAGATATTGCCAGACGCATCTGTGAGGACGACCGAACTGTACATGGACTCGTGAAGTCACGCATTCTCTATCGGATACAAACAGGCATAGTCGGCACGCTCAAAGTGCCACCGTGCAGTATAGGCATTTCCGCTTAAACCGGACGGAACGTCGGTGAAATAAATAATCTGCCAAACCTTTCAACGGCACGCTTAACGCATACATGGATAGTGACGCTACGTAGGCTTAACACAGTCATGGGTAGTAACTGAGTTGCAAGTTACCCCTGTCACACGGCAAACTGAATGTCATTCGCAGCGAATCACATTCGTTCAGTGCCACACGGTACACCAAATGGCATTTCATGATGGCGTTTCCTCAGCCAATGAGTGCTGCCCGGTCGAACAAATCCCGATTCACGTCTTACGATATGTGGGCGCCGTGGACCCTCAGCAGTTAACCTGCTCCAAGTGTAGTTACCACTTTCGGTTAAAGTAACCGCAAAACAGGGCTGTCCTGTCCTGAACGAGTTTCTCAGTGAGAGAGGGATAAAGACATCCGTTGCACCGCTTCTCCTCCGTTGGGGGGGGGGGGGGGGATATGTTTATTAAAAAAAAAAAAAAAGAAAGTGACGAAAGGTTAGTCAGGCGTAGGCCGACTCGACGGCTTTCTCACTGTGCGTAGGGATGAAGCAATGGAAGCTTATTGCTGATTCTCAACAACAAACGTTGCTTAAATATGGCACGAATGTGATATAGTTGCGGTTGTGTAGCCTAAGCAGTACAATATTTTTTTAGCTTTGTGCGTGATCGATTTTTTGTTTCTTAAAAAGTAATAGTAAAGCAGCCAAATTACTAAAGTGACTATTGCAGCAAGTAGAAGCAATTTCAGGAAAACAGCTGTATCTCAATTACTATTTTCACAAGCTAACTGTAACATACACTCGGTTACTTTCTCTAAAGCAGCGTACCCAATGCTGGCTGAACCTATATATATAGTGTTATTTCTTCCATATTGCGTTGTCAGCATTTGACCGCGCCTACTTTAAGCACGAAAATCAATCTAGCCATGACTTCCTCGGTCGTATTTCTTCGGACATTATTTGGTCGAAACTCGATAGTGGAGCTGAAAATTGTTCCGCCTCCATTATCTTCTCGCCAACAAAGCCACGGAGAAAGATCCTTCGAAATCGAAAACGGAGTAAAGCCGCCTTTCTCCGGCAGATGAAGGCAGAAATAATTTCTCACTTCTTCCGTTACACAACAAAAACGATTGTCGCAAGAAAAAAGGAGATGAAAAAAAAAAAGAAAAAAAAAGACGAGGCGAATCAACCTAAGGGATCGTGTGTCAAACGCAGAACCGCACCAGGCAACGTTTCGTAAAAACAGGTACCAACGAAGCATCGGCTTGCTTCGTGAGAAAAACGCCACCGCGCGATCATTAACTACTCCCAGCCCAAATTGATTATGACGCCTTTTTCTTTATGTACCTAAAATTTTTACCAAGTTTATTGATGTCTGTGCACTGCGGATGTAATCTATTGTGCCAACTCGTTTATCGTGCTGTGGCCACCTGCAGGTGACAGCACTCTGGGAATAGTTACATGAAGAAATGCACCTAGGTATTGATGTAGACTTCACCATGTCGGGAACGGTTCGGTCCAGGCTGACGATACCCTAAGGCCGAATCCTTACGGATCTTCCTCTCTGGGTGATTTCATTCGCAGCATTATAGGAGTAGACAACAAGTGACGAAAACAGAGCAGCAAGGAAGTGAATGTGCAGCCAGCTGTTTGTGGCATTCACATATGGATAAAGACAAAGATAACTGGTGTTCTCGAAGAAAGACGGGTCCAAACAGCTTTCTACATGGGCTTTCTTCTAATCTTAACAATCTGCCTTGCCTTCTGAAGATAGTATCCTTTGGGACTTTAAAATGACAGGCTGGACCTGTCTAAGGGAATTTAATGACTAGGTTGTATTTGACAGCACCGGGTAAAGGACGGACTCCGTCCGAAAGCTTGTATTTAAGTGAAATAAATTATTTAAATATTTCAATATCTTTAAATACTTATGCACTTGCGAAATGTACAGGAGCGCCGTAATATTTTGGATGAACTACGACAAAGAACGCAACGTTCACATCTGGTTTGAGATACGGTGAAACGTAATCGGCAAGTTGCGTCTCGAATCGGTGGCACGTCTGCCATAGACACACCAGAAACTGCAAGTTAGTTGCAGTGGTGTCACGATCATACATAATTGGCAGCGAATTTCACTGAAATATTTTACAAGGTGACTGTGGGTCTCTCATGAAGATATGTGACAGCTAATTGTTTAGCTTTGTCTTTGGTGTATAGACTGTCATGCGGTCTACCAATTCGCGCGCTCGACATAGAGAGCTAGACTATGTAAATAAATGATTTTGTACTTCGGAGTGACCAAGGTATTCGTACAAATCAATGACGTTTCTCCGCGGTCGAACATAGCACTCCGATTTTGTTCACCGTGGATCACTTTTAGTGTAAGTTACTCTCAAAACGCTCATGAAGAAACAAGCTCCGGAAAGCAACTTCGTTGCGCCCGAATTCGATTATTTCGGATGACGTCCGCAGGAAACCGTGCTGTTCTCCGGTACAGTTGCTACAATCTCTCGTTCAATGACTGCAACGGAATATAGCTATAGAGGCAACGCTACGGCGGTGTCGTTGTGTACTCAGCCTCTCTCGTCTCCTGGGAAGCACAATACCACTAAATACTATCACTGCGCCTTTGCGTGGTTTTCGTGCTTTGTAATGCACTGACGCTCGCACGGGGGAAGGATTTGTTTATTAGGCAGGAAAAGTCAGCCAGAAAGCGACGGCGTCTTCGCACGCTGATGCCGCCACGTCCATCTCTTGTATCCTTTGAGGATTGCTATTAACTGTAATGTAAATCGGCTATAGTGTTCTGCTATTGTATGTTTTGTGCATCGTGTACTATTATTACCATGGGCTGTTACCATTGTATTTCTTCATTGATGTTGATGTTTCCGAAAAAAATGGAAGGAAGCGATCGAAATCATCACACGACGAATTTCGCTACTGCCATAAACAAACTGCGTACCCCCAAAAAACAAAACGGTTCGAGTGTAGACTGTGGCCATTGCACTACTCTGGGTAATTGTCACAAGCGCTGACAAGGCAGCATCCCACTTGTCAGGTGGCCAAGGACCCAACACGTTTACGAGGTCAAAGTTTCGGATGTCCAGTCAGTCGAGAGCAACAACAAAAATACAAATATAGTGAACCCTCGTTATTATTACCATGGTCGTTTCCGAAAAATTTGGTGATAATGCGGAATTGTCATATTAACGGAGGAGATCTGCAGAGGTTTCAGTGCATTGTTCCTCAGGTGTATGGTCGTAAAGTGCGTATGTCAGATTAGCGGGAGTCATATTAACGAGGGTTCACTGTACACTGATCATGCTGAATGGGGAAATTCGGCACCTGAGCAGTCGACGAAGTCGTCTATATTTTCTTCGCGAGGCGGCGACGTTTGGGAACCACTGGCGTACGGCACAAGATGTTTTGACGAGAGCAGATGTGCGTGTGTTTAGCGAGAAGCAATACGTACATTTGCAAAGCACTGCATGGACGTGCAATAACGTTCGCTATCAGGTCCCGTCCGACGCATCACCACATCTTATTAAATCTGGGCAGTGTGTCTAGACACTGGCACCGTTTACATGGGATCGCTCGAGAGCGAAGCGAACCCAGTTCGCTCATGTAAACATCTCGGAGCGCTCCCAGGTGAGCGCCGACTCGGTCCGGTTCTGAGGGGTGTACCGGGTCGGTTCGGTTTGCTCGGACAACCCATGGCCATGTAAACACAGTTCCATGCGCATCGCTTCATGAGAAATAAAATTATGTCTATCTACGTATCGTTGCTTCACATTTTTGTTATCGAGGGAAAATTATTTCGGGCAAATAGTATTTCGGCCCTCTTGGCTAAACTACTCGTAGATAAATAAGTTAGCACCGTATCTCGACCACATAACTTCCACCTTTCAACTACTTCGCTTTTGACATCAGAGTAGTGGTGGTGACTGCATTGCTTTTCAAACTGTCACTGAACAGAGAACAGAAGAACGCGTGACATTCCTGGGCTATTTGATTATACCGTACAGAAAATGTAACTGTTCTGTCGATGTTATGGCGTGTTATATTTAATCGCTTTCTGTACATTCTTTCGTGCGCAACTCACATTTACACCATGCATCAGGAATTGTCATTTAGCTGGAGCAAAACGACAAACAGCACGTGCTTCTGGACATGCCCTGCTGTCCTTGATCGCTATGATCGAATTCCTTTCCATTCATTCATAACGCCCACCTACTCCAAGATGTGCCATAATCGCACGTACGAACTTACGTACGTAAGGCCATACTTAGCATACGCACCACCACGACGTACGACCATATGTACGAACCTTCGAAATGACCTTCTAAACTTGGCTTTTTCCACTTTCTCCAACCCTTCACTCTCACGTACGACCACAACAGTAATGGAATATAGTCTGATGACGGGCCCTGTAATCAATGCACGTGGAACTCATATACACAGCCGATGCGAGCATGCGATTGCCACCTTGGCCACCTGCCCCTTCCGCACACAGTCTTGCGAACACTCACGTGGAGAAAGAAGAAAAACGAACACGTACTGAATGACGTTGCTAATGTACTTCTGCAGAGATGTCTTGCTCACGGTTCCTGTGGGAACCCCCTTCTGAACGCCCAGAAAACGGAAACGAACACGCCTTATTGTTAGCGTGTGTACCTGCAAGCTAAAGCTGTACCAGAAAGGCTTAAGTGGCTCCTTGCGGGATGGAAGTTGGATGGTGATGTCCACGGTACAACAAGATCGGGGTCTTCTTCCCGTCTGAGGATTTCTTGACGGCACTCACGACAACGTTCTAACAGTGTTATGTCACGAAACTGCTGGCATCCGTGGCCAGATTTGAACTCCAGGCTATGAGGCCGCATAGCGTGTCAACAACAGAGCATACGTTCGAGATTCAGTTCTAAATCTACGAAAAATTTCGTAAGGTAAAGCGATAAATTCCACATAGCAGAGCGAAATGATTCCTCAGAAGGCCTGCCCGGTTCTCTTTGTTTCCCCTCCTCTTTCGTGTTGTTCATTTATGTACTCACTGGATTGTATTCCGCATAAGATCGCATCACCTTTCCAGCACCAGCACAATCACGCGCTGCTTTGAACGCACACAACAAGGGCACATTGAGTCATCTTCAACCAAGGAGCTTCAAAACTGTACACCCTTCAGCTGTCGCTCCACTAAAGCAGATCCCCTCTTTCAAACGGAATCAAGGACGTCACCTTTCCATCTCTCTTAGCGTCAGCAGCTGCAAATTATGAACGCTCTTCTACTGTCAAGTACGTGCATTAAGAGCTGGTCGTGCACAGCTCAACATCCCGTATTCATATAGAAATCTCCTACCGAAATAAAGCATCAGGCGCATACTTTTTTTAAGAAAAAGAAAATCAAATAAAAAAGGACGCATGCGCAATCGGAGATACGGTTGGCTGATTTCGCTTTCATCACACAAAAGGTTCCACCGCACTCTCTCCCATTTTTCGGCCCGGAACAACCACTCCCAATATAAGAAGTGCCGAGAGAAAGAGAGAGAGAGAAAGGATATCACTGCCCCGTGCAGTATCGTAGCGTAGGGTATAACTCTCAACAGAACAAATGAGGAACAACTGCGGGAGTGATACATGAAAAAAAAAAAAAAAAAGATGAAAAGAAAACGGCAATGATAATGCCTCCCCGTAAAAGGTATGGCTTCGTGCCTGTTCTCAAATTGAGCTTCATCTCAGTGAAGGGCCCCCCGGACATACATGATAATACAAGAATAGTACCCGAACCAGAATTAACACGTCCTTTGAATGCATGCGATAATCCCATGAGGGAGATCCACTCGAACGCAGTTCTCGATTTTGGACCCTCCGGATGGAATACACGATAACATTCTTTTATTTATTTATTTATTTATTTTTCTGTCAGTTATTCTTTGCCCCCACCCCCTATTGGGAGAGCGTTCTTTCTATCGAATACCGCTTCCCACTTGGGAACACAGCATAGGTGCTACGAGGAAACGTGTGAACAGATCAAGCGAGGGGATAATCTCTTTTTAAGCAGCTCCCGCTTCCAAGGAGGGTTCGGGCCGGGGGGTCCGTTTAAAAGGCGTGCAGTGCGGGATGAAA
Source organism: Ornithodoros turicata (assembly GCF_037126465.1). Classification (NCBI taxonomy): domain Eukaryota; kingdom Metazoa; phylum Arthropoda; class Arachnida; order Ixodida; family Argasidae; genus Ornithodoros; species Ornithodoros turicata. The sequence goes on from NC_088202.1 coordinate 15,306,805, forward strand.
GAACGCTAAAAAGGAGGACAGTCTTTTACGTTTGGACGTCGATGGGGGCGACAAAAGGAGCCGACATGGGGGAGCCACTCGTCCCCCTCCTCTGTTTCCGAGAAATGGCGCTTAATAAATTGCAGTCAAGTAGTCGGTCGCGACTGTGCTCCGCGTCCATCTGTAGCGTGCATGCGTGTGGGCCTGGAGGTTTCGACAGGAAATAAAAATTCGTCCCTGCGGTGCTTGCGCTGTATACGTGTGCGCGTTCTGCGCTTAATCCGACGTGGGTTCATTACCATAGGCGTGACATAAATAACGGATACAAGTGAAGAATACACAACGTGCAGGCAGACCTATAAAATGTGTTAAAAAGTGAGGTCGTGCTACCTGTAACGTCCGAGAAACGCCAGCCAGGCGCTTTTTCACAGAAAATAGCTGCAATTGTTCGCACCACTATCCCACACTGTCGATGTTACATAATCTGCACGGACAGTTCCATAGAAATTCGAATAGGCCGTGGACTACTTAACTATAACTCGTAAAAGTATAACGTGCGATCTGCGACATTCATGTTTACTTCATCCAGTTACAGTCATGCACGCCACTGTCCACATGACTTATGGTATGTAGCCGGTATACGGGAGAGAGCATGAGCACAACGGAAATATTCTTGGTTGTTGATGGCGTGTTAGTGCAGACACGTCTGCTTGTCAGTGTTGCCGAATGTTGCTCGGGGGGGGGGGGATGGTATATCCTGGGCCAACTTCACACGGAACTGTAACGTAATTTCCCTTATATCTCACACCGTACGATGGTTATCTCCTCAGTTCACTCCGGTCCGCTGGCGATGCCGGTCGTTGTCCGAACTATCAGAAGGCCGAAAACCAAACGGCCGAAAAGTTGGAACACACTATCGAAAGGCCGAAATAACAATCAGAAACCACCAAGAAATGAAAAGTATAATCGAAATGCTACAACTGCTACATAAAGTAGTTACACAAAGTCGAGTTCAGGACTGGTTTTGGGAACTAATGTACTAAATAAAAATATTTTTTTCAGAAGCAGAACTCACGGAACCTGCGCTTCGGGTTACGCGTTTATTGAACACATTGGCACGCCAATAAACCAGCAAGCAGGAATCGTTACCACCATCACTTCAATAAATTATAAAATAAATTATCAGCAACCCGTGTATCAGTCGGCAGCATGTCATAACGAACTAACCCTAACCTATACCTGCCGCGGGCTTCTTCCTTCCGCATGCATCAGCCGGGCGCATGTCAAACGAACTAACTCTATCCTATCCTTTTCGATGGAATACACGACCACTCAGCGGCCCACCCGAAGGGAAGAAACTATCGTACACCGTTTACGGTTAAACGTAGCCCGAACACCGTCACTGCTATACAAGATGGGCCAACTGAACTCGAATGCAAGAACTCAGGGAAAAGAGGCACTGACGCCAGGAACCGAACCTGGGTCTTCTGATTTCCGGTCAGATATCCGGTCATCTGACCGGAAATCAGAAGACATGACAACGCGCTATAAATATTTTTAATTTGCCATGAAAAATGCGGCGTAGTGGAGCGGTGCGACGCCTGGTGTCAAACAACCCCCTGTACAGCGGACAACACTGAAAATTGGTATTACACACTATTACATCGGAGCTTCGTTATTTTAGTAACCATATTATTAGTTTCCCTGTTTACCTATTCATTCTGAAACCGCTGTTAGTGTTTTTTGCGAAGCAACCCAGCGCTGGCCGCTGCTCGATGGAGGCTCTCCCTACTTCTCTGCTGCGCCTGCGCGCTCCTTCTGTTCGCGGCCTTTTTCGAACGAACAAACTCTCTCTGTGAACCTCTGTGAACAAACAAGTCCCGACGCTGTCTGGCTTCTTGAACGTCCGACATATTTTTTTTCAATGGCTCAGCCTTTCATTTCAGTTCGCTTATCCGTTGATCCTCAGATGTGGATCGTTGTGTGGATTGCAGTGGCGGATTTTATGGTGGATTGTGGTGGATTGTTATGTCGGGCTCAGTGTTATACACATGCAATGTGGTTGCCGCCGTATGTGGCAGGAGTACGGATTCATTTCGAATACCTAGTACAGTGTTGCCCGTAATGTTTAATTGTAATTTTCTAATTAATTGCACCGTCGATTGGAATGAAACTTGCGCAGTTTTTGTCCTGGTGGCTTGGACTATCAAATAGCCACACTAAATAACATATGATCGGTGCTGCTTTACAGTACCGGGGTGTATCCCGTTTGAAACCATTAAAAATAATATTTCTAAAATAAACGCGTAAGTACCCACTGTTAAAAATATATCTCCCAGAATATACGCTTAAAAATAAACGCACAAAAATAATCGGCGAAATATCCCCGTTCAAATATAAACGCTAAGGAATCCACGGTTAAGAATATATCGTTAAAAATAAATCGTTTCAGAATCCCCCCAAATCCACCCTACAGTAGAGTCATGTGGTATGGCACAAATCAAGGTGAACTGCAAGCAAGCGGTTTAACCTAACCTCAGAGGACCAAACTAGCCTAAACTAACCGAAACCAAACTAAACTAACCTAACATAACATGATATAACCCGGCCTAAATTGCAATCAGTCCGCCTCCGTGCTAGATGGTGAGGGGATTTTGAAACAGTTAATTTTTAATGGTGGATTATTAAACGGTGATCTCTAAGCGGGGATAGCAAGCGGTTTATTTTAGGAGATATATTTTTAACCGTGTATTTTTTAAGCGGATTATTCTTGAATGTTTTATTCTTAAACTTTTATTCTTAGTCGTGGATTTCGGGGACCCCGCCCCCCCCCCCCCAAGCTCTTTGCAGACGACTGTGTCCTCTATAGGCCTATACGCTCTCCTTTCTGACCAGTTGGCCCTTCAGCAGGACCTCAACTCTATTTTTGCTTGGTGTTCTTTATGGCTGCTACCGCTAAATACTTGAAAGTGTCGGCACCTCCCCTTTTCCCGGTCCAGGTCTACCTTAGCCCAGCAATACTACATTGGTCCATCTCCCGTCCCTTTGCCCAACTCTTACAAATACTTGGGCCTTAACATATATTCTAGCCTCTCTTGGTCTGACCATATCCAAGCTATTGTTAATGACGCAAATCGGGCCTTAGGATTTCTTCGTCGTACTTTAAAATCAGTACCTGCCGCTGTCAGGTGTCTTGCGTATCAGACATTAGTTCGGCCCAAACTAGAATACGCATCCAGTGCATCTGGGACCCTCATCATGCTAATCACATCAGTGCTCTAGAATATGTTCAAAATCGCGCCACCAGGTTTACACTTTCCAATTACTCTTACCCTTCTAGAATCACTTCGCTTAAGTCATCCCTTATCCTACCTTTACTCTCATCACGTAGGAAATGTTCCCGCGTATGCCTCTTTCACAAACTCTACTGTGCTTATTCCATTCGCCCACATTGCATACGTCCTCCTAACTACACCTCATTGAGGCTAGATCATTCCTGTAAAGTAGAGCTCATTCGTTGTCACAATTCATACTTCATGTACTCGTTTTTTCCCAAAACTATATCAGACTGGAACGACCTGCCGCAGTCACTCTCGTATCCGTCACTAATTCTGCCTCATTTCGTCGTAACCTTATTGCATTTCTTGAATGTTAAAGTAAGCCTGCATTAAGTTTGTATGTGTATTTATGCATCCCTCCCCCCCTCATGTATCACCCCAGGAACGCATTTGAGGTTTTGTCATAAACAAATAAATAAACTCTGAATTGTGATGTTGGATTGGTTTGAAATTTACCACGATGAAACGTACCCATTAGAGTTCCATGCGGACACAGGAATTTTCCACCTGCATGAAGTAATTGGTGAGTACGGCACGCCGGCAAGGGAAAACTTTTATAGGTCGCTACCCTGCACATTCAACCGTCGATTTATGAGGAGTTACCGTTCCTGGAGAAAATCGTTCATAAATCGAGGGATTCGTAAATCTATGGTCGGAATGAGGAAGGAGAAGTGTCTTGTCCCAGAGGGCACCGTGCGGTTGATAAACCGAGGGTTAACTGTACCAAGTAATTCTTCAGGAATGAAGAATTCCAGATGGTACTGTATACTTCATTCCGGCTTGTTCGTGCAGGTACAAGAAAGCATTGTTGAGACAACGATATATTTTCCCACGCAGCATTTCGGACGAATATTGGCAATACCCGTCCAATATAGGTCCAGCGCTGTCGATATCCAGCTCATATTCAGCAGATATGTTGTTCTTTTGGTTTGCTTGTCTTTGAGAACTTTGAACTCGACAAGGAACACGTGTTTTAGAGTGAGACCTTAAGATACACTGTACGACGTCTATACTTGCCAATTGACAAGCCTCAAATGCCACCGAAAATGCCACAGGGCGTAGAAAGAAAAACAAGAACAAAGAAGCAGTTAGCAAAAAGAAAAGAAAAACAGAGAAGCGTAACTGCAGCCAACGGTTGTAAAACTTCAGCCGATGCTATATTATTTATAACGGACTCTTATTACAATCGTTCATCACAATTCGAAGACCAAAGTGGAGATTGAAGATATTCGTTATTTTTCATAGCTGCCAACTTCACCCACCCACAAAATCTATATCAGAAAAAGGGAGAGCGAGAAAATATCGAAGAAGATTCCTTACGAAAGCAAGCGGAGCTCTGTTTAGAGTTAAATATAAGGAACGGCATAGGCTCGAAATATTGAACGGCATTGTGTCGTTTACTTATTTGATACCGTGCGAGCGCCGCGAAGCAACCGTGACTGTGAGCGGCGTAGAGACATGGACAGATGGAGAGAGGACAGCAGGAAGGAGCGAGGGGTTAGTATGCGTCCTGAGCCGACTTCAACCGGAATTGTGCCGACATCGGCCTGGAAGATCTGCCGGAAAACCCAAGGAAAACCTGAGAGAGCACAGCCGGTGGTAGGATTCGAACCCTCCACCTCCCAGTCTTTTGCACGACCTTGGTTACCATCAACGAGCAGACTAAGTATTTTACTCGCTCGGCCATGCCGCAGGTATACGGGACTTCTAATGCAATGGGGGTTCATGTCCGTTTTGTTTTAATCATGTCCGGTGTAGCAGGTATACGGTACAGTTTAATTCCAACCCTGAACATCAACCAGCGGTAGTCATGGGCAAAAAAAAAAAAAATAATGAACGAACTTCACAACTGCATCAGGCGCTACGAATTACTGGGACTGAAAAACTGAAAGCGGAACAAACGACTGTCTCGAAAAGAATACCGAATACCGTCGTTGATCCCGGGATTCCATAAATATGCGGCTACATGGAAGAGCGCGAAAAAGAGAATTTCGTCGAGGGAACATCTTCAAAAATCATAAAGAATCGAGTGGAACATTGTCCGCGGACTTAGCTGCGCATTGGAATTCCCGAAGGTCCTCGGAATCACCCCACGTGAAGGAATCTACGTGGTAACTTGCTTCTCGCATTCCTGTGGCGACGTGAGGGGAAATAGGTAGAACGGCGGATATTTCTGTGAACGCCCGCGTGCACATTGTTGTGAGAATTTAGGTACATGGCTCGGATGTCGCAACGTGACTGTGTGACGTTTGGGAAGTGGATTGATGCGGTGCAGAGAGCGCATGTTGCAGTCATGGCTGACGATGTCCCTCATTTGACAGGTACGACAGAAAAGGCTCATGGAGTTAGTGACGGCGTGGAAGCATCTTCAGCAAAGCAAACCGTGAAGCCTATACCAGCGAATCTATCCCTCTGTCATTGTCATTCCATTAAAGATTGTCCCAGCGTGTGCAACTGACACGATCGAAATATTGTTTGGCTAATTGTGAGCAGACGTTACTGCTTGAAGCACAGTCACTGCATAAGCTTACATAGTTGCTGTAGCTCGGAATAGCATGGCAAGATGAAAGACGCTAATTTAGCAACAGCCTTCGCATACAGTTTGCTTTTCTGCTACAAATTGTCTCCTAGATTTCCCCATTCATTATCATTAACTTATTTGTTGTTGTTGTTGTTGTCTCCTAGAAGCCAACAGTCGGAGCTTCCGCTACCCTCGTCGCAACACAATAGAGTCCATTTCACTACACGGAGCGTACAAAATGAGGCACTTCCTGTCAAAACACCTCACGGTAACATTCGCGTTCAAAGCCGCTTTGAACAAGACCCTGCAATACAAAAATGCCGTCCTTATCTCAACTTCATAATGACTGTTCGGCCGAAAAATCTCACGCAACAACAACCCTGTGAAATGGCGTCATCACATCCCACATGACTTTTCATCTGGTGCATGTCGTCGGTGACAGGACCATGCCAACCGCGACCGCTGAATACCCGACAGGCAACACCAGGAGGCGCTGTGCACGTACCACTGTAGAAGCGCGGAAGAAGCAGACGACAACGAGAGGGGACGCCCACGAAAAAGGTAAAAAGAAAAGGGAAAAGAGGGAGCTAGAGGGGGAATGGCTGCGGGCTATGAAACCACAACAGTATTTTGCGCTGTCGTTTTAGTTTGTTTCCCTATCCCGACTCACTCATATGTCCCGTCGCAGACGACGTATGGGGACGCACAAGTGGTTCTTTTCGTTTACAACATGCAACGAGGAGGGAAAACGGGAGAGATGGTTGGGCCGTCATATTGCTAGGGGCTGTGTCATGTGAATCTGAGTAGGCGTGTTGTGTTGAGAGACAATCGATCAGTCTACTGTGTCTCAATACAGAATCTTAGGGTGTGACAAGATTGGGAATTGTAGATGCAAGGGTCACGTTATTGAGGTCTGTTCAGTTAGAACAAACGCTGATAGAAAACTAGCTAGACACCTGATCATCTCCACACATCGACAGCCATTAATGAGCTTCAATTCGTTGTTACGTACAAGTTTTCACTTTCACTAGCTTGCATTAAAATACATTAACGATAGCACAAAGAGTGCACATTGGGATGATATCTGTTGTAGGTCGCACATCGGATATATGATGCCAAGGAACAGGCTCTAGGAGCGTGGCCCATATTTCGACGAATGCTGTTTTCGCAGAGTGATTTTTTAATCTGCACGTCTTGTGAGGGGACATCCCAGAAGTGGCTACATGTGACTGACCTCCTTCGGGATGGACCCATAGATTACTGAGGCAGTTTTGTGTTGTGTTTCTCTTTGTACTGTTCCCTCGTTCCCTCCGTCAAGGGTGAAGTTGTATGTTAGATAAATGTTTTCGAGTTGGCGCTGGAAACTAGTGTTGTACATAGTGTACATACGCATTGTTCTATACACTACCTCTTGTATACAGGGTGTTTCACCTAAAGTGATAAAAAAATTCTAACTGGCGACGTAATCGCCGCATGATTGTGGGTCTTCCGGCAGTTATCTTCTAGAAACTTTCGCCGATATTTATGAAGGCTTTGGCCAATTTTAAATTGAAGGAAATTGATTTTTTTCAATTGAAGTTTGAAAATTACCAAGCGTGACCTACCCTTCTGACAAGACCAGAGCAGAGCAAAGGAAGAAGATCGAGTACTGCTATACAAACCCCCTCCATCACCAACTCCTCTACCTCTCTGCAGTTAATTTTATGAACGACATTTCAGTCAGACTACTCCACTGGGATAACGGACCATGTTACAGAGGCACTGAGCACGGATGCTATACTTACACAGGTAGATCTGCAACTTCATCACAATACACACTCAATTCAAAAATAAAGTAATACAAATGTGCTAAATCCCAAATACATACCATCTAAAAAAAGGTCACTGCCTCGCATCTCCACACTCGACCAATAACCATGCGTAAAACTGCATTGCATACTCCAGAAACAGTATACAACGAAAGGTACTAACCCATCACACAAGTGGAACAACAGGACAGTAGACGCGGCTCTTTCTAAAGATCCAATTTCCCACGGCGCCTACAAGTGCTTCAAACAGGGAGATGAAGGATAGATAACTGGAAGAGCTCACGTCTCCCGACTACCGTATCACGGCTACCATCAAACCTTTTGTGTGTCTGCCTCTACGGTTTTAAGGTCTTTCTCCAACCGAGCACCATTTCGCGGTTCATCTTCAAAGGGATGACTGTGACCACTGAATACGTTCATACTGACCAGGACTTCTTGCTTCAGACCAAGAGGCGGCGGCGGCGTCTACGTGCCATGTATTCTTCCTTAAAAGGGGCATTTCATTTTTTTTTCTTTCTTTCTCTCATTCTCGAAAGGCGTTAAAAAGGAGCATTCCAGGATCTACGATCAGCATGATGGAGGGATATGCTGGAGTCCCCGTGGTATTTATAGTTGGCGCTAATGGCGGAGATACTGGGCCCGGTATGTGCCAGATGTTCGATTGCTTTTCGGCACGAGCGGGTAAGGACGAACAAAAGCGTGCAGAAAGCCATTAGCTAAGATCTCGTGGGGATGGTTTGTTTTAGTGACGGTTTTGTTGGCGGCGTTTCCTTCGTGCTTTTATGCGTGGTTTGTCCCGAGTGCAGCCCTTTAATGACAAACCCAAGTGCGTAGCGATCGATGGCTCAGATAGACAAAAGGAGTGGATGCGAGTGCGTTTGGTCTGTGGTATTTTTAACTGGCGAACGAGGAACTTGAAGGAAAACGCAAAGAGAAAGAGAGAGAGAAAGGCGGTTGAACCACACACGAAGAGCAGGAACTCGAGAGATTGCCCTCGTCGTGTTCCTTTATGAGCATGTTTGGAAGGGATGAACAAAATAACGTCATGCGAATGTAACCGCGAACACAAAAATAAATCAATAAAGTCGTTCACTTGAGTATGACTCGAGAAATGCCCAATGCAATTAAAATTTGCAATGTTTAGGTCCACGGTTATCACGGTATAACTTCACCTAAGGCAGCTCACAACTTGTACCAATGGGCAAGCACAGGAAATATTACTCCTGCATTTTTTATTAGCCTCTGATCAGACACGAATCACCAGTGTGTTTCATTTCCTCCTGATCCTTTTTTTTTTATTTCTTTTTCTTTTCTCGTATCTTTTTCAACGGAACAACAAGTTCACCTTACGTTTTGACTGAACTTCCTCTTCTCTTGGGACAAGTATAACAACGTCCCACACAGTCCCGTCGTGTTGACGCCTTTAGTGAATCCAGAGCAACAAACCATACACGTAATATGAACAAAAAAATGCAAAAACAAACCTGAGAAGACTAATATTACCGCGTCTAACCACGGTACAAAGATACATCGTGTCGCGTTTAGCTAATTGCCTGCATGCAACATCCACTCCTGCATGCTTACCATGCCGTGGGAACGAACGTGCCACTGTCCAGAGGCTCCCCAACGTCCCCGTCAGCCAAAGAGCTCAAATGCCATGACCAATTTCTTTTTCTGTCTCGCTCGCCCTCAGCTGTCGTACATGCGATCCTTTCCTTCATGGCGGGGACTAGAATGGTGGACCCCACACGGCACATTCGACGCGGAAAAGTATAGCCTGCATCCCCACTCAGAGTAACGTCGACTGAACGTCGACTTGTGACAGTTAGATATCACAACAGTGGAGATGACTATGAAAAAGTGAGGTCCGACGTTATTATAGTGCAAGGCCGCTCATACGTTACGGTTTAATGGCTGGTTGTCAAAGGGGGAAACCCTGTAGCCTCTTTTACCTCCGCACCAGAATATAACGGCTGCCAACCATTTGACGTGCGGCCAATAGCGTGCGACTGTTGGCCTTTTCCGATGGAAAAGATACGAGAATATTTTTCGGGGTTGTCGTTATTTTAGGTCAAGTTTGCAAGCGATCACGATCTTTGCAATAATCGTGGAGCTGTAACGACTATCATGTGAAGCACCGGTTATTTCTCAAAACGGTACGAGAACTGCGATGCAAGTGACCGACGACTGTGCAGAAAGTTCAAGGAACATACACATGTGGGGAAGGGAGATGCTGCGTGTGATTGTTCCAACTAGGGTATTCGTGCGCTCAAAAATCAGGTCCGCTTTTCCCTCATTTTCTTGAAATTGTGGTAAGTTCGTTTTCTTTATCGTTAGTAATCCCACAGTGCACAGGTGAGCTCATATTGTTATATTACTAGCTTGAGGACTATCAGACATGACCTAATTACGTTAAAACTACCAGGCCAGACTTAAGTCTGTCTCTCTCGGAAGGCGTGCAATGGCAACGGAAACGTGTGTTCCAAGTGCAATCGGGTAGGGTACCGCACCACCGCGGTGAAACACCCCATCTCGTAGACATAATCTGTTCTTGTTGTTGTTGTCTCGGAGAAGAAAACGACAAAAAATTTACAGCACGCCACAGGCATGCACATGGCCCTCATTTTTCACAATGTCATGGTAGTGTTTCGGTCACGAGATGAAGCACACAAATACAATGAAAAGTGATATCACATTATCTTGCCCTGTGATTTCCACGTGACGTGCGGAGAACAGCGCTGTTCTCGCAGTGCTCTTGTTCTCCGCACAAAGGCTTCGACCGACTTGAGAACAGTACGAGAGCCCTCTGTAATCGAGCACTTTCATACGTACATATGTCTCAGCAAGGGCAGTCGCGCCACACAGACAACGCGCATCTCATGATTGAATTGCTGAGTGAATCGGTCCCTCAGGGACCGTGTTAGCGCTGCGTCTTATCGCATCACATCCCCAATCGCGCGCCGTTGCGCCGTTTTACGGGCTGCGCACGTTTAGCTCCCCGGACAGCGCATTAGCCGACAAACCAACGGACAGCGAAAGACACAGGCGTCGAGCTTAAACCTGAACCTTGTCCTGAATATTATTTCCTCCAGAGCAAGTCACTCAATGAATGTATGCTTTATTTAGAGCAGAAACAAATAGGCGTTTTAACCGAAAGCTTGCGATGCATCCAAGAAATGTAACACAAAATGGCTGCGCTCCTTGGGCGGTTTCGTACCCGGAACATCAAAGAGTTCAATCAAATTAAATTAATCAAATTAAATCAAACGAATTAAACCAATGAACGGACACATCCACCACAAAGCCATTACGGTCGACTATATCTCACTGAACTCGTAGCCTAAAATGCATCGAGCGTGCGTGCGCGCATGTCTCTGTTAGTATGTGTTCGATTTTCCATTTGACAAAAGCCGCCCGCGGTGGCTCATTAGGTAGCGTGTCCGCCTGTTGATCCCAAGGTCGCGGGTTCGAACCCGGCCGAGGACGGTGGAAACTTGGTGGAAGGGTACAAGGTGCTCAGACACGCCGTCTTCCGTGATGGGCGTTAAATGTGGTGTGCAGTGTGTCGAGATTTCGGTGCACGTTAAGGGACTCTGGGCAAAATGAATCCACAGACGCGACCACTGTGGCGTCCCTAATGATCGCAGTTCTCTCGTGACGTAAAGCCCCGAATTATTATTGTTATCGATTCCACGAAAAGTGCACTGGGCAGTGTAAAGCAGTGACTCCATTGTTAAGGAGTGTATGACAGGTGCTGCTCTCGTGCAAAGTACGCTATAGACACCAATTGAATAGAAACGTGTATAAGCCTGATATACTTATAGTTTGTGTGTTTGTTTTTCTTTTCTACTCCGCTCTTTCCTTTTTTGCTTCGCTGGGAATAGCAAGCCGCCGTAGCGCAGGCTAACCTTTCCCTCCTTTTTTATATAATAAACAAATCCCCCCCCCCCCCGATATACTTGTTCAGTTTCTGCGGGTTTGTGGCCTTCTGGGTGAACTGTGACCAATTTCGTCTGTGTTTGTTTCCCTGTATTTGTTGGGAAGAACAAGCCGCCGTAGCGCAGGCTAACATTTCCCTGTATTTTTTTGTATAATAAACGTATATCCCCCCCCCGCCCCCTGAGATCGTCTGTCACCGTCATCTGAGCCTTATCACCACTTTTTGAGTGACTGTTGTAGGAGCAAGAACAGGTCGATCTTAAGAAAAATATTTGCTAGCATGCACAAGAGCGATAGTAAGCCACCTTGAACAGCCACAGCTACCCCATTCATGTCGTTTGTGCGTGCGTGCGTGATCAAATGTTATGTGATGACAAATTATTAGCGAAGGGCCCCCTTTGACACCAGCGCAGATATCAGAGCAGCTATCAGAACAGCAAACATGGAACATTCGCATTTTAAAAGTGGAATGCGATATTACTCTTACGCAATATATGAAAAGGGACTCGCGTCTGATATGCTCAGCCGTGCAGATCCAAATATGGCATGCATGCAGAGAATGAACGACGCGTGGTGGTCCCGAGGAACTCTCGAAAGCATTCCTCTCGAAAGCGATGTTTCATCGCGGGAAGCACATTAGCGGCGGTAATGGCCAGAAAGGCACTCATCTTATCAGACCCCAGGCGTCGATGTGAACGGGATTACGATCTCACGAACCTGCTTTGAGACTACCCATGAGCACGTCCGCTGAAGCAGCCATGGCAGCGCCGAAAAAGGATAGGGCTGGCGTCACAGCAAGAACAATATTCGATAGAATGTGGCAAGTTGTTTGGAAGAAAGCTATGTGGGATGACGTTGCAACCGATTCAGTGAACGATTGGTGCCATGAATGGTGTCTGCACCTAAAACGGATATTTGGAGAAAGCAAGGGCAGACAGGACAAGGCACAGGGACAGGCCACAACGTGCACAGCGTTCAGCGGACGTGTCTTGAACGCTGCGACTGTGTAGTGATGTGATGTGATGTGATGTGAATAAAGAAAAAAATGGGGATGTAAGTTTCGACGAAGTCAAACTGGCTACCCCAGTACACTTAATACAGAAAGTTCAATCTGATGATGAGATGATGAAAACGCAAAAGGATGATGTCCAGAGACGAACAGAGATGATAATTGAGTTCAACATGTAGGTCAAAAAGTTCAAGAGCTGCGCCCAAGTTAGAGTAAAGTGGCGGAATCACCGGGGCACACACAGGACACATCACACATTCACCGTGTCATAGGATGTCCATAAGCCCGGTTGCATGCAAAAAGTCTTCAAGTGCCCTTAGCGCCTTGTCGGACGAAGGAGGACCTAATAGTTTCGTGATGTCGAAGGCTCGGGAGTCCAAACGAGAGAGGCTTGTCTCTAATGCCCTTCGAGCATCGACGTACTTCTGACACCTGAGAAGGATGTGTTCTACATCCTCTACAACGCCACACTCACTACAGTTCGGAGAGTCTCGCTTTCCGATTTTGAAGAGGAGACGTGCGCTGTACGGTACATTGAGCCGTAGCCTATGTAGGACAGTTGTCGTTTGTCGCGTAAAGGAAGGTGGTACTCGAAAGCGTAACCCTGGGTCGACCTTATACAGAAGCGAATCCCGAGCCGATCCTGTTAACCAGGAGGTATTGCACATTCTTTGTTTTAACTCGTTCAGCATTCGGACTGTGTAGTCCATCAATGAGCTTGTCGCGTTCTTCAGGCATGCATATCTATTTAGGGTGTCCCAGAAAACGTGTTAATTGAATTATGTTAATAGATATATAAAATAAATAATATTGAACAATACGTTATAAATATATATACATAACATTATAAATAACCTTAAATATATAAAAATAAAAGCTACGCCACCTAGAAACATACCGTCAAAGGCATTTGTTCTTCTTACTAGCTTTTTGACACCTTCTGATATCAATGTTATGCAACTTAAGTTTTATTATGCCAATATTTACGAACTGGACTCATAGAACTGGACATAGTGTAGTATACTCACGTATAATTTATATGTTTCTTGTGACGTACTATTAAGCCCGAAAAATATGTTCAGCATGAACAGCGAACAGATATTTACATTATTGCTTCATGTAGTAAATTTCGCACCTGTTTACGTTAGTAGTGAAGAAGTCAGCAAAAAAGAAAAAAAAAATACAAAAAAAAATACACTTTGAAGTCACATACCAATTGTGCCCGTCTTTGAAACATCCCGAGCTGTTTAAGAACGCCTCAGAATGTATGTTCAGAACACCCACAACGAGCAAATACTGTACTCTGCTAGGTATTACAGTAAATGAGAAAATGACTAACAGTAACCGGACATTTCAGTTTTTTTAAGTATCTAGGAAACTGGAACACTGGCGAAAAACAAAACGGTCCTCGGCGTAAAAAAAAAAAAGAAAGAAAAAGGAAAGAAAGACTGCCCAAGGAATTTCTGATAACAAAAAAAAAATATATATATATATATATATATATATATAAATGCAGTTTTCGCGAACTACAATGCATAGACGGGGCAGAAATTGCTTGTTTAGTCATTGTAGCTGTGTGACTTATCAATCAATAACGCGTCCTGGAGTAGCGAGTCCCGAGCGGCCGGGACTAACATCTCAATTTTTTTCTTTTGCAAATCAAATCAAATCATAACCACTGAACATTGAAAAGTTAGGTTACCTCCATTTCCTTCTTCATTTTTTAACTCGTTCTCAAAATTAAGTCTGACCAAGTCGTCCTTCCGTTTGAGTAAGTCAAAATCCCCGGGAACTTCGCATCGCCACAGAACTTCATGCGTTCACTAGTTCTTGTCTAGCCTGAACTTACTACAATACATTATACGTTATATGTATTTCGTATTTGCGTGCCAAAACAAATAGTCTATATTTATAATAGACATTACACTATGATTTGTTCTGCAACGTTCGCTAACGAATCTTACTCGTGCTAGAGCGAAAATTTCGCTCCTTTTTCCAGACTGTTTTTTTTTTTAGGGAAAGGCACGAAATATTTTTTACCAGTTTAAAATTTCTGAAAATTTTGCATCTCTATATGTGGGTGACTGCAGATAATTTTGACTATACCTGGGATTATACCTGGGATACCCGAAAAGCAATGTTTACTACCCCCATAATGCTGCCGTCCTCGACCCTTCTCACCGCTCACCACTCATGACAAAGCTCCCTTCATGCTACACAAGTTCTCTATCACGTCGTTATTTTCAAAGCGTTGTGTTATATTCAGAGTTTCCGAACCAAATTGAATGCGAGGCTTTTCCGAGCAGGCGACTGCACACAAATTACTCGCTTTATAATGCTGCATGCCACCGTGCAGAGCTATCCTACTTTAAACGGGCCAATGCAAATGAGTTTTGCCATGAGAACGATCGTCGCCTCATCTGCACACGACCCGTAGTTCAAGGCCCGAACGCTAGCGCACGCAATTTAGCTCGCCACAGTTCAAGCTTATGAGATGTGGGGCAGAGGATGTGTAACTGAACCTGCAACATGTGGCAAGCTGTGTCAACAGATGTGCTATACGATGTTACCATGTGTCTTGAACGTCAAAAGTCTACGAAGTATAACGTTATCGACGCGCAGGCGCTGAAAAGACGTGGACTTTAGCAAGCGAAACCTTTTAGGCATGCGAAATCGTACAGAGACGTACTGCCCGAAAGGAAACACAATTTATCAACTGTTATACCAACTGCTATAACAACAACTGATATACCGACATACCTAAAAGTTTGCGCTACTCAAACAAAAAGGATATAGGGCGGTGAACTGAGTTCAAGTCCCAGTGTGTGCAGTATGTGTGTCTTCGTCTAAGCCAAACGTCGGCACAGTGGCTCGTCAAGTTGGCCCAGCACGCATGATCTCCCCCGAACAACATGTCACCATATGGGCAAGAAGACCGCTCGGTATAACGGAACGTTACAACGAACTGACCAACCTTACATCAAATACAGTTGATAAGCCGACGCGCTTGCGGAAAACGGGGATTGTAAATTCTGCCGCAGATTTCATCGCCTTGTGGGTGTATGTTTTTTGTTTGTTTGTTTGTTTTCTCTCACTATTGTCGACGTTTTCTCCGAGATCCATTTTCTTTTCCCCAATCTGCTTTCTCTTTCTGTTTTGCCCCAGAGCAAATTATTATACAGTTACTTTCTTTCTTTTTTTTTTTAATTGGGTGTTAGCGCCGGGACGCAACTGTGGCTATGAGCGACGTACAGATGTGGACAGACGGAAAGAGGATAGCAGGAAGGAGTGGGGGACAGGGGGTTAGTATGCGTCCTGGACCGACTTCAGGGGGAACTGTGCCGACATTCTTCTGGAAAGTCTTAGGGAGAACACGGCTATAAGATCTCAGAGTTCGATATTTTTTCCTTTTAAAACAAACCGACACCAAACCTAATTCCTGATATTTCTTGTGAAATATTTATATTTTGTACACACTAAGAAGTGTGGTGGTGCTGAGAAAAACCGACCGCTCGCCCATCGCGTCACCACTTAAACACTTAGCTCATGGGTACAGCTACCCTGTAGAAACCCTATACAAGATTTAAAAGCAACTAAACGACTTCGTTTCAAACGCGTAATTCGACCATCCTGATCTGCCGTTTTCAACCTTCACACCGACTGCTCCGATCCTGCGAACCGGCGGAACCTAAATCTTCGTGAAAATACTCGGAAGCCCTACGCCAGTCGCTTGGCGTCTGGCGGCCTGGAGAGAAGGAAGAGTTCCTAGAAGTGGTGGCGCTGCGTCAGTTCAACCAGCAAGCGCAACAACGAAACAAGGTTATCCATGTACACAAGATCTGACCCACATGGCTTCATTGCCAAGGGAGGGATCACCTACAAGTATAGTGCTCTGGATGGCTCGATATCAAGGCGCCGGTGAAGTGCTTGGCACCGGGCCTGCATTCAAACAGTACCTGCTATTCTCGATAGAGACCGTCAGATATGTTCCACAGACAAATGTGCAAACGCATTAGACGCGTAAAAGGACAGCCATCTGAAAGCAGGCATGATTGAATGTAGCGTAAGGAAAGCAAAGGTACTTCGAATAGAGACGTTGTATATTATAACGTTGTGTGAGCACGTCGTATTCATTTCCGTTCTTCGAGACGCTTCAGATTATATGCTACAACGTGCGAAAGCGCACTGTAATCTGAAATTTCCAGAGCTTTGCCAAAATACGCTCGCACACCAGGGTTACACAAAACCGGTCGTGCACGAGACAGGGGTCCGACTATTTTTTAATTGCCTCCAATTTGAACTTTGTCCGACGCTGTAGGCAGTTTTCACGGTATAAGGTGACTTCGTCTCTCTCTCTCTCTCTCACACACACACACACAACCTGAGGGAGAGGGACCATGAAGTTCGCCTTTTCTTGCAAACGGCTATAAGATGGCAACAGACTCCGATGTTCAATTCACGATCGAAGTATTCCGCAACTTTTCATATGTGGCCCCTGGCTACATATCCAAGGCATATGGAAAAATAATATATATATATATAAAAGAAGAGTTTTCCAGCAGTTTGTTTCGCACCGCGCTCTCCTCTTTACATCAAAACTGTAAACCTGCGACTCGAGAAATCTTTCCCCCATGTTTCCAAAGACGAAAAATAAAGCAGCCGTCGAAGAAGATGCTCACTGCATCCAACATACGGCGGCACAACTGAAGAAGCTCGGCCGTAAATTTACAAAGCGTCATTCGGTCTGGCCCCCGAGAAGGGAGCGTCGGCCAGCATAAACTTTCACTCGCGCTACATGTAAACAAGGCTTCGTTTTACTGTTTGTTATAATACTAATATATAAAAAAAATATTCGTTTCCATATTTAGTAAGCAGCTCAGCGTAAGTCGCATAGGGACAACAGCTCCGCAAATACGCTATGCATGGGATTTCATGTGGCATTATGTAAGAGCGAAAAGCGGAAAAAGTGAAGACAAGCGGAACGCGAAACTGAGATAAAAGTTTGAGAGCGGAACAAAAATTGGAATATTTATGAGCTGCCGTCTGCGTGGAGTACGAAGCAGAGTTCCGCGGCGTATACCGTCACTATAACTTTACGTGCAGAACAAAAAGCTGCCGAACAAAAACACATAAAATCGATTTTGGAATATATAACACGTTTTTGCTCACTTGTTTCAGCATAACATTCTTGAAGAAAGAAATAGTGCTTTAATATAAATCCTTCCAGCAATGAGCATGAAAAAGAAAAAATGAAAGAGAGAAACAAGAATAATGCTATAGTAGACGACGTAAGTTTCGAACCTAACCTCTCTATTATTGGCTCATATATTACCACTTGATATATGCAATTTAGCTTCTTGTGCTCTATTCAAGCACAATCGCGGTAACCGTTTTTCAATCCAAGGTGGACATGACGAAGTGAGAAATAGTTGAATATGTTGTATTCTTGAGCTTGAGCGTGTATTTGTTAAATTGCGTATGTATGATCGCGCTCTGCTCTATGTACGTATTTTTTTTAACGCTTTTGTATCTTTTTGTACTTTTACCACTCCTGCATTAGCTGATTTAGCTCCGATGGGAGCAGACAGTACTTTTGAAATAAAAATAAGTACTTAATAAAGTATGTGTGCGTTGCAGACTTGCGCTATATCTGCACGTTTTCCGTGGGTTTTCATCAGACACCGTAAGATAATCGTCAGCACAGCTCCCTGTGAAGTCGCACCAGGACGCTCGATATCCCCTGAGCAACGCGACACCGGAAGGCAGACGTGGCAATGGCGATGGCAGCTTGTGCAACCGAAGTACGTGTCCCGTCAAGCTGACATTTCAGGTTAGTGCCAGTGGAGTCAGCGGTAATGTGCTCCAACAACAACAACTTTATTTTTAAGGTGATTAATGGGCAGTTCCATCGCCAGGGGCGATACTCTACCTCATGGCTGGTGGTGATGTGGGGAATGTGTAATGTGCTGCGTATCTTGTGACCGGTAGCCAAAAACCGCTCGTCAATAACATGCCATCAAGTGAACGACTAACCAGCCCAGTCAGAAATTACACGACGCGTTTGTCGCACGAAGTGCTTCTGCGTTTGTTCAGATGATTGGCAAGAAGGGAACGCTGAGCTGTCTGACTATTCTTAAACCCAACGGCAAATCACACGAATACAAATTAAAGTAGAATCAACAGCGATCCTGTACAACCCTTATTATTCGCTCCGAAGACGAAACTATAATTGCAAACTTGAGAAGCTTACTCAATGAAGTCACAAACTTGGGACCCCGAATTCACGAAAATTTGAGGTCACGAAATTAAAGAGTTCTATAGAAATAGTTATCAGACTTTTAGTCTTCATCCAGCACATCGGTCTCAGGGAGTTGCTTTGTAACAACATCGCGCAGGCCTAAAAAGGTGATAAGAGCTGTCAAGTTCCGGTTTATTGTATCTTTTTTTCAGATTCTGCTGAACCTTCTTCTGCTGTGAAAGTGCAAGCAAACGTTTAGTCCCGTGACGCATGGGCACATTCTGTCGGAGTTGAGGAAGAAGTAGACATGCACGTTTGAGAATGTCAATGTCAAACAGACAAAAATGGCTTAAACACGCATCCTTGAATCATTTTGTAGAACCCGTACGTGAAATAGAATGCGGAATAGCTGTGGCAATACACTGACCAGTTGAGCTATGTCGAAGTATCCATCACAATCTTTGTAACACTGTATTGTTATGTTTCTTGCAAAAAATAGTGTAATATTACTCCAGGGAACGGGAAACAAAATACTCTCGCGACATTAAATTAAACTGATCAGCATTGAAATCTTCGTAACAACAACAACAACAAATAAATTAATGGTAATGAATGGCGAAATTCGCCACATAAGGTGCGGAAATCTTCGTAAGGTCAAGAAAGCGAAGCTAAAATACTGAGTGTCATACAATTTCTTCAAGAACCTCATGCATCTGACTCATTCGAGCGCAGTTCGAAGCTGCCTGTACTTCCCGCCACTTTAATTGCTGCTGCCACACGCTGCTTCGTCAAAGACACCGGTTCAAATAAAGATAGGAAAAAGCGCGCATGCCATCCGTCGCAACGTCTAAGTTGAAGGGGCGTCGGAGTTCCGGAGAGGATACGCGAATACTCCACCTTACCATGAATAAAACATGCATGCCAATACCGCGAAACGTCACGGTGACCTGCCGTTGCGCGCACCCCCATACTAACGTCTCACGTGGCAGCCGTTGCAGTAGCAGGAGGAACCCCATGTCCCGTGCTAAACTCTCGCCCTCAGGCCCTCGAACGACGCATAAATATGAATACTGTGAAAGAGCGGATGTTCATTACGCCGAATGTGGCGCCGCCTTGCATTTTAGCTCTCTTAATTTTTCCTGCGATATAATAGTTACATTAGTTTCGGTTTCGCCCGTCTTGCTCTAAGGTGGCTCCACTTTTGGACTTCATGAGTCGTTTGCGGAGAAAAATCTATAGTGGATCTGCTGACTTAAATTAGAAATTCTTTAGAAGGTAATTATGTTTTGGGAATGCGGTACACCCTAAGAAAGAAAAAAAAAGTAGCAAATTGGGAAAGGATTTTATCTTGTAGTCCCCTTGATTGCAGTTACTCCCCATTTAGTCACACTATCCAACACTGCAGATATTCTCTAAACTTCGCATGTACTACCAGCGGTTAGTCCAGAAAGAAACTAAGCTGTGGAAATGTACATATATATAGTATCCTCAGTCAACTGCATTAGCTGGAATGAAGGTACTCAACACCGTTGCCTGAAGGAAATGACACGCTGCAGGAAGAACATATGGAAGTCAGTCAGTGAATGAAACCTTGTACACTGTTCCGTCCAAATATTCCTCCGCGTTATGTCCGTGAGAGTTTGAGGATTAGCGACCAATTCGCACAGTGTTCTGAAGCATGAGCGAAATTACACGGTCGGCTCATCTCTGCCTGAAACCCTGCAACCGTTGGTCTCTTGGCTCCAAGACAAGCGGAATAGTTTCGTGCAACGGACATCCCTTTCGAGATGGCTTGGGATGGCTCCGTTTTGACGGTACCCTTACGCGTCATGGACACGACTTAACGAGTTTAAAAGTATGCGCACTATGCATTTCCGGCAAACGCACGACGAGTGAAAACAGTTAATACTGAGGGGTACCTCTGCTAAAGCATAGTTCGTGCAAGTTTAAATGGTAAACTATTGTCGCGCTTCGCAATGAAGCGCCTAGGCGCGTTCCTCAGTGTCATCATTCATGTACCTCCAGTTTTATTGAAGGTAGTCAGTTACGAATACTACATGAAACTGGCGCCCGCGATGCCGCCATATCTATCCTTTTTCGCGCATGCAGTATTATGTAAGCGGTGGTGTCACTGCCCTTGAAATGCATCGTGTGAATGGGCACATATGGGCACCGAATGGGCACTTTGCCTAATTGGTGCAGAAATCTGAAAATTCTCACGATGCAAAACGATTACGCGCAATGACGCTCCGTGGCAGGGAATTCGTACTGAAGGCGCGGGTAGCCCTAAACCATGATGCTTTCCATTTCCCTTATGTCGGCCTCTGTTTTCCCTGGGGCAACAGCAGAACACATATAAAACAGAGGGAACGACCGTTCAAGGCCTCGCACCTCGAGCGTAGCGTCGCAGGACAGGAAAGACGCTGAATGTTACGAACGATCGAGAGCATCGTCTCTTGAGAACGCAGTCGCAGAAAATGGCATAGTTGCCAATTAAGGCAAAGTAAACACTCTCTCTCACGAGAAGGACTTTAAGGTTAGGTGGGGCGGATAAAGTCACAACTCAACGTACTACTCCATCATACCAGTGGCGTGCTCAGTACGAACTGCGTCGCTTCGTGATAACCAACTGTCAGGAGGCCCTCGGCAGGTCGATATCATCACACTATTCCCTCACGTTCCTAACTGGTACACAGAGACCCACGACAGCTTTCCACGGATATAAATTTCGTCATAGGTCGGGATGGTCGTGACAGAAAGCGTATACTGCAACGCAGTCACCAAGAGCCCACCCATGCGAATCGTTCAAATCCGGCGATAACCACAGCGGTACCCAGTTCATCATTTTTGTCGGCCATCCGCACGCTATGTGTCTTGGGGCACCGCAAATGGCAATAGAGATCCCGGGGCAGTAGCACAGTAACGAGACTTCGTTATGAAACATTGGAGAGTTCGAGTACATCGTACGCTATCGCATTTGCGTACGTAAGGGATAGCGTTGATGATTTTGCGCACACCCATAACAGACAGAGAGCTTCACGCAGTGCGCAGAACCATCATACGCTATCTATTAGGTGCGCTATCGTCTTTGCGTGCGATGTACTAAAGCTTTCTATTTACTCACTGGAATGCTGACGCGGACCAGAACTAAAATGTAATACAGAGTTTTAGAAAGGAATAGGACAGACAAGCGCTCTGGAACACCAAATAAATATAAGGACAGTTAGTGCTCATGCCCGGAACCCAAACAGTGTCTTGTGCAATGTGCGGCCACGATTCCTTATTTCGTTGGCGCGGCAAATCGCTTTAGTACCTCGCTCAAAAAGTTGTAATGTCGTAATGAAAGCATGAAATCACCAGAAACACTATAAGGAGTTTTCACCTACGTCCCATTGGGACGTGGCAGTGCACGTAAGCTCCTCCCACTGGTGGTCACTTTTCGTGCTAGCGGCATTGAAGGATGACAAACTGCACTTTTTCAATGCAACAACCATAATTTTCATAAAAGAAAATGTGAGAACGACAATGACGAAGTATCTTCGGGATAAAAGAAGGGTACGGACGCGACCGGATTTCAAAACACAATTCAAGGCTTCGGTATCCAGCAAATGCCAGATAATCTCTGCAACTGCGCCGAAAAAGTGACCATCACCATGGCGGCCAAACGCGTTCGTTCGACGTCATGTGAAAACACCCTATTCGTCAGATTGCATCGATACTGCCAGATGGGCCAAAGTTGCCACGGTGAACTCGGCGCATGCAGTTATAAGATATACAGGCGTGTGTTTCAGCACATCAGGAAGCTGTCGGAAACACCACAGCACCCCATATACGCGTTGCGAACGTGCTAGCGTAGTTCAAATGCTGTAGGCCGACGGGCGTAGGCCTAATGCGTTGCAATTACACCTCGAGCCCTCACCTCCCTATTCTCGCGTCCTTCCGCGTCGGACTAGCTCGCTCCTCGCCTATGTTTGTTCCTCCCGCGACCGCAAACGGTTCTTCTGAATATTTATGTGCGTCCATTTCTGGGTCATCAGATGCTTCTCCATTTCGTCCTCCCCGTCGGCTGCAGCTTCGGTAAGAAAGATCCACGAACAAGGGAACCACAAGACGGAACTTACAGCTTCACGCCCACAGGAAGCGCCGGACAATGTATGGAGGATGCCGGTACATAATGTACGTTTATCCTGCTAGCTTCAATGCGTCCATATAGTAAAGCACGACGAAACAAAACGAACGTATCATGGGACAAAGGACACAAACGTCTTCAACAGGGAAGATACGGCTTCGTCCAACGACTTCATTGTGCTGCACTTGATGCTGCGTCCGATTGAATAATATGCAGCCATCGCGATGATTACACCGACGTGTGTTGTTGTCTCAGGCTTTGTTCTGCCATGGAGGGGATTGTCAGACAAATAAGTGTGGGAGGGGTGTCTTTTCCATTATTTATGAGACAGAATATTCAAGAAGTTTCTCGTAACACTGCTGCGTGGTCACGTTTGACATAGATTTTCTCAAGATACGCTACACGACGATTACTTTTAAAGTTGGCCGGAAAGTAGTCGGAAATGCCGTTTCATAAATGCGCCATCAATGGCACGAAAGAATCTATGTATTGATATACCGAAAAATCTCCACCCGGTTCAGTCTGCGTGGCCTTTGAGTGATTATGGTATCAGTGGTTAGAAACATTTACGAACTAAGCGTGGGGAAAATATTATAGCCAAGGAAAGCTAACGGAATACTTTTCTTTTTCTTTTTTTTTCATTTCCGTTACCGCCTGCGTTACTGGCCCATACATGTTTCTGTTTCAGCTTCTGTTACCACCATTGCTGCTTTTGTTTGGATGAATTTAGTTTAATTTAATTTGTTTAAATTTCTCTCTCGTTAAAGTGTTCACTTGTAATTGATTGTTTCAATGTTTTTACAGTTGAGAGTTGATTTACAACTTTTTGAAAGATGATATCTTCTATCTCCCTCATCTTAAAAATAAAGTTGCTGTTTGGTTGTCGTCATGTTTCCGTTTTAAGTCCGCCTCGTGCGCTTTCTTCAAGAAACGGGCCTAGCGGAAAGACCACGCTAGTGCACCTTTCACCTACAGTGTGCCTCCGTCCTAGTATCCTCAGGTCATCAGTATCAGTATCAGGTCATCCTGCCTATGCATCACTTTGAAGTCCTCAACTCCCCTCTCCCACTTTCCTTTCTATTTTGGCTATAGTTGTGACGATGCCCACTTGAGTGCGGTCAACAACGGCAAGCTACCTCGACACCCGCTCCGCCCCCCCCCCCCCCAGTTTTTTTTTTCCTTTTTTTGAGGTTTGAGACCGCGACAAAGCCAATACGTATGTATGCTGAAATCTATTTTGATGACTTTTGCGATACCTATACAAAACAGCCAAAATGTATTCAAAAATATAGTACGCGGTTTCTTTGAACAGCTAATATATGAACATGGTTTTCACGAATGTTACTCAGCCTTGCAACCTGCCAGTCGTCATAAGCGTATAACAACTATGCTTCTTGTGTTTACTGTATTTACTTATATGCTCCAGTTTGATGGTTCTTTGGTTTTAGTTCCTCAGTGAATTTTAGTTCGCCTCACTCAGCTTTATTTCATACGTTTATCTAAATTATACAGTAAAGAGATGTAATAACTTGGGTCCTGCAGTAGCCGAATTATTTCTGTAAGACTATTTCCGTTTCCACGTATGTTTCCGGTATTCTGAGTGTGCGATATCCGTTTCTGTTACCCTTCCCTGACTCTACCGGTGCATCGTTAGCAGGAACGGTGCAAGTGAATGCGGTAACGTGACGGCGGCGGAATGTCGGTGAAGGGTGAACGTACAAGTAATTTCCAAAGCTAGAAGAAGGTGTTACGTTTTTGGGAACCATGTGTCCATAAGAATGGGTAAGGCATCTTCCCTTGAAGACTCGAGGACAATAGCTGACTTGTTATGAGTTCTCGCAAATCAGTTGAAGTGAAAAACCCTTTTTAATATCGCAACATGTACTTGCAACAGACAGACTTAACTATGAGGGATCGACACAGTTTGAGTGCGTCGGCTGCATGTATGTGTGTGGCGGCCTAGGGTGATGAAGAAGCGGATTTCGACTCACTCACGAAACAAGATTTTGACGACATGCGAAATACAGAGTTCTTCCATTGACGTACGAATGCACGAGTAGCTCCATTTTCTTTGCGTCTTTAGGTTGATTGGGAACTACAAAAACTGGTGGACAATTATGCGCACAATCTCGAGAAAGGTTGATCCCACAATTTATACCTATAGTTGATTTCAACCTAAGGAAGGCATCTCGGGAGTTGGAAGTGAGCTTTGTAACCTATTCCTATTACAGTGAACCGTAAAAATAAATATTGTGAGACAAATATGAGCAGTAAATATCGTAATATAACGCATCAAGTACTGTACTGTCTTCTTTTGGTTAAATATGGGGATTAAGACATGCACCAACAATGTCATTCTTCGGTTTCACACGACTTTTGTACCCTTTGCGAAAAAAAAGAAGAGTGAGAGAAAGCGGGCACTTGCACAACAAACTGCGACGGACATACTAACACAAAGTGGCAGCATTATAAGTAAAACGACTGCGAAAAATGGGATTTCAAGTGGATGTTACCCCAGAAGTTACGAAATGAAAGCCTCGTCGCTACTCGCCATTTATGCCAACTGAAACATTTCGCAGAACTTCGCCAGCCGCCCAAGAAACGAAAGAACGCGCCCCTTTTCTTACTTTGTCGAAGTCAATGTAACGGGAAATAAGTCTCGTTAAACACAACACACTTCCCCACAGAAAGTTCATGTCTTTGCGCAATGGGCAGACGCCCTTTCTCTTCTTTGCTGCTCTCTTGAGAATCCGTCAGCCCCTCAAGCAGACGACGGTGGATCGCGTTTCGCCGCTCCTTTTTTTTTTTTTTCGCAACGGAATGCGGGCAACCCTGCATCCCACCCCTCAAAGCGTCCCGTGCGCGGACGCACAGTGCTAACCTTGTTCACCCTAATGAAGCAAGAGAGCACAAGAGGGGTGGTTGGAACGCTCCAACTCCAGAACATTTCCAAGTGGTCGTACGCAATGAGACGTCTTTAGACACGATGAGTCAAAGAACCCACCACGGCGAATCCAGACTGCTGACTCCATGTCCTGGCCCGAGACAAAAATGGAAGGCGTCTTCGAGATACTGGGTCGTCGACCTGCACCGTGGACTGCTGATGGGCTAGTAGACTTCTTGCTGGAGCGAAATTTAAATGCAGGTCGTTCAAAAATGGAGCGAACTACGGAGTCACGAAAAACACCAGTGGCGTGTGACAAAAGCAGTACTCCATTTCCTGAGACAACGTTACTTATAAACAGCATCTGAATAATGATGATGATGATGATGATGATGATGATTCAGGTTTTCTTGGTGCATAAGCAACGTATCTGAATAAATTAACCACGTAAGTAACAAGTTAATCTAAGTCAGTGACGAACCACCAGTGAATTTCCGTTTTTCTCCTCTCCGTTTTCTTCTCCGATGAAACAGCACGCCGACATTGTATTTTTCACTGACCTTTCCCGTCTCATGCTTTTTCTTCGAATAAACACATATTCCTTCCCTCTCTCCAATTTTTAAGCCACTCACTCCGCGAATTTTTTCCCGTGTACTCCGCTGACACAATTCAAGACGGTTACTTAATTTCAATGCACGCCGCATATCGGAAGGATCGCTACAAAAGTGAAGTGATACATACCGTTTAATTTGCGAAGCAGAACGTCATGTATCAAAACGTTTTCGCTCTGCTTTCAAGTATTCCCTTTCTATATATCGATCGTACATTCAGTTAAACAATAACAACTTTGTTTGGATGAGTGAGTTTCATCGCCCAAGGACGATACTCTCAAGGCAATGGAAAAAGATGCGCTCGAGATCATCCAGATCACCACTCAGTTAAATGCACCGCACTGGTTCGCGAAAACACGTGCTCCATAATCAAATTGGATGTCTGTTAAGGGGTCAGAGGCTCAGCGTGCTTCCGAACTCAAAGTCTCTCAAACACAAGTGACCCATAACATAGAGGTCTCTATCTGCGTTTATATAATCCGAGTCACCGGTATACATTGGTAGTTTAAAACAGATACTTGTAACTGCTGTAATGTTGTCAATGAGGTGTGTAATGTTGTAATGTTGTTGTAACGCGCGAGAAAAAAAAACTCATTTCACTCGAGAAAAAAAATCATTTGCGTCGAAGAAGCGCCAATAACTAATGCAGTAGTACTGAGCTGTGAAGGCGGATCTACACACAGAGACGAAGACAGGTGGTGATAACATGTCACTGAATTATGCGCCCGAATATGTTAGGAGGCTCACCACAAATATTGGTTATCCGTTCAACTATTCTCTGACCACTCCGCTCGTCCCAATATGACATCCCACAGAGATCGATTACAGACGAAGATGATTTAGATTATGAAAAAAAGAAAAAAGAGTGCGTATGAGGGTGAGAGGTGAGGGTGGGTCACTGAAGAATGATATGACACGTCTTGATTTCACAGTCTGTTCATGAGACCTGTGTCACTCAGGAACGTCGATCTGCTTTGGTCACGGACCGCTGTGTGGGATGTCATACTGGGACGAGCAGAGTGGCCAGAGAAAACCCTGTGCACCGCAGCTCGAATAGGCGTCGTCTCAGCGTGGCTGGAGGGGCTCGAATCTGCGGCAGTCGAGGAGAAGATGCGGAACATCAGCTTCAACAGCGCACGTTGGGCATTTGGACGAGTGGAGAAGACTTATTTTATAGAGAAGCAGAGCGGTC
Source organism: Ornithodoros turicata (assembly GCF_037126465.1). Taxonomy (NCBI): domain Eukaryota; kingdom Metazoa; phylum Arthropoda; class Arachnida; order Ixodida; family Argasidae; genus Ornithodoros; species Ornithodoros turicata. Next base: position 15,334,453 of record NC_088202.1, read on the forward strand.
CTGGCGACATTAAGTCGTAGTGGGTGTAGAATGGACGCTTCTCTTCGCGAGCAGTGGTGTGTGGCAACGAAATCTATCGACTGGTCTGTGGACCTGAGACGATCGTTTAATCGGACAGCGCCCTCTTGAAACTGCCAAGAGCCGCTGTGGCGGATTCGGCGTATCTGTACTCGAGATGCTGAAAGTGGTAGCGGTACGGGTGGGGTTGACGCTCTTAACCCTCTTACAGGCACTGCGCGGCAGCGATAAACAGGTGATACACTTCATTTACAAATACGGTAAAGTAACTGTTATGTCCTCGGCTAGGGGTCGTTGAGCTGCATAGAATATCATTCTTTCCTCCGGTAAACTTCAAGACAAACTCTCACGAAGGCAATCATTTATCTTTTTCGCATCACTTGTATCACGGCATTGTCCTAGAATCACAGTCTTCACAAACGCGATGCTTATATCGCTTCACATACTGCCCTAGCCCATCCCAGCCGCTATGCAAACACATGGATCAGCAAGACTGAGGAGGGGATCACGCGCTCGGCAAAACACGCTACGAGATGTTCCTGATCTTCCTTCCTTTTGTCCACGCTCTGTGTTTAGTCAGAGAAGGCGTGCCCACCCCCATGAACACTGCCGCGTGCGTTAGAGAAACGGCACGGGCCCAAATTAATGGGAACGGCGGGCGGGAAGTCTGGTCCACGTCTACGTCGGTATACCTTTTGAAACATCGTGCCCAAGAGTCGCCACGATATGTGCCAAAAAGGATGAAATGCGGGGCGGACATCTGGCGCGCTCGTGTTAGCCCTGAACGCAATAGTACGTTATCGGTGACCCTGATCAAAGGCAGCGTGAGTATACGATTTGTTTCTGTGGTCTCGTTTATTTTTACTTCACTGATGTATTCTATTGTGTGCGAAAGCGTCACAAACAACATCGTTTGCCAGATCAGTTGTGAAGTCATGCGTTATGGTGCAGGCGTCTGTTGGGAATTGCATTAAGAGGACGAAAACACGATGGAGACGGTAGTATGGACGGTAGTTGGGAGGACGGGAGGACAAATGCTTCATCGTCTTCTTTGTTTTTTATTCCGTGTTAGCGCCGCGAAGCAACTGTGGCTATGAGCGGAGTACAGACGTGGACAGACAGAGAGATGACAGCGGGAGGGAGAGGGGGATAGAGGGGGTTAGTATGTCTCCTGGGCCGACTTCAGCGGGAACTGTGCAGACATTCGCCTGGAAAGTCTGCCGGAAAACCCAGGGAAAACCCCACTCAGCACAGCCGGTGCTAGGATTCGAACCAACGTCATCTCTCAGTCTCGGCGTGGAAAGCAGCGACCCTAGCTACTATGCTACGGGAGCTCGTGCAAAATCTATCATCATCACCGCTAAAGTTATGAACGTATCTGTAGGAAACTGCCAGCCATCTCGTCATTTATCTCTACGGCAATTGTGCTGGCGCTTTGGGGCCGTCGAACTTCTGATACTTTCGAAACTTAGCACAACAGGTTAGCTGCGAATTTCCTTTCGTTTTGCTCTTCCTTTTTTTGGAAGCTTTTCGTTTAATTAAGTAAAGAGGGAAATGTGCAAACACCTTCACTTCATGCCGGGCACGTCAAAAGGTCTCCCCGCAGGGCCGCGTTAATCCACTTTAGCTTCGCTCAAAATCCTCCCCATTTTGCGACGTCAAATGTCCGCTTCCCAGTCATCAATCAAAAGAAAATCCGCAAGTCCTCGAAAGAAAACTAATTTATGTAATATTTATACCGCTCGTAACCGCTTACGAACCGATGTGTGGAATACACTTTGGAATATGAATAGATCCTATTACCATTTCCCAGCAAGAGAATAGCAAGCAAGACCAGTAAACGCATTATTCTGTGCGGAACTACCGTACCGTCAGGAGACCGCTGCACATACAACAGTGACTTCAGAGTGTAGAGCCGAACACATGCGAAAAGAAACATTCTGTAGGGACACCTGTATTACCTTCTTGCTTTCACTTTCTACGTCTTTACGAGCGTTTACTTGGCTGACACTGGATAAATTTCATGTGATGTTATGGCGTTACGAAGCACAGCGTGTCCGATAGCACTGAGCCACACACACACACAAAAAAAAAGTGTAGAGCAATCTATGACTTCCACGGCTCCCCCCACCAATTTCGTCCCAACGCTTTCAAACACGGTCTAACGAGAAGCAACGGCCGTAAACGTCGTCTGCGAGAGGTTCTTCAGCCGTTTCAGAGCTGTCAAATAGTGCTGTTCAACATACCAGTCAACATCATCAACTCATTAACACATACACACAAGCATCACGAAAGCCACAGAAGGAAATTCTACGCCTAGAAGCACGCAGACCTCGCCGACCGCGGAGGACCTCCGAGGGAGAGACCCCCCCCCCCCCCCCTTTTTTTTTTATTCTCACTATACGCGAATTTTTCCGAGGCGGCAGACCTGCCGAGGGGAGCGAAAACAGCAGAGAAGACGAACGTAGGGTACTTTTACAGGAAATATTTCTGTTCTAGTGGCGTCCCGTTGAAGTGAGGACAATAGTGCATGACCCGAAGGCAAGATGTAATAGCTGTTAACGCCTCGTTGAGGTACCCTTACCAGAGTTTTACGACTGCGTGCGGCTATATAGCTAGATCTGACAATGGGGAAACTCCAGTAGCCAACCATTAGAATGAGCGCGCGAAAAGATGTGCTTTTCCTGCGAAAGCGACAGGTGAGGCGATTCAGAGAAGCTACTTCCTTTTTGTTCTTTTTTATCTTCCTACCGGGCGAGCTCGTCGCTCACTCAGGGGAAGGACACACATTTCTGTACTGCAGCTGCGTTAACAATGAATTTCAACCTGATAAGATCACCTTGGTGATCATAACACGATTACTAACTCCGGTCCGACGCCATCGCTCGTGCTACACACTGGGATTGCGCTAATTGTTCATATTATTGCTTTTCCTTGCGTTGTAGTGACAATAAAAACAGCAAAATAATGGGAGAGAATATCGCCTGATTCATATCTTCATTGTGCTGGAATTTTTGTTTCATTTCAACAAGCTTCAAATTTCACCAATGTATTTATGATTTTTCTCTCCCTCTCTGTTTATAGCCCACATCCAGACAAAGGCACTCCCAGTTACAGAGGAGTGACATGTTCAGCAAGGAGATATATCTCTCACACACATCCTTGGTTTGTCCAATGTCATGCTCTCTGAGAAAAGTTCTAAATTGGGGAGTAATTCGAACTTCTATAGTCCCGTAGATTGCCATTACTCTCTATTTTGGTCCCCTGACACTGAATCCCCCCCCTCCCCCGACCACTGCAGCAGTCCTTAAAGTTTGCATAAAGTGCCGCTCATTTAGTCCGCGGACCCAGAATGCCTGAAGCCTCCTATGCCACAAAATGACTAAAATAACAACGCATATTTTTCTTGGAGTGAAGGCACATCGTAGTTCTGTGCCAGGAGGAAAAGTGATCTCGACGTCAGTCTAATCCAATAGCAACACCGGAGGACTACAAGTAATCCGCCAATGAGTGTCAGCGCCAGGGGTTGAACCTGAGGCCTCTTGATTGCCGCTCAGGAGTGCCACCTTTACAACACATTGGCAGTGCCTTCTCGTGATTTGGGAGTTCAACCTCTGGTGATCGCAGTTACTGGCTCTTTTGTGAATTATTTGTTTACGTCGTCCCTTAAGCTCTTGAAGGCTTTATGTGTTGTGTTTGCCCCTAGATGTAGCTCCCCTTGGTTTGTTTGCCTATCTGTTAGAGTCTACTTTTCCGTGATATGGCATACAGCGTCCTGGCTGTTTCTGTATCTTACCCGCTCTTCTCATCCGGAAAGTTAAGCGGAGGGCGCATCTAAGGTAGCTTTTCGGAGCCATAACCCTATCTATCTGTGTATACCTCTACCGTGGCACTATTTCAAATTAACTGAGCAAGTCTGCATACAAAAACAGTGCGCAGGTACAGAGAACGAGAAAGGTGTGCTACGAAAACATACTGAACGAACGCTGAGGTTCGTTCAGTTCGCATGCGCATGCGTTAAGCTCGCATGCGTTCATTATGCGCGTGAGGTTCGCAAGGTTAGGTTCTGTGCGTGTGTTCCTTAGCGTTCGTTCAGTATGTTTACTTCCAACTAATACACTATTTTAGTTTGGTCTTTTTGTGCTAACAACATACATCACTCCTTTACCTTTTTTTTAAAGTCTCATATCTTTACGTTCCCATTTCTGCATTTTAATTTATCCTCCAACCCCAGGTGGTCGCTCAGTTTCAGATATTATTGACTAGCCGGAGTCACATCATACACCTACATTTCTTTTTTTCGTACGCCGTACATCCACACACGGAATATGTAATCAATTAGAAGAACAAATAAAGAAAAAGGAAGAAAGAAAACGACAGTCTCTATCCAGCGTATCAATTACGCAGTCATGTGTAAATTTTACCACTCACCGTTACGCCAATAGACTCAATTAATTACCCAGCACTGTGAACTGGCTCAAAAAGATGCCAGTATTTATAGAAGCCTGCGTCTGGCTATGTAATATCGATCCGCAGCCGCACTGCAGCCGCAGACACGCTCTCCCAATCCGCACCAGCACGAGTTTTGTTGGAGCTACCCGCACCCGCAGGGGAGGGGGTCTATTTATTTTGGCAGGAACGGTCAGCCAGCAAGGACGGACCCGCACCTGCGAGTCGTGCAGGTATATCCGCAGACAATCCCTACAGAGGCACAACTTAGAGTACTGCAGCGATAAGAAGAAAAATACGAAAGCGTTCCTGGACGTTAAACCGCGCTTGACATTTGGTACATCAAATGCGTGATACTAACCGTTGAAAGAACGGCCGTCAAATTATCATAAAACGCACTGGTAGTCCGGTATTGTGCCCGTTTATTTCGCGAAAAACGCGGGTGTAGCGCGGGTACCCGCACGACCCGCAGCGTCAACGCGGACCCACCTGCACTTTACCCGTGACCCGCATCAAGTCACATTTTCTACCCGAAAATGCGAGATGAGTACGGGTATCCACGCGGGTTAGCGGGAACACCCGCAACCGCGCAGACGTCTACATATTTAAGCGCCTCCAAATGTGGGCCACAACTATACAGTCTTGACCCTTTTCCCGCAAAGGTACACATTGAACGGCGAAGTCTCGTGCGCAGAATGACACACAAAGCATTTGGCTTTACTCCACTGCATTGATTTAACTGGTGAGATGCGTGGTGACGTTGTTATAGAAACGGAATAAGGTCATTCGCCGTTGCGGGTCGCCCGTCTAATCGATGGCATTTTCTCTTGTTTCCGACGTCACTATTTGGGACCTCTCCAGAGACACGTCTCAGCATAATTGCCCGTCGGCTTCCTAATGATGGCCAAGCCGTTATGCCCGCTTATGATCGTGTGCACAGAACGGGACCAAATGGTACACGCGGCCCAATCCTTATGGTCTCCCAACACGGACGGAAGTGGAGTATGATCAGTGGTAATGGCGCCGGCAGTTGTTTCGATCCAGCGAGACTGTGAACGGCCATGGTTAGGTATTACATCTTTCGAACTTAGTTACTTGAGCAGTCAAGACCTCGCGTACTTTACTGTAAAGTAGTACTCTTAGAAAGTTTACTTGCGTAGTACTTTAAGGTGAGCGTCAGAGGATGTTCAACTCGCCTCAACGTCGTGCCTGAACGCGCGCCGGTGAGCGCTTCAGGGAGAAATGGAAAGGTGAAGACATATTAGAGAGTTTTACCACATTGTACGCTAGCGCCTTTGAGTACGTAAGGGATAGCGTTTGTTGTTCTGCACACTGCGCGAAGCTCTTTCTGTTATGAGCGTGCGCAGAACCATCCACGCTGTCCCTTCCGTACGCTATCGCCTTTGGGTACGTGAGAGATAGCGTTGATGGTTCTGCGCACGCCCATAATAATAGTAATAATATATTTATTTGGTCACAAAAGTGATCGGAAGCAGACACAAAAAGTCACTGTTCGTGACTTGACGAACAGATACAAACAGAAACATAACAGAAAGAAAGCTTCGCGCCGTGTGCAGAACCACCAACGCTATCGCCGTTGCGTACGATGTACTAAAACTCTCTAATCAGATATCAGCAACGTGATGTCGCCCACTCCACAATAACGTGGCAATTGGCTTATCATGTTAAAACATGATAAGCCAATCGACCGATTCCTTTGGAGTGGCTGACGTCACGTTGCGACAGCGATACAGCAACACCTCCTAGACACTAGAAGGCCTGCGCACTGCCCAACTCACGGAGGCCTGCGTGAGCTTTGCGAGCTGCTTCGAGATTTTCTCTTGATCGCGCTTTCATTGACGTCATAGCAGCATCCAAAGCAGGCCTTCATGTGTGACGCTGTGTCACGTGGAGCACAGGCCTGATGTTATCTAGGAGGTGTTGGATACAGAGTCGGAACCGGAGGGCGCTTAGGATTTCCTATGAAATTCATTATGAGCCCAACGCTGCCGACTACCGGTAAGAACGACAACTTGTCGTGAATTTCGCACTAAGGGAACGTTAGCAGCGTGATAGAGGAATGCTGCCAAATTCTGACAGGTGGAATTCAGAAAAGAAAAAAAAAAAAGACACGAAGAAAGTATCGAAACAAATATAAACTGTGTAAAAATTAAGCCAATTAACGTTGACGTCAAAATTACTCAATATGGTGGAACGTGCGCCCTGAACAAGTACTCCAGCTTTGTTGTAAAATTCCCATTTTTGCGTTGGTACCGTGCAAGCTTAACGACACTTCATTGTGCTTGGTGTAGTGGGCGTAGTGGTTTATCCAGAATCCCAAGCCTGGAGGGGTGTTGGAAAAAACTGGTGAGGGGGCGCATTATTATAGTTACATCATTACAGCTTAACATATCATTACTGACATGTGTCTAAAGCTGAAATCGCAAGGGCACCCCCTGTTGGGGGTACACAGGTGAAAACGTTAGGGGGTATCACTGAACATTTCGGAGTGTAGGGGGGTCTGGATAAATCACTGAGTGGGCCGCACCTCATGTGGCGAATTTACCCATTCATCATCACCAATTTATGTTGTTATTGTTGGGAATAGAAAGCCTACATCATGGCTAACATTTCCCTTCTCTCTCTCTTTTTCTTTTGTCAGCATTAAACATATTCCCCTTATCTGTTGTTGTTAACGACCCTTGCAATCAATAGCATCAACCGAAAGCGCACAATGTCCGTTTCTGGCACACAAATTTAGTGCTGCGTCAGTATAACATTACCAAAACGCAAAAAAAAAAGAAAAAGAAAAGAAACGGAACGCACGGCTGCCCAAGCGTGAACAATGTTGCGCGCAACCAAACGCGAGCGCATAAAGCTCTCCAGATCTGTCGGCCTAGATCAAACTTCTGATGACTTCTAAAGTGGGAACGGTCGAAAATCGATCTTCTTCCGCCCAGCCAATCCGAGTCAAGTCGAGCTTAAAATGGATTGCCCCCAGCGGTCCAGGTTATTGAAGCACGGCGTTAAAATTTTGTTTCGTTCGCATGCGGATATCGCTACCACTGCATTGAGAGATCAAATACTGGAAAAGCGAGAGCAGCCTATCGCAAATAAGCCCTAAGTACGTCTACAGAATGTATCATTTTTTTTTATCGCGTGTCACACTCGAAGTTAAGTAATAAAGAGAAACACCGTGTAGTTAGAAAGACGAAACTTGTAAGTTTTTTTTATTGTATTTTAGCGCCGCGAAGCAACTATGGCTATATGAGCGGCGTACAGATGTGGACCGACGGAGAGAGCACAGCAGGAAAGAGTGGGGGACAGGAGGATTAGTATGCGTCCTGGGCCAACTTCAGGGGGAACTGTGCCGACATTAATCTGGAAAGTCTGCAGAAAACCCAGGAGGAAGTTCAGACAGCACAGCCGGTGGTAGGATTCGAACCCACCACCTCCCAGTGGTCAGCACGACCTTGGGCGAACACCAACGAGCGGACGCCTTAGCCCACTCGGCCATGCCGCTGGTAAAACTTGTGTCAGGTGAGGTCGACCTATTGAAACGTAAATCATTTTAACGCGCTTAATGAACGTTAGTAAGCCTTTACTTTCTCCTTATACGTGCTTTCGAGCGCTTGCAACTCCATAGTAGTGTCCTGAGCTCGCCATATGAAGAGCAATCTGAGTTACGCGTGAGACTAGCTCCCGTAGCATACTGGTTAGGGTGATCGCTATCCACGCCGAGACTGGAACGAGGTAATGCGGGTTCGAATCTCCGAACCGGCTGTGCTGTCTGAGGGTTTTCCCCGTGCGTTCCGGCAGACTTTCCAAACGAATGTTGGCACAATTCCCCCCGAAGTCGGTCCAGGGCGCACACTAACCCCATTGTTCCCTACTCCTTCGTGCTGGCCTCTCTTCATCTGTCTACGGCTGTACGCCACTCATAGCCATAGTTATATCGCGGCACTAACACGATTTTTTTTTAAACGTTATGCGTGTGTATGGGAATGGCAGGAAACACGTAAACAAATAACCATTCAGAGCAACAGCACATACGGGAAAATCACGCGAAAGCTGTTACAAAAGTGTACCCAGAGTTAAGAGATTGTTCCAAACTCACACTCGTTTCCGGATACAATGGCGTTGGCTCACAACTTCACACTCACCTGCAAGGAGAAAAAAAAATATTAACGTTATTGCATGATACTTGAAACAATCTTTGGATGACGGTCGTATAATCAATGTTTTCTGCGCGAGCTGAAACTTCCTGACATCCTTCGCGTGGTGGGTGCTGATGATCCTCTTCCTACACATATTTCAATGCAAAGCCGCAGCTCCATGCCTTACCCGAGTCTAAGTCCAGATAATGCGGTATACTTTGGTTGCTAGCTCTGTAGGTATAAGCTTCCGCCACGTACCGGCTTCTATACGTAATTGCTATTTTCGCGATTACATTTTCAGAGTAAACCACAGCTTCGTAGGCTTATCTTTACGAAGAACATTTGTTTGCTAAGCAACCCATAAAGATTAGGGCGGTGATGGCTCGCAGGTATGTTCCAAAAGTGGCTAACAGCGAGCAGCAACTAGAAAGCCCTCTTTTTACCGCCTTCTCCCACCATCGCTACACAATGAAAAGATCCCAAGCGGTGTAAAAAGCAAGTCGGTTATGATTACGAATACACGAGTGAAAACTGAGGAATAAATAAAGAAAAGCAATGAGGGAACACCGGACACGTGAACCGACCCAGAGGACTGACAATAGGAAATTTTAGGAAACTGTAAGCGCCCTGTGATTCCGACCCCGTATCATGGTGAAGTCAATCAGATATCAGCAACGTGATGTCCGCCTTATCCAAAGGAATCAGGCAATTTGCTTATCACGTTTTCGGAAACGTTATCGTGAAACTTCTAACAACAACAAATAAGTTAATGATAATGAATGGGGAAATTCGCCACGTAAGGTGCGGCCCACTACCCCAAGGCACAATGGGGCAGGATGAGATGTGTCCTGATGATGAGGTGATGAACGATGCTAAATAGGGTCGATAGTCAGTGGAGTCAGTGGAGTCAGTAAGACATCAGAACGGTAGGCAAAACCACAGCACACAAAAACGCACACACAGCACACAGGTACGCAGGCAGATCATAGGGTAGAGAGGAGACCAGTGTCCCGGAGAAAAGTCTTGAAATACTCAAGAACTTGGCGATGGTCAACCTGGTTAGACCAAGGGCCGAGAATGGTTGCCAATGTGAATGGTGAGGGCGTGATCGACTGCAGGCATATGAAACTTCTAGGTTTTCCTGAAACTCCCAATTCTCTCCCCTAAACGGCGACAAAAAAAAAAATTGTTTACTACCTGAGTCGTCACATTAGAAGCTTGTTGCCTGACCCTGGGCGTCGGGATCCCGCCGGTTCCGCATCCGCGCAAGCCTCCACTGAACGCTAATACATAGACGCCGTTGCGGTCGACAGCCCTTGTCTACGTCACCCGGCTGTCGACAGTGTGCTTACCTCAGCGTTGCCCCATTCACAAGAAAGTTATCTGCTTTACGATAGATATTGCTATGAGAAAGCAAAGTTATGGCAACCTTATCTCTATGTCATCATGAGCTATACATGTTTTAAGATCATCATCAAGAACAGGTCATCCCAGGGGCACGAGCCGCGAATGTAACTCAAATCGAACATACGACATCAAGGGGGTCGTGAACCCCCTCTACCACCGAAGGCCCTATTCCTCCTGCGTAGTATAAGCGGGAGAGGACCAGTTTAATCGCGGGGTCAATGATAAATCGACGGAAAAGCCCTCGATGTATGGGGTGCAGGTCCAGTGCGACGACGGTTTGGAAAACGACCATGTTATGCTCCTCTGTGCGGGTGTTTCTTCATCCGGGTCGAGTAACTTTATACCAGGGGGTTATCGCGGTAGGGGCTTGCACGATCTAGCGTAAATGATTGGGGTCGTAGAGGTGGCGATACCTGACGTTCGCTAAGAAGGTTGTTGACGTCGGGAGGTGTTGTCCGAATGCCTGTGTTTAAGGTCTTCATCTTGCTGCGGGCACGTCTGGGAGAAGTGGCCACTTCTGACAGCAACGGGTCAAACTGTTAGCTGTCACCCTAAAAGAGCGCTTCCGTGATATTTGTGTCTTTTTAGAGTGCGGAACTGTATTTGTTACGCCATCTTAACTCACATATATTAGAGCAATAATAATAACCATTCGGGGCTTTGTGTGGCGGGGCATCTATGATCATGAGACACGACGCCGCAGAGTTCGATCTGTGGCTTAATTTTGCCCAACAGAAGGTTCGTTATCGTACGCCGGGAACTCACCATACGACACCTGGTGACCTGGCACTAAGGTCTTGATTTAGGAATAGCAAGCCGACCTTCGGTCAGGCTGAACTTTCCGAAATAAACGTATATCGCCCCCCCCCCCTCTCACAACAACTTTGGGCGCTGTACTTATAGTGGCATACCAATACCACGACTCGAAATGACGAGATTGTCCCGAAGCCCTCACGGTTTAATTATATCAACTATTATTAGCATAACCTAGATTTGACATGAAACAGTCGTTATTTGCCCGTTCTGTAAAATAAACTGTGTGGTTCTGCAAAATGTAAAGGTGCAGAACCAGTTCCAGTTCTGAAGTTCTTAAAGGTGACGAAAAGCAGGAGATAACCACTTTATGTCGACGGTGTAGGATGATAGCTTGTTGCTTGCAAACCATCGTAACAAGTTACAAATGTGAGAGAGAACGCCTATTATTCTTAATTTCATAGTAAAATTGAAGTAAAACGGTTCGGTGCGACGACTGGTGGCAAATAAACCCCAATTCATCAAGCAACAGTGACCGATGTTCCCGACTGACTTGCTGGTCGTGATGGCTACCTAGCCGACACGTTGCCAACTTCTTTCGTTTTACGCGCAGTGTTTTCCGCATGCGATGTGTTTCTTGCCACCTTACTTGGCGGGCAATGCGTACTTGGTGGCCGCTGCGACCCAGTATTACCCGAAATTTTGAATTTTAATTTTCCAAAAAAAACACACAGCAATTGTGCCGTAAGAGCACTGAAGGGTCAGGCTTTCGAATATATATATCTTGTGAGATTGCACCTCGACTTGTTACGGTACCTTTAAGTGTTGCTGACCGGGGAGTGGGTAAAAGTATCCCAATTTTCAAGTCTCGACCGCCTCATAGCGTACAAAACTGTTCACCACAATATCACTAATATCAGCGCCAAATAAAATATGAAACACGTAATTTTCGCTAACATAAAATGACCTTTCTCCAGTTTAATAATCTGCTATCATGTGCTAACACGGATTCCGAAAGGGGCATTCGTGTGAAATACAGCCTGTCGAGCTCGCTAACTACACCTTGCGCACGGCTATAGGTTCTAACCTGCTAACCGACGCGATCTTCCTCGATTCTTGAAAGACTTTCGATCGTGCACTACATCCTCGCCCAACATTAGTTCTCCCGACATTAATCAGCTGGACCCCCCTTTCCTATTTCTCGTGTATACAGTAATTCTATATAGTTAACAATTCGATCTCGGACTTAGGCGTGTTACTCCCATGTACATGTACCACAGGTGACGGTACTGGGTAGTCTCCTTTTCCTGCTTCATATGAACGATCTTCCATGCGACGTCTTGCACACGATTGTGTTGTCGGTCGGAGGGTTTCAGCTGTACAAGATCAAGCAGCATTGCAACAGCACCTGCTAAATACCTTCAAGTGTAAAGTGTTGCGGCATTCTATAGGGAGCGCAATGCCTACACCAGAACTATACAGTTGGTGATGAAGTCAGGTACCTGCTACGAGTCGTAATCTTGTTGTCTGTGATGTATACGAGTATGTTGTTGTTGCGGAAAAAACGGACCTCCGCTCAAAATATCGCGGACAGGAATGCTAAGTCATTCTTTCTGCTGCTTACAATGATTTTTTAATGACACCCTTACTAGGGCGTCAATGCGTATTGTTTTGCTTCTCAAGAAAGCAGACAAGTCGTGTGCTAGAGCTCGTGTCCGAATGCGACACGCGTAACCTACGTACGTTTTCTGTCACCGATCCTATCATATCACAATTATACTTGCAAATAGAACTCTCTTCAAGTCACTCACAACCCTCGTCACGTTTCATTTCTGCAACGCCAACAATAAATGCCGACACTGGCTCACGAACGCCGATGATGTGTGGAGAACGTTTCAGTTATATAGCAGCGTCAAGATGGGAAACCCCTTCTGAGGCACGGTAAAGAACGCGATAAAGACAAGGACGGACTTCACAGAAACGGCTTTCACATTATGCTCTACTAGTCATATCTTTGAACCCCTTCCAATAAAGCGCCTTTCCTCAACGGTTATTCATGCGCTTATCAAAGAGGTTCAGCGTAACCAAGTATCTCTGGCGCTTCCCAGTTGAAATCCGCGAGCGTAGCGACGTGCGGCTGTGCAAAAGAGGGTGCGCTCTTCCATTCAGACACACGCGAAGACCTCATTCATCGACCGTGTAACGGGCATAAAATTACAACACCTACGCCATTGTGGAACAAGCCCTACCCCTAAAACACGCGGGACCCCGTAGCAATTCTCGCCGGAGCCTTATCATTCGTTTGCCAGCTGCTCTTTGTGCATGCAGCTTTCCTGAACTCTGCGGGAATTTCGGAGATAAGATAACGGGTTGAAAGAGAAAAATGATTCGCCCAGTGGGATTGATTGTCAACCATTACGGAAGAAACCGTGTTCTTTTGTGCGCCAAGCCTATATATACACAGGAGCAGAGCCGAAGAATAGCCGAAGAAAGACCGATACGGTGTTGTCAGAAAGGAAAGTGGATTTGCCGTCGTACCTGTGTTGTTAGTTGCTCTTGGTAAATAGAATCGAGCCAAGATAGACTGGATCGGATTTGAATGGAAAAGAATATGAAAATCGGAGTTCTACAGTTGTGAAGCCGGCTACTATCTCACTACTCTCACCACTAAAGAGTCCTTAATAGCGCAGACTGGGTTGAGATGCAGCAATACAGGTACGAAACTTGCGTGAAGTATACAATAAGTGGTGAGTCGCGAAAGGTCAGGAAGTTTTCCAGCAGTGTTCGCTATCGATTTCAAACAGAGGTAAAGAGTAAATATACAGACGTTCTTGAAGAAGCATCTTAATAAAGGGAAAACGTTTATTTAAAACACGGCAATTTTTCGTCATCAAATCATTAAGAGCGTTGAGAACGCCAGCCTTGCAGTCACCAGAAATCAAGTGCAGAGCGTCATGCTCCTGCGGCTCCTACGTGCAATGGCTCGGAGGTGCCGCAGCGACTGTCGATGGGTGATATTTTCAAAACATGCGTAATAGACGGAGACTAGAGTGAAATATGCGCGATCGTGCATTGTACAAACAGGGCGAGACATTAAAAAAAAATAAAGTCGCCTTTGAACTTTACGTTTTCCTGCTTTACTATTTCATGCAATTGTTTGAGGTCTGTTTCACAAAACGCAATCTCTAAACGCTGTGTGCAAGTCTGATATGCAACGTTCGCTCTCTCGCAAAAAAAAGAAAGAAAAGCAAGTGAAAGAAAAAACTGCACCGTGCAAGAGAAATGCACATCGTGCTGGTGTGCACTCATGAGCTCCAGTTGCTGAGCTCCCAAAGGGAACACCCAAACTTAATTTGCCCAACGTACTTTATAATGGAACGGATAGAGTATGCATTGGTTGCCGGAATGCTTGGTCAAGCGACTACAATATCAACGACAATGGACGCGCGTCGTGCATACCGCAGCATGCTGCACTGCAGTGCCGGCTGATGGACCGCATAAGCCCGAAGCCTGTACACCCACATGCGTAGTGCTCAGCGAACTCTGTCAGTGGCGTCACGCAAACAAAGTTGTTTGCGTGACGCTTTATCTGTATAGCACGTATACAGTTCTGTATACGTGCTATACAGATAAAGCGCCCAACACCTCTTATTATCCTTTATGCTACCAGCACCACGGTTGTATGGAATTCCCATCATCCTCACGAATAACCGAACAGAATCATGAACTCGACGCTCCTGGTCGAACCCGTGTTTCCCCTCATTCCTTTCCTCTGGCGCTGAAAATAGCCTCAACGAAACCAGACGTCTCTCCCCCATCACACCTGAAATGGAGTACCGTCGAACACGACGCGGGACGGTTGAACGCATCGATATCGTGGAAAGTTTTCAAGGGCTACGCCAATATCTTCGAATTATCCGAAGTATTGCGCCATTTGACTCTTTTTTCACGTGTTCTTGTCCCTTCCTTTTCGAGCAGGACGTAGCGCCTCGCAGAGAAATCCAGAAACAAAAGTGGTCAATATGATTAATGTCACTGAAAAGGTTAGCCAGCTGGTAGGACTCGAACCCACATCTTCTGGATTACCAGTTCAGGGCTCTATCAATTGAGCTAAGGTAACACACCTCCCCAGCGACTTCCAAGGGCGCGTCATCTGAAGGTACAAACCAAATCAATTCTCTCGCAATTCTCTCATGTATTGTCCCGTGGTCAATATAGCCAAGTAATATTTGGAACGCAATGCAAAGTAATCGTTCTATACGTAATTTTTACGTTTTAGTCAACGTTTCACGTTTGTATAGGAACATGTGGTGAACCTATGTGAAGAAATAACGTATGTAATGTGTATAAATATGTCATGTCTTTTCCACTGAAGTTTCTGTATGCTGTCCAGCCACGCTGCTCCAGTTCTCCTGCCCTCTCTTACGCCATCGAGTGCACGTCGGCTGCCAAGAAGTACAAAGAAGCAGAATCGTCGGACGCGAAGCCTTGGTACGCTCTATGCGCGAAGTAAAAGTTTGCGTCAAGTAAGCACATGCTTCGGCCGCACTGCGCTTGTTAACGAGAAAGATGTTGCTTGTGCAGTAGGTAATGAGCCGCTACGAGGATCGGTACCTATGCTGAGGGAGGTCTCGCTGGCAGCGCTACTAGGCCCTCTGCAACGCCCCATTCAGTGGCGCGTCGTAAGGGAACTCGTAGGCTTCTTTACTGACACAGGGCTCGCGCTGAGCCTGTGATTGCGCCTCTTTCCTTTCGCTCTTTTCGTTTTTTCTTTCTTTTCCTTCTTTTTGTTTTCTTCTTCTTCTTCTTTGTAAGCGGGAATAGCAAGTCGGCTTCTGGAGCCAGGCTAACCTTTCCACTCTTTCTTTCTTTGCAACAAACCCATATCGTCCCCCCCCCCCCGGTACCTATGCTTTCACAACAAAAGAGACTTTCCCTTATTTGCAAAATCTCAATCTCCGATATGTACAGGGCTCGCCAAGATAAAGTACCGGGTTCGTAATTAATAAAACGGGCGTTTAGGAGCCGAGCTATGCATTGAAAAATATTTATTATGTGCTAAAATTATGTGCAGTTCCTTGTAAAAAGAAGAAAAAAAAATACTGCGAAATATGAAAACCACCGCTCTCTTAACATTTCCAGTGGCCTATATCGCCTGCTAGGCCTCGTGTGTATGCACACTTGCGTAGTTTCGTAGCAGCCTATATTTTGTTACAATATTTAATTTGCAGCTTTTTTAACAATATAAATTTTTTTTAATGAACAAGTTTGAACGAACGCTTTTTGATTTTTTGGAATTTACTGGAAACAAATCTGACAAACAAGATGAAAATTTTTGACACGCTTTTTTTGCGCTTCATACATTAGTGACGAAAGTTCCCGCGTCTGCCGTACCAGCGGTATTCTTTACGACGCGGATGAAATACGGTACTTTATCTTGACTGCCGTGAAACCTTACATCAGCTTGAGTGGATCGATACATGCAATACTTGCAGTTAAGTCCTGAAACAAAACGACAGGGAGAGCGATGTCTCCAAACATTTGAGGGAGAGGGATGTCTCCAAACGTTTGAGGGAGTACTGGGGGAGGGGAAGAGTAAGGGGGTGGGCGACTGGATAAATAAGTGCAACGAGGTTGAATGCTCAATACCACTGGTCTTCCACTGCCAGTATTCAAGTGAAGTATGCAACTAGGTGTGTTGTGAGGCTTATGTTGTCTTCTTCCTTCTATGTTCAATTCTGCATCTACTACTACGTCACGTGAGAAAGATGTTGCCCGTCACAAGTGTGTTCCTCTGCGTGAGCGTGAGAGTGACTGGCAACAATGTAAGAGAGAATGTGTTGCGGGTGAGTGCGTTTCCCCGTGTTTCGTGGCTTGGTACATTGAAGAGAAGGGAGGGTAGCTAGCATGGTGTAATTGGTAGCAGCTCTGACCGGCAATCAGAGGTTGTCGGTTCGAATCCCACTGCTGGTTCCATTTCTTCAACTACGATTATTCAGCTTGCGGTCAATTCCACGGCAGTTCTAGGAACTTTGGCTCGCAATTGTTTCGGCAGGTACAGCTCCAGTGAACCTTAATAATAACACTGGAAAAAACGTGCTCTCGTCGCCGAGCGCGATTACAGCAACTCTTGGGGCAATGAGGAAATCTTAATTGAACAAAATTATTCTGACAGTTTAACGCAAGGATATTGTTCACTTAACATTCCCCCAGCGCCCCAAGCGTGATTGTTATCGCGCTGAGAAATGGGACCAAATATTTTTCAAGTGTAATTATTAGGACTGACGGGAGCTGTACCTTCTTTTAGACCTGATACGCATAGAACGTGGATTTCACGGCATCCACTCTCTCGTCTCCTAACCAAAAATACCTACTTTACGGAACTGTTCTTGCACGAAAGTACGCTTTCTTTCCAGACAAGAGCTATTAGAGAATTTTCACTGTTCACCAGTCGCAAAAAGCAATGCCCTCGCACAGAATCCATTAGAAGAAACCGGGCCTGAACCTTGATTGGATGCTTCTGTGTGCAACGTCATGTCATGTCGAAGCTCTCCTTCCTGCAGAGGCCGGGAAAAAAAGTAGGTCATCCGCTTCCGGCTATCAGGAGAATTTCTTGTATCGGAATGGACACAAGAAATGAAGACGGCGTCCTCACTTATTCCGCAAAAGCTACCGACGAACCACGAGTTTTTGTCCGAGCGCTATCTGCCGGTCGATGATGTCTTTGTCGATGGCTATGCTGAGCGTGTCGTGTTTACAGCTTGCGTTATGGCGTCTTCCCT
Organism: Ornithodoros turicata; assembly: GCF_037126465.1. Lineage (NCBI taxonomy): Eukaryota > Metazoa > Arthropoda > Arachnida > Ixodida > Argasidae > Ornithodoros > Ornithodoros turicata. The sequence goes on from NC_088202.1 coordinate 15,352,019, forward strand.
TCTATGCACGGCTCGGCTTCCTTCGAGATGAATGTTTGGTATTCGTACTTGAAAAGCGAAAGAATGCGATGACGCTGTATAGTGTGCGCCCTCGGAAGGATGAGTTCTATCTTACTTTCATGGCTTTCTGAACTATAAAGAACGTGGTTGGAATTTAGGATTTAATTGAAGTCAACGCCGAGAGCATTCTTTTTCTTTCCTTCATTTTTTACATGTTTTTAATTTTTTACAATTTTGCTGTACTTTCTTCGGTCCTCATGTTTCACTTTTGGGGAGTAGAAATGGGAAAAACCAATTAGGAATGTTAAGAATGGCTAGAATTTACCGTACGACGTTGTCGTGATATTTAGATGGGGAATTCTCGCACTGCACGTAGAAAGATATAGGTATCGTTGCTATCTGGACCTAGAAGAATGCAGGGTATATGGTAACCGCTTTTGGCTATCCCAATGGCCTATCTGAGAGAAATAGTTTTCCCGAAATGTATTTCTATGTCGCGCCCAAACAAGACAAGTTGCATAGTGCGTTGACAGTTCTGATACTTTCTCTGTGTGGGTCACACGAGCAAAAACTTTCGTAAAATCTATTGATCGCGGGAAACTGATAAACTAGTATGTACTTGGTTTCAGAAAAAAAAAAGAAAACCATACTAACAACTGTGTCTGCAATTTCCATTAGCTTAAGCTCCCACGGAGTGAATTTTGTTCGAAATAAAAAAGATCATATGGAGTGTGATCCACGTTTATCATCAATAAGAAACAAATATATTTTACACTACAATACTTTATAGTACAGGGTATCCCGAAAACTGGGGAACCCAATGGTTATTCGTTATACGTCACAACAAACCAGCATGAATGCCAGAAAGTACTATCAACGAACGGTAGTGTACTAAATGCATATAAACCATAGGGAGTGTATAGCCACTGATGCTCGTTCTGGTTGCCATGTACGATGCAGGAAACCTCGAAATGAAAGATGTACGAAGTGCTTGAACACTAAGGAGCAAACGGTTATTGGCTGACGATAAAGAAACATCCCGATTTCCCTCAGGGGTAACTCGAAACCAAAATTTCCTTTCAAAATTCCCACAATAGAGCAAGGTGGGTGCAGTTCCTCTTCCGCGGATGGAAGGGTCGTGAGGTCGTGAGAGTTATACTTGCCGAGGCGCAAGAGAAGCCACGGAAATGTGCGCCGTTTCACTGCGCAAAAGGAAGGGCACCCTGTTGCAGCAGATCGTTTTTTCCCTCATCCGCATGTGCATAATAAGGGCAAAGATCAGACGCTCGAATTTGGGATGGAGGGTTTTTTGCCCATCTGATGTGGAAATGGCGAATGTGGAAATGGCGAATGTAGAACTTCGTTCAGTAAAGCCACATAAGACGGCTTTCCGCTAAGATCAGGGACTCCCGTAACCTTGTCGTGAGGTTCCGTGAACATGGTACTTTTGAGCTTCCGCGAGCGAAATGTGAGCGCGTACGGAATGCTCGCCTTCGGCCAGCATTTTTTTCCGACTGTGTCCCGACATGTGTACAGAGTTTCAGTAGACCGTTTTTGCATCTCCGATACGACAGGTAAGGCGTTGGTGGTCGTGGCGCATCCGAGACTACATCGGAGCTCAGATATAGCGTATCGCCGGTACGGATCTCCTCAAGTAATAGCGTACCGCGTTTGACTAGTATATGAAAGGTGCCACGTGGGTTGTGGCACCCCGCGAGAAGAGGAAGAAGAAGAAGACTAGGCCAACTACTCGAGAAGAAAGATGGCGGTGCGGACTCCCGTAGCATTTCTGTGCTGTGCAAGGTGATTGCGAGTAAGGCCCGGGTCCCATCGCTTTAAGGGCAACCTCCATGGAGCGAATGTACAGCGAAAAAGCTGCGAACTTCGCTCAGCGTCGGACGCCCTGCGCGAGGCGTCAAAAATGTGAGCGTCCGCCGCCGATCTGCCCATGCCAGATATTTTCGCCCAGCGTCCGCGATTCCGGAAGCGTCAACTGCAGATGAACCAATCAAAGTGCTCTTCCGCTACGATCTACGCCAGATCGCCTGCACGTGGTCGTCTGCTCTCGTGAATCATCGTCATCGTCCTCTTCTTGCAACTGGATGCTGTCGTCTGCTCGCTGTTTCGCCAACTGCATCATTAGAACGTGAGGCATTCTCTGCCAAGAAACATGTTTTCTTTTCACAGTAGTGAATATGCTTTTCGGTACGTTACTGGGCGCATCTTTTCAGACAGATGTTAGATTTAGTTGCAAAATTTGTGACATTAAATGCACTTTTTCGAGCAAGTGATTTCACTAAGCTTTCACCTTATACCCTGGCAACAGTGACATCACAGCATGACTTCCCGACGCCGTCCGCTGGTTTTTCGCTCCATGGAGCTGGTGCCGGCGAACAACTGGCGTCGGAATGCGCGTGGCAGTCTGACGCGCGAACTTCGTTGCAAAAATTCGCTCAATGGAGGTTGCCCTTTACGCGAGCAGCGGCACAGCAGCGGCGGCGGCGGCGCGAGCAGCAACGCGGTAACATGGCAGCAGAACAGCCCTCTGCTGCTGCAGCCTTGCTGCTACCATATCATAGTTTTTTAATTAGCAGCAGCAGCAGCGTAGGAGGCCCAACATGTTCGGAACTGAGCTAGCCTTTTAGTACGCAAACGTACGAATGCTATCCTAGACCATGGCAATGATGAAACGCGTTTGGGTTTGAGATGTATTGTGCATTTGTTCCTAATAAGTGAACTTTGAAATGATTGTGGTGATGGTCTGCGCCTCATATATTACCTGATTGACGTAGATTCGTCCTTTCGTACAGCTGTGCATAACAGCCTTTACCGCGGTGATATGGAGACTCTTCTACAGGACGTTGTCTTACAAATGTCGCGTCGTTACTAGAATTCGATATTTTGATTTACTGTGACTGTCAAATGCGTACGTTGCTGTTAGTGAAATAAAGCTGTCTAACGAAAACAAAGGTGCCAGTCATCACAAGTTTCTGCCTCTCTTCAGAAGGCAACGAGTTCATTATCTCTATATCGAACCTCTTCAAGGGTCAGTTTCATTTACAATAACCTAGCTCGCGAGTCGCCCCACAGGAAAGAGCACAGGAAATGTCGTTTTAGGGAAAAAATCTTCCTGGGCGCAGCACCGCAAAGTGTATTGCGCCGACAACCGCATGGAAATGTGGTTGGTATGGTTTTCATGCAGTATCGACGTGGAAGCATTTTGCTTGAACGTTACCAGGTCACGAGTAAAAAAAAGTGCTTTCCAGAAAACAAGCGAACATGTTAGCTACAACTCTGGTACAACATATGTGTCACGCAGGTTTGGTCGAATACTTTAGCTGCAGATAGTAACATAAATGAACTGAATTATGTCCTGAAAGCGCACTTCATGCGGTACCTGATTGGACACTCACTCTAAAACCACTGGCAATCACAGGCGCGTTCAGGTCTTCATAAACAAGTCACAGAACAAACAGACACATTTTTTTGACACATTATTAATGGCTTCACAAAGTGGACGATTTCACGGGGTACAGACCGCAGCAATGTTCACTTGCGAATAGTTGGCTCGATATTTTATTGAACTGAGTGTTGCCCACGCTGATGTTAAGCACCATAATGAATTATGTGACATCGGTATTGTGAGACACTTGTTGAGATAGGCTCAACAGAAAACATGTCAAGACGCACTAGGAACACCAAGACGCCGTCTGTGCACTGCTGCCAACTTCGAGTTGCACATATCTGTCGTGCGTATGTCTTTGGACAAGTTACGACCTAAAACGCAAACGAGCATAAGAGTGGCATCCAAAGCTTAATTGATATTTATGGAGATTGGAACTCATGTCCTTAGTCTCGTAATCAGTAGATTAATCCGAATGATAAAACTTAACCGAAAGCGTATGTTACTGAATGTCGGAATAGCCAATGTACAGCTGTATGTGACAATGCCTTCCCCGAAACTTTCTCCTTGTACGCCGTTAGAAATTCGCGTAGAATCTCAAGAAAAGAGCTCCCATTTTCTAAAGAGCGCGTAGCATGTTCAATATGATAATGAGGGGGAATAAAATTCCCAAGCATGATCTCCGCTTGCCTTTAAGGCTCACCAAAACTTGCACGAATAATATTATCTTCTGTGCTCATTAAAACTTAAATACCGCTATCTCTCAAACGTAGTATATTATTCATGCAAAAGGAATAACCAACTTGTAGCGGACGAAATGAGTGAAACTTTTAAAATCACGATAATTTTTCGATGCACATACACAGAATTGGGTTTTTATGTACCCTCCACATAACGTCATCCTAACTCAATATTTTTGTTCTTAATTAACGCTTTTATGTTTCTGATTATGAATTAATTATGTAGAACACGCGTCTGCCTCTCTGACTTTTTTTTATTAACGATGGGCTTTCTCGCTTTCTCGCCATCAGCGAAGGCATATGAAAGGACACGTCCTTTCATATTCTACTCGAGGTTTTGGTGGAACTCTTGTGATATTGTAGCACGGCAGCGTGTGTCTCGCTTTCAACGTGACGTCCACAAATTCGCTGCCATGCGGTGTCCTTCCGTATAGCTGACGGAACTACACAAGAATTCTGAACTCATCCAGCACCAGGACACAGAGAATAAAACGGTGACAAAATCGTCGCGGCATGTTAATCGCACAACCTTCGACGTACACGTTAGTTATTTACAAAACGAAGCGACCTGAAGTCTCTTTCTTGGCACGAGTGAGCAACCATGACGTAAGCTTGGGTTGAAGACTGGAAAAAGAAAAGACACTGATACAGCGGTGGAGCTGCCATGGAAATGCCGTTTCCTAGGGCAACAAAATATTTGGAAAACGAAGGGGATCAGCTCTTGGGCAGCGTTTTTTATGGATTTCTTCTGTTCGTTTAGGTGCTAGATATCCCGAAAGACGGTAGTTGATGGAATGGCAGCGATGTCGTGGGCTGGAGTCGAACCCTCACTTCTCTGAGTGCCGTCGTTTTCTCTGCTAGGGCGTTGGTGAGGCTCAAACGTTTTCCTTGTTTTAACTGTTCCATTTGCAATTTCCTATACAGACAGAAAAGGCTAACAGGATGAGACAGAGCCATAGAAGAACCACGGTGGCTACACGTCGAACATCTCAGGCATCGCCGACTAAGCCCCTTTAACCGCGAATGCATCCACTCCGAGAGTGAACTCGGAACATCTCTGCGAGTAACAACAATGGTAAGCGGAAAAAATGAAGTGACAATGTAGTTATAAGCAATGTTTGAGGGCCCATTTGCAGACCAAATAATATATTATATTGTCTAAAGCCCATGTGCTTCGGATTGCAAACCGTCTTCAGCTTGCGATACGAGGGAGAAAGCATTGCATCATATTGGAAAGAGCTCTTTTCATATTTCACAGACTCGCTAGGAAGTACAATCATTATGAAGATTATCAGTCAATATCACAATTCGGAGCTCTTGTCAACCGAACACACAGGCTTGACATTTACTCCACCATGATGCACCTCCTACCACCTTATCACTCCACCACTACATTATTTTTGTGCTAGTTCTGCATATATTTCATCAGATCTGCATTATTATTATTATTATTATTCGGAGACTAATAAAAATTGAATTGAATTGAATTATTATCATCATCATCCCTGGATGAAACACCGTTCGCAATGGGAACACAGGCCACACCGCGATTTTAGAATTATTTTCATCGAACGATATACCCCGTAAATAATCGAGAACAGAGAGCTATCTTCAAGTACCTCCCGTTCCCCAACATGGCCCGGGAGCGATTAAGCCAAATTACTAAAGGGAAACGCATGACACTTGTTGGCACTTGAGTTGGCACTTAACACGGAGTTGGCAGCGCTGGACATTCGGCCTCTTAGCGTTCCTCAGGTACTGAAGTCAGGCGTCGCGCGTTTGGCGCCGTGGTTAACTATTTCCGAGGCATCGAAGCGGACAACAGATTTTGACGCATGGGGTCTGTACAAGACAGTGGACCGTTGCGGTGACCCAAGAAGATCGATGCATACATGTTAATTAATTTTTCACTCCTTTGTTCTTTATGCTGTCATCACATCATTATGAAGCCCATCAAACCCTGCTTGTCTGGAGCATCCTTTAGTGGTACAAGTTAGCAAGAGCAGCCTGCCCCCCCCCCCCCCCCACAATCGTGGACCCACAATTTCCATATTACTTTAGCTCGAATTCAAACCTACCCAATCCAGTAACTTAGTAGAAATGCCATGCCTTGTCAAATATGCAAAAGATTATCCTTGCTAAAAACCTGACGATCTCAATCATCCTTCTCGCGTCCTCGGCGACATACTTTCCATGCCGCATAGCGTCCAGAGGGGCTCCTAACGAGAATCGTGTTGCGTAAAACATGGTTTCTTCCAGCGGCGTTATGGGGTCTTCTTTGCTACGAACCCAAAGCGAAGCCCCCCAGACGCTATATATGCAGGGGGGAGGGGGGAGGAAGAAGGCGAAGGCCTATATTTAGCGGCTCGTCTCAGCCAGTGAACGTAGTATTAACTTTCGTAGCTCCAGAAGCAGGCGAGGAAACACCCTCACGACGCAATGATCAAGCTGTGGGCCACTGAAAGGGATTTCGGCCGCTCGAGTGCAGGGACATCTAAACAATGCCAGCTGCCTGGAGCTGGGAGGAGCAGATGAGGATTTTTGAGGGAAGATGTCATGCGACGCATTATGTAGGTAGTGTTTAGTGGAAGGAGAGAGAACCAACTGTCGGCAGTACGCAGACCGTCGTGACAGCATTGCACTTCTCAGGCAAAGACGTTGCTCTATTACGCCATACGGTGGTGAGCCGTCTTCGCACTGGTAATACCAGCGCTATTTAGTGCGTGTAATCCATCAACTTTTGCATGAGCCACACATCTTGGCTCGAATCCTTGTAATTAGAAGCTGACTAATTAATTTCACTAATTAAATTTTAATTGAAGAACAAAAATAGTTGAGTACCCTCACGCCGCTGGAAACACTAAGCAGCCCGTCTTTTTGGAGTGCGATGAACCATTCTATTTTTAAACTTGACTCATTTTTCGTGAAACACTCTGTATATGAGATACGCACATAGCATGCCAAATTTAGATAACGAGCGACGAATTTAGGTAAACAAGCAAGTCAAGCTCAGCGCAGTGAAGCAGTCAACGGAGGGCAATGCCTCCCATGTCCGACGAGTGCTAGCTCCCTTGTGGCAACGCTTCCCCGACAGAGACCGACACTCCCTGTGCGAACTGCTGCTGTCGTCTGCTACTGTCGTATGTCCGTTTCTACACGTTCAAAATTCAAATTTCCATTATCGAATCATGATACAGGTCTCGCAGGCCGATACGTAACGCTCCTAGCGAATAGTGCGGACGGCCCTTGCATTGGAGTTGCCGATCATGACATTTTGACTATAATCTAGTAGGTCGCGTGTCATGTGGCCTTTCGTAAGCGATCCGAAGCCCTCTGTCCCCCTGTATTATTTACAATAACAATAAAGCTTTTGCTCTTATTCTAAGTTGCCTGTGATATTGTCGGAGCCGGACTACGACGCACAGGCAGGAGTAATAATTTTCACTAACAACTGTGGCGCTAGACAAGTACGGCCAGGCAATCACTATAACAATTCCTATTCATATTGATCTCTCTTCTACAATAGGCACTTTCGCATGGAGTGTCAAGCGCTTGAGGGCAATGCCCGGTGATTGCTTGTCCTTTCGTCTTGCACGAATCTCCACAGCAAACCATCGGCAGAAGCGCCTGGATTCTGCATGTCACGTTTTGTTTGACCTCACATGCAAAAATATTCTTTCGAACGGGATGTTTACGTCTGAATGGTGCATTCTACAGAAGCGTGCTTTCATGCGGATGTCATTGGAAATTAGCTTTCTTTCATATTAGCTAACATGTCCATCTTTAACCACCGCAAACGCAGAAACCATTCTAACGACCCAAAAACCAGTTCTACGACGGGAAAGACGAGATTATTTTTTTATGTGTAGGCATACACCACAGTACCACCCACCACACAGTACCACCACCCAACACACACATTCACTTTTTGTCCTACAAATCACAAGATGAAATAATAACCAAACGCTTACAAAAATGTGTAGGGACTGCATAACGAGTGCATACCACTGTTTAAAAAAAAAATGTTCGTGACAATAAAATATCGTCTCTCTCACACCTAATGGCCGCCCCAAAATACTGCAATAGCCCCAAAAGTACTGGCGAGAAATATCAAAAACGCCGAAAAGCAGCAGATATGGGGGAGTCACACGCACCCTGCGGCACCCCATCCCCTACCCCCGCCGCCTTTGAGATGATAATTCTGGGAAAAACCCCGAGTGCCACCGTTGTAAAATAGAGTAATGGGACTTGCATTACTCAAATGCTTGGCCTAGTTGGCACAGCGTCAGGGCAACAGCTTTGCTGCACGTCGTTGCAATGTTGCACGTGTCGTGTTCCGGGGAGGAGGGGGGTTCTTGATTAGGAGAAAGAAGAGGCTAGCGAGCACAGGCAAGCAAGAGGCAGGCTAGTCTAACGCTGTAAAAAGATTAATCCACGAGGGTGCACCGGCACAGCAAGAAACGCTGGTACGATCTTCTTTGTTATAATATTGGTAATAAGGTTTGGAACGTTCACGATGGATTTCAAGTTAGTCCACAATTGTTCGATGTAAAATACACGTGTTCTCGAACATGTGGGTTTCTCCTACCGCGCCTTACGCTCAATTCGTAAGTTCCTTTATTGTACACAAGGGTGGCAAGCTGGGGTTGGAAATAATCATTTATTGTGCGCAGTGTCATATCTCCACAAAGGGACTTCATTTCGTGTGGCCAGAAATTGACAGAATTGACAGAAATTGACAGAATTGCATACCGCATATATTTGTTACTGTAAGGTGACAAAATTTTTCGAAAGTAAAAGTGCCGAGATAAAGCAACCCAGTTGTTGGGTACCGTCGATCTCCACCACCCGGGACAATACGACAGAGACGATAAGAAAAGCTGTACTGGCCACACAGTGGCATGTAACGCGCAAAACCATGTACAAAAGCGATGACGGGTTCCTGACACTGCGACACTGACTCTCCACAGGCGTGTGGAGACTGCATCAGCGGAGTTACGACACAGTGAAGACATGACACTGCGCTGACACCGATTACACAGTTTCACTTCCACTTTTAAGTTAAAGCTGACACTTCCCTCCGAATTCGCATGTGGCGCACCGCACAATAGACGGTACCTCTATTTGACTGCTCGACACGCTACCAGTAAGCGGAGAAGCTCCATGTTGCTCCGTCTCACGCATCTGTGCCATAGAACCCAAGGCCTGCTTGCGTCATCAAGGCAGCGTGTACCCACTGGCAGAGTCCACGCCGGGCCACGAGAAAAAAAATACGCCGGTGACCTCCGCTTTAAGAGCTGCTTCAATTAAGGCTACGTCTTCCGGGCAGAAGGATGCGCAAGACGCATAAAGTGAAAGCGGCGAAGAGAGTGGAGAGCTCATCTTGAAATGCACGCCCGAGAGCGTCCTTGGAAATGGATCGTCGCATCTTCTATGCAGATCCACCACAAGTCAGGCCGTTCACTACAACCGACTGGCTATGAAGCCATTTTTCTACTTCGATAAGGAAAAGAGTAATGCAACGACCATGAAGAATGAGAGCCCCGTATTAAATGTTTTATTTATAACGTTGTCTCAACTTTCGGTGTTCTAAGAGGCCGTTAGCAGAAGAAAGGATAAATTTTGTGGTCTGCTTCGGGTGAAGTTACCTGGTGAACTACGAGACTGCGAAACTTGATGCACCATATCCAATTGATGTTGAAACTGCAAAGGTGCATTGTATAATTTTCCTTCCCCTGCATTTTTTTGTATTTATTGTTTTACCTACTATAGTCAAACTGGTTTGCTGGTCAGAGTCACATCTAGTCAGTTTATGTCTCTTCGTTGTATGCATCCCCATGCTTAGGCAAATGATACAAAAATGAGCTGGTTCTACGTTCTTGATGATATCGGTTCCTCAAGTCATACAATGGGTAAGGATTTCCCACTACGAAGATTGTGCAGTAAATATCAATTTAAATTAGGAAGACATGATAAAATGCAGTAGATCAACATGTGGATGGCTAAAGTGAAGGAATGCACAATGCCTCTTGTAAAGTGCACAACGAAACAGAGAAAGAGGAAGATGAAGAAGCAACAGAGAAGGAAATTTCATTTGAACCACTGATCTCTATAGTACAGGCTGGATCGCGCATAGGGTGCTCGACAGCGTGGTCACCGGCCGCCATATTGGTGGGCCCAACGCATCCTGTCGTCTGCATTTAGTTCAAGCGGGGCTGCCCCTATTTTTTAAAATTCACTTTAAATTAAAGGGCATGTCATGCCAGTTTGTTGCAGCTTCGAGTACACTTCACACGGACAGAGAAAGATGGGTAATTTTTCACAGGTAAGCTCTTTATTTGAGGAAAAATATGTTTATTCGTATCGCATGCATCGGACAACTCGGATCGAATTGCTTGCATTGCTTCTTCGCTGGTTCTATTACGTACTAAGAAAGTATGTGTAGCTGCTCCTGTCAATCTCAAAACCAGGTATTTTCTATAAACAATGCGCTTGTGCTATACAGGTTCCCCTCACAGTCGCTCAGCTGCGCCGAAGAAGCGGATGCAGAACCTGCGCCAATATGCCAATTTGTTCCACTGTTCTTTTAATTTGTGAGCTACGGTGGCAGTAAATAAACTGCTGTGTTAACCTCGTATGTGCAGTCGCTCCTACAGCGTGTGTGATAAGTCATTCATGTGCGTGCTCTTCGTGCACAGCGCTTCGAAATTCTGTAATGAAATGCTGACAGCTGAACAAATGCAACGCACTCGTGACAATAACGTTATTTTAAGATGAGGAATGGGGAGTTTCATCGCCAGGGGCTATACTCCACCCCATTGCTGGTGGTCATGTGCTGAATAAAATAATGAGCCCCTTCACAGTAACGATCGAGGTCTTATTGTAGAACACACACAGAGATACTCGTAGAACATAATACGATAACGGAAAAAGTCAAAAGAGAACCATACAACACCAACACACACAATAACGAACGAGAACCACGGAACACCACACGAAAACCGAACAACAAACGAAAAAATAAAATAAAAATAAAAACGGAAGTTCCTTACAATAACAAACAGTGTGAAACCTTTCTGAGCAAAACGAATTAATTTTATAGGTTGACATTCACCGAATTCACCTTCATGCGTATGGTCCCTGTGCACGACACTTACGCCCCCCTATTCGGAATACAGGCAGCGGAGAAGAAAAAGAAGGCAATTACCATGAAAAACTACAGGAACACGGCTGAAGCACTTTTGGAATATATCAGCACACTGATTCCTAAGAAAGATGTGTGCTAATCAGCAATGAGGACCGTTTAGAGCGCAATAAATACTCCAAATCCAATCGCTTCCAATTGTTTCCTATGGGAGCAGCCGGCGCCAGTGGGCCCTCCAACATGGCGGCCGGTTTTCGCACCTCTCTCCCACGCGCCCCTCTCCTATGCGCGATCCAGTCTTTATACATAGAGATCAGTGATTTGAACATAAATACTTGCATTCAATAGTAGTTAGCGTCCAGATGTTGCTGACCTCCCGCCCCCCTCCTGTCTAACAAATAGCGTAGAAGCTATCGAGCAAGGCCGACGGTTGTACAAATACATCGAGGAAGAGAATCATCCATGATGTCCTGCATTGTATCAGGTCTTCTGGAACGGGTATGAAAACGATGAGAGAAGCAGAACGTCGCCAGAGCATTGTTCAGCATTCAGCGCCGATTTAATGCTACGCGCTCTATTTCAGTGACGATCATTCAACATCCCAGGCACATGATACCGAAAGCTGCGGTAGAAAATGACCAAGAATATATATTGACCAACTGACCCCAAGCTGACCTCCTCAATAAACGCTGGCGTAAAAAATAAAATAACTTGCGCCGAACGTTTATGCGGCATTTTCCTAGAGCGACAATGAGAACCGAGTCTTCTTTTGTGTGCGTTCTTACAACGAGGAAATGGACGACCTGGAAAGTGTCCAACGGAGTGCTTCTGCCTTCTCTATGTAGTCGACCGCGAAGCATTGATCCGTCCCAGCCAACCTTCGGGGCTACAAAAGGGCTGTGAGCATGAAAGCTTACCACCAAGGGATGTAGTATACAACTCCATCTACGACTTGATTCACGGAATTGCGGCACGCTCTTGGTTGCGTGAAGGAACTTTGGAAAAGCTGCAGCACCAGCAGCCGTTCTGGGATACCGAGAAAAGCGAACGATACGGTGTTAGCATTCATGGAGCCCGATCTTCAACTTGTCGTTATCCCGTAACGCGGGTTAGACGCACCACTATGCCCGTGATTCACCACGAGCTGGTGGTGGTGGTTGTGAAAGTGCTCGCCGTTGTCGGCCTCACAGAGGTGGGCAACGTCACGACAGACGCCCTCTTGGAATGTGCGTCCTGGGCCAAATTCTAAGGGAACTGTGCCGACATTTGTCTGAAAGCGTCTGAGGAAAACCCCAGACAGCACCTCCGGCACCGGGATTCGAACCCGGGTTCGTCTCAGTCTCGACGTGACATGTTTAGCACGCTAACCCGCTGCCTCCACCACGGGCTCCCTCGAGAAGGCCAATCGCAACGTTTATTGGAAATTGCGGCCAATCGAAACAGTTTTCATGTGGCGCCACGTGACATCTGCAGAGCGTCAAATTTAAAGATATGCAGAACGCTTGCTATGTGCGAGTTCAACATTCCTTGTACCCCAGAGGCCACTGAATGGCGACTTCCCACGTGTGCACACAGGTAGACGAAATTGGATGGCAGACTGTGGAGTTCTCTTCTCTTGCCTGCCGATATGACAGAACGTTGCTCGGAGGGATCGCGCATCCTGGGCCGACCTTATAGGGACTTGTGCCGGGTGTCTGAGGAAACTCCAAAGGAAATGCCTATATGGCACAGGTGCTGCCGAGGTTTCAACCCTGGACACGTCTTCGACCCGGCGCGGAAAGCGATCACCTCAGCCAGTAAGCAATATACGGAAACTGTCATCTGCTCCTTAGCGACATAAAAGACATGCCTCATGGCTACGTGTTTGTACTACCTTTTCCAGGCTCAACGTTTCACCCTGAAAAGAAAGCAGGAGGGGCGAGAATGCGTCAGCTCTTGAGAGTCACCACAAGTAGGCTTCAAAAGGCCCATGACGAATGTATTCTTCTGGGGCAATGAAGACGTGTTGAAGTGCTACGTCTACTATGTGGTAGAATAGTACATGCATGCTCCATTTAGCAATGTCTATATAGTATTTCGGTAGAGGAATAGTTTAACAGTTTAGAGCAATAATTTTTTAACTACCCGAGTTCGGGATTAAAAAAATCCCGAACACGGGTAGTTAAAAAATTGTTGCTTGCCATCAAGCATACCAACACACTTTTACGGAATAGCGCTCTATATACCAACAATATATTTTACGTCGACAAAACAAGCCACGTTATTCTGCTAATAAGTGACGACTTTCGCATAAAGATCAAAGACACAACTAAACTCATATTCTTGTCTCTGTCTAAAACACTTCCCTTGTACTATAGTGTAAACATAGAAACCGTGCAAAGGAAATTACCTAACCATGATAACGCTACGGCCAACGTTAAGCCTAAGCTAAGTAGACGAACGAAGACCAAGTAGAATAAGACGACCAAAGAGGCAAGAAATAAAAGAGCGCACTTCCGACATCACACAGTTTTTCGCAAAGTACACAGAATGGCCAATCTCGGAAGTGCAAGGCTCGCGTGAACCCGGAACGGAGTGTCGAAGTGCGTTCATTGTGCGCGCTCTTCCCTCGACCCGGCCCCGAGTGCAGTGCACAGGGCTCGGGTGTGGACGACAGACGCCGCCGTCCCTGGGCTGAAGCGACACTCGGGCGCCGGGAAATCGTCTTCGGTATCGATCGGGAAACGGGACCCCGCCTCGCCACACAGGGCTTTGGGCCAAACTTTCGTCTTGTACGGACTGGTTCCACTCTTGTTCGGAAAGCATGTTTTATCGGTTTAAGTGGGTCGCTGGTGCATCTCCTCCGTAGAGCATCGACGTTGGCTGTATTACTTTATACGCTTATTTTATTTCCACACAGCATGTTCGGCAGCGAGTGTTCCTGATATAAAGCATAACGTGAGTGTCTGATGGAAGTGGGGAGACTGTCCTTGTGGTTTTTCGGGTACAGGTCTGCACCGCAATCTAGGAGGCCCTGCCTGTGGCAAAGTTCGTGCGAGGGGGCATCTGGAGTATTTATAAACGGTTGATGTATCTGGCCGCTACATCTACTTGTGACAACATCAACTTAAATAAATCTGCCCCTTGTCTAGCAGTGTGAAGCTGATTTTTTTTCAAGGCTGCCATGGACTGTATCTAACAGTGCAACGGTTCGCCGCGAGTGAAGGAGACATAAGATAGTTTTAGTGTATCGTACACTATCGCCTTCGCCTACGTAAGGGATAGCGTAGTGGTTCTGCGCAGTGCGCGAAGCTCTCTTTATGTTTTGCGCGTGCGCATCACCACCAACGCTATTCCTTACGTACGCTGAGGCGATAGCGCACGATCCACTAAAACTCACTATAAACGTACTGTTACCGTGCAAAAGACCAGTACTTAGGAAAAAAGAGAGGGAGAAACAAAAACAAACGAGAACAAGACAGTAGCAGGAATGCAGCTTCCACGAGAATGCCACACATTGTCATCTTCCTACGGCTACCTGATAAGAACCTTTCTCAGACACTCTCTGCAACACGATAAGGGATTTCGAAGGGCGGTTTCTTCCGAGCTAAGGTTGTCTAAACAGGGAGTCGCAAAGTACAGTACAGCAGGACATATCGGTTATCTCGACGTCTAGATCTAACAGTTGTGGGCGCCATGTGGGAAAGATGTTACGGTCCTAAAACGAGGGTCTTGCAATGAAGCTCTCGGACCCATTCCTAATAAAAAATACTGTCAAATGTGTTCCTAAAGAAATGAAGCGCGCGCTGCGGAATGAAACGAAGTATATAGCAGTTTGAGCTGCGAGGGATGAAAGATTTTGATTTGATTTGGCTTGATTGCTGGCGGAAGGATAACGAGAGATGTAAGAAACGTCCACTCCCCGACAGTAGGAAATTCGACAGGCGTGACATTGCAGGAGCTCATTACTGACGTAGCTATGATGTGGATGCTGTCAATTCCTCCTTTCTGGAATCGCCGCGACGTCGCTGCGAAGTTTGCGCTGCCTGAGTCTCTGCGGAAGCTTAGCGAGCGAGACGCTGTATCGCGAACTGCTTCCTCTAAACCAGGTCATGATGCCCACGAGAAACGATGTGCTGAGAATTTACGCACAAACAAGAAACAATAGACCTCTACCCAAGAAACGTCATCATGACGTTGGTTGGACTGGAACCGAAACACATTGGAAGTGGAGGGCTGGGTTGCACGAATGGGCAGTGGTTCGCTGCCTCCAACTGAAAGAAAAGTACGACCGGATGTCGCGTCCCTTTCAGGGACCATCGTAATCCCCTCAAGACCGTGGCTTTCGGGCGCGACCTTGTTCACCTCTAGCTTCGAGCTTAGTTCGGCTCTACCAAATTGGTGGCGCTGTCGAACACTATGACGTCATTTGTTTACAAACAGAGAAAGTTGTATTGTGCAACTGACGCGATGTAGGTATACAACATAGGAAGACAGAACCTCCAGTCAGTCTACAATCTACAGCCGTTGGACTTCACCTTACCACTAAAGCTTTTGCAACACGTGAAACGTGTATCGTGACTTGCTCCACCCGAATTCCAAGATTAAAATGGCGTAAAACTAACGCATTATGTTGACAATTTCTTTCGAAAAATGATTGCCAATAACCGCCGCTTGCTTAAACTCCATCTGAAACTGCTATGAGTTCAAGGAAACCATAGGTGCACGCTATGAAGACAGACATAGCTAACCGAGTCGCACTGCAATACACGCCCCTGTTCATTCGTGAGAGAACTGATGTTCTGAGGCTCGAACAACATAGAAGGGACAATCACATACAAGTTGCCTGAACTTGAGGCCTTGTATGTGACTGTCCCTTCTATGTTGTTCCAGCCTCAGAACATCAGTTCTCTCATGTTCAACATTTGCCGCTTGCGTCGATCCCTGTCTTATGAATGTGTGTATGAGTGTGCAC
This sequence comes from Ornithodoros turicata, assembly GCF_037126465.1. Lineage (NCBI taxonomy): Eukaryota > Metazoa > Arthropoda > Arachnida > Ixodida > Argasidae > Ornithodoros > Ornithodoros turicata. The sequence continues at coordinate 15,368,260 of NC_088202.1, forward strand.
AAATGTAAGAGTGAAAGGAGGATGAGTGAGAGAGAATGACTGGTTTGTCCCTTCAGATGACGCACCCTGAAAGTCGCTGAGAAGGCGTGTTAGCTTAGCCCAATTGGTAGATCCCTGGACCGGTAATCCAGAAGATGGGGGTTCGAGTCCTACAGCTGGCTAACCTTTTCAGTGACTTTGATCTTTGACTGTTCTTTCGTCATTGCGTCGGATTTCAGTAGCCACTACATACATTACGTGGTAGTTTCCAGAATGTCAGTTTGCTCCTCATTATCTTCAGCAACAGCTGGCCATAGAGGTCAGCACACTGCTCACTGGGGCTCACTCACTCCTTGCTCACGATTGCTCTCAAGCTCACTAACCTCCGCTGATCTCTCAGTTTGCTCACTCAACCTGCTCATTCGTCACATTGAGCATGAGTTAGCCTGCTCATGAATGTGAATTGTATCAGGTACGCCACGTTCCACCGTGTAGCAGCTGCGGGCGTTTTCGCTATGAGGCTGCCCTTCACCCACGTTCTAACATTGTATCTGTTCCGGAAATCGAGAATGACTTAATGGGCTATCATGATGATTAGAATGATAGTGGAGAGGGACCCACTTAGTGGTATACTTGTCCAGCTGATCTACATAGCACCCACGGTAATCCTGATACTATCGTTACCGGTCACTACAGCTCACCATTTGCTCACTCACTCCCTGCTCAGCCCTCCCTATGCTCACTTGCTCACTCATGCCCACGCACTCCATGCTCTGCTCGTCGTTTGCTCACTCATACCCAACTCATTCGCCACATCGAGCATGAGTGAGCACGAATGAGCATGCTCATGAGTGAGTTTTGCCGATGTATGGCTGGCTGTATTCTTAACTAACTCGACCATATAAATTCCTAGTCCGTAATATAAAGACCGCACAGCCGCCACAGCAGTCCGCAACCGCCATACTTTCACGCCTTAACGCAATAAATGCAACGTGAGAGAGACGGATGTGACCATAATTTACATACTAGCACCCTGCACACGTTCAAGATGGTGTTCCTCGTAAGAAATATGCACTGGCCGAGGGTATACTTAGGGGGCGCAAGAAGCCCGTTCTTCGAGGACCGTCCATTTATTTCCGAAAGTCGCAATTTCTTCCCTCGAAATATACTGCCGTCGTGCAATGAGCGATGGCGTGACAGTAACCCACAACTAAGACCTGGGTTGCGACCATAGGCGGAGCCCCTGGAAAGAAATGAGAAAGTCAGAGAAAATAAAAAGCAATGGGTGTGTCCTCAAGGGGGCGCTCTTGAATCTCGCCATTCATGAACGAAAGTAATCCACTACGAAAGATATGTGCTGCGAGCGCTCGAGCAGAGTCTGGTCCACGACCGGTCAATTAATAATTGAGCTCTCGCCCTAGTTCAGTATCATAGAGCAGTTCTGACAGAACTAGTGGAAATATTTTCGTCTAAGGAAGCATATTTCTAACCGTGCGAAACACCATACTTCTTGCGAAGTTGTTGATAAGGCTGTTGTTATTTGAAAAATGTTCACGTGGAAACATGCTTTATGTACGAGACCTGGCATGTGTGTATTGCTTCTAGGTTCCGTAATTTCCGGGGTTTTCGTCATGAACCGTCGTTTCGTCATGATTTTACGTAGCAGTCCCCGGGTCACAATCAATCACTATCAAGACGCGACGAAGCATCAATAATAGCTTGAACGAGATACGCAGCGACCGCACTGTATCAGTTTTGCGTCATTCCTGTACGACAGCGTGCAGCGGCTGTATTTCGTCAAAGGCAGCAGACGGACGTCGACCAGTTTCGTGTGAAAGAAGCATGACATACAAGAGCCACACCCTGCTGTTATATTATAGATAGCGTTTCGCTCAGTATATATAGCCACTGCGAAGGTTCACAAAATAAAGCCGAACAGGACGAACGGTACACCATTGCGCCTTCAAACTCGACAGTCATAACAGTTTCAAATTTTGTCCTATGCCTGCGCAACAATATTCCAAGTGTGACTCTCTTGCTTTCCGTTAGCGGTTCTACGATACAAGCACATACCTCTCAATGTCTATCCCTGCACAGTTTCGAGAGCGAGGAAGTTACCACTTCATAACACTTTCCATACACAAACCCAGGTTCAGCTAATAAACCTCCTAATTGAATGATCATTATATTAGCAACAAGAAAAATAAATAAAAAAGGTTGTTGTAAATGAACCTTCTCCTGTGATTCCACCTTTCACCGATGACGCGATTATTTGTTTTCGCTTTCTGAGTAGAGTGGAAGTGAGCTGCCAAAAGTCTTTCGAAAGGAGTCAACAGGAACTTCCTTCCACATGAATTACTCACCGTAGTAAGCGTGTTCACGAAGGGTAACACCAGCGGCATGGCCAAGATGGTTAAGGCGCCCCTCTCGATGGTGGTAGCCACGGTCGTGCTTTAGACTGGGAGGTGGTGGGTTCGAATACTACGACCGGTTGTGCTGTCTGAGGGTTTTCGAACGCTTTCCACACGAATGTCGGCACAATTCCTCCTGAAGTCGACCTAGGACGCATACCAATCCCCCTGTCCTCCTCTCCTTCCTGACGTCCTCTCTCTATCTGTCCACACCTGTACGCCGCTCTTAGCCAGAGTTGCTTCGCGAGGCTAACACGGAATAAATATATATGTATATAAAAGAACGGTGACGCTCCTAATTTGTTTGAATAACTCGAACAATTCAAATGTAACTGTTCTCCTCGGCGTTCTGCCGCCACCACCGTATAATTTGTGGAATTCAATCTCGATATCAATGAACGAGTTATCTTTTTTCCATGTGCACAACCAGTTATTCCGCACGTAAGACGCCACAGGCAAGCAAGTCGCTCTTGTAGACTGGGAGACACAATATATCGTAAACACAGTGAAAGTGAGACATATTAACGAGCCCTACACAGTTAAAACATGGTGGTGGTGGTTGTGAAAGGGCTCGCCGTTGTAGGCCTCAGAGAGGGCAGCGTGACGACTGACGCCCTGGGGGAATGTGCGTCCTGGGCCGACTTCTAAGGGAACTGTGCCGACATATGTCTGAAAGCGTCTGAGGAAACAGAACTTCACCACATAGCACGCTTCTAGCCAATCGTCATTTACAATGATATCATTCTGTGTCCTAATTTGTTGAAAATTGGAGGAGGCGCCTATCTGGGACACATTATGCATGATGTCCCAAATAGGCGCCTCCCGCTGATTTGAACAAATCGGGACACATAATGATACCATTCGGAATGATGGTTGGCTAGGCGCATGCTATGTGGTGAAGCTCTGTTTTAACAGTGTAGGACATCGGAAGGTGTTCACGTGAACTGTTCGGGAAACATGATAAGCCAATCGCCCTGATTCTTCGAAGAGAGTGAGCTTGGATTTGATAACTTCCCTTATCGTATCGTTTTCGTAGAGTTCTTCGGATACACTAAAATTAGCTATATACTGGAATCGCCCAGCTTCAATATCAACTATAATTTATCACGCAATGACATCTTCGAAATCACCAGTTATCGCAAGACACGTTGCTTCGACAAATACGCGCGGTTTCAGCATTTATAATCCGCAGGACGTGAAGCACAGTCTTACCTGAAGGAAATCGTATTTGCAGACGCGATTTTTGCATTACAGTACACTTTCACCGCGGCTAAATCTGACAGGCTGGGGCACACAACGACAGGATATTCTCGCACGACTGGTTGAGTAGCAGCTCTGCGGGATTGCGCTATACAGCAGATGTCGTGTAACATGTGGCTGTATACCCAATTGCACCTGCTTCCGCCGTTACGCTGTAGTGGCCGACAATCAGGGAAAGGAAAAAAATACGTGAGAGGTGGAAGCAGTGGTTTCTGAGAGAAAAAGGCGGTATAAGAAGAGGGCGGGTCAGTAAAAACAAAGTTGTTATCGGGATGCAGGAGAAGTGAGAAGGACTTTGAAACATCAGGATTTGTAGGTGGAACAGCACGACATGCTCTGCAGAAAAGCGTTGGTAGTTCGATTGTGCGTACCGTATTTTTTGGAGTATAACCAGGACCTTATGCAAGATTAAATGGGACTAGAACAGGCACTGGGCATCGCACATCGAATGTTTTCCGGCTTGTGGATTTTTAAAGCAAATCTCGAGTAGCCCCCAGCAACACGAGATGTCCAGTGGAGTCCCCCCCACCCCCCTCTCAGAATCTCTATTGATCTAACGGACAAAATAGTGTGTATCTGTGGCAGACCTCAATGTAAAAACACAGCAGAGCACTGACTCTTTCCGCTTTATCCGCCGAATGTCTCACAAAACTTTTTTTGGGGTTGAGCGGTCCATAAACTTGGAGACATGACAGGTGCGAAGTGGGGTTAAAACGCCCGAAAGTCTAAACAAGTTGAAGCGGCAAACTGTGCTGTCTATTGTGGAACTCAGCCAAAACCTTAAAACGAACGCAAGCTACAAAAATTGCACAGCCCTGCACGGAGCGAAATCAATGCTCAGCTTACAACGCAGCTAGCAGAACGGGGGGGCGAAAGGAAAAGAAGAAGATGAAGTGTGAAGGACTATCGAATATTTCAGAAGAAAGAGATGAGCGTGATTTTTTTAGAAACCTCGTGAGTTTACGCGATAACGGAAGTTGACGCATTCAAAACATCCCGCCAATGTGCCCCACCCACGCTGACGCGCATCACAAATGATACGGTGGGTTTCAAAGTAGGAGACCCCTGTCTACCCTCTTGCATCCACTCACCTATTACTGAAGCACAGCCGAGTAACGTCACGGCCAGGATCAGTGAAGACCACGCTATCAAACACCGGCACATTTTGCAGAACTGCGCTGCGACGAAATCGTCGTAAAATGGTTCCCGAAAAGAAAAATATATCACTCCAGAATTGGCGAACACAACAACGTAGGCAAGCACACAGCCGCGAGAACCTCCCACGCAGAAGACTGCACCAAAGTAATAATCCTACGTGCACGTGCACTAGTACTACAAGCGCACTACAACGAAGGAACGAAGGTGCAAGAATCCGAAACGTCCTTCTCAGCGCACTCCCTACCTGGTACACAACCAAACGCGCACTCGTCTACGCGCCGAAAACCGGCCGACGAACACGCTGAAGAGCGCCATCGGCAATGCGCATGCGTCCGTGACTGTGCATCACGTGTGCAGAAAACGGCCAACGAGGAGGGCAAACACATTCGCGCCTGTCGTGACGTCACGAGAAACGAGAAAAGAGCAAAAATACTCCACGCGAGCAGCGTTGTGCTTTTTTTTTTTATCTATTTATCTCCAGCGAGCGCGCAGCAATGGGAAGAGTCTATGGCGATGCCCGCCGAAGGTTTGAAATTGGGTGGGTCCGCGAATGACTGACACCAGTTTCCGTTGCGCGTGAAGGATGACGCGAGCAAGGAAAATGATTATACAAATATATGTTGGGTTCAAATGCCACGCAGTTGCCGAACGAACTTTCACGAATGCGTCACGCCCCAGTGACTCATTAAAAAGCCTTATTATGCTGAAAATAGTGCCCGTGGTGTCGGTCAAGCAGGCTGCTGAGCACCAGTGCGAGATTACATTCGATGCTGCGTTTATTGAATCTGTATTCTGTGCTTGCGGATGATGCTGGTGTCCGCTGTATGACTTATTGTTTTTTTTTCCTCTTGCCTCTTTTTAAGGAATAGCAAGTCGGCCTGTGCCTGGCTAGCCTTTCCTTTCTTTGTTCTTTCAGTAACCATATCCTTTCCCTTAGCCAACGTACAATATTTACGCTTAATAATTTAATAATACATTGGCTGGCATTAATACACGTAATAATTTATAAACAAATAAATAAGCGGCAAACATCGCGTGGAATATGCAAAGAATATGCAAGAAATATGCAGCAAAGATGGAATGGTTTCTTCTTCAAGTAACCCATATTTGATAAGTGAAAGTGACATTACTGCATATGTTCGGAAGAAGCCAAAACTATCTCGCGCTGCAGGTGCTTATAGTTCGCGTGGAGTAGTTTTATTGAATGCTGTTCGTCTTTCGGTTGCGATATCCCGGTTCTGTGCCCTCCAGGCGTCGGTTATTTTACTTCGAAGCAAGCACTCGGCAACAGCGACATGGGAAGAAATCTGGCGGAACTCGAGTCGATAATATGAAAAATAAAATTTTTCCTGACAAGAAAAGAAACTGCTACATACTTATTTATGCTATATTGCCCTCATGCCTCTAAGACATTATCGAGAGGTTTAGACACTAATACAAGGTTAATACAGATTACACGTGCTGCTACAAGGAGCTGCTATATATGAAGAATGAAGCAGAAGAGGACAACAGTGGTTTCTCAAAGGTTAATGCATAATGTACATAATCTCAGCCGGGATAATTGAGCTGTACTGACTCATAATCATGATAACGATGGTGATGATTCGCGTTTTTATGGCGCGAAAGCACTCAATGTCATAAATAAATAGAGCGAACTGTTCCAAAATTAGTTGATATATTCCGTTCCCATAAAATGCTACAACATTAAATATTATCACACGATGCTGAATACATACCTCAAGGACAAACGGGCTAAAATATTTATTTAATTAAGTCACTCAGTGCTCTCACAGAAGAAGCGTCATAGAACAGCTGGCCGCTCTTGCGCGACCTACGGTTCCATTCCCCCCACACTTTCATCTATCAAATCTAGATCTCGCACGACCTTAGCGAGAGTTTCTTTTTCTACGCCCAGCAATAAGACCAAGAAAAGAAACTTTTTTTCTTGTTGTACGAATCTTTAGAGAAGTACCGTACATGAATACATGCTGCTTTGATGTACCTTAAAAATAAAACCACAGGCGCAAAAAAAAAAGAAAGATCCGATGTACAACGGCAACGTTACTGTGAATACGAGTATGTGGTCTTGCAGCCAATGTTGTTCATTGTTGGCTCTGTGCTAAGGAATCACCTGCATTCTTCATGTGACCTGCGTCAGCAGGCGAAACGGGCCTGCCTACACTGTAGGAAAAAAAAAGAACGGGAGTAAAACGGTGAGTAATTGCAGATTATAGTCCCCTAGTCTGCAATTAGTCCCCCATTTTAGCCCCTAACCCGGAAATTTGTTCCCCAGTACTGCAAATAGTCACTGAACTTCGCAAATAGTCTTCTGAATGCACTCAACTTAAATATGTGCTCTTGGGCAATTTGATGACATAACGCTGTATAACTCAGCAAACTTCACAGTTTTCCGCCCAAACAGAACAGGAAACAGTTTGCGATTACTTACCGATCGGCCGCTACAATGGAGCATAGGCAAAATGAGAGGACACGACCTGCAACGAAGGTAGATGAACGTGACCAGACATCCCGATTTGGACGGGACAGGTACATCCCGCGTTTACAGTCATGGCTCCACTGTCACTGTGTGCGAACACTAAATGGAAAAAGTTGGGCTAAATAGTCGATGCGCCTGGCTCGCATCTTTCCTCGATCTAGCTACTGACCTGCTTAAGGAATAGGCTATAGAGCCATTCCTGTAATCAAACTTCGAAGTCGAAATCGAAAGCAGAGCTCGCGTTGCTCACCAAGCTGCCTCGGTGGGAGCATGGTCTTCGTTTTATGATCAATCGATCGGCGATGGCGATAGCGATGAAACGCAAGTGGCAGTTCACCGAAGAGTTCGTGCCGAGAGTTTCCGTTCATATGTGCAAGTATGAAGACGCGTGAAGGAAGATACATTCTAGTCAATGTATTCGTAAGAAAAAAGCACAGGCGAAAAGCGTGGGCGAAATAAAATTAGAGTAATTGGTTGACTGACAGCAAGCCCCCACCCCTCTCCCTTACCCGGATGTCCCGCTTTGGGGACGAAAGATTGTGGTCATCATCTTCAACGAGAGGCAACACTGTAATACAGCAACGAGTAATACGGCAATACGGCAACGAGAAGCAATACAGTATTGCATCTATAGTGTTGTGCAACGTTGCATCTGTTGTTATCAAAGGTACCACTGTTCTTGGTCTTAGTGAGTATATGAGTCTCTATCGACAAGTGACAGGCATTTGGTCTTTTGCTACTCGCTCTATCGGGATTAAAGAAAAGTTTAGGGTGCGAAACTTTTGAAGCACGATGAAAGTGCAGTAGGCTCAACTTGCTCCATGAGATACACACCGGTGAGGCTGGTCTGGATAAATACGTACTCCTCAGGTCACCTGTATATCCCTCAACTGGAGTACATCATTCTAAAATTAAGATGTACCGTTACATCAGTCATGTCTTCAACAGACTTTTTTTCTGTAACAGAACCCGACGTTGGAACTCTCTTCCTTCTCGTATTGTAAATGGATTGGACTGCATCAGCTTCTTATCCAGGCTGAAGGCTCTGACGGGAGCTGATTAATAGTATTTTTACTGCCCATCTTTTACTGCCTTAACTTTTCCTATCCTATCCTTACTGCCTATCTATCTACTGTATCTTTTTCTCACCCTTCTATCTATTCCTTTCAGCGTGTGCCGTTTCGATGTGTATCTGTTGTGTGTCATGTTGATGTGTTGATGTATCTGTTGTTGAAAAGCTTATTTGTGAACCATTGTAATGTCCCATTCTCCTCTACGGCAAGCCGCGCTGCAGGGTATTCAAATACATTAATAAATATGGAGTGAGTTGTAACATATAGGAAGGCGTCCACAATAGCGGCCCCGAGAACCCGTGAATAACAACAGATAGGTGATGAATATGACGCGGGAAACCCGATAAGCCAATTCAGCTATTCTTTTGAAGCGCCTAATTTTCTCGGTGCTGAGCATGCATTTGAAAGCATTCTTTATGCTGTAGTTTGCGTTGCGTGTTTGCGTTCGCAATGAAACTCGCTTATATGAGAGGAAGTACTTGGTGATGATGATGATTCGAATTTTTATGACGCGCATGCAACGGGAACTAATTGGGAAACGATAGGTGGAAAGCAAGGCTGAGAGCAAGGTGGTTGTGAAGAGCAGTGAAATGCTGGTCATAATCTAAAATACATATATTTACCAGCTAACTTTAAGTTACCGTAAGGCCTGTTTCGCACTACCCGTACCTATCGTCCGTTTGCTTCAAAAATAGAACCTGAAGGGGAACGAACTCCGTAGGTTCGAATGGACCCGTTTTGGATAAAAACACAAACGAGAAAAGCGTTAGTGTGAAATGAACTTAAACCATTAGGCGTGTAATCTCAGAGAGTTTATCTATTCGACAGCATCAGGTCTCAGTACTCTTATGTCACAATTTTCGTCCCAATAGGCCTGTTGCACTAACAAGGCGGCTCTGCGAAATTAGCATTAGGCTTAGCATTACATACTACACTTTGGAGTTGAGTAAATACATAGTAGAGGAGGTTTGAAAAAGTGGGTTAAATCGGTGCACATCATTCATGTAGGGTAAGTGCGAACCTGGTGGCTTTGCGGCATTCGCATCTACAAAGGGTGACCCCACTTTATACGCAGAGGGAGCCATACACAGACACGCTGTTTTACGGCATATATTTGCTAGCAAATTAGAAATATCAAGAATTCTCTGTCACCTGTACAACTTGTTGTACTTCGTTTAAATCAACACACTGTTGAACTACCCAACTAACATAAGCCGCGTGGCCGTTGCTTCGCGGAACTATTCCTACACTCGCATTTATGAACATGGAAAGCAGAATCATGACTTGGACACTCACACACATAGACCGTGCGAAAGGTGAAGTACATACCTTGTGAACGGGTAGTTTAGGGCAGTTTTTGTTTCTTTAAATTATTTTAGCCTGTCTCTCTACCATTGAGGGGTTGCACCAGAAGGGAATCTGCCAGCGTGACGGGCGTTACGGCAGGGCGAGAAATGCCTGATGGGCGCTCTAATCGCGCTGTTCATGGGCCTTTGGGCCCTGAAAAATGTAGTTATTGAATTGTGCTCCTACATAATTTATAATTATATTTAGAAAATTATAAGATTTTCATCTCAACTTTTTTCTAATTTTTCGACGCCCGGCTTTATTTAACGATGTAATTTTTATTTTCTTAACCTGCACAGTGTGGACCCTGGTCACTGCAGTATAAACAATAATTGTGACACGATGCGACGAGAAGAGTGGCTCGACTTGCACGTAAAGAGCACCCCTTTGGACGATTGTCCTCGTGGAGCTCATTGTATGTCTGGGTCCTCAAAGCGGGACTTATAAAGGAGCAGGGTCTGACGCAGTTGTTCTTGTTCGACAATCCTTAGCACTGACCCTGCTTAGAAGCCACTGCCTTCAGTAGGGGATCCGTAGGGAGCGGTTTTGCGATAGCACCTCTAAGTCATCAGGTTAAACGAAACATCAGAGAGTTTTAGTACATGGTACGCTATCGCCTTTGCGTACGTAAGGAATAGCGTGGTCCTGCGTACGGGCAAAACATAAAGAGAGCTTCGCGCAGTGCACAGAACCACCGCGCTATTCCTTAAGTACGCAGTGGCGATAGCGTACGATGCACTGAAACTCTCTGTTGCGGAATGTAAAGGGCGAAGTGTACGTATGTTGCACGCCAAAAACCACACGAAAAGTTGTGAAGACATATTCGTGACGCACCGTGTTTTCATGCCAACTACGTATCATGGCGACGCTCGTATACAGTTCTGCGTAACCGATTACAGATATTGCGAGAAGCTTCAAAGCGCATGCGGCAATGCCAGCGAAGAGAAAGATGTTGGGGACGGTGAGTGTGACATGTGAGTTCTTCGTCGTCATCCACACGGAACCATGTTTCTTCATGCATCCAACGGCGCGAATGAAAAGCTCCCGCTTCATTCTGTGATGCTCGGTGGGAAACGGAAGAACCATACACCGACATTTATGCGCCTTTCATGTTTCGGCGGTTGACACATTATAGGCATTGCGAGAAAAAGCTTCACCAACTCGCATCACAGCCTACAGCTTGTTTTTATGTCAACAAACAACTCCTACTCGGCGCCACCTTCGATAGCAGCGATTTGCTCCGTTGATTTCTTCCATGAATGTTACGGAAGCAATGCGCAACTTGTTGTTTCACACGAAGCCGAAGGTACCTCGACTGGGATCCTATGCCAACCTTATCTGCAGCTGGAGATTGCAGAGGAAGGACAAGACAACAGATGGAGGAAAGGTGCGTAATGTTAGACAAGTCAGTCATGCGGTACAAATGCCATCACATAGAAAGGAAAGAAAATACGCTATGTGTCAGTTCACCTTTTAGAGATTGGACCCCAGTGGGTATATTTTCATGTTTTATTTTCAGTACTAATTTGCAATTGCCTTAGTTGTTAAATGATTTCGAAGGCATTCTCGCACCACCGAACAGTTTGCACTCCACGTCCAAAGTATCACCTTCTGGGTTTCAAGCTGAAGGCTGTCACCACTGACAATGAGAGGCCCCTTCAAAGTTCATCTGTTTTTGTTGATGGAACAGTGCCCCCGCACCTGGTACTGAGACATTTAATTTTCTGATGAATCAAGTGCATTGCATCGCTTGTGTTCAACTTCTTTTATTCGTATACTCTTGCTGTTGCTTGCTGGCTTAGAGGAACCATGGCTGATGTGTTTGTGTTCTTACTCGAGTGACTTCAGAGTGTACACTCAAGCAGTATCATATGCCCGGTAGCACATCTTGTGTATTTTGAGTAAGGTATAAATTTATATATTGTTTCAGTTGTTGTATTTTGGTCACAAATAAGGTGTTCTTCCAGAGCCCTGAAGGGTTACATTCAAGCGTGTGCGCAACAGCACGTACCTTTTCTCAGTTTTGAGTAATAAGGTAAATCTACATCTTCCAGCTGGTGTGTTTCGGTCACAAATTATGTGTTCTTCGAGATGTTTGAGGATTACATTCAAGCAGCATCATGTGAGCAACAGGACATTCTTTCAAGAGCAGCATTCATGGACACCCCTCTGAAATCCGGCTTGACCTGATAGCACAGGACTACGCAAGGAAGCTAAATTTACAGGGTGGTGCGTGAGTACGTGAGGAGGAACAGATCTGGGCAGAGAGAGGAGGACATACTTGAGGCGAACAATTCCCTTTTTGCGCCCCGACCTGATAACAACACCGATAACACGCCCGGGAGCATTCGCGTGAGATAAAGAACAAGAAGTGATGTATAACTGTAGGAACGAGCATGAGACTTTCCAGACATCGGGAGATTGCCGGATGAAATTGGCAGGTTGGCGCCTGTGATAGCCTTCTGGACGACATATTGACTAAGTGCGAGTTCAAGAGTGCAGCTAGGACAGCAGCTACGGTCCGCAGACGACACACAAACTATGATGATACCGTCAGTATCAAACTTGTATCAAGAGTTATTACGAGCTAAAATAGAGGAAACTGACCAATTGGCGCCAGTGAGTGCCATTTGGGCGACGATTTGGCAAAATGTCTGAAGTATATAGATTGGGCTGGTTGGTGTAAATCCACAAGCGACCAAAGAACAAACACGAAACAACAACAGAGCGACTTGTGTGTGATCTTGTCTGCTGTTTGTTCTTTGGTCGCTTGGAAATGAATGATTTGACCAGGTATGGGCCGCGGACTCATAGCTGTTAAGCATGGATATACAAACTACGTAATTAAGTCATGACATCTGCGATATCGCGTTTATATCCAGAATTATTACTAAATGAAATGGAAGATATGGACAATTTGGCGTCTGCGAGTGCTGTGGCGATGCGAGTAGTGGCGTCTGTGAGTGGCAATGATTTGATCAAACGCGACTTCTTTGGAACAAATATTTTGGAGCACAACTAAATACCAGATTTGGAGATCACGCTAAACAAGTGCTACGTGCCTTCGAGTGCAGTATTTATTTCTCGCCTAAGATGAAGCAATGCTTAGATCAGGGCAATCAGGGCTCCCACACACGCGGGCCGCATGTGCATGGCTTGAAGTCAGCTATTCTGTGTCCCGAGGGCTCTTGACCACTAAATAGAATAAAGCTGCCCCCCCCCCTACACACACACACGCACACACCAATAATGAAGAATTTGGAATGAAACCAGGTTTTCAGGCATTGTTTTTACCCTTGCTCGATGTAGTGCTGCTCCTGTCGACGTTAGGAAGTACATTCACATTCGAGCAGTTCTTGTGACTCATGAACCTCAACAAGTAGTTATAGCGATCTGGTCTGAACGTGCATTTCTACACTGTAAGTAATACGATAACTGAGAAGTAATATTGATTGATTGATTCGGGTTTTTTGGCGCGAAAGCGACGAAGGCCATAGAGCGCCAAAAACGGTGGGTTGAGAAGTAATAGTGGAGGCAAGTGCAGAATGACATCATCTTAATTATTACACTAATTTTATGGGCTTACTGCATAGCAGCAGCCTTTCCGGATATCATGCTCGAAAAACTATATATGGAGCACAAAGAGGCGCAGAGAAAAATAAAAATAAAAAGAATAGATGGAGTTGTTATGTGCGAGGGTCATTGTGTGAAAAATTTTAATTATTTCTCTTTCTCTGATTTTTTTTCTTTTTCACAATGAAAATACAAGCAAAATCAACAATACGGTGTGTAAACCGTCAATTTCAGTGCTCCTGAACGTCGGGATAATCGTTCGTGAAGAACTATGAAGAACTTGCACCGCCTTTCAAATTTTGAATGTCTCATTTGGAAAAGAAGCTAATTTGTTTCCGTTGGTGTGTCAAGTGAAGTTTTTCATTGAAGAAATGTATATACGAATGCCTAATAACTATACCGCTCAGCTGTTTACGCTAAAGGTACTTTGCTATAATTGCGGTCCTTTCCAGGGTCATTACCCCCACCCCCCAGGGAGGTGCACACTCCCCCTGAATTTTATCAACCACTCCCCTGTAATTCATGAGATTTCCCGATAGAGCTTGGCCACCAATGCATCTACCCATAGATATGTATCCATATAGATATACCACCCTATGGTTCGCTCCACTCGAAATCACGCAGACATCTTATCACGCCGGGTACCGCATCTTGGCTTCTATGCGCATTGATGATAGTGCCAGCCGCAACAACAATGACAAAGAAAAAATTGTCGTTCCTCTTCGCTGCTGATACGAGTTGCGCAACGGACTAAAAGCTGACACCTTCCGTTTGAATTCAGCAGGAGAGAGCCGCGACGATATGGCAAGAAAAAAAAACCTTGCCAAGCTACGGGGCACAAAAGTGAACTTGCACGGCAAATCGCCGGCAGTCCGAACATTTACACGGCAACAGACACCAACGAGCACTGGTGCTAAAGTCTGAGGAAAAGACATCATAGATGAAAATACATATCCGTTAGGAAGCCGTCTGAATTTCACTGTTCATGGTAATCAACCAATTTTTCTCGAAGTGCAGCACGCATAAAGAAGTCCATGATTCTCTTACACGTCGACCTGCAAGAAATGACCCACAGTATCCTTCTGAAATATTGCATCACTTGCCAACTTCTTTGAGAAAAGTAAAGAGTAACCTTTCTGCAACCCCGATGATGACAGGTGCCAACCAAGGAATACACCACAAAGAATCACTGGTGTATTCTGCATACCGAAGTCATTATCAACGACTTATGACTTATGCTAGGCTCTTGTACTGAGATTTTTACAGTGGTGATCGCAAAATTTGGAAAAGGCGCCGGCAGAGCCCTCTAACACAGGCAAAACCCTTTGTATCATGGTGCCAAAGGCATATTCGAGACGGCTTATGCTATTGCCCTTCCCACTGGGATTGTAACGGAGGCGACCGCAAAATAAAAGCGCATAAAAGACCACAGCGGAACCCTTTAGAACGGGCGAAACCTCTTTAATCATGGTTCCAAAGAGATATTATCAAGGGCTGATATGAGGCTCTTCTACAGGGATAGCAACAGAAGCGACCACAAAATTCGGAAAAGGCAGCAGCAGAGTCCTTTAAAACGTACGAAACCCCTTGTATCATGGTACCAAAGGCATATCCATGACGGCTTATGCTATGCCTTGCTACCGGAATTGCGCAAGAGGGGAGCGAAAAATTTGAATACGGCGGCAGCAAGGCCTTTTAAAACGGGCGATACTCCCTGTATCATGGAGCGAAAGAAAGAAAGTTATCAGTGGCTTGTGCAATGCTATTCTGCTGGAGTTATAACACAGACGATCGCCAAATTCGGAAAACGTGGCAGCAGAGCCCCCTTAGATGAGCAAAACCCCTTGTGTCATGCTGCCAAAGATATATTATCAACAACTCATACTATGCCATTCTAGCGAGATCATAACACAGGCGACCGCAAATATCCGAAAAGGATGCAACATAGCCCTTCAGAACGGGCGAGACCCCTTGTATCATGCTGCTGATGACTTGTCATCAATGGCTTGTGCTATGCCCGTCTACTGGAATTGTAACAGAGACTACCGTAAAATACGGAAAATGCGGCAGCAGAGCCCTTTAAAACGGGCGATACCCCTTGTATCATTGTTCCAAAGTCATATAGGTATACGGAACGGCTTATGCTATTGTCATACTACTGGAATTATAACAGATGCGGCCGCAAACTCCATAAAAGGCTACAGCAGAGCCCTTTAAAACGGACAAAAACCCCTTTAATCATGGTGGCAGACATTTTACACACATATAAATATGCGACGGCTTATGTTATGCCACTCTGCTGTGATTGCATCGAAAACCACCCCAAAATTTGGAAAAGGGCGGCAGCAGGGCCCTCTACAATGACTCAAATGATATGCACCATGGTGCCAAAGAGATACTATGAACGCCTTGTACTGGGGTTGTAACAGAGGCTACCGCAACGTTCGGCAGCAGATCGAGCCCTTTAAAACGTGCGAAGCCCCTTTAATCCTGGTGCCAGGGCCTACATGGAGAGGTCGCGTTTGAAGAAATGCTTCCAAAACGACACTCGCTAAGCAAAAAGCGTCCTAACCTGATTTTGTAGTACGTATATGTGAAAGTAAGATCACGGGGTTTGAACCCCGTACCTTGTTCCCCTGTTGCACCCTGAGAGGGCGCGTTTGACAAAATGGCTTCCAAGCCGGCACTCGAAATGGCCAAATTGCCAATTTCGTCAACTTCGGGGCTTAATATCATTCGATATAAAAATAATATTAAATATGTCCTAAGCTGATTTTGTAGTATGTATACGTCAAAGTAAGATCACGGGGTTTGAACCCCGTATCTTGTTCCCTGTTGCACCCTGAGAGGTCGCGTGTGAAAAAATCGCTTCCAAACCGGCACTCACTCGAAATGGCCAATTTCGTCAACTTCGGGGCTTAATATCATCTGATATAAAAATAATATTAAATATGTCCTAAACTAATTTGTAATACGTATATGTGAAAGTAAGATCACGGTGTTTAAACCATGTACGTTGTTCCCCTGCTGCACCCTGAGAGGTCGCGTCTGACAAAATCGTTTCCAAAGTGGCACTCGAAATGGCCAAGTGGCCAATCTCGTCACCTTCGGGGCTTAATACCATTGGATACAAGAATAATATTAAAGATGTCCTAAGCTGATTTTGTAGTATGTATATGTGAAAGTAAGATCACGGGGTTTGAACCCCGTATCTTGTTCCCCTGTCGCACCCTGAGAGGTCGGGTTTGACAAAATCGTTTCCAAAGCGGCACTCGAAATGGCCAAGTGGCCAGTTTCGTCAACTTCAGCGCTTAATATGATTTGATATAAAAATAACATTAAAGTTGTCCTAAACTAATTTTGTAATATGTATATGTGAAAGTAAGATCACGGTAGTTAAACCCTGTACGTTGTTCCCCTGTTGCTCCCTGAGAGGTCGCGTTTGACAAAATCGCTTCCAAAACGGTCGAATGGCAAATTTCATAAAGTTCGGGGCTTAATATCATTTGATATAACGGTGATAATAAAGATATCCTAAGCTGATTATGCAATATGTATATGTGAAAGTAAGGTCACAGGGTTTCAACCCCGTATCTTGTTCTCCTGTTGTACCCTGAAAGGTCGCGTTTGACAAAATTACTTCCAAAACGGCACTCGAAATGGACAGTTTTATCAAGTTGTGCAGTTCAATATAAACGCGATATAAAATACAAAACGGTATCATTTGTATATTACTCACTCAAAATAAGGTTGTCTGTTCTGTCAGCCCCTTCGAGTTCTGGAAAAAAATGACCGTTCTCGTTTCGAACTCCTTGAGACCCGCCGCACAGTCTCAGCGCATGCGTATTACGATAATACTAGGACTTAGTCCGTCGAGCGCCTAGGAGGGGAACCCCGTCTGAGTCGGAACTTTGAACGCCCTGGGTGCATCAGGATTAACACTCACACATCGTGCCGTGGTTGGTATCTAGCCTGGAGGACGTACTGGACGAAAATAGGCGATGACATTTCCAGAACTTGACTGCCTTTGTCGAAAAATCGTAGTCTAAACATGGGCGATGTGCAAAAATCACCGGAATCCCCATAGGCGCAATGCATTAAAAATTCATTTGGCCAGGGTGCACTAGGCTTTAATTCTGCTGGCGTCTTTCATGTCTCCAGGGTTCTTTACATGGTGTTCTTCTCCATTAGACGATGACATCTTAAAAAAATTTATTCTGTTTTGCTGTTAATTGGCATAAACGCTGTCTCCCATTGCATTCGCATTCACCGCTTCCCGCATAGCGGCTGAGTATAGTGACGGAGTGCGCCGGCGGGGGGTGGGGGGTGGGGGGTGACCGCGAATTTTGCGATTGTTCTCAGATTACAGTACGGTAAATCTGTCAGCTGTTGTGTTCTGACAATGCAACAGAAGCTTGTATTGCATTCATGGGGTGTCATGTATACAGAAACTTGTTTTATGCCTTTCTGTAGCTGCTGTGACAATATTGTGAGTACAGAGACATTCCTGCAGAACATATCAGAGCATCTTATGTGCTATCGTTGGTATGAGCTGCAGCAGTATATTGATAATGTTAATTATTCAACGGCTTGAACTAACATTTACATTCTTACTTCCAGATAAACCCGTCACGCAGATGCCCTACCCCTTGGTATGTTTAGTTCAAGATTGTACCGAAACAATCCACCTTGGAGCATATTTTTTTTAGCTGGCAGTGGCATTACACACCACACACTGCATGTCTAAGGTGCATGTACAATGCATCAAACTTATTCTCAGGTGCAGTGAGCTGGTACACAATTACAACATGAAACAAGTGACACGGATACCGTATAGTCATGCTTTTTCATCCGAGCCTCGGGTTTCATGTTGTTATCCTCACACGCAGATCATTTCGCTGAGCTGGCCAGCATGAGCAAAAGCACGTATTATTGTCTTCGATTACAGGACACGGGACATAAATCCTATACATCATGTAATCTAACAGTTGTTTATGTTTGTTGTATGTCAGGATGTACTGTTGCTATTTAGCATTTATGGTGTGTCCTGTGACCGGAAACAATGGTACCTTTTCTGCTACAACCGGTAAACTACAGTAAAGGTTTAGAAATACTGTGTCATACTGTGAACCACTATGAGAAATGGCAGTTTGAAGGACTAAGGGAGACTGTCATTAGAACGGGCGAAATGGTCTACGGTGAAACTTTTTACGATGTGTGCTGTTCCACATAATGCACTGCAGGCCAGCACAGTATGGTAACGCTCCGAATAATGATTTGCTCGAAATAGGAACGCGTGCAATTCTTGTACTAATTTTCCCTTATGTAAAGTCCTAGAAAAATGTTTTTGGGGAGCTAGGAGGGAGGGAGCTAATGGGGAGGGAGAGGACATCATTCTGGACTCGTTGACCTACAATGTGTTGTGTGAGAAGGTCATTTTGAGAAGTGTAGGTGGTACAAGACTGTGTTCCCACATTCTTAGCAGCGTAGACTAATAACCATAATAAAGTAGAGAGTATATTTGTTGCTTCATATATTTGTGTCATGGTAAAGTATGTAGAGATATATCTGTCTGGACATACAGGTGCCAAAACCGCTTTTTGTGCCTAAAAATGTTATGACAAATAGTTGTCTGTTGAAGAGCACTAATGATGTGCCGGCTTCCATGACATGTCTGTGACATTCACAAGCGATGCACCATGGATATCTGGAATGCTGAAGGAGACTGTGAGCCTTCTACGGATTCTTGTTTCAAGAAAACTACTATGTGGTTTGCTAACAGCACCTGGCTGTACCTTCACAATTCTAAGTAAAAATATAAGTTTCAGGAAGGAAACACGGTGAAAGTCCACAGCAAAACCATGAGACGAGGGATATAGGGAGGGACATACACAATGTCTCAACAATTGTGTGTGTACGACCCTTCTTGTACGTTATTTGTTCTTTGACAGTCAATTTGCATTTGTTCTCTAGCGGGACGTTGCCTGTGCCATAGTGAAACATTTGGTACAAGTTTCATTGACGAATACTGGGGTCTTTAAGGTTCCAAATTTCCGACATGTAATGGAGGCTTCACGAGATGCACTGAAGCGCTGGTTGAAACCCTTGAGCTAGTGAGCTGACGCAAGCACACCATGTATTTTGTAAGAAACGCGTGAGTTGAATGCTCGGCACGGCATCTCAAACACCCTACAAGACAGAGAAGTTCGCAGAATTTCTTGTGCGTGCAAAAAAAAAAATATATATATAACCCTCTTACGATCAGAACCAGCTCAAGAAGTATATGTCTTCAGCATAACACCGACAGCAATTTACCGGCCGAAGCATAATGCAGAGTACAGTTATGACTTTTCGTTTTTATTTATCTTTTACGTGCGAGTGATCTCGAGCAGTCTGCCCCACACTCTTGAGGCGCCTCATTCTGTATTTTGGCTTGGTTTGGTAGGAAAAACACTGAGATATTAGTATGCAGAAGGTCACTAAGACAGAAAAGCACAAAAATTTGTTACAAGAAATGCAGCGCGGGCTCAAGGGCTGTTGCCCAACGTACATCGCAACATTTGCCTCAGCTTCCTTACGTACTTCGAGGTGTCGCTATGACGTTTGCCTCGAACTCCGTGCATAGTTCGGCGTGCGTCATGGAGTCTACGGATATGTGGTTCGATCAACCTGAAGATAAAACACAGATATCCCAAGCAGCACAATGTACTGAAAGTCGGGTGCAATGGGGGCGGAGGCGGACGGGCAGGTGGAAGACCTTGAACAGACCCGTGAAACTAAGAAACGTTGATAAGACACATACCGTCCACCTCACTGCACTTGACTTTCAGTATACATTGTGCTGCTTGAGATTGTGCAATTTGGGGGCGTCAGAGGCAGCGTTGCTCCCCTCTTACGTGTCTCTGAAGTACCGATAAGCGATAACTGTATAGGAGTGCGTTGTATGTTTACTGATTGATATTTTACTTCTGAAGTAAAGATGATGCGGTTCTATCACAACACGTTGCATGCACTCGTGGAGCTTCGTTACCACACACAGCAGGGTGCTGTAAAAGCGTCCCGATGTCATCTTTATGTACGGAGATGCATGAACGAAAATTGCTGGAACTATGCCCTGCACTACGATGATCGTACACCCAACAACGGGTGTCGTGCTTGACTTTTACGAATTCTCGTCCGCTGCTGGACAGTTAATATTCCGCTTGATGTACTACAGCTAGGGACAAAATTTCACAGAACACCGTGGTGTCGCATTTCTCCATTTGACTGAGACAGCTCAGCAGTAGACCGGAGCGGACACAACGATGGGCAGAATGGCCGGTCACCCTTTCTTATTCAATCGCTTCGTGGTAGTTAGCAGAGGGCCACTCCGATGACATACGTCAGCGCCGTGTTCCGTAAACGTTTATCCCAAGCTGTGCCAATTGCGCACAAAATGTCTGAATGCTATCTTCCGTTTCTTTTACGTGCACAGCAGCAGGATGTCCGGCTTGTATAAAGTGAGACAAGATGATGGACATTGTTTGACAAAGGACGTATAAACAACTGTTTTTTTTTTAATTCCGTGTTAGCGCCGCGAACTGTGACTATGAGCGGCGTACAGACATGGGCAGATGGAAAGAGGACAGCAGGATGTAGTGGGGGACAGGGGGTTAGTGTGCGTCCTCGGCCGACTTCAGCGAGAACTGTACCGGCATTCGCCGGAAAAGCAAGGGAGATCCTCAGAGAGCACAGCGAGTGCCGGGATTCGAACCGGCGTTATTTTCCAGTCTCGGCGTGGAAATCAGTAATTCTAGCCACTATGCCACGGTAGCTGGCACATAAATAAATATTGGGTAATGCATGTTACCAACCAAACCAACGAAAAACGATCAGAAACGCGCGTAGCCAAGTAGCGGAAACAAAAAGTCATCCATACGCAGATAGGGCTGCATAAATCAGCTGTTTCAAGAACGAATCGTTAAGAACAAAGGTGGCGGGGCCGATTCTGTACTTTGGGGACTTTGGAAACAGATGTTCGTAACTGGGATGTTACTATTACCATTTGGATATCTAGCATTATTTGCGCATTCGCATTATTAGCGGTATTTGGAGCACGCGAAGTTCATGCGGAAGTGTGCAGTGCAACAACCCACATTGGGTTCCCTCAACAAGCCGAGCCGGAAAGTTTGGAACCGCAAAGGAACCTGACAATGTTCACCCACAAATCTCAATTTCAAAGCATCACCCTAAGAAAGACAACGCACTACTTGCGCCGTTCGATTTTCAATACGCGCATCGTGCGGGGGTATAGGTAGATCATGCCTGTTTTATGAGGCGAATGGAATCAACAAAGTGCTCTAATATAGGACTCTGTGCTTGTTCGCCACCGCTCATATCACGATATTCGTTGCGCACCACTGGCCTCAGACCTCCTTACAACCTGTGTGTATCGGAGCAAGAATCTTGTGACAGCAAGAAATCTGTCTCTTTTCTTTCTTTCTTTCTTTTTTTTTTTTTTTTTCATGTGCTACAAATTTTGCGAACTTATCTGTATTGTAGGGTGCTTGAGATGCTCTAGACAGCATTCAACTCACGCGTTTCTTATAAAATACATGGTGCGTTTGCGTTAGCTCTCCAGGTTGAGGGCTTCAACCAGCGCTTCAGTGCATCGCGTGAAGCCTCCTTTGCAGGTCGGAAATTTTGAAGCAAAATGGAGCCTCGAAGACTCCTATATTCGTCAACGAAACTTGCACCAAATATTTCGCTATGACACAGGCAACTTTCCAGTAGAGAACGAATCCAAAGCAGTGACAACAGAACGTGGTGCACGCGCTTTTTTATTCCTAATACATGGCTTCTACGGAAAGAGTATCAGGTAAAGCCTGCTTTACGTTTTGTCCCGAATTGCTGGGCGTTCATAGGGTAACACAATTTGCAGATATGAATTGTATTTACTTAGGAACAAGGAAGTTAGCATGCTGTGCACTGCAAAGGGCCAGGTTGACCTGAAAAACGCGAGCCCGGTCCGACCCGCTGGCAGAAATCGGGCCTCAAAGTCGTTCTGACTGCCCCCCCCCCCCCCCCCGAGTTCTGTCCCCCGAGTTGCGTCCCGATTGTTCTCGGGACGCAGTGGTGTCGTCGAGCTTTTGCATGCTATTCTTTCGCATCATTTGATCATCAACATACGTTTTGAAAACAAAGCAACTATGTATCTGGGTGCTCCCTCCGTCTTTCTGCTAAAACGCGTGCCAACACGACACATGAAGGATTTCATCTATCCCGTAGATCCGACTGCTGATTTTCACTTTCTGCCAATTACTGCAAGGGGTGCTACATCATCGCTACGCTTAAAAGACTGCCATCCAGACGGACTCTTCATAGGGGTGCACGGCAACCAATGTGTCAAAATGCTTAACCCTCTTCTGTTTGTACAGGTGAGCAGAAAAAAAAAAGACTATTCTAAAAGCAATGACGTATGCATAGTGGTCTTGCCGTGCGCCCGACAAGTTGTAGCGATGATGTCTCAGTGTTGGCACGTGACTAAGCTGTTGTTATCTGGGAATATTGAAACAACCCCAGGTCCTTCCACTGACGATATGCTCCAAGGAAATACTAAGTAATCAAAGGAGGGAGGCCGAAGTGATGGCCCAGATAAGGAAGGATCAAAACCAAATGACAGATTTCATGCGCAAAACTCGTACTGAAATCAAAGCCATTCAGTCTTAAATCCAGAAGTTCGAGCACCTTATTGATGATGTAAATACTAATAGGGATAACATAAGTAGATTAGAATCGAGTGTTAGCCAGTTGTGTGATAGAATTGACGACCTAGAATATCGGTCGCGCAGAAATAACCTACTAATTGTTGGATTGGACGAAGGTGACGATGAAACATCACCAGGCCCTCACGACAAGGTGGTTAAGCTCTTTTCTGAACAGCTTGGAGTAGAGACTAGAACTGTTGAGCGAGTTAACAGGTTTGGTAGACGAGTAGCATATAAGCACCGACCAGTCGCATTAAGGTTTTGTGATTACAGGGAAAAGATGGAGGTTTTAAAAAATTGTCGCAAACTGAAAGGCACTAATGTTTCCGTGTCTGAAGACTTTTGTCGACGGACAAGAGATATCAGAAGACGTCTTTGGGATTCGGGATTGGGATTCGGGATTGGGAAAGAGGAGCGCTTGCAAGGAAAGCCCGTTCGGTTGGTGTATAACAAACGATTGGTTAGCGGCGTGTTGTATGAATGGGATAGTACCAGCGGGAATAGGCGACCGATTAAGGTACATACTACAAAGCCTTCTGCTAACACTGATGACGCGGCAGTTCATGATATGTCTCCAGCTTTATTAGCAACGGGAGGCTGGGCCGCTAGATCTCAAACAAACAAACACCGTTCGAAGCAGAATGCCAGTTCGACATAGCTAAGCCATCGAACATCAGGTACAGCACCTGACCTCACTGTCTTATCTTTGAATGTTAGAAGCTCAAAGAATAAGGCGGACGGCTTCTGTATGCTCTTTTCTGCGATAAACCCTGACATTGTGATAGGAACTGAATCATGGCTTGATTGTTGGGTGGGTGACTCGAAGTGTTCCCAACAGAATATACTGTGTTTAGAAATGATAGAGGCAGCCACGAAGGAGGAGTATTTATTTGCGTGCGTAGTCATTTATGGCCGGTTCATGTCCCGATTCATGCTGACTGGTGACTGCTGCGAGTTTGTATGGTGCCGCCTATTACTCAAAGGCCTAATTGTTGCGGTTTGCTCCCTTTATCGACCACCAAACAGTGGTGACGATCCAATAACTAAATTGCATGAGCAGATTTGTTTAATTTCTGACAGCGTGGTGATGATTACTGGTGATTTTGATCTCCCAGATTACAACTGGGGTCAGACGGCATATGTTAGACTAAACAGCTCACCAGTGTACCGAGCCTTTGAAGATTTGTTGACAGCACATTCTTTCCAACAAAGTGTCCTCGTTCCTACTCGCGCTTCAAACGTTTTAGATCTAGTGTTGTGTAACATTGTTGTAAAACATTGACATTGTTTGTAAAACATCAGTCATACCCGGCATATCAGATCGTGACTGTATAGTATTTAAAATGAGGACCCCACACAGTATCAGAAATTATCGCAACCAGAAGAAAGTCTTCTTGTATAGAAATGGAGACTTCGAGGCCATAAGTAGAGAGCTTGTAGTCAGTCTTCCTAACTTCCAGGCTCTTGGAGAACATTTAGATATTGATGATATGTGGAATGCGTTTAAAAATACCTTGATGAATTTAGTTCGTACCTATGTCCCTTTAAGTACAATCAAACATAAAGCTAAGTGTGACAAACCTTACTTTACGAGGCACCTAAAGAAACTAATTAGGCAGAAAGCGAGGGCTTTTTCCGCTTATGTCAAGAATAAAACCCCGTCAACGTACGATAGCATAGAGCTATTATCAAGACGCATTCGACAGTCTATCAGGTTAGAAAGCAAGCATATTTTTCCAAACTAAAGCTC
The DNA here is from genome assembly GCF_037126465.1 of Ornithodoros turicata. NCBI lineage: Eukaryota > Metazoa > Arthropoda > Arachnida > Ixodida > Argasidae > Ornithodoros > Ornithodoros turicata. Next base: position 15,393,054 of record NC_088202.1, read on the forward strand.
AGATTGGACGGCAATACAAAGGAACTTTGGAAATATGTGAAGTCAGTGAATAAGGTCCCCACAGGTATTCCAGCGATTAAGGTTGACAGCGAACTTGTAACAAACGATATTGACAAGTATGACGTTTTGAATAATTATTTTAAATCTGTGTTTTAGTGTCATGCTGCTATACGCAAACCAACGTATGTTGTGTCGTTAGACTACTGCAGCCGTGGATTCTTGCATCACGTTATTTGCTGACGATTGTGGTAGCATATCGGGCAATTCACTCAGCAGATGATATTAATATCCTACAGAGAGACCTGGTCAAAATCGAGACCTGATGCAGAGAATGGGGCATGACATTAAACACCTCTAAATGTCAGTCTATCGCGTATTCTTCGAATATACACACTTTAACATATAATCTATATAACACAGTCCTTCAAAATGTAGAAGACCACAAGTATTTGGGAATCACGCTGAGCAGGAATTTTAAGTGGGACAAACATATCGAACGGCCTGTTAGTAAAGCTAATAAAACACTTGGATTCCTGCGACGAAATTTTAGATCAGCTCCTAAAGAGATCAAGATAACAGTTTACGAGTCGTACGTTAGCCCGATCCTGGAATATTCTAGAGTAGTATGGGACCCATCATGTATTGGTCTTTGGAAGAAAATAGAAAGGGTATACAAAATCAAGCTGCAAGGTTTGTTACGAACAATTACTCTCCGGATGTCAGATCAGCAGATTTAAAAGCAGCCTTGAGCTGGACATCACTGGAAAATCGCCGCAAGGCGTCTCGTTTGTAACTTTTTTTACGACATGTACCATGGACACACTGGTGTTAGCCGATACGATTATTTGCGAAGTCCCCATTTTATCTCTGAACGGCTGGATCACGCACGCAAGGTCGAGCCGTATCGTCACCGGTCGTCGGTCTTTAAGAACTCATTTTTCGTGCGAACCATATCACAATGGAATGGCCTTTCACGGAACCTAGTTGCCACCAACAGTAGAAACAGGTTTTCCAGGAATATTTGTTTATTTATGTCTGAATCTTCCTGATACCTAGAAAGCACTGACCCAAGCAGCACAATGTACTGAAAGTCGGGTGCAACAGGGGTGGACGGTATGTGTCTTATCAGTGTTCTTTAGTTTCACGAGTTTGTTCAAGGCCTTCCACCTACCCGTCTACCCCTATTGCACTCGACTTTCAGTACATTTTGCTGCTTGGGGAGTTTGTGTTAGCTAGATATAGTGATTGACATTGTTGTTATCAGTTGTATTTCCCTCTCCCCTACGCAATTCCGCAGTAAGTGGAGAGGTAGGGTACTTTGAATAAATAAATAAATAAAACCTCCAACATTGGGGTCCAGTTATTCGAGACTTGAGGATCTCCCCCTCGCTGCGGCGTAGATAGGCGCGCTAGACCCGACGCGCACGTGTTGATACCAGCACAAACTGCATCAACGGCTGCACTCGCGCGTTCCATGCTATGTGTGGTTTACGCTGTTTGCTGTGTACATTGTAGATTGAACCTGTTAAACGGATCTCATTATAATGATTGCCTCCAAATTCTGCTGTCTCGCATTTCCACGAAGACACCTAATTAAAAGGTTATATAATGAACTTTACTTAATTAGTCGTCCGGCAGTTACATTTTTTAACTTCCATCTTAGCGGTGCGAAGTAACTGTGGCTATGAGCGGCGTACAGATGTGGACGGATGGAGAGAGGACAGCAGGAAGAAGCGGGAGACAAGTGGTTTAGTATGCGTCCTGGGCCGACTTCAGGGAAACTGTGCCGACAGTCTTCTGGAAAGCCCTCGGAAAACCCAAGGAAAACCTCAGACAGAACAGTCGTTGGTGGGATTCGATGCCACCACCTCCCAGTCTTCAGCACGACCTTGGCTGCCGCCAACGAGCGGACGCCTTCACCCGCTGGGCCATGCCGCTGGTACAGCAGTTACACGCGCTTCCCCGCAGGATGTCCGCCTGCCCGCAGAACCAGCCTGCAAATACGGCATCGGTGCTGCTCTCATGTTTTTTTTGTTTTGTTTTTTCAGTTTTGGAATTTGTATAGAATTAAAGGAAACACCCTTTATGTGGTCAGATGCTCAACCACTCCAACGAATTCGAGCATGCCGCCACGCACATTGCGTTTCCTGAATGGATAAACTCACCGGCGCTTTGAACAGCTGAACACGCACGGTAGCAGCTGTCTCAGCAGGCATTTTTTGAATGATAGGTCTGCGCGTTGTCTCGCCGTTGCAGCGTTCGAAGTGGCTTGAAATGTCGCGGTCGTTTCCCGGTAGCGAACGGTGGAGAGAAGATGAAGTCGTCTCTGCTCTAGACAGGGGCTATTTCGTCTCAGTGGTACTCAGGGGCATGTACCGGGATTAGAGATGCCAGGATTCGAAAAAAAGAAAAAAACTTTCGCCTCTTTTTCCTGGGCATCGTAAGAATTGCCGAAAGTTCCCAATTCCGAAATACCAAAAACCTTGTTCTGACAAAAATATAATGCATAATTGCGATGAAACATTCAAGAACACATAGGCCTCGCCTAGGAAAACTAACCAATCATAATCATGACTTTAGCGTTGGCATTCATTGTACACGCAATGGTTGAACTGCAGTGAACTCGCACTAAAGCTGCGTCGTTCGCGACTATCTTTCTCGTACTACAGCGTAGAGCACTGCACGGGCCTTAATTAACCGGCCCAGCCCGGTCCGTACCTGACGCCACGGAGGCTTACCTGACCCAAGCCCGTCTCAGCTGCCGAAAGTTTCAAATTGCCCCAAACTACCGGCTGCCGAAAGCCCGGCCAAGGCATGGCTCGCAGCAGCACAGGCGGATGTGTATATCCACCTTAAGATAAATAAAGAAATGTAACGAGCACGTACATTGATATATAAATCGACAAAGTCTGATATCCATATGCGCCGAAACAGGGGCGCGTTTCCGGACGCTGCGCGAGCTCGCGACTTCGCGTTGACCACGCCCATCGTTGCTGCTACGCAGGAGGACAACGAAAGTACGGGAACACTACCGTTGCGCTATCGTTGCGCGATCCGCCACGAGGTGACGGCACTCTCGGCTACAGGCCTGCTGCGAACGCACATAGTACCAGAAATGAAACTGAAATAATGTGTAAACGAGACACATAATTTTGGTTACATAAACAATTACACTGTAAGTACGCCTCGAAACAGCATTCCTTTCAACTGTTTGATTTCTGGTTGAAATCAACCAATGAGAAACTACGTGCCGTCGTCTGCTGAAAATGCGGTTGAGAGTTATACTTGGACGCGCGCATCACTGCAAAAGTTTGGTGAGTATGAGAGTTCTTCAGATATCATTCCGTATGCTATAAGTTAACGTAGTCGCGCACTACCTCTTGCAACATCGTAACATAAGAAAACTGAGTGTGAACCATATTTATGTAATTCCTCGCTGCATTTGGGTTTTTGCTTGGATATTTTGCACGACTGCTCACACTGTCTGCAAGGCATAAAATGTTGCTCGCTATCTATAGAATTGTATCAGCTTTATCAACTTTCACCTGTGTAGCGGTGAAATTAGGTTTCTCTGCGTACCTGACCTTAAACAACTTATAATATGTTTTGATGTAGACGGAAGGTTTAAGTAATGTTATGTTACACAGTTGAAAGCTCAGGAGCTTGAGCACAGTTGAGCAGTGGTTGAGAGTTTTGAAACATGCAGCCATGTACAGTGAAACAAACAAAAATATTTCTTACGCTCCAGTTCCACGTTTTTGGGCCTTGCAATACACGTTTCGAGACGTTCAGCTGAAGCGTATGGTGCAGTGCACTGTTGAAGCACTTGAAAAACCGAACACTAGCACCCGTTAATGATAAAGCATGGCAGCGACCTAGAACAAATATTCTTTCGAATTGAGAAAAGAACAAAATATCTAGCCCGTCCAATAAAAATAAAATACAAAAGTAAAAGATGGACCACTCATAGGACCTCCCTGCACAAAAAGGGTTGAGATGGACAAAATATGGCCATAATTTTTGTCCGGCTTAGCAGGGGAAACTAGCTCAGTCCAGCTTTTGTGTACTTTCAATTAGAAATCAGATGGTTGTCAAGAAGTGAAAGTTGGTGTGTATCTTCTTTTATTTCTTTTTCTCACATTACAGATATGGTGAGCGAAACCCAAAAGCTGCTGCTGTTGTCACTGCTCGAGGAGTTGCCCGAACTGTGTAGCAACAGGAGATTCCTCGAGTGTGTGACGGCTGCACAGCGCATAGCGAAATGGGACAGATTTGCTGCCACCCTGAACGCTGTTGGAACATACAACAAAGACGACAAGGTGTGGCAGCAATTTTGGAAGCACTGGCGCCACAGCGTGGACCGGCCGCAGTGGACACCTCATCGCGCCAGTCTGGGCTCGACCGCCGTGTCATGGCCCTTGTAGGCTGGGACACGACGGTCGGCATACCAGGAGCGGTGGAGATATCCATCGAGACCAGCCTCATGGAAGTGATGTTGCCCGTCTCAGTCGTAAGTAATATACAGCGCTCCTGGCCCAACATGAATATGAAACAAGTGGAAAAGATAAATCATGAGTGAATGCAGCACACCTCACAATGTTTATATCAATTGCACGTGTTCCAAGACCAGCATTCAGGGACACCCCCTCTGAAACCCGGCTTGACCTGATTTTGATTTGATTTGATTTGGTTTGGTTTTATTGTGCCCATGAACAGCCCAATAAAGCGCCTTGTGAATGGTGCACATACATGGAAAAATGGATCAAGGAAAAGAAAAAAGAAAAGGGAGCACATACAGGGAAAAAAGCAGAACACTGTTAGGCAAAAACACTTCGAACAGTATGATAAAAATTCGTACTCATGAACATATCAATCTCATTAGATTCTAGAGTATTAAACATTAATTCACTCCTGATCACAGGTGAAGACAATAACACACGAGCAACGTAAAACAAATTAGCATTTCTCCATTGGCGAGAAGGTACGCAATACGATACAGACGAGAGTAAGTCTGGACAATCAATGGAACTGTTTAAAATTTTGTGCAAAAACAACATATCATGAATATCTCTGCGAACACTTAAAGAACACAAGTCAAGTTTCTTCAGAATCCAGTAATAATCCTGATAGCAGAGGACTACGCAAGGAAGCTAAGTTTACAGGGTTGTGCGTGAGTACGTGAGGAGGAAGAGATCTGGGCAGGGAGAGGAGGATATATCTGAGGCGAACAATTCCCTTTTCGCGCTCCGACCTGATAACAACACCGATAACACGCCCGGGAGCATTCGCGTAAGATAAAGAATAAGAAGTGATGTATAAGTGTGGGAACGAGCATGAGACTCTCTAGATATCGGGAGATTGCCGGATGAAATTGGCAGGTTGGCGTCTGTGATAGCCTTCTGGACGAAAAATTGAGTAAATGCGAGTTCTAAGAGTGCAGCAAGCAGAGCAGCTACGGTCCGCAGACGACACACAGACTACGTTATTTTATGATGATACCGTCAGTATCAAATTGGTATCAAGAGTTATTACGAGCTAAAATAGAGGAAACTTGACGCCAGTGTGTGCCACTTGGGCGACAATTTGGCAAAATGTCTGAAGTATATAGATTAGGCTGGTTGGTGTGAATCTACAAGCGACCAAAGAACAAACACGAAACAACAACAGAGCGACTTGTGTGTGATCTTGTCTTCTGTTTGTTCTTTGGTAGCTTGAAAATGAATGATTTAACCAAACGCTACTTCGCAGGCTCTAGCAAGGGAAACAGGTATGGGCCGCGGACTCACAGCTATTAAGCAAGAATATACAGACTACGTAATTAAGTGATGACATCTTCGATATCACGTTTACATCCAGAGTTATTAGTAAATGAAATGGAAGATATGGACAATTTGGCGTCTGCGAGTGCTGTGGCGATGCGAGTGGTGGCGTCTGCGAGTGGCAATAATTTGATCAAACGCGACTTCTTTGGAATATAGATTTTGGAGCAGAACTAAATACCAGACTTGGAGATGCTCCTACAGAGATAACGCTAAACAAACTAGTGCTACGCGCCCTCGAGTACAGTATTTATTTCTCGGTTAAGATGAAGCAATGCTTAGATCAGGGCAATCAGGGCTCTCACACACGCGGGCCGCATGTGTATGGCTTGCAGTCAGCTATTCTGTGTCCCGAGGGCTCTTGACCACTAAATAGAATAAATGCCCCCCCCCCCTCCCACACACACACACGCACACATCAATAATGAAGAATTTGGAATGAAACCAGGTTTTCAGGCATTGTTTTTACCCTTGCTCGATCTAGTGCTGCTCCTGTCGACGTTAGGAAGTAAATTCACATTCAAGCAGTTCTTGTGACTCATGAACCTCAACAAGTAGTTATAGCGATCTGGTCTGAACGTGCATTTTGATAAACTACACTGTAAGTAATATGGTAACTGAGAAGTAATAGTGGAGACAAGTGCAGAGAATGACATCATCTTAATTATTACACTAAGTTTATGGGCTTCCAGCATAGCAGCAGCCTCTCCGGATATCATGCGCGAAAAACTATATACGGAGCACAAGAGGCGCAGAGAAAAAAAAGAAAAAAAAATAGATGGAGTAGTTATGTACGAGGGTCATTGTGTGAAAAATTTTAATTATTTCTCTTTCCCAGATCTTTTTTTTTCTTTTTCACGTTGAAAATGCAAGCAAAACCAACAATACAGTGTGTAAACCTACAATTTCAGTGCTCCTGAACGTTGGGATAATCGTTCGTGAAGAACTATGTACGAAGAAATTGCAACGCCTTTCAAGCTCATTTGTTTCTGTTGGTGTGTCAAGTGAAGTTTTTCAGTGACGAATTGTATATGCGAATGCCTAATAACGATACCGCTCAGCTGTTTATGCTAAGGTACTTTGCTATAATTGCCGTCCTTTCCAGGGTCATTACCCCCACCCCCCAGAGAGGTCTACACTCTCCCTGAATTTTTTCAACCACTCCCCTGTAATTCATGAGATTTCCAGATACAGCTTGGCCACCAGTGCATCTACCCATAGATATGTATCCATATAGATATACCACCATATGGTTCGCTCCAATCGAAATCACGCAGACATCTTATCACGTCGGGTACCGCATCTTGGCTTCTATGCGCATTGATGATAGTGCCAGCCGCAACAACAATGACAAAGAAGAAATTGTCGTTCCTCTTCGCTGCTGATACGAGTTGCGCAACGGATTAAAAGCTGATACCTTCCGTTTGAATTCAGCATGAGAGAGCCGCGACGATATGGCAAGGAAAAAAACTTGCCAAGCCACGGGGCACAAAAGTGAACTTGCACGGGAAATCGCCGGCAGTCCGAACATTTACACGGCAACAGACACCAACGAGCACTGGTGCTAAAGTCTGAGGAAAAGACATTATAGATGAAAATACATATACGTTACGAAGCCGTTTGAATTTTACTGCTCATGGTAATCAACCAATTTTTCTCGAAGTGCAGCACGCATAAAGAAGTCCATGATTCGCTTACACGTCGACCTGCAAGAAGTGACCCACAGTATCCTTCTGAAACATTTCATCACTTGCCAATTTCTTTGAGAAAAGTAAAAAGTAACCTTTGTGCAACCCCGATGATGGCACGGGCAAGCAAAGAATACACCACAAAGAGTCACTGGTGTATTCTGCATAGCGAAGCCATTATCAACGACTTATACTAGGCCCTTATACTTACTTAACGACTATACTTAACGACTTATACTAGGATTTTAACAGTGGTGACCGCTTTGGAAAAGGCGCCGGCAGAGCCCTCTGAAACGGGCAAAACCCTTTGTATCATGGTGCCAAAGGCATATTCGAAACGGCCTATGCTATTGCCCTTCCCACTGGGATTGTAACGGAGGCGACCGCAAAATCCATAAAAAGACCGCAGCACAGCCCTTTAGAACGGGCGAAACCTCTTTAATCATGGTTCCAAACAGATATTATCAACGGCTTATGATGCTCTTCTACAGGGATCGCAACAGAAGCGACCACAAAATTCGAAAAAGGCAGCAGCAGGGTCCTTTAAAACGTACGAAACCCCTTGTATCATGGTACCAAAGGCATATTCATGACGGCTTGTGCTATGCCTTTCTACCGGAATTGCGCAAGAGGGGACCGCAAAATTTGGATATGGCGGCATCAAGGCCTTATAAAACGGGCGATACTCCCTGTATCATGGAGCGAAAGAAAGAAAGTTATCAGTGGCTTATGCAATGCTATTCTGCTGGAGCTATAACACAGGCGCTCGCCAAATTCGGCAAACGTGGCAGCAGAGCTCTCTTAAACGAGCAAAACCCCTTGTGTCATGCTGCCAAAGACATATTATCAACAGCTTATACTATGTCATTCTACCGAGATCATAACACAGGCGACCGCAAATATCGGAAAAGGATGCAGCATAGCCCTTCAGAACGGGCGAGACTCCTTGTATCATGCTGCCGATGACATGTCATAAATGGCTTGTGCTATGCCCTTCTACCGGGATTGTAACAGAGACTACCGCAAAATACGGAAAATGCGGCAGCAGAGCCCTTTAGAACGGTCCATATCCCTTGTATCATAGTTCCAATGTCATATAAGTATACGCAATGGCTTATGCTATTGCCATTCTACGGGAATTCTAACGGATGTGGCCGCAAACTCCATAAAAGGCTACAGCAGAGCCCTTTAAAGCGGACAAAAAAGCCCTTTAATCATGGTGGCAGACATTTTTCACACATATAAAGACGCGACGGCTTATGTTACGCCCCTCTCCTGTGATTGCATCGAAAACCACAGCAAAATTTGAAAAAGGGCGGCAGCAGGGCCCTTTACAATGACTCAAATGATATGTATCACGGTGCCAAAAAGATACTACGAACGGCTTGTACTGGGATTGTAACAGAGGCTACCGCAACGTTCGGCAGCAGATCGAACCCTTTAAAACGTGCGAAGCCTCTTTAATCCTGGTGCCAGGGCGTACATGGACAGGTCGCGTTTGAAGAAACTGCTTCCAAAACGACACTCGCTAAGCAAAAAGCGTCCTAAGCTGATTTTGTAGTATGTATATGCGAAAGTAAGATCATGGGGTTGAAACCCCGTATCTTGTTCCCCTGTTGCACCCTGAGAGGTCGCGTTTGACAAAATTGCTTCCAAACCGGCACTCGAAATGGCCAAGTGGCCAATTTCGTCAACTTCGGGGCCTAATATCATTTGATATAAAAATAATATTAAACATGTCCTAAGCTGATTTTGTAGTACGTATATGTGAAAGTAAGATCACGGGGGTTAAACCTCGTATCTTGTTCCCCTGTTCCACCCTGAGAGGTCGCGTTTGACAAAACCGCTTCCAAACCGGCACTCGAAATGGCCAAATGGCCAATTTCATCGCCTTCGGGGCTTAATATCATTGGATGTAACAATAATATTAAAGATGTCCTAAGCTGATTTTGTAGTATGTATACGTGAAAGTAAGGTCACGGGGTTTGAACCCCGTATCTTGTTCCCCTGTTGTACCCTGAGAGGTCGGGTTTGACAAAATGGCTTCCAAACCGGCACTGGAAATGGACAGTTTTATCAAGTTGTATAGTTTAATATAAAAGCGATATAAAATACAAAACGGTATCATTCGTATATTACTCACTCAAAATAAAGTTGTCTGTTCTGTCAGCCCCTTCGAGTTCTGGAAAAAAATGACCGTTCTCGTTTCGAACTCCTTCAGACCGGCCGTACAGTCTCATCGCATACGTATTACGATAATACTGGGACTTCGTCCGTCGAGCGCCTAGGAGGGGAACCCTATCTGAGTCGCAACTTTGAAGGCCCTGGGTGCATTAGGATTAACACTCACACATCGTGCCGTGGTTGGTATGTGGCCTGGAGGACGTACTGAACGAAAATAGGCGATGAGATTTCCAGAATTTGACTGCCTTTGTCGAAACATCATGTCGAGACATGAGCGATGTGCAAAAATCGACGGAATCCCCATAGGCGCAATGCATTAAAGTTCATTCGGCCAGGGTGCACTAGGCTTATATTCTGCTGGCGCCTTTCATGTCTCCAGGAGTTCTTTACATGGTGTTCTTCTCTATTAGACGATGACATCTTAAAAATTTTCTTCTGTTTTGCTGTTAGTTGGCATAAACGCTGTCTCCCATTGAATTCACATCCTGTAAGGCCGCCTCCCGCATAGTGGTTGAGTATAGTGACGGAGTGCGCCGGCGGGGGGGGGGTGACCGCGAATTTCGGGATTGAGAACGAGACAGAGCCGGTTCCCTCCACCTCGGCCGGTCTTCGTGGAACCGAGGAGTCCGGAAGCAGAAGGTAAGGAGGTTTACCAAATAGGTGACAAATGAGCAAAAGAAAATACAAAAAAAAAAGCACATGCAAGGACACACGTAAACGACAGTGATAGACAACAGAGCTAGGATTTATTTACTTTGAGGGTCGTGGCTTTCACTTAACAGTACATTTCTAGAATCATGATCAAAAGTGTTAAAACCTCAGTGCCGGGGAGCTAAAAAGACAGACACAAACACATGCACTGACTGGTCTGTACATTTCTGTTGTCACAAACATACATACACTTTCTTGGGTAATACTAGGGCGACACTGCTGAACAATACTAAAGATGTAAGGAAATTATTGTTGGAAGTTCTTGCCCGGTTAATATGAACATCTTTGTCGCCGACAAAAAATTGTCTATAACGGGAATGGTCCCTATTACTATGTGCTAAAGAAATTACAGAAAACAATGGGACATTTCAAGATTGACATTACGTATAAAGCAAGTCTGTTATGGTACAGTCTTTTTCGCTTGGAATCCTTATGACAAGAGGAACCACGTGAATGAAAAGCCATAGCTTTTCGTGTGTACAAGACAGCACTTGGACTGTCCTACTTTAAGAAGTTCTCGTGATGAATATGGGGAGAGACATGCTACCCTCCATGCAGATATCGTCCATAATAATTACAGAAACACATTAACTAAGTGGGGTTTGTTCCCTGTTCTACTCTACATTATTGGAACCGCAAGTTAACGAGTTATCAATGCACCAAAAATGTTTAAACCTCTTAACATCTTACATAATTCGCGATATCCATATCAACAAGGCTCAGATGCACTTTTACAATGTCCCTAGAGGAAGAATGAAAGCTTAACAAGGTATCTGCATAGTAACACTGTATATTGTGTACAGCTGCTCTCTCCTGTGAGCGTCTGAGGTGAGTCATCTGTTCTGTACGTCTGAAACACTGATAAGTTGGCTTCTCAGTTGTGATGCACAGTTTCTCACAAACACAGGGTCAGGTTTAACGTCTTCTGTTGTCTCCTCCTCAGTCTCTCCGGTGGCACCGCCTTCCACCTGTTCCTCCAATGACTCATCACCCTCACCAGCATCATCCAGAGGCTCAAGAGTGTTGCACTCAGAGACATGTTGTGAAGGACGGCAGAGGCATTGATTATCTTGCAACACTGGTCAGCAGCGAAGTGCAGGGTGCGGTACCTCTGCAGGCACTGGAAACGCGTCTTCAGTACCCCAAAGTAGTGCTCAATGCACACATGGGTCCTGCTCTGTGCAGTGTTGTAGCTTTGTTCTTAACGTGTTGAGGGCAAACGGACAGGTGCCATGAGCCAGGGCTGGAGCGGGTAGCCGTTTTTACCTGTCAATAGTTTTACACTTCAACTAGTCATCCAAAAAATGTAAATCAAGACTGATTGCCTGTGCACTAAATGTGTTATACACTGAATTGTAAATAAATATAAGCAACGTGTTCAATAAAAATGAATCATATGTTAGCACTGGTGCAGCCGTAATTTTACTGGGTACAGCATGCCTGTCAGTTACGCAGAAATCTTTTTGCGTATTTGAAGTACATAAATTTTATTATGCAAAGCTGCATTGTTGTGCAGAATCAAAAAATAAATAGCACACAAACATCTCATACCTACAGGTCAATCTCTGTCTTCGAATATAGTGGCAGCTGCTTGATGCGGATTGCAGGCTGTCCACTAAGGAGCAGCGTGCCATGATCCAGGGAACCTTGTGTTCATGAAGAGAACCTGACTTCAGGCATCACAGACCTGAAAGGAGGAGGAATAGTGTGGTTCATTGTGCTGACATTCTAGTTTATATACAAAAGCTAGCATGCTGGACATCACATATTGGCATATATATGCACATCAAGACATTGTTGGAGAGGCAGCCTTTATGGCAATAGCAATTACAATCAACAAGCCGCTGATCAAAGAGGCTCTGCTGCATAACTGCGACCTGTGTACCACCATTAGCCTGCTGAATTATGACACAAAATTAGATACTGTGGGAAACAGCATCCGTTCTTTGTTAATAAGGTCACCCAATACGTAACCACACATACGTTAGCAGCAAAGTACGTTTACTACTCAGGATTAGCGACCTGGAGCATATACTTACCTACATAAATGTATCTTGCACCTAGTTGATGGTGCATTTATAATTTATGACCTGCATAATAGTATGAATCAGAATAATAGTCTAAGATTCTGAATACTAACGCACACTGAATACAAAGCACGAGTAGATTGTTCTTCTTAACAAACACACACATTCTAACTCAACACACACATATATAATAGGCCCATATCTCTCACCAGTGTCCCATGTAAGCTGCTGGAACACATCATTGTTAAACATATGGTCACCTACCTAGAAACTAACAATTTCTTCTACAAATATCAACATGGCTTTCGTAGGGGATACTCCTGTGAGACTCAGCTGGCAGGTCTAACACACGACATTCTCCATAATCTTGATAAAAAAAATCAAGTCGATGCAGTGTTCCTAGATTTTGCCAAAGCTTTCGATAGATTTCCACATTCTCGTCTTCTAACCAAGTTATCAAGTCTTAACATTGATCCAATGGTTCTTACGTGGATTCGGAACTTCCTTACAAACAGGAAACAGTATGTCGTTGCAAATGGTACCACCTCCAGTCTCGCTGATGTAGCTTCTGGTATTCCGCAGGGTTCGGTAATAGGTCCATTCCTTTTCTTGATTTACATCAATGACCTGCCTTATGATCTATCGTGTAGGGTGAGACTGTTTGCAGACTACTGCGTTATATGCCACCCAATTACTAATTTCTCTGACATCCAATTACTACAGTCCGACCTTCAGAAAATTTTTCAATGGTGCACGACCTGGCAACTCCCTGTTAATTCCGAGAAGTGTAAGGTTTTGTCATTCTCTCGCCGTTCAAGCTTAAATCACCCGTACAACCTCGGACCCTGTGAACTACAACATGTAAAGACCTACAAATATCTTGGCGTCCACCTCACTTGTGACATGACTTGGACTGAGTACGTTACATACATCACAGCGAAAGCTAACCGCTCCCTTGGGTATCTTCGCCGCAACCTTCGTTCTTGTCCACCTATAACAAAAAAAGCTGCCTACACGAGCTTCATCAGGCCCATACTTGAGTATGCCTCCCCCATCTGGAGTCCTTACCACTCCAACCTCTCTTGTGCAGTTGAGGCGGTGCAGAACCGCGCAGTTCGATTCATTTTAAATAATTTTTCTCCATATAGTAGTATAACAACAATGAAGTCGTCTATTGATATCCCAACATTAGGTTTACGTAGGAAAGTATCCAGTCTCTGTCTCTTTCATAAGGTCTTCCACAACACAATCTTCAGCACAGACTTTTTAAGATATGCGGCGTTTATCTCTGCACGACTGGATCATGACTACAAGGTTGAACTAACACACTGACACCATGATTTCTTCCTTAACTCATTTGGTTGTTAGATAGCGAAATGTTGGAATGATTTACCTCGTAACATTGGCAGTGCTTCATGATCCTTTAGAATTCAAAAAAACAGTCACCGCACTCATCATAGGGGACAATGAAAGAACAGTGTGTAGCTGAAGTCTGTACCTTTTGTGTCTTTGTAAAACATTTTATATAACCCATGTTAACCCATATAGTATGTACATTGTGTGTTCTTATATGTGCTGTGTCCGCCGTCCGTTATGTAGTGCCCAAGGGCCTTTAACGTACCACGAAATAAAAAAAAAATAATGGTAACGTACCGACACAGCCAGTGAAACTGCTAATTCGTGGATGGAAGCTATGACAGAACCCTCCGTTCCACCGTCAGTGTCGTACGATGCCAGGCTGAACAATGACCGCTCATCATGCAAAGTTTCAGATTCTCGCAAGTGTACTTACTGCATTGCACATCCTCCCAAAAAGCTTCATATACTTCCCGTACAGCCTCATTTGATAGCGACGAATTCATCGTCCGACAATGTGGAGAAAGCATCGCTACTAATGCGGAATCTGCGCACCGGCTCTACCTTTGCAGCACACCTTGTTCTTCCGAAATGAGACAGAGGTCCACCATTTTCGACGCGAACACCGACGGGCTTTGCGTTGTTGTTCCTCCTCTCAGGAAACAACAACCTTCCCCCAGCGCGAGCTCGCGAAGCAGGTCCAGGAACAGGGTTATCTGAGCATGCTCGCGAAGCGTACCACGTGGTGCTCTTGTAGCTGGGGCAACGGGGACGCTCGACGCGAGGTCGCGCAGTGTCCGGGAACGCGGCCCTGAGCTACGCTTATGGTGAGCTAGAATGAATGGTGTGCTGAACGGCGTCTGAAACCGCGTCGTGACGACGGGCCTGCCGATAGGTGGCTACCAAGGGCTCGGCCCGCTGCCGCTTCTTGCGCCCTCACGGCCACGTGATCACATGCGCAAAGAGCAACCTGGAGCGCCCGGGAGTTCGCGCGATGGCCGAAATTGAAGGAATCTGGCAGATACAGGGGGAGAGAGAGGAAAATGTGGGCGTGCTGATACGTCACGCTTCGGAGATATGAATACGACGGACGGAGGATTCGCGTTTTGGAATGTTGTGGTAAAGGCAGTGTTTCAATGCCTTTCGATTCCTTCTTGGGATAATCGGGAGAAACTTTTCTTCGGGGGATAAGGAATCTATCTCGTTCAGCTACATCGGTTCTGCGCGAAATCCCCAAATTAAAGAGCTTAATTAATGAATTTCAGGTAATTAGTGACCTTGTGGTTACATACTTTCTTCGAGAGAATGTTCGCCTAGCTCGAAGAGAAAAAAGAAAGAAAGACAGAAATAAAAGGGAGGGATTAAGTGGACTTTCACTGCTGCAATATATCATGGGGCCAAGCTTGTACAAGATACAAAAAAAAACAACGTATTCAAGTCAAGATACAATACTGTCTTTCAAAAGTATTTGTAAGATATCAAGTTACTCCCAAAAGCACTTAAGGTCAAGTAACTCGAGTAGAGTACTTTTGTTATGTACAATTCTGTCGGAAGCTCTCACATGTATTGTGAGATAGCACAAAGGCATTCCATTCCGGTCTTCTTGGGTACATCACACCGATACGTTATGCATAGATGAATGTATTTGGAAGTGCCTTCGATAGTCATAAAGGTATACTTGAGGTAGTTTGCATTCACAGCAGAGTACATAGTCGTTTGCTGCTTGCTGCTTGTCCGTATATGCCCAGCCCCTGTTTCGTAATAAAATACTTCCGTTTTGAGACATGGTGAAAGGCTGCTAAAATTTTGGCTGCAGGATTTCTTTACACGCCATTGTTGTACAACCCAACATGATGCGCTTGTGGTATAATACAATGATACACTAGTGCACAATGTATAAGGCTTTGGGCGCGACAGACTGACCATCGTCATACACGCTCTGAAAGTCACACAAATCCTTCCATACTCATGCTGAAATTTTGTTTAAGGCGCCATTTCCGAAAACTGCGTCATGTACTAATAGATGCAGAGTATTTGGAAAATCAGTCAGATACCTAAGCCAATTCTTGACATGAAACTATGCAAGCTGAAGAACATCTCCTTATTTACGTCATAACATGTAATCGCGTCGTTTGACAAGCAAAAGTCGGGGTGTACTATGTATATGTCGCGAACATCGTACTAGAGGTAGTAGAAGGTGAGATCCTGTTTAGACAGAAAGTCGCATCATGTAGGAACACTCTGTCTCTTTTATACCTTCGTCGTAGAAGCAATGGTTTTTGCTTACGATTTCAGAACAGGGTTTATACACTATGTCATGGCTCTCTCCCTTTCCCGGCTTTTCGCGATGCAACAAGCTTTCTATTTCACAGATGATAATATAATCCGAATGAATCAGCTGGACTAGAAAGCATGGTATGCTTTCTAATCCAGCAGACTCATTCTGATTATATATCATCTGTGAAACATAATTTCAGGATAATTTTTGTATATTGGTCTTCATATTCTTTAAGCTAATTGCATCGCGAAAAGCCGGGAAAGGGGGACAGCAGTGACACAGTGTATATACCCTGTTTTGTTTTCCCTTTTGTTACCCGTACTAAAGGGGAAAACAAAAACAGTTCCGGCAGAATAGACTCTTCGTACTGGCTGAAGTGAGCGTCTCTCAACGAGGGCGCACTCTCAGCGCAACAGCTCTTAGTGCTCGCTCCATGCTGAGCAGTGACCTGTACTTTGTTTTCATGGACGCCACCACAGAGCAGCCGCAGCAAGTTCGCAAAGTACATCATGACGGATAAAACAAAAAAGAGAGAGACAGAGAACTTTCATAGCATTAGTGCTCAGGAGCAGATGTCTTCCTAACAAAGCCGCCCAAATTTTGGAAGATAGCTTCAGCAGAACCAGCAATCCCAAACGGGGTCAAGTCCGGGCCACTCCGCGAACGCTGCTAAATCTGCGGCGGCCGTCCTGGTGCGGGGGTCACTATGTGTTAGAATGTGAGGTGCCCTTTTATGCTGAAATGGCATGCCGAGACTGGGAGGTGACCCAGGTTCGAATCCCGGAGGAAGCTGTGCTGTCTGAGGCTGGGCTTTCCTCGTACACTTTAAGACAAATGTCAGCACGGTTGCCTATGAAGTCGGTCCAGAACCCCCCCCCCCCCCCCAGCCCGAGCAGCATGTGCCGCCAGAGAGGCAGTCCAAGCAGATCGCTCGGAAGTATCTACCACCTTTTGAACTACGCAGACAGTGTATACCGACCTATTCAGGTTTACCGACGCATTCAGGGCTACCCCTGTAATCTCACTAACCTTCATCATTTCCAGAAATACATCGTCTCGCTGTTATCAGGTATCATGATACATGCCGAGCGCCGCTGCTATTTTCTTCATCTTGGCTCTTAAGGAAAAGTTTGCTGTGCCCGCTGCAAACGAAGCTGTTCCATAATTTACAGTCTTTTTTTTTTTTCAGAAATTCGACCACCAGTATTGTTATCTGACTACACGCACTTTCAGTCATTCAGCTGGTGAATATTCAGGGAACAAGGACGCTATAATGTTTCTTTTATTGCAGATTTTGTCTTGTCGTTCTTACTTCCAAATTTAGCGACGCTCTTCCATTGCTTGCTATTGAATACTGGCATTCAACAAACCAGTTACACATAAATAAATTTTATTGCCCTTATATGATGGGTGTGTACAATAAAAAAAGTGCGAGATGTACACATACAGGCTGTACGGACTAAAACAATGAGTGGGTTCCCCGAACAGACTTCCTTCGGTTCTTACATGGAGTCTCATTTCTGGAAAATAGCGAGCAACGGGCAGTAATTATGATGTGACTGTGAACAGCAGGCACATTATCACCGAAGTTCTTTCCACTTGTACGTACGCCAGCTAAGGAGTTCAGAACAGGATGAATAGAAAAGCAACGAAACGTCGGGTTTCTTATCGTTAAGGTATAACAAGTAAATATAATGTCGCATGCTCAGATGTAATTTATATCGCATCAAATACATTGCGGTGTAGTACATATGATCGCGGTATATTTGATGAGGCAATCGTCTGTAAAGCACTGCGCGGTCCTACGTTTGTCACCGGATCAGTGTCCGAAGCGACGAGGGTTTATCTGACCCGTTATTAAACCGTGAAAAACTGTTTACCCGCACACCTGGTACGCTTCCCAATTTTCCCGGCTACTTACCGGCCTAATAAAACGTGAAAGAATACTCGTCACAAACCCTGACCATGTTCAGTTGTTTGGGGTCAGGTTGTAAATTCAATTCCGGCTGAGGAGGCTATCAGTTTTTCGGCGAGGTACAAGTTGCTTATACATTGTGCACGCGCAGCGCGCGAACGCCCAACGCAATAATGCCAATGCTAGTGGAAGAGTTCCCCGAAGCGCAAATATCCCTCAAGTCTGAGCGAGAATACAGCGATATGCACAGACCGACTACTGCTGCATCGGTTATGATCATTGTTGTAAGCAACAAATTATCAATTGCAAGAGAGTGAGAGATAACCTCAGCAAGCAACGACCTTGCACTGAGTTCGTGATGCCCTTGATCAACCACCCATCGATACTGTTCCGTTCCTCGGTCGGTGCGGTGCGACCCTCTGCATTTCTCGGAAAGGGCATGTGATACGAAACAGAAGAGTACCTCGGATCACCACAAAAATCCTTCCGCAAGGCGCGCAGCGAGCTTCAGCGGATCCATGTAAACAATCGCACGTGGTCGAGTGCCAAGTCCGCGACCAAGCGCTCCCATGCATTGGATAGGCCGGTAAGCACACCAGTCATTCTAGCTCACCGTACTACGATATTCTCAAGCGAAGGAATGACGTGCCCTTCGGCGTATCTGGGCTGCGGAAAGCGGACAATCTGGCCATCAGATCAGTGTTACTCTAACCAGCTCCATCGCTGCCAAAACACGTGGCTCTCCGACGCCAAGCGATTTTCCTTTTTTTCTTTTTTGCGCTCTAAAGGTGAGTGCTTTCAGTTTCAGATCATTTGCATAGCACAATTTATGGATTTATATCTCAAAGTACGTGCTCGTTTCAGGGTATAAAAACAAAGAGGGTTGATTCAAGTAAGGGCTGGCTCCAATTCTGCTATGTCGATTTTCCGTGAAGACAACTAATTAATGAGATAATTATTAAATTTTAGATAATTACTCGTCCCATAATTATACATACGCTTTTCCACAGGATGTCAGCCTGGCCGTATAACCCACACGCAAAAAAAAAAAAAAAAAAGTAGAAAGAGGAGTAACTGCAGCTTCTAGTTCTCCTAGATTGCAATTACTTCCCATTTTATTCCCCTGACTCCGAATTTTACTCCCCAGGACTGCAAATAGTCACTTAACTTTACAAATGGTCCCCTGAATGCAGCGCTCTACGTAAATACGTGCTATTCGTGAATTTGGTGGAACATGTCTATACAACCTAGTTTACTAAGCAATTTTCCACCCGCACAGAGTAAGAAATAGTTACCAGTTCTTTCTTGACAAGCTGTGCCCTTTGCGTGTGACCAGATTTTATATTACTCGACATATCGCGGTTGACGGTCTAATTCAGTGGCGAGTAGCCAGAGGAGTCACGAGGCGTCGAAGGATTCGTCGAAGTACGGACCGATGGTCTCCTCTCAGGAGTGAAATACGCGTCCGTCCCCGAGACGAGAGAGCTGTTTCGGCGGCGCTGTCAGCCTGTTCATTGCCTTCGACACCGTAATGGGCTGGAACCCATTGGAGAACGAACCTGTGACCTGCTTCGTAGACAAGTTTGTAAGCCATTAACACATCCATAACCAACCACACATCATAAAAAAACACAACCAAACCAAACGAAGAACATAACCAAACATGCCTCTAAGAAGACGGTGCGGATGCACTTCTGTAGCTCTCTTTTGAATCCTACGTTTTTAGAACCTTTGAAAGGATTGTATCTCATTACGGCCGATGTCTCGATACGGCCGAAAGTCTCGATAGACTGATAATCCTTTAATCCCCAAGTGTCTCATTACGGCCAAAGTCTCAATACGGCCCAAGGTAGTCTCATTACGGCCGAAGATGTCTCATAACGACCAAAAGTCAAAATGTGCATTGTAACGTGTATTGACATGCAATGTTGCAGCCAGGTATGGATATACATTCCTGAGGGTATAAGCCATGCAGTCCGCCCTTAGGACACTTATCATATTCTGGGACAATCAGTATGTTATCATACCACAGCACAATGCAGCATTGCTTATCTCCCCCGCGGAGATAAGTTATCTCGGGAACACGTTGCAGTGTAACCCGATGGTGTCATGTGACTAGGAGCAGGCACCAACCTTTCTTTTGTGTATATAAACATGCTTTGTTTAGTAAAAACTGCCAGTTGAGAGTTAGCAGTCGTCCTGTCTTCCTTCTTTGTCCGCGTCTTTGTGCTGCTTTATCATGATCAATGCAGCATATTGTGTAATGTGTGCACCCCTAAGGTAGTGTTGATGTTGCTGTGAAGCAGCAGGCTACTATGTGGAGTTAGCTACTTGTGGAGAGCTAGATGAACATCGGCTTTGTTGTGACGTTTTTCTTGAGTCATCCTACAGTCACTGGCCAAGAAGGAACACCTATCTCAGTCGACGTCAGTTTATTTCCATTCGCTTTACAATGGTACAATTCTTGCTTCTGGAACGAGTAGACCTGCAAGAAGCAAAGAGCAACCGTGAATAGGCTAGAATATTAAAAAAAACAGGCAGTTGACTCTACATGGCTGGTTTTAATGTGCACAAGCTGCATACATGTTGATATGTGTCCGTTATTTCATACAAGGCTAAATCTTCATGCAGACAAAAAAAACGACAAGCCTTAAAAATGTGACTTCCAGGTAAACACAATGCATGACCATGACATGAATTTAGTTGCATTAGTTCATTCACTTCATGGAAACATATGAATATGAAACAGTGATACATTACAATTCATGAAATGATGCATGCATAACTTTCCTTTTCTCGTTTCTTCTTATAAAAGTAGTGCATGAATTAGCACTCGTGCACTACTACACAATTTTTCACTTCACAACAGAACCGTATGATACACTGGTAATCTTAACAGATCACCTCTTCAGCCAAGACTTCCTGGGCAGCAACATCCTATTAGCCATGTTGTTTCTTTTTTCTTTTTTTTTGGGAATTCTTCGCGTAGCCACATAACATGACTGGAATGGAAAATAGCTATAAATAACAATGCACTTAAATGACTTCGTCTTGAAATATTTATTCTAATCAGATATGCTTTTGCGCTTAGTACGGTGAAAAAGCCTGCGCAACATTTACAGATATTCGCGGTAAGCAATTCGAGGAAATCAATTCAAGTATGCCGACTTGTGCTTTTATTTTTGAACAAATATGACGACAAATTTTAACAAATGAAATATGGCTCACAATGATAAATGCTGCTGTACGGTGCGGCATTATCGGTGTCTTAACTTCGAATGAATTTGTTGTTCCCAAACGCGCAACGAACTACAAACGGTGCACCGAGCTACATATATTACAGGCACTTCGGCTGTTTCGATTCAGTCAAATTACTCGTATGAGAATGCAACTATGTGTGGATGACACACTGCTAAGCCAGACAGTCTACGAAAGCATAACTCACCAGAATTCTTGGTTCTCGGCCCTGGTCAACACAGCGCGATGTACGTTGGGACTGTGACGATTCATCCAACTCAATTTTCACCGGAACAACACGCGCTGCTCGAAAGACAA
This sequence comes from Ornithodoros turicata, assembly GCF_037126465.1. Classification (NCBI taxonomy): domain Eukaryota; kingdom Metazoa; phylum Arthropoda; class Arachnida; order Ixodida; family Argasidae; genus Ornithodoros; species Ornithodoros turicata. The sequence goes on from NC_088202.1 coordinate 15,414,587, forward strand.
CGACGGAAAATAGAGAGCCGCTTAAGTCCGCTAATTTCCACGTTACAGCACTACAAATCGATAGATAATATTATTACGTCGTAAACTACAACTGCTCGCTAACACAAGAAACGAGATACCCAACGTTGCTAGACACCATCCGAAGTGAGAGCGTGAGAGTAGCAAAATAATAAGATATCAAAACACGAAAAAGAGTATTGATCCCCCCTCCTTCTATAGCATGCAAAACGTGATTAGCGCTGAGATGAACATATATGTCCATGATGCGAGTTATTTTCACTGATCAAAAAGAGGTCACGTGGGATCGCGTGACGCTTGCGATATGTGCAGCAATGTGCAATGAGCATGACGAAACGAAACTTGCAACGTGCATTGCACTTCATGGTAGCTGACAGAAACGAAGCAAACTTATGAGACACTGGATTACAGGTATGTTGGCATCTTTTTCATTCCTGCATACACTTACTTTTACATACACACTTACATACTTTTCACATTACACTGTACGTGAATACTTGGGTGTCATGTCTCACGATGCTGGGGAAGTAGTTGCATGGGGAAGTGTGCATGGTTCTAGACTTTTAATTTTTGATCGCGTAATCGGAATATCGGCACCTTTCGCGTTGTGGCTTGCATGTGACCAACCAAGTGCTGTTCCCTTACTAGTGCTTCTTACAAATGACAAAACGAAACATGTGGGAAAGTATATTGTTGATTACTCATATATAACGAGAAAATGTATCGTTTTCAGGTTGCTGCCACTACTCCATGTGCCCGCAATTGTCCTGCGTGTATGATTACACTCACGACGTCGCCCACCACGGCGGAAGTGTTTTGCGCACACGCGTTTCAGCATGAAGCCGGCAGGTAACATCTGATGCTTACCCTTCGGATATACTGATTCTGAATTTACATATTGTAGCTTAGAGTAGTTCCGAATGCCCAGAGTGACACACGCTTATAACATTGTGACATCAGTGCAGTGGCATAAGCACTAATGTAGTGCCCCACGAAAATGAACGAGGGGCAGTGGTTTATCCAGAATCCCAAGCACGAGAGGGGTGTTGGAAAAAATTGTGTGTGGGGGGGGTCATCATTATAGTTACGTCATTACAGCTTAACATATCATTACAGACGTGTCTGAAGCTGAAATCGCAAGGGCACCCCCTGTAGAGGGTGCATAGGCAAAACAGTTAGGGTGGCGTCACTGAACATTTGGGGGGTGTAGGGGGGTCTGGATAAAGCACTGACGACTGGGACTCCTCCACCCCATGTAAAGGCTCATAAAACACCTCCTGAAATATTTTCCTGGCCATGCAGCTGCATCATTATGACGTAATTGTCATTATTGTTCATAATTCTTGAATATGTTTTGAATATATGAAAAAAGTCTGCTTGACAGCATATGTCTTATGGTCATCATCACACAAGAGCATATGTCGTTTTGTTCAGCGCCTTATGTACTTTTTTTTTAATTTCAGGTGGACGTAGATTATAGAAGGCAGCTAGTGGAGGAAAAGATCATGGTCATAAGTCATGTTGCTCTTGGAGCTCCCAGTGGGCTCCCTTGTGGAGTAACTTTTCAGAACACACACACACACACACCCAGTTTGCTTACAGAACCAACGACTAGGATGTTGCTCGAATACTGAGATAAAATGGCGTAACACATACAAATATCGTGTGACACAGCATGACAATAAAAACATTTTTCACGAGGGATGCATGAAACACTGTCGCAATATTGTGTGCATGAACCATTGTGTGTGACACAAGCCGTGGGGTCACACCGCCTCGGACACACTTTGGGAAGCATAAAACACAGCGATTGATAATATGGTGGATGCTTCTTTTTTCTTTTTGGCCGTGATGAAACATCTTCGGCCGAAATGAGACTACCTTCGGCCGTAATGAGATTTGGCCGTAACGAGACACTTCGGGATTAAAAGATTTTCGGCCGTATTGAGACTTTCGGCCGTAATGAAACTTCGGCCGTAATGAGATGTTACCTTTGAAAGGAGCAGTGAGACTTCCTCAATGTACTACTTTTTATTTATTTATTTTTTCTTCTGTTTGGCAGCGGCGATTTGCACGTGCAAGAACAACGGCCGTATCGCGCGCCTGAGGTTTCTGATCCGCAAGCGTTTCAGCACCCTTCCACTCATACATGGAACGCCATCAGAGACAAAATGAGGTTGACGTCACTCAGTAGCGCGAATCCGAGCAACACTTCCTAGATAGAGAAAGGTTGTGCATTGCCTCCTCTCCCTCTTTCAATTAAGAGTCAGAAACTGTCTGCTACTGCGATTCATCGTTCTGCGAATTCAAGAACCCGCAAATGATTGCAGCTCACCTGGAACCTGCAGACCCAATATTTAGACAAAAAATGAAAGCGCTCTCAAGGAAAATGAGTTTTGAGAAAGATCGGGACCGTTTTGCGCTTTATTTCCAAGTTTTCCCATTTAGTACGCGAGGGACGTGCAATCATCTCGCAAACGACGGTGGTTAATTCTTCTCCATGGACACTACGTCTGAAAGCGCGTTCGTGATTGGCTACGGCCGTTGAAAACACTGTCCTGATTGGCTGACTCTTAAGTATTTCGTCACGTCGACGAGCGCGCACGCTTTCTGTAACTTATAGCACGGTCCCTTGATAGCTTTCTGGTCATGCAGCTCCGTCAAAAAGTTGGCCTAGGGACAACGGGAGCCGCGTGGTGGCGCCGCGATCGGAACGCGGTAGAATCTCCACTCGGGCCAGTCATGGGAACGGCAGATGCAGTGTTGTTTTTGCGCTTTTCCAGACATCCTACGAGAAAATTATTTGTTGCAATGGTTTCCTGCTACGTTGCAGCAACTATAATCGAATAATCGTTTTTTGTTCGGCATTATTTTATGCGGAAAGCTGCTGCCGACCACTTCGAGTGGCACGGATGTATTGTCGCGAGTCTCCTATCTTCAAACCCTCAGCCGGAGATTCTAGCGCAGTTTATGTGCATAGGGCACGGTGGTAAGGTGATCTGTACTTTACTTAGTGCGTACAGTATACCTCTTACAGTTAATGGCGGACAGGTGCTGCGCCCATGACGGCGTACTAATTGACGCGATCGCCCGATCGCAATCACACCAGTCCTTTCACGAGGTACCAGATGAGTTACTCTCAATTGTTGCAATTGTATACAAAAGTGTAGCGTCTAAAAAGATCCCGACTGACAGACATGTCACGAAATTTAACCGCTGTGTCCTTGTCGTTCATCTCTTGTTTTAGTTATCTATCGTCTCGACCTCATCTCTATTACGAGGCTGAAAGGAACCGCCATGTATCCGACATGCTTCCGTGAATCAATCTCGAGCGCCCTTTTTATCCTGCCATGCTAAACAACTTTAATAATGCGTACTTTATTTAGCGTGTAAAGGATGTTCTACAGTTAATCGCAGACAGTTACATGACCACTCAGAGGCCGCGTTCACATGTAGCAACTCGGTAGCTCCACCCACAAGCAACCTTACGGCGACAGGAGAGTGTGGGTTCGAATCCAACTGGCGGAGTCTTTTCCTTATTTATTCCTTATTCCTTTATAGTCTTTTTTTTGCGCGAATAGATGATTATTACCTTCTAGAATGGCAATTGACATATCTTCGTGACGTTCGTAAAAAAAGAAACAAGTCATTTCTGAGCTGCATGTGCAGGATTTGAACCCGTGAATGCACGAACGAAATCCTCCACGCCCTCGGGAGCTACGTGACAGTACTCCTCTCGCTGACTGGCCAGCGCGCGAGCAACTTTTCAAGTTTTCGTTCGAGGAGCGATTACGAGCAACTCGAGTTGCTGGAGGTTGCCGGTGTCGGCCGACTACCAATAACTCCAAAGTTGCTCATAGTTGCTGGAAAAAGCTGCCTCGTGTGAACGCTGCCTTAGTATTTGACGCGATCACTAGATCGCGATTACACGATTATTACAAATGTTGACATCCCTGGGAGCCAAATCAGCTCAAAAGCTCCAGTTGCATGAGTAATTTTCTTTTGAGATTCTATCCATAAAAGCACTGAATTCGTTGTCGGTGTCTACGGCAGACGCTTTCTTTTTACGGGGCTGTTTCCCGGGCATCGTTATCTGACGGAACGGCTTCGCAGTTTCGGCGTGCTCAGATACGAAGGCAGCCGTCGAATATGCGCGGCACTGCATCTTCTCGAAGCTTTGACTTTCCACGCTTGTGCAGCACTTCATCGCCGTCGATGACGAGTTCGTCGTGCCATACGGCATCGCTGTGGTCAAAGTGCTTCTCGCAGACACGTGTGTGTGGAGAGTCAAAACTGAACTGCCCACCATCAATGCGATGGATGGCACGTTTCCACTTCTCACGCTTGTCAGAATACGCAGGAAACGCGAACATGGATACCTTGCCACCCCCCGAATACCCAGAGCGACATTTGGTAACACAGCATGTCTCTGGCATGCTGCTAGCACACGGTTATAACGCGACAACATCCGAAAAACGTGTACTGCAATGGGAGACGCAGGCGTCTCTCTCCCGCGTTCCGATGGCAGCGCCACCACGCGGGCGCTCCGGTCCCTGGGCAAAGCTTCCCCATAGAGTTACGGAGAAGCTGCGTGACCAGGAAGCTATCAAGGGACCGTGCTTATAGTCAGTGACCACTTAACTCCTACAATTGGGACCGCCCACTCATCCGTGGAAGACACCTGCGATTGGCTACCAGCCTTTGCACGACGCCCTCGCTTTGTGATGTAGTGCCGGCTCTCTCTCTCTCCCCAGTTCTCACTTGGCCACGCCGCACTACATTCGCGCGCGCGGAGCGATTCTTGTGTGGGGGCGGGGTCAAGTGTATGACTGCGTGTTGTCACTGACTATAGGTGGTGTTGGACAGAGTGCCAGTTATGTGACCCGTAACGTGAGGCGCTAATGTTGCGAGAACTGACTAGATGTTATTAAGCAAGATGTAGGAATTTCTATTAGTAATATGCGGTGTTATTTTGTATATTGCGCGTACTCTGCTTATTGATCTTGGCGAACGAAACACTGAAGTCCAAAGCAGCCGATTCTAGCCGGATCAGCGAGATACCCCAGCAAAAGCTTTAGTGCACGCACGCTATTCCCGAAAAATAGCCTAAAGCTCGCAACCCGGCCCTGTCTACCACTGCGCATGCGCAGGGGCGGCAGCGCTGTCTTTTTTTTAATGTATACCCAAGGGAAAAGCGTACGACCCACTAAAATATGTGGTCACTGCCGCGCGTGTCTGATCAAGACGAATTTTCACTGGCAAACGAGGGACGATCTCCCACCCACGGCAGCAGGATGAAGATCTATGGAGGACCATGATGCACGAATTGATGATTCTTCGGGACATTTATGTAAATTGCAGTGATGAGACACCACTGAGAGGAAATATGCATAACCGTTCCTGATAAACTGGTTGATGAATTAAACAGGGCCGCGATCATTCTCGAGCGACTTTTACTTGCCCTTTAATTGCCAAGCGTTGTGTAAGGAGGTTGCTGCAGTCCCCCGTGCAAGACTACATCCTACGATGCTGCGGGATGTGGCTGCTATCAGTTGAATAATTTCCAAATTTTGCTACATCTGGAGACTGTGTGAGCGGAGCAAGAAGACGTGCTATACCATTGAACATGCGGCATGTAGGCTACGTGATCGCTACATGACGCATGACGCTACGCTGCATGATCAAAGTTTAGTAGATATCTAATGCATCACACGAGGATCAAAACCGACGAGACTCGCCCGCAGTCCCCTTCCTCAAGTGTAGTACCTTTGAATTCTATGTGGAGTTAGCTCACTAGTTCGGAATAATGAACCAGCATCTTAAACTTTGATGCAAGGGTCCAAGTTGTAGCCACGCACGAACGCTCACGCACGCGCACATGCATGCATATACGAGAGGTGCTAAAAAAAAGGCCGACCTTCTCAAACGGTGCATCCTCCAGAATACAGAGGGCGCTCGCACACTGTGCACGGGTACCGGTGTTCCTATTCAACGGACTGCTGTTCATTTGAGTTTCCTGTCACCGTTTGTTGCCGAGTTACAGTCAGTGGACTACACGCAGTCCGAAGTCCTTCGTCGCGTTTTTGACTGTTTAGGAATGAAAAAGCTTGAAGAGCAGCGTGTGTGTGTAAAATTCAGTTTCAAACTTGGGAAGAACTTCACGGAGACGTTTCAGTTGGTTCGCCAAGCGCACGGAGAAGGCCACACGACCAGAACGCAATGCCACGATTGGTTTAAACGCTTCCAGGGAGCCAGGATGTCGGTCACTGAAGACCCGAAGCCTGGACGACCATCCATTTCAACGGATGGCGAAGGTGTGCAGAAAATTAGTACCGTGATTCGCGAAGATCGTCGGTTAATGGTGCGAGAGGTCCGTGATGAAGTGGGCGTCAGCGTCGGGTCGTGTCATGAAGTTTTGTGAGCAAACATTTCAAATGCGACGGGTCAGTGCAAAATTCGTCCCACGCTTGTTAACCGACGACCAAAGGGGACTCGTGTTGAAGTCAGCCAGGAGCTGCTTGCCAATGCGAATGCAGATGTGAGTTTTCTTAAATCGATCATAACGGGAGAGGAGACTTAGGTCTATGGCTACGATGCCGAAACTATGGTGCAGTCACCGCAGTGGACGGGGAAAGGGACTCCTCGGCCGAGGAAAGCGCCGATTTGTCGGACGAATGTCATGGTGATGTTGATTGCTTTCTGTGACTGCAACGGCATTGTTCATCACGAATTCGAAGAACGTGGTCAAATGGTTACCAAGGAGCTTTACAAAGACGTTTTAGTATGTCTGCGAGATGCTGTGCGCAGGAAGAGTCCATTACTGTGCAAGGAACTAGCATGGCGCCACGACAACGCCCCCGCACATTCGTCACTCTTTGTCCATAATTATTTGGTCAAACACAACGTATCAGTCGCAATGCACCCTCCCTATTCGCAGGACTTGGCTCCAGCAGACTTTTCCCCCTTCCCCAAACTGTGGACAACACTGAAAGGGTGCTGCTCTCAGATGATATAGGAAATTCAATGCGACGAGGGATCTACAGTCTAAATCCTGTGACGGACATGTGCCAGTTAAAAAGTTCCCCCAGAAAGTGCAGCCGGTACAGAGCCGTAACCGTCTGGAAGCAGCCGTAACGGTTATCAAATAGCAAGCACAGCGATCCTCATCGCCAAATTTCAGCAGGTACAAAGCCGTCACGTTGGTATGAAACGGCTTTGTGCCTCCTGAACCATGTACTCGTGTGCTTGTTGAACAATTCGTGTGCCGGCTGAATATGCGTGCCTTCGTTGGAGCGTACTTCGTTGTTCCGCGCTCCGCCGATGAGGAGTGACACGGCACAACGTATTCTCCCGCAGGGCGTTCCTTCCCGCTTTCTTGACGCTGTCTGCGTTGCAACCTCGCCTTTGAGAAGGATGACACCTTGCTTTTTAAGTACAGGTCTCATCTTTGCTTAAGGTAAGCCAACCCAGCTGTGATGCATCGTACGACGCCTGCGTTTTACTCGTGTTTAACAATCGAAGTACATTCTGTTGCAGACGGTGGACGCATTGCAAATGGCGGCAGGAGAGGATCGGCTGCATCGGTGAAGCGAAGATGTACATTACAAGCGAGGTTAATTGTATTATTTTCTTATAGGTGACCGTGGGACTGTATCGATTGCGAGGAGGTGAGTTACAAAATGGAGTACTATTCCAGCATTAACGTCGGAACAATACCAGTGGGATATTCACTTCGGTTTCTTTACAGGTTGTTTCCTGTCTCAACGGTCACACATACACGTGAAAGATTGCAACTGCTTCTCACATGGAATTGGTGTCTGTTGCCACTTGTTGGACAATTGTTCGTCGGCCATTTCGTTTGAGGAACCGTCGTGTTCGTCACTCCGGATCTTCATTCACGGAGCTTTCACGGAGCTTTCAGTGCCAGCCTGTTCGAAGTTTCGAGGATTGTGTGTTCGTCGTTCGGAGGACTGCCTGGTGCACCGGATCATCGGATGGGTTGTGTGTCCTTGCAACGTGTGCTCCATATGTGTGTGTTGTGATTAGTGAACCGTGTATGCTTTCCATTCGGCAAACGATGATGTACTGGACGAAATTTAAAGGTATGTGCAAGCCAATAAAATTTGGTGTTTCATGTTCGATGTGCTTGGAGCATTTTCTTCCTTGCTCTTTCTTTTTTTGCGAAGCGTGCAGGTAACTTTTCTGTTAGGGAACTCGAGAGGCGCAATGTGTTTCGCGTATTAGTGGCTACAAGTAACCCTTCAATACGTCCGGTACACTGTGGCTCCTGGCGTCAGCAGGGATGCCGCACCAGTTGCTTCAGGGGCCACATGGCACCTGCAGCTATCGCAGGCACCGCGTGCCCCTTGAAGTCATGTGGCACATTTTTAAAAAAAATGTGCCACTTGATCAGACGGCACCTATCCGTCACTGGGTTTAGAGTGTACGCACGTGGAACGCAGAAGATGCGTTCCACGTAGCATACCAGCAGTGGAAGAAACGCTTGGAACAGTGCATTTGCAGCACAGGGGAATACTTTGAGGGCGAGAGTGTTTAGGCTGACGCAGTACAGCGAATAAAAGCATTAGAGCTAAAGTTCGGTCCTTTTTTGAACTCCCCCGTACATACATAACAGGTATATAGGGTAGATGGGTAGAAATCCAGCGAACCGGTAGAGATGTAGGAAGGGAGTTGCCTCAGGACAGAAGCCGCCGATATTTCGAACAGAGACTGTTCTTCTTCTGGGCACCGTCCTCATCATTGGCATGGTATTTAAAGGGTTAGGTGTGACGTGTTTAAAGGTTCATGCGAATTGTGGGTCAACAGCCCGGAGGGAAGAAAGGTCCGTACGGGTTTTTACGGCGGGAGTGAATGGCTGCTTTGTTGGAGTGTGGAGGGGATTATGTGAACGTAGTGATATAGGCTACAGACCGGTTGCAGAAAAATGGAAGGTTCACGAACACGTGGACGAAACGGGACAACAGGCAAGAATTCGCAAGCATAGCGAAAGATAAGGAGGTTAGTGGTTACGTGGGGAAAATTCCAGAACGAGCAAATTTTTTTTTAATATATATTTGTAATACAAAGTTGTGGCATGCAATAAAGAGAGCAGGAAGCAGTGGCCATGCAGAACATAACAGATGATAATGGAGGTAGATGAGAAAAGCATATTTTATTTGTGAAGTGTTTCTAGAGTGCCTTGTGATTTGTTGATACCGGACGGGTGAAGAGCGTTGAACTTGTATATGAGATAAGACTCCCTATCACGTCTGTCACGTGTGGATCTAAACCCGGTTTCTAGAATATATAGTTTAATGTTGTCAAAATTGTGACCAGGAACGTTAAAGTGTTCGGCGACTGCTTTGGGGAGTTTGTTGGACGTGTCGGTTCTGTGTCCGGTAAGGCGGTTGTTCATTTGTTGGCCGGTTTCACCAATGTATTGCATAGAGCAGTCGCCGCATTCAATGCAGTATATAACATTGGAGCTTGTGCATGTGAATGCGTGGTTAACGGGGTGGGTGTAATTGCTCGCAGTGCTTTTGATGGAGTTAGCGTGTTGAACGTGCTTGCATGTTTTGCAGCGCGGGAGGTTGCAGGGTCGTGTTCCCGTGTACGGGGCGCTCGTTTTGCTGATTTTGGCATTGACCAAGGAGTCTGCCAGGTTTCTTGCGCGTCGGTATGTCACCTGTATGGGATTTGTGAATATGTTGTTAAGTCGGTCACTGCTTTGGAGGAGGGGCTCGTGCTTCTGTAGAATGGCTTTGATGTTTGGAAGTGCGTTGGAATATCTTGTGATGAAGCTTATTTGGCACGCGTCGGGATTTTTTCGGTTTTCCAGAACCTCGTTTCGATCGAGTGTGAGTGCCTTGCGACGGAATTCGGTTAGGAGGGAGTCTGGATAGTCCCTTTGGGCAAGTGTACTGCAGAGTTCGTCAAGCTTCTCAGCGTAATCTGTGTCGTTTGAACAAATTCTGCGTAGTCTTACACTCTGCCCATTAGGAATTCCAACCTTACAGTGACGCGGGTGGTGACTCTTGAAGTGAAGGTATTGTTGTTTGTCAGTTGGCTTTTTGTACAGGGTTGTGACGAGGTTGCCGTTGTCTAGTGATATCGTGGTGTCGAGGAAGTTAATTAAGTGAGTTGACTGTTGTGATGTGAACTTTATGTTGCTATGCGCGGTGTTCAGTACATCTACGAACTTTTGAAATTCATGTTCCCCGTGTTCCCATATTAGCAGTATATCATCGATGTATCGAAGGTACACCGTGGGTTTTAATGAGAGGGCGCTGAGAACTTTGTTTTCTAGGAACCCCATGAAGATATTTGCGTATGTGGGTGCAACAGGTGTGCCCATACTTGTACCGTGTACTTGTAGGTAGTATTCACCATTGAACTCGAAGTAGTTCAGTTTAAGAACCAAGTCCATTAGAGCGAGTATGGTTTCCGTGTCTTTTCTGGTGTTTGTAGTAGAAAGGGTATTGCTGAGGGCTGTGATTCCGTCGTTGTGTGGGATGTTAGTATACAGTGATGTCACATCCAGCGTGGCTAGTATTGTGTCCCTACCAAATGTACGAGTGTTGTTTATATCTCTGATTATTCTGAGGAGGTGGGGTGTGTCTTGTACATGCGATGGCAGTGTTGTCGGAATATGGTTTAAATAGTGGTCCAGGGATTTCGAGAGTCTTTCTGTTGGTGTGTTGTTATTAGATACAATTGGCCTGCCGGGGATGTCAGCCGTGGTAGAGCTCGTTGGCGTGTACCTTGTGGATTTTGGGCAGTAAATAGAAACGACCTGCGTCTGTGTTTGATGGGGTGAGATATCTGAGGTCATCACGTGTGATGAGCTTTCGTTCGTGGAGGTCCTGTATGGTATGGGTTATTAGCGCCGTGTACTCCTTTGTTGGGTCATGGTCCAGTTTGAGGTAGTGTTGCGTATTGTTGAGTTGCCTATGTGCTTCAGAGATATATTTATCTGTGGGCCAGATGACGATACTCCCACCCTTATCTGCGGGCTTGATAATGATATCATCTCTTTCAGCTAGCGCATTGATGATGTCACGTTGTGTTTTAGTGAGGTTGTGACCACGCGAGCTTTGGGAAATACCGCGAAGGATGTCGTTGCTTACTTGTTTAATGTAGGAGGTCCAGTGCGGGTTCTCGGCCGTGATTTGGTGTCCAGGTTGATGGTAGTCGGAGGTCGTTGTTGTTTTCTTGTGTTGTATGAGCGAAGAATTCTCTAAGGCGTAGCCGTCTCGCAAAGTCTGATATGTCTTTGTGGATTTCGTATTCGTTAACAGAATTGAGTGTAGGGCAGAATGTTAACCCCTAGAGAGGACTTGTAGTTCGTCGCTGGTTAGTGAGCGTGATATATCTATTACGGTGCTTGCGTCAGCGTTTTCTCGGGGTGGCTCAGCGATGTTGCGGAGGGTTGTGGTTGTGGTGCTGGAAATGATTTGTTCGGCTGCTGCGTGTGTCGTGTTAGTGAGTCCGGTATCCGTGTCGTTGTTGGAATTAGGTTTTCCGAGTTTTGAGTGTTTCTTGTTAGCTAGCTCGCGGTTGAGTTGTTGAATTTGTAGTTCGACAGTGTTTGCCTCCGCGTCGGTGAGACTGATATTGTTCATATGGGCCTGGATCGTAGCGAGTTGCGCGTGGCACTGTTTCTTTAATATTTCAAGGAACGTACGGGCTGTGTTGTTAAGGGCTGATGCCCACTCTAGCTCTAGTTCAGGTGTCAGTTTTCCTAATGCAGGAACTGTTTTAGGGGTGAGGCCTTTAGGTACTGTGTTGTGAGTCAGGTGGTAGGTGTAGATCCGTAGATGATGTAGGTATCGGCTACGTTTCTCCATGAGTTTTCGCATTCGTAGAAAGTTCGTTGACTGCATGGTAGGCTGGTGATTAGATAGTCAACGGTGTTTTCTGCGTGATGTGCGCGTGCGTCGTGTCTGTGGGGTCAGTGGCTGGGGAGACTCGCTGTGTTCCTCGATGTCATCTGTCTGTGTTTGCGTGCTTGTGGTTTTCCGTGTCAAAGTTTGCGTGAACTTTGTGTGTGTGCGGGTTGTGTTTGGAGTGTTGTCGTTTGCCGCGTGTGTATGCGTGGGTGCAGTGGTCGTTGTGGTCCCCTTTGATGCCATCGTGTGTTCTGGCGTGTTTGCGGTGCTGGCACTTGAAGTGTAAGCTGGTTGAGGATGTTGTGTTTGAGCGTTTGTCAGTGCAGGACGGCATCTATGGACCATTAGGTGTTTGATGTTGTGTGCCATAGCTCGTACGCCTGCGTGGTTTGGGTGGATGCCGTCCCGAGCGAGATGTGCTTCAGCGTGGTATTCGAAAGCTGCGTGTGTGATAACCATAACGTTGGTGTGTACCTGACGCATGTGGATGAGGTGGTTGTTGACAGCGCGCGCCTTCCTGTCGAACTCGTGTAGCCATGTGTCCTGGTATATGTATGTTCGGTGTTTGTTCTGTCTTCGGGGAAGTATCGTTGTCAGTACTATTTCAACGCCTGGTCTGTTGTTTGTGATGAAGGAAACTAGTGTTTCGAATTCCTGGATGACATGTTGTGCTGTCGAGCGTGCGATGTCGTTGGTCCCTACGTGGAGTATGAAGTGCGTGATGTGCGGTGGGGCGGCGGTTACGTGTGTCATGATGTCTCGTATTCTTGCGCCGCTTGAGAAGTGTATGTGAGGTCCGTGTTCTCCGTGCGGGATGTGTTCGTGTATGTACTTGTAACAGCTATCCCCTAGGAGTGCGACGTGTGAGAAAGAGAGGACGGGTTGCTTACCTCCTGACGCCATCAGATCGTCAGTAGCGAACGTAGATGGGTAGAAATCCAGCGAACCGGTAGAGATGTAGGAAGGGAGTTGCCTCAGGACAGAAGCCGCCGATATTTCGAACAGAGACTGTTCTTCTTCTGGGCACCGTCCTCATCATTGGCATGGTATTTAAAGGGTTAGGTGTGACGTGTTTAAAGGTTCATGCGAATTGTGGGTCAACAGCCCGGAGGGAAGAAAGGTCCGTACGGGTTTTTACGGCGGGAGTGAATGGCTGCTTTGTTGGAGTGTGGAGGGGATTATGTGAACGTAGTGATATAGGCTACAGACCGGTTGCAGAAAAATGGAAGGTTCACGAACACGTGGACGAAACGGGACAACAGGCAAGAATTCGCAAGCATAGCGAAAGATAAGGAGGTTAGTGGTTACGTGGGGAAAATTCCAGAACGAGCAAATTTTTTTTAAATATATTTGTAATACAAAGTTGTGGCATGCAATAAAGAGAGCAGGAAGCAGTGGCCATGCAGAACATAACAGATGATAATGGAGGTAGATGGGAAAAGCATATTTTATTTGTGAAGTGTTTCTAGGGTGCCTTGTGATTTGTTGATACCGGACGGGTGAAGAGCGTTGAACTTGTATATGAGATAAGACTCCCTATCACGTCTGTCACGTGTGGATCTAAACCCGGTTTCTAGAATATATAGTTTAATGTTGTCAAAATTGTGACCAGGAACGTTAAAGTGTTCGGCGACTGCTTTGGGGAGTTTGTTGGACGTGTCGGTTCTGTGTCCGGTAAGGCGGTTGTTCATTTGTTGGCCGGTTTCACCAATGTATTGCATAGAGCAGTCGCCGCATTCAATGCAGTATATAACATTGGAGCTTGTGCATGTGAATGCGTGGTTAACGGGGTGGGTGTAATTGCTCGCAGTGCTTTTGATGGAGTTAGCGTGTTGAACGTGCTTGCATGTTTTGCAGCGCGGGAGGTTGCAGGGTCGTGTTCCCGTGTACGGGGCGCTCGTTTTGCTGATTTTGGCATTGACCAAGGAGTCTGCCAGGTTTCTTGCGCGTCGGTATGTCACCTGTATGGGATTTGTGAATATGTTGTTAAGTCGGTCACTGCTTTGGAGGAGGGGCTCGTGCTTCTGTAGAATGGCTTTGATGTTTGGAAGTGCGTTGGAATATCTTGTGATGAAGCTTATTTGGCACGCGTCGGGATTTTTTCGGTTTTCCAGAACCTCGTTTCGATCGAGTGTGAGTGCCTTGCGACGGAATTCGGTTAGGAGGGAGTCTGGATAGTCCCTTTGGGCAAGTGTACTGCAGAGTTCGTCAAGCTTCTCAGCGTAATCTGTGTCGTTTGAACAAATTCTGCGTAGTCTTACACTCTGCCCATTAGGAATTCCAACCTTACAGTGACGCGGGTGGTGACTCTTGAAGTGAAGGTATTGTTGTTTGTCAGTTGGCTCTTTGTACAGGGTTGTGACGAGGTTGCCGTTGTCTAGTGATATCGTGGTGTCGAGGAAGTTAATTAAGTGAGTTGACTGTTGTGATGTGAACTTTATGTTGCTATGCGCGGTGTTCAGTAGATCTACGAACTTTTGAAATTCATGTTCCCCGTGTTCCCATATTATCCGTATATCATCGATGTATCGAAGGTACACCGTGGGTTTTAATGAGAGGGCGCTGAGAACTTTGTTTTCTAGGAACCCCATGAAGATATTTGCGTATGTGGGTGCAACAGGTGTGCCCATACTTGTACCGTGTACTTGTAGGTAGTATTCACCATTGAACTCGAAGTACTTCAGTTTAAGAACCAAGTCCATTAGAGCGAGTATGGGTTCCGTGTCTTTTCTGGTGTTTGTAGTAGAAAGGGTATTGCAGAGGGCTGTGATTCCGTCGTTGTGTGGGATGTTAGTATACAGTGATGTCACATCCAGCGTGGCTAGTATTGTGTCCCTACCAAATGTACGAGTGTTGTTTATATCTCTGATTATTCTGAGGAGGTGGGGTGTGTCTTGTACATGCGATGGCAGTGTTGTCGGAATATGGTTTAAATAGTGGTCCAGGAATTTCGAGAGTCTTTCTGTTGGTGTGTTGTTATTAGATACAATTGGCCTGCCGGGGATGTCAGCCGTGTAGAGCTCGCTGGCGTGTACCTTGTGGATTTTGGGCAGTAAATAGAAACGACCTGCGTCTGTGTTTGATGGGGTGAGATATCTGAGGTCATCACGTGTGATGAGCTTTCGTTCGTGGAGGTCCTGTATGGTATGGGTTATTAGCGCCGTGTACTCCTTTGTTGGGTCATGGTCCAGTTTGAGGTAGTGTTGCGTATTGTTGAGTTGCCTATGTGCTTCAGAGATATATTTATCTGTGGGCCAGATGACGATACTCCCACCCTTATCTGCGGGCTTCGTAATGATATCATCTCTTTCAGCTAGCGCATTGATGATGTCACGTTGTGTTTTAGTGAGGTTGTGACCACGCGAGCTTTGGGAAATACCGCGAAGGATGTCGTTGGTTACTTGTTTAATGTACAGGTCCAGTGCGGGTTCTCGGCCGTGATTTGGTGTCCAGGTTGATGGTAGTCGGAGGTCGTTGTTGTTTTCTTGTGTTGTATGAGCGAAGAATTCTCTAAGGCGTAGCCGTCTCGCAAAGTCTGATATGTCTTTGTGGATTTCGTATTCGTTAACAGAATTGAGTGTAGGGCAGAATGTTAACCCCCTAGAGAGGACTTGTAGTTCGTCGCTGGTTAGTGAGCGTGATATATCTATTACGGTGCTTGCGTCAGCGTTTTCTCGGGGTGGCTCAGCGATGTTGCGGAGAGTTGTGGTTATTTTTTATTTTTTATTTTTTTTATTGGGCGTTAGCGCCGCGAAGCAACTGTGGCTATGAGCGACGTACAGATGTGGACAGACGAAGAGAGGATAGCAGGAAGGAGTGGGGGACAGGGGGTTAGTATGCGTCCTCGGCCGACTTCAGGGGGAACTGTGCCGACATTCGTCTGGAATGTCGACATCAAGCGCGCCTATGATACCGTCTCGCACATTTGTGTGCTACATGCCTTGCGCTCGTTTGGAGTATCCGGTCGGCTCTTCATCTGGCTCCAAGACTTCCTTACGGACCGAACTGTCGCTGTCCGTACGTCCCAAGGCCAAAGCCCTCAGCATCCTGTTCCCCAAGGAGTCCCCCAAGGAAGCATTCTCAGCCCGACACTGTTTAACGTGGTGATGGCCGGCCTACAATCAGTAATTCCTCGCAAAGTGTCGTTCTCCGTGTATGCAGATGACGTCGCCCTTTGGACAGTAGGAAAATCACGCCCGGCTCTCCAGCGCCGCCTGCAGCTCGCTTTAAACAATATCCATACGTACCTGACGCACCTCGGGATGGACCTTTCACCCGAAAAGTGTGTCGAGCTCCCTTTCACGCGTAAAGCTATGGCCAATTTCCCACTTTGGCTTGGCTCAAAGAAGCTAGAACCAGTACGCTTTCACCGCTTCCTTGGCGTGGTAATCGACTCGGACTTGCGCTGGGCTCGGCACATTAAACACCTTGAAACTAAAGTGCAGCGATGGCTCCCCGCAATCCAACATCTTTCTGGCCCAGGATGGGGCTGTGATCAGCGTTCCCTGCTCGCGGTTCACGCGGCATTGGTGAGGGCAACTGTGCTTTACAGCCTTCCTATTCTGCACAGGATATCAACAACTTCATTAAATACGCTTCGGTCCCTGTTTGCTCGAAGCCTTCGTCGATGCCTCGGAGTTCCCAGAATGGCTGAAACACGACAAGTACTGGCTGAAGCTGGTGAGCTCCCGCTTGAAGTTCTCCGTGAACGGGAAACGGCTCGGCACTACCTCCGTTTGCGTGCTCACATTCCCCGCCACCCGCTACTCAGGAAAATTCGATACCGCCCTGGAAGCGACTTCTATCGAGTAGCGCAGAGGACACGCCAGACTCTCACTGGCTTCATAACTAAGGACACTATACCGCCGGAAGCCCCCTGGTCTCTCCCGGTACCGCCCACGTTTGTACGCCTCCCAAACCTTCTGCAAAGAAGAGATCAGGTCCCCCCCTCAAGTCCTCCGAGCCCATTTTCATGCTCTGGTAGACGAGAAGTTTTCTACGTTTACGGCAGCATATACTGATGGCGCATCCCGAAACAACAAGTCCGCCTCAGCCTTCGTCATTCCATCCGAAGGCGTCGTGCACGGAAGACGCCTTTCACATCCAACCTCCTCCACAGCTGCGGAACTCTATGCCATCCTTTTCTTTCTACAACACATCGCTGATTTTCCACCCCGGGAATGGGCAGTCTTTACAGACTCCAAATCTGCACTTCAAGCAATTGAAACTTCCGGCATACGAGGCCCATCCGCACCCCTAGTCACCGACGTGTTAATGGCTTACCACACTATCTACGCCGCAGGCCACAGGCTAGTTCTCCAGTGGGTTCCAGCCCATTGTGGTGTCGTGGGGAACGAGCAGGCCGACAGCGCCGCAGAAGCAGCACTCTCGTCTCGGAACCGGACCCGTATTGTTCTGCTCAGAGGAGACCGCCGTTCAATTCTGCGACGTCTAGTGACACCCCTGGCTTCCCGCCAACGGACAACCGACATTCTTCCCCCCTCTATGTTGAACAGAGTTGATCCCATGCTCGCTTTCCGCATGCCACGAAACACATCTCGTCAGGATGCTGCATTAATCCACCGCATGCGCCTCGATGTGGCCTTTACAGCTCAGTGGCGTTACCGCTTGAGACAAATTGATTCTCCCACCTGTTGCCACTGTGGTGCTCTTGAGGATCTGGAGCACATTCTTCTTCATTGCCCTCACTACGAACCTTCCCGAATCACACTCTCCGAGTCTCTTCGTCAGCTGGACTCTCGCCCTTTCTCCCTACCGAAATTGCTTGGTCCCTGGCCCAATCCAGCCCAGCAACGCTCTGCGCTCAAAGCTCTTCTGACATTTCTGGACACCATCGGACTTCGATCGTTATTGTAAAGGGGCTCGTTATTTTATTCCCCCCATTCCACCAAGCACTGGGGTAGAGTATCGCCTGTTGCGATGAAACTCCCCACTCTCCAAGGCCGAAAATAAAGTTGTTGTTGTTGTTTCGTCTGGAAAGTCTTCGGAAAACCCAGGGAAAACCTCAGACAGCACAGCCGGCGGTAGGATTCGAACCCACCACCTCCCAGTCTACAGCACGACCTTGGTTACCACCAACGAGCGGACGCCTTAGCCCACTCGGCCATGCCGCTGGTAGTTGTGGTTGTGGTGCTGGAAATGATTTGTTCGGCTGCTGCGTGTGTCGTGTTAGTGGGTTTTTAGCCTTTACAGAATTTTTATTAAAAATCTATGAGAGCAGCATAGATGTCTTTTTCGCAGTTGAGCTCTGCAGGCATGCGCACATCATCTCGAAGAAAGTGTGCAACTACAAGATGACTAATGAGAGAGTTTTAGTGTATCGTACGCTATCGCCTTTGCGTACGTAGGGGATAGCGTAGTGATTCTGCGCAGTGCGCGAAGCTCTCTTTATGTTTTGCGCGTGCGCATAACCACCAACGCTATTCCTTACGTACGCAAAGGTGATAGCGTATGTTCCACTAAAACTCACTATTATACTAAAATTCATTGACTAACTTTTTAACTAGGGAATTTCGGGCAAAAGCGGGATGGCATATGGAGAGGCTACCCTAGTTGTAAGCCATTTTCACGTTTAACAAACCCTGAGACACGCACGTGCGTGAAAATATCCATTCCCGAATCTGATATGCAAATGAGCCGAAACCGGAACCGCGGTGACCAGGAACGCAGGGAGTACAGCGCTCATTTCAAGTCAGAGGGGCACGTGATTTGGAGCGATGGAGGTGATTGGAGTAGGTGCCGCTCACATGGCTAGATAAACAGCTTTCCGGTCCAGGCCGACAACGGCAAGCCATATCACCACCACCACCACCACCGGTCCAGATATGCCTCCGTCAGCGAGGGTGCGATGCGCTCCTCAGGCCCGCTTTTTCGGTTGCGGATCATTTGCCTATCAAAATTCCAGTGTAGGCAGTTCGTCTTCTGGAAACTTTCTTGGTTGTTAGCTACTCCGTTCCATCGTCCCTCTTACCGCCTTGTATGAGGACTTCGTTCATCCCTAGGCTGTGGGAGGCGTGGACAAGGGACAAGCTCACAGTAAACTTTTTACACTTTTTTGGTGTAAGTGGCTCGCCCCCGCACAGGAAATCATTTTACACATTTATTCGCTCAAAACAGGTGTATTCTGATAAAAACATTCTTTTCTATCCCGCAAACTGTAGCAAATAGTGTAAAAAGAGCATTACTAAAGGTGCAATATCGACAGTCGATCATTAAGGGTGTAAAGGGAGGTGTCGAAAGAGCTGTTTACGTCCTATGCACATTTTTTACACCCCATTTGAACTGGGAATATGGTGTTGAAAATGGTGTTTTAATTCGTGAGGGAAAAGTTATACTGGTTTCACATGTCCACTCAGCAGTTAATCACAATAAAAACTATAATTGGAATTAAAAACCCAGTATTTGATGGGTCAGATGTCAGGAATTTAGATGGTATCCTAGACTCGTTGCAGGCGTACGTTTTAATTGCAAAGACGAATTCCCGTCGCCGTTACAGATGTTTTCCGCGCTACTACACTTATGTAACAGTTCTTGTCTCAGAACCTTCTCCTTTATTCTATTATACCTACTCCCCTTCTTCCTCGTCTCTCCCGGCTGGCTACATTTGCCGGGGGGTCACGGGTTCATCCCTCCTGGGATGGTATCTGAACACACACATGAGCATGCTGGAAAGGAGCCTAAGGAAAACATTGGCAATAGTGGCAAGTCTAAACTGTCCGTTGGTGTGTGTGTACCCAATCGTTTTAAGTATGCCCTGCTTATGGGCTGTCTGGACAACAGGAACAGGACCATGTAAGACTGATTGTGGTCCGGGAAGTCCAGTGCGCACAAACACAAGGTCACCTATTTGAATGTCAGGGACACTGGCACTGTGGCGACGGTCGAAGTAGTACTTCATCCGTCTCCTGTACTTCGCTTCTTGCACGGATGTGTTCCTTGCTTCTTTCAACTGAGGTGCGTCAGCTATTCCGAGCTCCTTGCCAGCATCCAGAACTGGTGGTTTGTTAATGGAAGCATAATGCGGGGAGCAGCCGATTCCCGTTTTGTGGGAACGGCTGCGGTGGCGTGTGGCCGCCTCGAGGCACAGACGCCATCCACCCGGGAAGTCGGGGTAGAGGCCGAACTGTTTAATGGCGCGGATGGCGCGTTCGGCCAGGCCGTTTGCTGCAGGGTGGTACGGCGCCGTGAGCTTGATTTTGATTCCCCTTTCTTGAGCCCATGTTGAAAGACGTCGGCTAGTAAAGGCAGGTCCATTGTCACAGATAATGACTTTTGTATTCATAAACATTCGGCGCTCTAACATTGCAATAACGCTATTAGCATCTTCACTACCAGGGCGTGTGGCTATGGTACGTGTGCATTGGTCGATCGCAAGAAGAAATGCCTGCGTTCTTTTTATTCCCTCGAATTTCTTCTTGAGTTCCGCGAAATCTAGGTGAATAACTTTGAAAGGCACGCGGGAGCGCTCTGGTAACGTCATCCTGTCAGCTCGTTGACGGTACTTGATTTTGTAGCGCTGATATCTGTCACATGATCGTACGTACTTCGCAACGTCCTGCTTCATCTTTGGCCACACAAAGCGCTTAGAGATGTTCTTGTATGTGCGACAGAAGCCGTCGTGACCTCCAGAATGGGGGCTGTCGTGGTATAATCGAAGGACTTTTTGCCGTAGTGTCTGCGGAACTTCAAATCTTCCATTAACAAACTTCAGTTGTTCCGTGCCCTCCCAAAGGGTCATGTCGTTAAGAGCTGCCACGGTGTGCTGCTCGATTCCCAATCGGGACAGCGCGTCCGCATCAAGTAGACTTCTGCCGGGCTTATAGTAGACCTCCATCTCGAAATGTTGGAGCTCGGAGACCCACCTAGCAAGTCGACCTTTTAAGTCTGCGGACGAGATAATATGGGTGATCGGTTGGTGGTCGGTGAATAGGGAAAACTTCCCCCTTTCTAAGAACGTCCGGAAGTAACGGAGGGCTTGAACCACTGCGAATAACTCCTTCTCAGTGGTCGGATAGTTTAGCTCTGTTTCGTTGAAGGGATAAGAATGGTATCCTACCACGCTGAGCTGCTGTGCTCGGTCCTTGGAAACGTTCCGTTGATAGAGCACGGCCCCCGTGCCATAATGGGACGCGTCAGTACAGAGCTCAAAGGGCAGCCGAAAGTCTGGAATAGAGAGCACCGGGTTCGAGGATATGGTCTCTACCATGTCCTGGTAGGCAGCCACGCACTCTTCTGTCCAAGGAAAGGTGGTACCCTTTTGCAGCAGTACGTTCAGACAACGCGTTCGTTTGGCATAGTCCTGGATAAATGCTCGGAAGTGACCGGCGAGGCCGAGGAGCACTCTTAACGAATGCGTGTCAGTCGGTTTTCGTAGCCGATGAATTTTTTTGTACGGACTCTTGTTTCGTGCTCTTAGTCTGTCCGTCGAACAGCCTGGCCAGGAAAACGACACTGGACTTGAAGAAGTCACTCTTCTTTAGATTGATCGTGAGGTTCGCTTCTCGTAGTAGCTGGAGTACCTGTTGGAGATGCCTGCTGTGCTCATCCATCGATCGAGAAAACACTAGTATGTCGTCGATATGCACATGAACAAAGTGTCCGATGTAAGGCTCGAGTACGGACGTCATCAATTTTTGAAACCACGCGGACGAATTCTTCCACCCAAACGGAAGTGTATTGTATTCATACAAGTCGAAAGGGGTAACGAAGGCAGTGTAACGCTTGGTTTCTTCCGTCAGTGGCACCTGCCAGAAGCCTTTGCAGATGTCGAGGGTAGAGAAGACTGTGCTACCACCTGTATCGTTAATGATATCATCGATACGAGGCATAGGGAACGGAAAGATCTCAGTTTGCCTGTTGACGATTCTGTAATCGGTGCACAAGCGAAAGGGGCCGTCTGCCTTGGGCGCTATGGTGATAGGGGATGCAAAGGTGGACGTTGATGGGCGAATGATATCAGCAGCTAGCATCCCTTGTAGCTCAGTCTTCAGCCATACTTTCTTTTCACGGCTCATGTTATAGGGTTTGCGACGAACCGGTGCTTCATCGGCGAGCCGGAAAGGTACTTGAAGCGCAGTGGTTGCTCCTGGGTACCCTGAAACGGGGAGGATCTCTGGGAGATAGGTAGCAACGTCCTCCTGTGTGCGTATTGCTGGGACTGGGGTGGTGACCATACATGTGGGTCTCTCATTATTCACGGAGACGGTATCGTCCCAGTAAATGTTTAGTCTCAATCTCTTCATGTCAGGGCGGGAGAGTAGGACGTCATACTCGACGTCTTGTATAACCAAAGCGTCCGTTACTATCTCTGCGTCAGAAGTGCCTAACCTCACCCGTGCCCAGTGGTGAAAAAGCTTGCTGCTGCCATCGAATGCTCTCACTTGTACTTCCCTTCCTGATTCGACATTGCGTGGCTGAATCAAACGGCTATTCACAAGGGTTACGGAGGATCCGCTGTCAACTAATGCTCTCGTTCTTACTTTGCTAAGGAAGAGGTCGACATAGAATCGTGGCTTGGTCCAGCTGACCAGGGAGCTCCGGAACCGGGGCTGTTGGCGAAGTGCTCTCCGTCGTGCGTGGTAAGAGGACAAAGCGGCGAAAATCATCCAGTTTCATGTTGACCTTGCAAGCAGATTTCTTGAGTAACTCGTCGACGTCGCTCAACTCTGTCTTGGCGAGGAGATACTGGATGAGCTCGGGCTGTGCGCCGGGCAACGTTATGTCCTCATCTCCAGTGACGCATTTAGCAACCAGTGGTTGTGCAGGGGTTCCTTCAAGTTGAAACTCTACCCACATCGTTCGTAAGCTGTCGGCTGCGCCAATGTAACAGGTCTGGTCTCAGAACCTTCTCCTTTATTCTATTCTACCTACTCCCCTTCTTCCTCGTCTCTCCCGGCTGGCTACAACTTAATGAACATGCCCCCACCAAACTGTATTTCAGTACATGATAAATCAAATACGCAAATATAGGCTACCGAGGGTGCCCAGGTCTCTTCAAGGTTCGGCACTCACGCCTACGGTACCTAACGAGGCGTGCCTGTGACGCATTGCGCTCCGGGTTAGGTTTTACGATGGAACCACGGCTGGAAGTCTGCCGCGTTGAGGGTGGTGCTTGCCATAGACGCAACAACGTCGAACTGCATGTCTCGGTATGCGGCCGTGGGAGCTTGTATTACACTAGCCATTTGGGAGGGAATATTTGCCACAAAACAACTCCTTTCTGAAAGGTGTTTTCAATAGAATACTCCCGTTTTAACGGTGTTTTTGTTTTCCAACGCAAATTCTAACAATGTTTTATGAGGAATACACCTAATTAAAGTTCGTTTTAGACAACACCCTTGATTCGGGTGTAAATGCAACACCAAAAAGGCGTGCGCCATGGGACAAGCCATTTACAAGAAAATAAAAATAAAAACGCAAAACAAGCTTACTGTGCATGGCGCACAGCATTTTTGTGTTGCTTTTACACCTGTGATGTACTGTGCTTTTAACTCAAGTTGTCGTTTTTAATGTGATTAACTGCCGAGTGGACGTGTCAAACGGTGACAGGAATGCCTTTTTGCAATTAACACGTACGCCTGCAACGAGTCAAAGATACCAACTGAATTCCTAACATCCTTGGATGTCAAATACCACGTTTTTAACTCAGGTTATTGTAGGCAGAAAAAATAGGGGATGTCAAGTTGCCGGAGGTGAGTAAATCAAAGGGTGATATTAAATGGTAGGAACAACTTAGTTATTTACACAAGGTAAACAAGACTCTCGTGCACGAGACTGCACTTCTTCAGGCCTGCACAGTAAATCATTTTACACCTTAATTTGCTCAAACAAGGTGTATTCTTATAAAAACACCATTTTCTATTCCACAAAGAGTGCAAAAAGTGCATTACTAAAGGTGTAATATCGACATACACCACGTTTTATGCAATGTGGATCATTAAGGGTGTAAAGTGGGGTGTTGAAACAGGTGTTTTCCGTCGAATGCACGTTTTTTACACCTATTTGAATTGGGAGTATGGTGTTAAAAATGGCGTTTTAAAAATTTCGTGAGAGAAAAATTATGCTGGTTTCACAGCTCCGCTCAGCAAGTAATCACATTATAGACAATAACCTGAGTGAAAAACACAGTATTTGACAGCGAGAGGTGTTAGAAATTTAGCTTATATCTTTGACTCGTTGCATGCGTGAGTGTTAATTGCAAAAACACATTCCCGCCACCGCTACCAACGTTTCCCGCCCCACCACATGTAACGAACGTGCCCCCAACAAATTGTATTTCAGTATATGATCCATCCGACACGCCAATATAGGCTACTGAGGGTGCCCTAGGTCTTTTTATGCCTGTGCACTCACGTTGGTCCCATAGTGTTACCAAGCTAACGAGGCGTGCCTGCGACGCATTGCGCTCCGGTTTAGGTTCTACGATGGAACCACGGCTGGAAGTCTACCATGTTCGCGGTGCTGCTTGCCATAGAAGCAAGAACGTCGAACTGCATGTCTCGGCCAGTGGTTTCGGTATGCTGCCGCGGAAGCTCCTATTACACTATTTGCGGGGGAATATTTGCTAGCAAATAATTCCATCATAAAAGGTGTTTTCAATAGAATACTCCCTTTTTAAGGGTATTTTTGTTTTTATACACCCATTATAACAGTGTTTTACTAGGAATACACTTAACTAAAAGGTGTATTAGAAAACACCCATAATTTGAGTGTAAAGGCAACACCAAAAAGGTGTGAGCCATGGGACAAGCCATTTACACCAAAAAAGTGTAAAAAAGTTTACTGTGTGTACCATATTTATATTTTTGTAACCTGAAGAAGTGCAGTCTCATGCACGAAAGTCTTGTTTATCATGTGTAACTAAATAAGTTGTTCCTACCGTTTAATATCGCTCTCAGGTTATTGTCTAAAATGTGATTACTTGCTGAGTGGAGCTGTGAAGCCAGCATAATTTTTCTTTCACGAATTAAAACACCATTTTTAACACCACATTCTCAGTTCAAATGGGGTGTAAAAAGGTGCATTGGACGTAAACACTTTTTTCAGCACCTCAATTTAGATCCTTAATAATCGACATTGAATAAAATGTGGTGTATGCCGATATTATACCTTTAGCAATGCTCTTCTCGCACCCTTTGCTTGCTGCCTAAATAGTTGGTTGGTGGTTGGTAAAATAACAAAGGGAGGTTGAATTCGCGCAAGGGAATTCTGCTACCCGCAAAAAAGGAAACGGTACGATCGCACCATAGCAGGTGCGAGCGCACAGCAAAAGTTCGCCGGGGCGAGCGTCTCGACCGCGACCACGCAGGACCGAGCGCGCCGTTCACATCAAGGATCATAGTAATGTCCACGCACCGTCTGGTCTAGGGCTTCTACTCCAGATTTCACAATGAAATTGACAAGAGTATTGAAGGCCGCGTCCCTGTGCTTAGCGTCCCATACGCCTAAGACTTTCTCTATGCTGAAGTCCCTGCTGTCGAGATGGGCAAGGGTCTGCCTCAAGATGCCTCTTTGTACAGCATGTTTTGGACAATGCATGATGATATGTTCAGTGTTTTCCACTGTCCCGCACAGTAAACAGTTGAGCGACTCCACCTTGCCCACTTTATGGAAAAACTGGCGACCATAGGGCACATTCAGGCGTAGACGATGCAAGAGAGTTTCTATGTGTCTGGACGTTTTTGAAGGTATGGTAAAATTCAGCTCCGGGTCTAGCGTGCGCAGCAGTGACGGACCACTGTCGGCTTGGTGCCATTTTGTCCTGCGATTGTCATCAGTCATAGATTTTAGGAGAGATTTGATGTCCTGCTTAGAAAATGTGACTAGATGTCCTGTCCATGACAGGGGGGCGATGTTCGCCATTTCGTCCGCCTTCTCGTTACCACTTATGCCAATATGGCCAGGTATCCACTGAAGAATAACGTCGTGACCGATGTCTGTGCACTTGCAATACACTAACAGGAGGTCTCGTAATCTTGACGCCGTACGGCCTTTTTCTAAGAACGATGAGATAGCTTCAAGGCTGGCTTTGGAGTCGCAGCCCGTTCCAGTCCAGTCGCAGGCGCTATCCATTGCGCAGGCAGCTCGAGCGTGGCAAGGTAAGTCATGTCTAGCTGTACGGCTACCAGCTCCGCTGTCATCGATGATGTCCTGTGAGACAATCGTGCTATGCCTTCCCTCTTGTGCCCTGGTATTACAAATGCGGAGGCGGACCCGGATAGAGTCGTGGACCCTCGGTGAAGATCACTACACGACCTTTGTGCCTTTCCATCAATTCGAGGCAGTGCTGTCTCATGGCCAAAGGCGGGAGGCTTGACTTTCCCTGGTTGATCCCGGGCACGGTGGTACAGATAGGAGGTGTCTGTAGCGTCGATGGAGGGTGTGGGTCCGCTTGTTGCGGCCGTGCTGTTGGCAATGTACGTCGATATGGAGAGAGTGCTTTTAAGGCGAGAGTGCGCTCGCCTAAATAGTGTTTTTATAAGAATGCACCTGTTTTGAGCGAATAAAGGAGCCAAATGATTTACTGTGCTCCTCTTCCGGCTCTGCGTTCCGGCTCTGGGTTGTGTGTTTTGTGGAGCACCGCGATCAGGGCAACCTTTCCACAAAGAACAGATTCCTACGCGATCAGATACAGACGCGACAACAGCACGTATGTGTGACAGCACATTTGAAGGCATAATGAAAAATTAAGCTGATCTTGTCTCACGTGGAAAATGAAACAGTTCAATTTATCTTGTACATATCTCTGTACCGTTCTGAGAAGATTCGAAAGGCATGAGAGGTGACGAGTTCAATAGTGACTTCTGCATGAAACAGGTCACACGTCTGACAACAGCATGTATTGCAGTCATGTATGTGTAACAATACATTTGAAGTATAGAATGAAGAATTATGTTGTCACAAGCAAAAAAAAGAAAGAAAAACAGAGAGAGACAGAGACAGAGAGAGAGGAGAAATAAATAGTTCAATGGTCTTGTACACACACAGTTCTTGCTCTGGACGGTTCCGAGATGATCCATTTTCAATTCAGATAAGGCGTTCTCGGCATCTGCGAATTGCATCACACAGCGGCAACACAAAATGTTCAATGTGGTCAGGAGATGGACGATACAAACACGACCTCACAACTTCCACTTCCATGTCTATGAAGTCCCCACAGTTGCTGTTCTGTCGTTTCCTGGAGCTACTTTGAGTACACCGTCTGGCAGGAAATGAGATATTTGAAGAATCTCTCCACTCATATATTTCATCGGAACGTGACGTGTCTACAGCGAAAGGTACTGAGCCACTTGCGTCTGGGTATCAAGTATTAATTAAGCTGTACTCACTTGAAATGCATCTTGTGTGTATGCAACATTCATGAATAGAAATAGGAATACTGTAGAAGAGACGAAAAGTGAGCAAGGTAACTGGTTTATGGACGTGACCTCGTAGAAATACTAGTCTGCCCAATGTAGTTATCCTTGGTAAATCGGCATCCAACACGATACAGACGAGACAACTATACAACAAAAAATATTTTTGTTCCTTATTAGCTGAAATATAGGTATCTCGTACCATAGAAATAAGGTCTTTTGGACAGTTTCGAGCATTGCCGAATGCTTGTTTCCTCAATGCTGTAATTACATCCACATTCCCATTACCTTCACCTTCGTGGTCTTCGTTTGCCGTAGACAACACCACCACCTCAGATTGAGTGTTCTCCGTCATGTTTGATGCCACCTCACAGGTACTTTCTAAGTTACCTTGAGCACTGCATAACAAAAGTGGAAAAGCTGATGATTTTCACAAACGGGAATATTCACACAAGGGCCCTAGCTGGTCATTGAAATTGACTTTTTGACAAGCCGACCACACTGAGAAACATGATTTGGTGCAGATGTGGCCAGTTCCATTTGACGACGCCGGTCGCACCTGCACAATTTCTCTTTGAAGACAATTCCTGTTTCATCTTGCGGAAAAACGTGTCCCGTAGAGTTTGTCACCTCGTTGCTGCGTGCTCTACGAAAACAAAAACAAAGAAACAAAAAGCTGCATCAGCCAGTCACAACGGCACATGCACAATTTGACGACGACTTGAAAATCGGAAATAACAACTGCATGACTTAACAATATAATTGATCACGCCGCACTTGTTCTTTAAGAAGTGTGCAAACACAGCTAACCTGTGGCAACCTGTTGCAAAATATCGGCCTCGAGAAGCACATCGCGATATTTGTGAAGGCGGATGTCTCAAAGGGGAGTCTCCTCTTGACTTCGGATATGACGCTCTCAGTTTCCCGTACTTTTTCCAACTTCTTCGAAGCAGGCGCCTTATTTGCTCTCTTACGGCTGTCCTCCTGCCAGTCGGACATGAGTAGCCCAGAATTCCCACACCGGAACCCAGGAAAGAAACCGGAACTCGCCTGCCGCAAGGCTTCTTCCATGGCACACCAAACTAACCTACCTACCATCGTACTCTCGTTCTCAGTGGCAGGGTCCGATATAGGAACTGCTCTTTTTCCCGACTCGGGATATGGTGCCTAAAGGCACCTAAAAAGGTGCACACACCTTTCGAGAGACAGAGACACCTTTACGCACCTGCCTAAAGGTGTGTCTCGTGAAATATCTGTAGTAGGCTGACGCACTGAAAGACGCTAGCAGAAACGGTTTCCACGCGCTGTTCTGCGTGTGCTGGTGTGGCGTATTTCTCTGCGAAGCATGCAGTGCATGCTTCGCAGTGAAATACGCTACGTTCGGGTCGGCCTTTATATAGTACTACATAACAACATCTACCCGCGCCATGCGATGGTGGACAGTCTGTTTACGACGGCCACTCGACTCGTGTGAATGGGATATCCGTCCTCAGTACCGGAAACGACCGAGATACGCGCTACCTAAGTTATATTGGCAGTTGTCCCCGTGTTATGTTTTCGCAAATCTACGGCACTCGGAAAAAGGCCCAGGAACACATTGCTAAGGGGCCAGCTCGGAATAGCCACACGGACGGCAGTATTTCGCCCACGTACGATGACTTTGCTTTTTTAAGAATGACATCCAGGTGTCAGCTATAAATCTTTCTGTGATACCCAGTATCCTTTAGAGATTCTTAGAACTGAGGGACACAGGGGGAAATGCAACGCGAAGACGAACTTGGTTGTTCGCTGTTGGAATTAGCAAGATAACGTTCGCTGCTCCTTGCCAGCAGACTGCTTTTTCCTGCAAAGAGATCGCGTAAGAACGGGACAACTTACTCTAGTGTACGATCGCAAGCAAGGGAAAACATTAAGCGATTTCAGCGCACATTAAAGAACGCTTGGTTGTTGGAGTTCTTCTTGTCTACCGGTGTGCTCCAGACGCTGCTCTGTTTCTCAATGACTATTGCTGCTTCTTTCATGTGTGTTTCTTTTTCTTCATCTTCCTTTTTGCATCGTAGCGCAGCCAGTGGAGGACAGCTCAGTTGTTGTACTTGCGCATAATTTTAGTCCCATTCTCATATCTGACATCTGATGTTTCACGTGTAATGTTGCAGCGTACCGCTCTCCAGTGGTGAACCACTCCATGTCGTAGTCACAATTTATTTGTTGTTGTTGTTAAAGGAGCAATGGAAATCATTTGGAACAAATTTTTCACCGCGTGATATGAACCTACTACCTTCATACACTGTTACGCAAAATATTTCCTTCGAAAAGCGCGAATTTCCTGAGAAAATTAGTTTGCAAGAATGCGCTTCGCGGCGACAGTCTCCCCCAAGCCGAGTCTGGCGTGTGGTGACGTCAGGCGGCCGACCACTTCACTGGCTGCCGGAAGCGTCCGCTCCCCGCCAGAATCGTCTGCTAGCTCCGGAATCGTGGCGACGTACAGACTGAGACGGCTGTTGCTATTTATTTGCGTTTGACCACTTGCGTTCTTACATGATTTGTCTCGTAAGTTTTGCATAAAACAAGACTGCGGGCAGTGTAAAAGGTGTGGCTAGGCCTCTGTGTTGCCGTGACGGCCCGGGTTGAGGTGGATCGTACGCGGTTCTGGTTTCTGTTCCCGGTTGTGCTGAGGTGTCGTTAATTAGCGAACAGTATTGTGCCTGTGTGTGCAGCATATATATGATACGACTAAATACATTCCTGTCAGTTGGAGATTTATTCCATGTACCATTGTTGTATGCGGCGTATGACCATTCGAAAAAGAAAACACTTATTTGGCCATGTGTTTTGGAGTTTCGCACAGATCTCTAGCAGATGAACTCTACTGACTTTATTTTGGTATCCATGTTGTTGTGCTTGTGGAGACGTTATGCTCCTGGTATCAGTAAGATATGGTAAGCGCAATGTTACACAGCTATGCATTCATGGGTCCGCTCTTTCGCCTTGGAGATGCCAGTGTCCATGCGGTTCAGAGCCCATAGTGTTGACCACAACACGGAGAAGTCATGATGGTCGACGACCTCTACAAATGAAAACACTGGTCACTGCGCCGCGTCTTCATGAGTATGCATTTGTAACCAAGAAGAAGCACTATATATCAATACGAATGTTCGTTCACACTTAGCAGCATCACTTACCAGCCTCCGGTACATTCGTGTGGCGAAATCGAAGATGGCGGAGCTTAGGCTCCAACTCCATAAAACGTTTCGTGAAGAAAAGCAGACGTGTCGCCTAAAGAGTGTTCAGTTCATCACCTGTCCTTTCCGCGATCAACAATGATGAACAACATTTCCCGATGAACAACAACGCTTCCTGCTCGGTCGGCTTGCCGGCGCCGCGACACCGGAGAAATCGCAAAACAGAAAGAAAAAGACGGCGCGGCCATATGACGTCAGCGGCTGGCAGCCGAGTGAGGGGCATTTCTGTCGTGAGATTCAAAGCTCCCTCGCTCGCAAGGATTGCGTGCTACGCTCAAACTTTTTGTTCGAATATGTATCACAGGGCTCAGAATCGTAATTTCTACTTCTCCCGTCATATTTTATTCCGATCATTTCCATGCTCCTTTAATAAATATTAATGGTGCCGTGATGTTACACGTAAAGTTTGTCTCCCCAACATTAGCAACATGTTGCACGTCCCGCAGGGTAGGACTGCGGATAATTTCGACCACCTGGGTTTTTTTTTACGTGCGCCGGAAATCTCTGACACACGGTGCTGGGAGTGATGTTTACCTCCCCTACATTGCTACCGTCATCGGCCGGGATCGAACCCGCGATCTTGAGCTCAGCTAGCCAACACGTTACCGACTGAGCTAGGGAGGACTTTTTTCCCCCCTGGAGAACGTTTTTATTTCACACTGTTACAGTTCAAAACGTAGACGTCATTTACAATGCAAGATGTGGTATGTGATTGAGAGGAATCACACAATAATACATGCTTGCAATGAAGTATGAACACAAGTGTGTGTGTGTAACTTGAGGACCAGGATCAGTCCATCAACATTCAGTCGGGATTGACAGAGCAAGCTGAAGCACTTTGAGCCAGGTAGGGTCCACTGCAATACCTGTTTGGGAGAGGAGAAACCTACACAGCGACGTCACGTGCCTCCTGAAGAAAGGCCAGGAGCCGACTGGAGGATTAGGAGCTAAGGTCTCTACTCGGTTGCGGTCTCTACTACGACGAAATATCCACAACGAGTAGAGACCTAACAGAATAAGTACGTCCCACGGGAGGTCGCCGCCTGGACGGATCGGGAGGTACCGAATAGCCCGCGCACTCAGGTAGATGTTCTTCTTTAAGGCATGCTGGAACACGTCCCAGAAGAAGAAAGCATCACATCATGATAAGAAGGCATGCTCGATGGTCTCCTCCTCTGGGCAGAGCCTACAGTTGTCCTTATTGAAAGCCACGAAGAAACCTCGTTCTCGCAGCCAAGCGCGCACAGGAAGAGTGCCTGTGTGCAGGTGGAAGAAAAAGTCCACCTTAGCTCCTACAGGCATCTTCCTCACTCGCACGAGCACATCCTCCCCGGGACCCGAGCCGAGAAGCTGCCGGTGGAAAGGAGGGGGAAAAAGGGAGTCAACAATAGCCCAATACAGGGACCGACGGGAGGCCTGAAAGACGAACT
The DNA here is from genome assembly GCF_037126465.1 of Ornithodoros turicata. Taxonomy (NCBI): domain Eukaryota; kingdom Metazoa; phylum Arthropoda; class Arachnida; order Ixodida; family Argasidae; genus Ornithodoros; species Ornithodoros turicata. The sequence goes on from NC_088202.1 coordinate 15,446,539, forward strand.
CGTACGAAAACCGCCTGGCGAGGAAGTGTATAGTGTCAGCAACTTCCCTGTAGAATCCCCATATGTAGAGTGGTGTGTCGTACACCGTGGATACCACTATCCCAGGTAGCTCATCCTTTCAAAAAATAGAAATACAGTGTCTCGGGAATGGATGAGTCTCATCGCGGGGAAAACAGACTCGCCACACAAGCTGACGGACAAAAAGGTGCACCAAGTGAAGACCCCCATTGGAGAGGCCATGAAAGATATTCTCACGCCGTCTCCTTTCGTACTGCGAGTTCCAAACGAAGGTAGCAAAAACGCCGTGAATCTTGTGGATAGGTATCCTCCCA